>NC_090324.1:88762895-89395639 GCF_040869045.1 Eurosta solidaginis
TTCTGGGAAAATTATACAAGCCACAGCCTTGTTAATGAATTACGACAGCTTAACTACACTGACTTTGAGAATCTGAGTATCGAAAATAAGGCAACATTGCTATATAATACGCTATCAAGCGCATTAACAACCCTGACATACTTTAAAGAATTCAGTGTCAAACTTATGAACAAGTGGTATGATTTTGAGCTGACTAACTTGAATAAACTTAAGCTAAATCTTTACAAGGTCAGCCTATCCACTGGAGAATGGAGTGAATATTATAGTACGAAACGCCAATATAAACGGCTAATTAAGATTAAAAAAAAAACCAAGTACATGGAAAACAAAATCAACCATAGTGTTGGTGATATTAAGCTCATGTGGAAAAACTTGAAAAATTCCATAAGCATAGCTTAAGAAAACAATGGTATTAAAAAATTAAAATAAACGACGAACTCTACACAGAGGAAAATGAAATAGCGCAGTCTTTGAATAACTATTTCATTGATAGTATATTGGAGATTAGCATGAATATTCCTACTTATTTTAGTAATGAAGGTACTATAGATGAGCAAAATGGCCCTAATGCTTTTAAATTTCAGAAAGTATCCACTTCAGAAATAGTTGATATAGTAATTAAATTTAAAAATAAAATTGGAGGGAAGAAACTTGTGTCGGAAGGAGTCGTTAAAGACTCCATAACGTATACAGGTTTTTTCTATTCTCAACTTGTTAAAGAAAGCTTAGATAAAGGTATCGTTCCTATTTTATGGAAATCTTCTATAGTTGTGCCGTTAGAAAAAGTTAAAAATACCATCAAAGCTGAGGAGATAAGACCTACTAACACGTTACAGGAACGAGTGGCACACTTTACTTCAGTTTTTGGAGAGGCTAGCAGGGGTCGGATCGAGATTTGGCTTAGGTGGAGGGCAGTGTGACGAATATTGGCATTGCGATTCATCTCTACGTTGCTACTAAATAAATGCATAGCAACAGTAAAGCAAGCAGCCACACATAATTGAAGAACGCAAGTATTATAATTGCGAAGTAATACTACCAACCAAAGCAGTGTAAATAAAGACCATCTTGCTATACTGAATATTTGAGTTATTTAGTCCACGGTTCAGAGATTCGAACGTTAAAAGAAGCTGCAAAATAATCAGGAATTTCCCCAAAATCGGAAAACTTTGGCCTATAAGGGCCACCTCCCATTGTACATATGCATGATGCAATTACGAGGTGACTGACGTTGGCAGCTTCTCTTTTTAATCCGCCATCTTGAACTCCCACTCTGAAACTCAATTTGCCTCTCTGCGAAACTACTTTTTCATTCAGAGGAAAAATCATAGTAAAAACCACACAAATAAAGTTTCCTGGAAAATTATACAACGGCATCACTTTTTTCTCTAATTCTATTTTATGTTGACTTTTATATGTTTCAAAGATGTTACAATTTTCATAAAATAATTTTGTTTACTTAACACAAATATAGAAATTTGAACATTTTCGATGCAAAATAAAGGTACTTTGTTTAAAATAATAATTTTAATACATATTTAAATGAATTTCCTAATTGGGGTCATTTGCTTTTTTTCAGGTGTTTTTATATTCAGTTGAGCAGAGCTCACAGAGTATATTAGCTTTGATTGGATAACGGTTGGTTGTACAGGTATAAAGGAATCGAGATAGATATAGACTTCGATATATCAAAATCATCAGTATCGAAAAAAAATTCGATTGAGCCATGTCCGTCCGTCCGTCCGTCCGTCCGTCTGTCCATTAACACGATAATTTGAGTAAATTTTGAGTTATCTTGATGAAATTTGGTATGTAGGTTTCTGGGAACTCATCTCAGATCGCTATTTAAAATGAACGATATCGGACAATAACCACGCCCACTTTTTCGATATCCTTACCAAATACGGATTAAGCGATGAAACTTGGTAGGTGAGTTGACGCAGAATAGAAACTAGTAAAATTTTGGACATTGATTCGTGGCACCGCCCACTTTTAAAAGAAGGTAATTTAGAAGTTTTGCAAGCTGTAATTTCGTTGAAGATATCATGATGAAATTTGGCAGGAACGTTACTCTTATTACTATATGTCTGCTTAATAAAAATTAGCAAAATCGGAGAACGACCACGCCCACTTTATAAAAAAAAATTTTTTTTAATTCAAATTGTAAAAGAAAGGTTATTGTCTTTACAGTATATAAGTAAATTATGTCAACATTCAACTTCAATAATGATATGTTGCAACAAAATACAAAAATAAAAGAAAATTTCAAAATGTGCTTGGCTCCGCCCTTTTTCATTTAATTTGTCTAGGATACTTTTAATGCCATAAGTCGAACAAAAATTTACCAATCCTTGTGAAATTTGGTAGAGGCTTAGATTCTAGGACGATAACTGTTTTCTGTGAAAAAGGGCGAAATCGGTTGAAGCCACGCCCAGTTTTTATACACAGTCGACCGTCTGTCCTTCCGCTCGGCCGTTAACACGATGACTTGAGCAAAAATCGATATATCTTTACTAAACTCAGTTCACGTACTTATCTGAACTCACTTTGTATTGGTGTAAAAAATGGCCGAAATCCGACTACGACCACGCCCACTTTTTCGATATCGAAAATTACGAAAAATGAAAAAAATGCCATAATTATATACCAAATACGAAAAAAGGGATGAAACATGGTAATTGTATTGGTCTATTGACGCAAAATATAACTCTAGAAAAAAACTTGGTAAAATGGGTGTTACACCTACCATATTAAGTAGAAGAAAATGAAAAAGTTTGCAGGGCGAAATCAAAAGCCCTCGGAATCTTGGAAGGAATACTGTTCGTGGTATTACATATATAAATAAATTAGCGGTACCCGACATATGATGTTCTGGATCACCCTGGTCCACATTTTGGTCGATATCTCGAAAACGCCTTCACATATACAACTAAGGGCCACTACCTTTTAAAACCCTCATTAATACCTTTAATTTGATACCCATATCGTACAAACACATTCTAGAGTCACCCCTGGTCCACGTTTATGGCGATATCTCGAAAAGGCGTCCACATATAGAACTAAGGCCCACTTTTTTTTCAAATACTCATTAACACCTTTCATTTGATACACATATCGTAAAAAAAATTCTAGAGTCACCCCTGGCCCACCTTTATGGCGATATCTCGAAAAGGCATCCACCTATAGAACTAAGGCCCACTCCCTTTTAAAATACTCATTAATACCTTTCATTTGATACCCATATCGTACAAACAAATTCTAGAGTCACCCCTGGTCCACATTTATGGCGATATCTCGAAAGGGCGTCAATCTATAGAACTTAGGCCCACGCCCTTTTAAAATACTCATTAATACCTTTCATTTGATATTCATATCGTACAAAATAAATTCTAGAGTCACCCCTGGTCCACCTTTATGGCGATATCTCGAAAAGGCGTCCACCTATAGAACTTAGGCCCACTCCCTTTTAAAATTATCATTAACACATTTCATTTGATACCCATATCGTACAAACAAATTCTAGAGTCAGGCTTGGTCCACCTTTATGGCGATATCCCCAAATGGCGTCCAACTATAGAACTATGGCCCACTTCCTCTTAAAATACTCTTTAATACCTTCCATTTGATACACATGTCATACAAAAACATTCCAGGGTTACCCTAGCTTCTTTTTACAACATGGTGATTTTCCCTTACTTTGTCTCCACAGCTCTCAACTGAGTATGTAATGTTCGGTTACACCCGAACTTAGCCTTCCTTACTTGTTTTTCCTGTTTTCGCCGTTCTAAGGCGTCTTCCGAAAGCATTTCTTCCGCCTGTTGCAGCATGGTCGGAAGACAGAACTATAGCTTTGCCAATATTTCAGGTGTTGCAAAAATTGAGTTGCCAATTGAATGGATGGCATATCAGAGAGGCTATATTTTTATTGACCTATTTTTGTTAACCTCGCGATAAAGTCGACAAGTGTGTAGTGTTGTATACAAGTAAAAGTGGTGTTATATAGTGGCAGAGGTAGTGCTTGTATGTGCATTGCAAGGGCTTGTACAATGCAATATTATTAGTCGGCAGTACATACATAGATTAATGTTACTTTAAAAAACTACCCCGCATCGCACGGCAAATTTAAGCTTATCTACAGCGGTCTGCGAGCAATAGTGTTAGATTACACATTGTAATGCGGTCCATCAGAAAACCTTCAAATGGTTTATGCCTGAGTGACCTTGCCTGGTTTTAGCCTTAAGCACATCTTCATACTAATGGTCAGTTTACTCGTAGGGCTATTCGGTGGTGGATGGAGTTTAGAAAAATGCATACTTGTACGCATTTTTTATACAGCTTTGACCTTCTTTAATTTTTAGCAACGCAGATTATGCCACCTCCTCTGCGGTGCTTAGGGTTGTTTTTTGTAGCGACAAGAACTTAGGAGTCAATCTCGGATGGGGCCGTGCGACGTTCCCCATATGATGTAGCAATCACACGATTCGATGCTCTCGCCCGACATTTCCATGATCTTATTGAAGCCGGCTGCCGGAGTAATTTCGGTAATGCCCTGGTTATAGGGTAATTGGATAGCTGGGTATTATCCAACCTTTCTTGTACTCTGTTATAACTCATGCTCGGATTGATATACAAATACATACCGTTACCTTTATTCACAAAGGCACTAACAATTTGTCGAAACTACATTGATCACAAATTTTGCGTAATACTCGGGTGTCTGAGTTTTTGGGTCCTCGAGGAATACCTGGGTACTTGGATCTCCGCCACCTGAGTATCTTATTACTCAAGTAAAATGATCAACCGTAATATTCGTCACGCATGGCAAACTATAGCAGCCCACTGGTATTTTCATCGTCAGCGCCTCGGTATGGAACCTTCTTCCCACACTGCATCTACAATCGTACGTCCTCTTAAAAAGGAGCTATCGCTGCTCTTTAAAAACATCCGAGATAGAGAAAGTTATTTCGGCAAAGTAGCTGCTCATTGTATAACCAGCTAACTCTACTATTTAAATTAACCGACAGCATTAGGGCAGGATTGTGGTCTTTAAGTTGCCCTATACAGTGCGCTGTTTATTCTTCTTGTAATTCATTTGCCCTTCGGAATTAAGCGGTTCTGGTTGTGTTATGAAAGGTATCTGAGAAAGAACTCAGCAGCCCTAGCAGATGCAGTTCGGAGTTAGCATAAAACATTAAAGGCGGCCATTTAAATATATATCACTATCCTTTCTTGTACCTAATGTTTTCAAATTCGGGAGTGGTATGGCAAACTTGAAGTATATTCGGAGACCCTGTCCTGAACTTATATTAATATAAGGTATATCTTAATGAAAAATGTAAAAAAATTCACTTAGTACTTTGATACAAAAAAGTATTAAATTTAATACTGTTTCGCAAAAGGGCATCTTCTTATCTTCCCCTTTCTCTCATCCTTCGCTTAGTATGGGAGTTTTCAAAATGAGCTGTCACTACATAGAACACCTGGCTTTATTACATCATGGTACATATGTATCTACGTACGTATTTGACGTTTGCTTATGTTTAGCCAGTTGATGCTTGATTGACTGATGCTTAATGACATCATTTGAAGATACACGTATCGATGTCGCTGATGTTCTATGCTTTTATGCATCTTTTAAATTCTAATCGTCTTGTATATTTATTTCTATTATAGCATTTTCTTTCCCCAATTTCGCTCTCTAGCTAAATCAAAGTCGAATTTGTGCTTCGAGAGCGATTAGGCTTCATTCAGCTTCTTTTCTCTAAACATTTTTGATATGTTGATGTATGTAATGTTTTTGTGAATGCTCAGATGTAGTTCCTATGTAACTTTTATTTCGCTGACAATCGGTGAAGTCCATTTGTCATATATAACGTTCTTGTCTGTCTCTTGGAATTCTATCTTTATTTTATTGTACAGTTTTCAAACATTGTTAAGATTATTGACTGCAAAACGGGTGTCTTCAGCGAGCTCTTTGATTTTTCGAGGGATATTTTTGGTTACTTACTTAATTGGCGCTTGACCATTTAAACGGTCCAACAAGGCGCATCAGTCGCTTCTTCTCTGGATTGACTGGCGCCAATTGGTCACACCAAGGGAATTTGAATTTTGGGTTTCATATGGGAAACATGATATTGCCAATGTTTTTATCTCAGTTGGCTGTTGTTGAGTGATAGAGTTTGGCAATATTGGAACAACATCGTTGTTGTTGATGGATTTTCTATGGCTATTTACTAGCCTGGATATTCATGGGAAATAAGTTTTTTTAATTAAAAAAAAGGTTTTCAGAAGCGCCCGTTCCGACAATTTGTAGGAAAAATTAAAAAGGAGCACGACGCAAATTAGAAGAGAAGCTCGGCCGAACCTCTTCGGAGTCTATCGCGCCTAGCATGTATTTATTTATTTTTTATTAATTTTGATGGGTAATCATTCGATTTTATGGATGTATTTTATAATTGATTTGTTTTTGCCGTGGTATTGGTTATAAGTTATATTAAATATTCGTCTCATTAATTCTTATGCGTTGCGGATTTGTTGGTGAGTGGATGTATTGATCTATAGTTTAGTATACGGCCGGTTGCGACTGGTTTATTGTAAAGATTATCATATCCAAGAATGGTAGCATATTGTCCTGTTCTTTTTCATTCATGAGCCCGCATCTTGGTTCTATGGCTAGAATATTTCAAATGCTGACGGAAAAATATATTTTCTGGCAATACTAAATATAGGTCATCTAAGTATTTTTTTATAAAAAAAAGTCTTCTGCTTGTTTCAAAAATTACAAATAAGCCTAATTCGTGGTATAAGAAAGCAGTACTGTAGTGAACGTTTCCAGCGTCCAGGGCAATATACCACGCTCATGGAACGTCTCTCTAAAATGTATTCTTTGATCTCGTAATCTGAGCTGTACACGAACAACCCTCCATAATTTTAAATACCTGCATTTCCCTGGATACGATTTGTCAAAATTTTAACTAGCGATTTTTCGATGGCGATACCGATTTTACTATTCGTTATCTAATTTTTAGCAGCGCCATTGATATGATAGATTGACCCTTAGAGGGTTAATTGGCTTAGAGTATACCATCGGCAGGTATTTCTATCGTAAAAGATGACTAAAATGCCCAACGAAATCAAGGGGTTGCCAGCACAATTTAAAGCTTCTCTTACCCAATTGCCACCCTCACCTACCAGTGTTAAATCCTGTTTCTTTAGCTGGTGAGGCTCTGGCAAAGGACCATATACATCTATAATACTCCCCAAAACCTTCGGGTAGTGCTTTTATCGCTACAACAACATATGCTAATTTGAACGGAAGAAAGGTGGCTTCAAAGATAATTGCCGCTAACAACAACAAGATTATATTTTTCGTCTTAACGACCTTATAGCGAGCCGAAATATTTCTGAGCCAACCTAATTAAGAGATGTAATATGTAGTTCTAATTCTGTCCCCTCGCAGTGTTTGCAACTGATACTTTAAACATTGTGATGTCGAAGTTGCAATTGCCCCCCTTTGAAGAAAGCGTTCGTGACTGCTTTTGAAAGCATTCTTAACTGAGTCAGTCGTAGGTGGTAGTCGGCGTCTTTAAGTAAATAATTTATATTAGTATAGTTCAGATTTAATCACTTTTGGTACAAGTTACGCTACCCACTAAGTACAAAACTAATTAGGGCATTGTGTGTCTGTCTCCCATTTTGTCTTCAAGAGAATGTCAATAAAAAATTGCTAATGAATACCGAAATAGCTATAATTATTGATTCTTTAATATAGCAATTTCAAGTCCCCCTAAACAAGTTTCTGAATTCTCTCACACAAATGAATTAAAGATATCAATCTTTCCTTTTGGTGTCACTTGGAAGTATGGTTTTAGTAGGGATATACTTGAGCCCACCGAATATAACGAGGGGGTCCAGGGCTTTCGGACACCTCCCAAAATGCCGAGCTGGTAAACATATTTACTATTGATTCAAGGTTCGATTCGAGCTCAAGGCCAGAACAATAATTTTTTTCTAATGATAATTATTGTTATTTTTTAATTTTTCTAAATTTGAAAAATTGTATTTTGTTTTTGGAATAGTAAGTAGAAAATTTTTCAGACAACCTGCCATAGCTGCGCAGATAGATATATTTCGAAAGGTGCTAAACCTTTATAGTCAGTACGCTTTAGGCATGCTGCGCTAACCATTTAGCTATACAGCGGTGGTTTGTTTGACTGGAAAATTTGCTACTTCTATTCCTTTTTACCAAATATATTTATTCAGTGTTGCGCCATCTGGTGCAAATCACTGATAATGCTGGATTTTTGTTTATTGTCAATTACTTTGTTTGACACTCCCAAGTGCTCATGGTTTATTAACAATTGGTTTTGTTTTTATCGGCCAATTTATAAATGATTCAAGGTTCGATTCGAGCTCAAGGCCAGAACAACAATTTTTTCTAATGATAATTATTGTTATTTTTTAATTTTTCTAAATTTGAAAAGTTGTATTTTGTTTTTAGAATAGTAAGTAGAAAATTTTTCAGACAACCTGCTATAGCTGCGCAGATAGATCTATTTCGAAAGGTGCTAAGCCTTTATCATCAGTACGCTTTAGGCATGCTGCGCTAACCATTTAGCAATACAGCGGTGGTTTGTTTGACTGGAAAATTTGCTACTTCTATTCCTTTTTACCAACTATATTTATTCAGTGTTGCGCCATCTGGTGCAAATCACTGATAATGCTGGATTTTTGTTTATTGTCAATTACTTTGTTTGACATTCCCAAGTGCTCATGGTTTATTAACAATTGTTTTTGTTTTTATTGGCCTATTGATAAAGGACAAAAATCCAGCATTATCAGTGATTTGCACCAGATGGCGCAACACTGAATAAATATAGTTGGTAAAAAGGAATAGATGTAGCAAATTTGCCAGTAAAACAAACCACCGCTGTATAGCTAAATGGTTAGCGCAACATGCCTAAAGCGTACTGATGATGAAGGCTTAGCACCCTTCGAAATGGATTTATCTGCGCAGCTATGGCAGGTTGTCTGAGAAATTTACGTCAATTTTTTTTTGCTACATTTGCTACAGTTCTTGGACCTTTTAAAATATTGGTTATGAATTAAATGTTTCCCTCTTGACATAATAGTGAAATGTAAAAAATAATTTAAGAAGTCCTTTTCCTTCAAGTTTAAGGATAAATATTTCATTTGGCAGTTGGCTCAACTCGCCGTTCAGAGAACAAATATTTTATCACTCAACTGGAGACATATTTGCAACGTATCAACAAAACTATTGTTCACTGAAAGCGCCCAATGCCAGTGACTGAAAAACTGATATACGAAAAATATGGCACAAAGCGCCCAGACTTTTTCACAATAATACTACTTTCGTTCATTATTGTTCCAAACTTATTTTGAAAATAATTTTTCACTTTTTATTCCGATATTAGCTGTATTTTTTTGTACGCGCATTACACAACTGAAATGTGTATCTCCATTTTATCTCTACACTGTTCTCCACTAAGTGTGTGTGTCCACTATTTATCGCAACCGATCATTCAGCTATAGGTTATACACTATGGCCAACAGACGTTCGTGTTTCAAATATTAAGCACAATTAATTTTGTAGTGAGTTATTTATTTTAACAACTGCCGGGAGTCTTCAATAATTTCCGCTAAATGGGTCTATTTGCGCGCCTAGCCTATAGAGTTACAAAACATACAAGTGAAACTAATATAAGCGTGTTAAAAAAGCACGCCTAGTAAAAAGTAACGTAAAGACAGAAAGTCTCAAATTGTGCGAGAGCGTGAAAATGGAATAAAACTGAAATTAGCAAAGAAAGCAAATACAAGACCACAGCTCAATAGTTAGGCGATTGTGATTTCAGCGGTTTGACCGTGGTTCGATCCATCCACCATCGCAATATCCCAGTAAATGTTTCTTCTTTTCAGTTTTTCATAATAAACAAAATTATAAGTGAATAACAATAACAATCAAATTCGTCGTCGCAGAGATTGTTGATGAAGTCATATTGGCAGTGAACTTATTAGTTGATCATGGCATTAAGATCGACATGCAAAAAAGAATTATGCGATATATGTAGGAACAAGTGGCACACTTTACTTCAGTTTTGAGAAGGGGATCAGCAGCAAGCGAGTGTTTGCGGAGGAGATTCAACAAAGAAGGTGGTGGAGGGAATGGAACACAAAAATTAAAACCGAATGTACCTGCGGGAAGAACCTTGACCTTGACAAACCCAAATGGACGCATTAATACAAAGGAAAGAATTTCCCAGAAAGAATGCAAGGGTGGTTTCAAGCCAGGGCGCACTACTGTTGTGAAACGTGAAAACGATACTGCTTAGGCAAAGCCAATCCGTCAAGCTCAAGCTCTTCGAAGTAAACCATTTGCCAAAACAACAGAATGTGAGGCATCTAACCAGGATAATAAGTAGTAAGATGAATCACAGGTACGACAAGAACAACAATTTTGTAGGTTTCCTGGAGGGAGATTTGGTATTGTTATAAAACCCTCACCGGTGGAAAGGTGTTCCATCAAAATTTCAGTGTAGCTGGGAAGGCCCGTACAAAGATGGGAAGCGGATCAGTGATGTCGTCTGCACAGTTGCCACTTTGGGTCCATTTGGACCAAAAATGGTTCCTTCCAAACCCATTTGGTCCACTGGTCCATTTTCTTCAATTTTGGTCCTTTTTAGGTAGTTGCCACGATTTTGGTGCTTTTTTTCTTTTTCACTCAGGTAAAAAGTCAAAATATTGCCCAAAAAATTTGCAGCACATTCGTTGACCCACATATAATTTTGAATTTACATGAATGGATTCCTCACCACAAAAAATTGCTTAGTCAATAAAAATGTACGAGAACACTGACATTTCACCTAGGAAATAATTTGGGCGAGGCATTAAAAGAAAAGTGTTGGCAAACACACTGTCGTTAATTGTTGATGAAACAGCCGACTTATGAAAAAAACTCTTGTTTAATATTTATTTAGCACAAGAAATATTTTAACTGGAAGGCAGAAATACTTATTGAAGGCGATAACTTTATAGATGTACAACGAATGCGATTAAAAAATTTTATTTTTATATTCAGCTTTTGAAGCAAATTCAAAAGAGATTTGATTTTGGAAGAAATATTTTGTGTAAAATTATTCCCGTAGGTGCTAGCATTAACCCCTGATGACAGGTATCAAAACTCACACTTACTGAATCTAGGCTATGATATAAAGTTTAAACGTCAAGAGAAAAAGTAAGCAAAAAATTTGCAGCACATTCGTTGACCCACATATAATTTTGAATTTACATGAATGGATTCCTCACCACAAAAAATTGCTTAGTCAATAAAAATGTACGAGAACAGTGACATTTCACCTAGGAAATAATTTGGGCGAGGCATTAAAAGAAAAGTGTGGACAAAAAAAAAAAGTGATGACAGGTATCAAAACTCACACTTACTGAATCTAGGCTATGATATAAAGTTTAAACGTTAAGAGAAAAAGTAAGCATCTATAGAAATAGAACTAACAAAATTGCTTAGTTTCATTTATGTTCTACTGAGTTTTCCACATAGTTCGATCAGAACGCAAATTTTTGAACCCTTCCTTACTAAAACTTAACTGCGCTATACATTTTATTTCATTGCAGCCAACAACATAATGCTGCAAATAAAAGCTTTGTGAGCAAATCTAGGTTCACAACGTTAGGTTGGTGAACGACATACACCTATTCTAGAAATGTGAAAATATAATACCAGGAACTACATTTTATTTTTGTTTGTCATTGAATTTAAGCAAAGTATTTATTATGTCCAGTAAAATTTTATATAGGAAACCATGAAAACATCCTAAAGTTTTGTATTTTACAACGAATACGACCTCCTTACATACCAATAAAATAAAACAAAAATTTGGTCTTTTTTTGAGATTTGATCCTTTTTTCCGTGAATTTTGGTCCCAAATGAAAACATGGTGTGGCAACCGTGGTCGTCTGAAGCATACAAACAATTGGAGACCACGAAATAGGGGGTGGTTCATTTGGAGAGGCTAGCAACGGTCGGATCGAGAGATTTGCCTCAGGTGGAGGGCAGTATGGCGAATATTGGCATTGCGATTCATCTCTATGTTGCTACTAAATAAACGCACAGCGACAGTAAGGCAAGCAGACACACATAATTGAAGAACGCAAGTATTGTAATTGTGAAGTAATACTACAAAAGCAGTGTAAATAAAAACCATCTTGCTATATTGAATATTCGAATTATTTAGTCGACGGTTCAGGGATTCAAACGTTAACAGAAGCTGCAAAAGAATCAGAAATTTCCCCAAAGTTCGTTGCAATACATTTAATAAAAATAAAAACAGTGTTGCTGGCATACGTGCCTAGCCTAGTGCTTTTCATAATTTTATACATCTGGTATTTCTTATATTTTAATACAACTCTGTTTAAGATTCCGAAAATTTGAAATGTACCTATAACGGCCGCTTCCGGTTTCACTATTTCACGAAGAGCCGAGAAGCAAGCACGAATAAGTATGTAAGATTGAAAAAGTTGGCCTTTTAATTCTAATTATATGTTCTTGCTGATATCAAAACCTCATTAAAACTCATTAATACTATAACGCTCATTTCTGTAACATTGCATTTTTCGCCATTAATAAAGAGTTATTAATGTATTCCTTCTTCGAAATCCTCGGTATTTTCTCCACAACATTTTAATATTTATTCTACGAACTGCCGTGAAAAGCCGCAATTTTTAATTGACGCATGCAACGCTATAATTTGAGAAGCAGAAGCTCAGACAAATTAAATGCAAATATGTCAAATTCTAGCGACAACTCATTCAACGATAGTGAAAACAATCGCACCATTATACAAAATGATGCGGCAAATGAAAGTCTTCAGCAACAGATTTTAGAATTGCAGATGTCTCTGGAAGCTTCTGAAATAGATAGGCTATGTCTTCAAGAGAAATTTGTAACAACAACAACATCACCTCTCGTCAGTGTAGCAACAAGTGAGTCACTTTCCGACTCTCGCTCCAGTCTACAGCGTCTGTTACATCGATGTATACGTATACATCTGCCGCCGCCACATGCACAGCTCGTCAGCTGTGCACAAGTTTTGCCAACAATTCTCAGAACCACTAAAGTGCAGTAGGCGCTTCTGCAGACCGATCGCCATCACCTCCACATCCATCGCCATCACTCAATAACAATGCCCAAATCAACATGCAACCTTGTAATCAACCTTTTGTTAAGAAATTGCAGGGATTGCCACAATTTTCAGGCGCTCCTGAGGAGTGACCTATATTTATTGTCGCATACAAAAAACAGCAAATCTGTTTTCCTACCCCAACGTGGAAAATTTACTCCGATTACAAAAAGCCCTTCGAGGCGACGCCCGCGCTAAAATGGAATCTCTTCTGATTCACACTTCAAGCGTGAATGCCACCTAGCATCGTTAGAGTTTCACTTTGGACGACCCGAAGTGTTAATACGTAGCCAACTCACAAAAGTCAGAGCCTTTTCACCGATTACAAGTGGTAAAATCAATCTCAGCTAATCTCAGCTCAATGGTCGCCAATTTGATCGCTTTTTTGGAAAATGAAGGAGCAGCGCCATATCTTTCCAATCCGATACTCCTGAAGCAAGTTGCCTGCACTGGAAGGGTTCGAGACAAAGTTACCTACTATAAAATCAGTTGCAGACATTAGGGCCGAAGAGATTTTGCGTAGTACGACGAAGCTTGTAGGTGATCGGTACGAAACCGGCCTTTTATGGAAAAGTGACGACAAATCCTTTCCAGAGAGTTACGCTGCCGCATTGAAACGCCTTCAATCCGTAGAGCGCAAAATGTCAGTTGAAGCTAACTACAAAAAATGGTACAACGAAAAGATAGAAGACTATGTAAATAAAGGTTATGCAAGAAAGCTAACCTCAGAGGAAATTGAAAAACAAATCGAGCGAATATGGTATTTACCCCATTTTGCGGTATATAATGTTAATAAGGGTAACAAACCAAGACTGGTATTCGATGCAGCTGCTACAGTCAGTAATGTCTCTTTGAACTCTACGCTTATGAAGCGCCCTGATGTTTATCAACCGATACCATTGCAGTCGATATTGTATAAATTTAGAGAAGGGAACATAGCGGTATGCGGGGACATTAAAGAAATGTTCCATCGCATAAACATACGTGGAGAAGACATTAATGCACAACGGTTTATCTGGCGCGAGGGAGATACGTCAAGGCAGCCCGACATATATGTAATGAAAGCCATGATTTTTGGATCTGTCTGTTCACCATGCTCTGCACGGTATGTGAAAAATTTGAATGCATCGCAATTTCAAGACGCCCCAGTGGGAAAAATGGTAATGAATTATTCCAGTATATCATTTTATCATGCATTCAAAAGTTTAATTTTCAAATAAATAACAAAAACATATATTATGAATTTCATTTTAAGTAATTCTAGATACATTTACTGATTATATCTTAATCAAAACTCAAATGTTTTTAAAATATTTCTAAGTTAATACATTATTTTTTCTTAATATGTAGTAATCTGAAATATTACTAACTTACTTAATTGGCGCTTAACCGTCTAAACGGTTATGGCCGTCCAACAAGATAATATAATCTATTTAAAACGCATTCAAATCTGCATTACAAATTAAACGAGAATTTAATGCATAAATACAACGGGATACCTTAGCAGTTATCGATATGCTACTACGGGTATCTGTAATAGCAAATACACATCTTTTTGCGCATTTCAATTTGTGGTCGCAGCTCAAGTGCTATTAAATTTATAATAAATTATTTGACACAAAAACTTTATTAAAATGATTTAAACTATTCGGTAAGTAAACATAAATAAAATTAATAATGATGAATTTCATATCAAAGGCGGAAAAAAACGTACATTTTGAACCCGACCCCCTCAGAATTTGATGAAATTTTGCATGGGGTTACACCTTACCCACCCAAACACGACCTCATTTTTAGAAATTGCATTTTCCAAAAATTGTGGGCGTGGCAAGGTATCGAAATATCCGAAAATATTAGAAAAATTACGATAATAGGTACTTTTAAAGTGTGATTACTACGGAATGGCTTTACCGATTTCAAAGATCTTCATACCATTAGAAAGGTATTGAAATAAGCTTTCAAAAAAATACACTGTAAAAAATTTTAGTACACTGAAAAAAAAAAATTTTTTTAAATAAAATTTAAAACTGAAAAAACACTTCAAAGATCAAGCGATTTTGAAAAATAAAATTTTATTTTAGAAAGGTCTATTTAATATATATAACATATCTGAAAACTAAAATGGGGTTTTTTTTTTAATTTTTTTTAAGTAAATGCATCTCTTGGTTACTTTCTCATATTTGGATTTCACGCGTAAATTAATCAACCAATTTGAAAAATTTTTATACCGTTAGAAAGGTATTAAAATCACCTTTGAAAACATATACTGTAAAGATTCTATATTACACTGAAAGAAAAAAAAATTTCCTAAATTTTTTTTTTTAAACTGGGAAAACACTTCAAAGACCAAGCGATTAAACATTTTTTTTTTTTTAGAAAGGTAGATTTAATATATATAACGTATCTGAAAACTAGAAGGTTGTTTTTTTTTTTCTTTTTTTTTTTTAATTTATTTAAGTAAATGCATCTCTTGGTTACTTTCTGATATTTTGATATCACGCGTAAACTAATCAACCGATTTCAAAAATTTGTATACCGTTAGAAAGGTATTAAAATCACCTTTGAAAACATATACTGTAAAGGTTCTATATTACACTGAAACAAATTTTTTTTTAATTTTTTTTCAAACTGGGAAAACACTTCAAAACCAAGCGATTTAAAAAAAAATTTTTTTAGAAAGGCCGATTTAATATAAAAACTAGAATGGTTTTTTTTCTTTTAAAAAATTTATAAGTAAAACCGTCTCTTGTTAACTTTTTTTTATTTTGCTATTATTGTGTGACAAAATATACTTTGGAAGTTATACAGATACAGATACTATGACTAAGTATTCTAATAGATTCGAACAAGAATCGTATTATCAAATTTTTCAGACACGCACAATAAATAGACATACACTTGATAAAGTTAATTTTTTATTTTTATTTATTTAGATTTAATATACAACTTTGCTCAGCTCATACTGCTGACTTTCGCAATATTTGCTTACTTACTAGTTTGTTCAGGTAAACTACGCCTGTCCATGCCAGAGCGTTTGACGTCCGAAAACTTTGTTTTATTTTTTTGTATATCTTTGCTAATTTTTATCAATTCGTAAGATAAATCATGCCCAAAAATGTCTTTAATTTCCTTAGATGTCATGGTGTTTGGTAATAGAGATAATATTTTTTGCTTATCCAAATTATTTGAGCAGTTTTCGATTTGATATTTCATGTTCTCCAAAATTTGTTCGTAGTAAGCTTTGATCTTCTTTACGTTTTCTGATAAAGTTGACAGTGAACCACCTCCAAGTGAATCTGAAATACTTTGCGCAATTTGCTGTGTTTTTTTTTTGCAGTATGAATCCCTTTCTAAATATTTTCGCTTCATTGGCGATGGATGGCTTCCAAGATGAGGAATAACATGCTTATTTATATTGCCGACGAGTTCGTTGCGTTCGAGTGATTTAGTATAGCTGCTGCATGTTGGAACTTCCTTATATTCTTGATACAATTCACCGCTAGTCAAGATTTGTTGTGCCTCTTCATTTTCCGTTTCAGTAGAACGCTGATTATCAGCAATCTTGATAGCATCCTTAAGTTTAAAGCGACAACTTTCGCAAATACGGCAACGATGAATATCGGAGACTGCTGGAAAATGCTCAGATATCAGCGCTGCTTCGTTTAAGCTAATGTTTCGAAGTTGAGAGGAACATTTTCTTGATATCTGCACACATCTGTATTTATTAGTTGATTCCATATCAATGCCTAGTTTCGTTCTGGTCTGTGTCTATCCGTTGTGTTGTTTTTTATAGTCCATGGGTGCTGTGGCAGGTAATTTCAATCTATGTGTCCGTGGTAGGTAACGTTAATATGCGTGTGTGTGTGCGCGGTAGTGATACGTCCGAATTGTTACCTTTTCCAAGGCTTGTTTTTGTAGGTATCTAGACATACCGCTTGTTAGCTAAGCGGTAGGTTGAGGAAGGTAGAAATCGGTGATTTTTGCCGTTTGGTAAATTTTTCGTTTTTGCTTGTTCATTATTACGTGTTTGGTTGCTGTACCTTCTGGCTTTTGCTGTTTTTGTAAACTAGTTTTAAGGGTTCAAATGTTTCGTCAGAGATAGTGTTGGTTTGTTCGTTTATTATCCTGCCGTCAAATGTTTATAACTCGTATATCTCCATGTTCTCAAGTACATTGAGCCGCCGACCTTTTCCTTGTACGTGAAGTATTCGAGCCGTTGTTTTGACGTTAGCTGGGGTGCACCCCACTGGAATAAAAATTTTTTACAGTGCATTTTTTCAAAGGTGATTTTAATACCTTTCTAACGGTATAAAAATTTTTGAAATCGGTTGATTAGTTTACGCGTGATATCAAAATATCAGAAAGTAACCAAGAGATGCATTTACTTAAATAAATTAAAAAAAAAAAAGAAAAAACACCCTTCTAGTTTTCAAATATGTTATATATATTAAATCTACCTTTCTAAAAAAAAATTTTTTTTTTAATCGCTTGGTCTTTGAAGTGTTTTCCAAGTTTGAAAAAAAAATTTAGAAAAAAATTAAAATATTTTTGTTCTTTCAGTGTAATATAGAATCTTTATAGTATATGTTTTTAAAGGTGATTTTGATACCTTTCTAACGGTATAAAAATTTTTCAAATTGGTTGATTAATTTACGCGAGATATTCAAATATGTGAAAGTAACCACGAGATGCATTTACTTAAAAAAATTAAAAAAAAAACCTTATTTTAGTTTTCAGATATGTTATATATATTAAATAGACCTTTCTAAAATAAAATTTTATTTTTCAAAATCGCTTGATCTTTGAAGTGTTTTTTCAGTTTTAAATTTTATTTAAAAAAAATTTTTTTTTTTTCAGTGTACTAAAAATATTTACAGTATATTTTTTTGAAATCTTATTTCAATACCTTTCTAATGGTATGAAGATCTTTGAAATCGGTGAAGCCATTCCGTAGTAATCACACTTTAAAAGTACCTATTATCGTCATTTTTCTAATATTTTCGGATATTTCGATACCTTGCCACGCCCACAATTTTTCGAAAATGCAATTTCTAAAAATGAGGTTGTGTTTGGGTGGGTAAGATGTAACTCCATGAAAAATTTCATTAAATTCTGAGGGGGTCGGGTTCAACGCATATTGGATTTGATGTGAACTTCATCATATGCAATTTTTTTTGTTATATCGGCCTACTGATTTGTAAGATCGCGAGTTTGAATCGACCTCAAGGCCAAACAATAATTATTTTATCATTATTTTTGTTATAATATATTTTTTCTTTCTTCTATTCTAATTTAAAATTTTTTCAATTAAGAAAAAATATATATTATAACAATAATAATGATAAAATAATTATTGTTAGGCCTTGAGCTCGATTCAAACTCGCGATCTTACAAATCAGTAGGCCGATATAACAACAAAAATTGTTAATACATCCCAGAGCACGGGGAAAAAGTGTCAATTAAATATATGACACTATGGCATCATCGCCATAAACAAAGTCCAATTTTCACAACTATTCTGTAACAGATGACGCAGTGCTGTGAATATCAATTGGCAAGAACCAGAATTGAAGTAGTAATAATGAAGACAAACAAAAAACCGCTGTGATGGCTGAATGGTTATAGCAGCGGCGCCTAAACGTTGCTGATGAAGGAGTTTAGCAGTTCCCGAAATGGATTTATACAACGAGCTTTGGCAGTTGTCTAAAATTTTTTCTTTCTTCTATTCTAATTTAAAATTTTTTCAATTAAGAAAAAATATATTATAACAAAAATAATGATAAAATAATTATTGTTAGGCCTTGAGCTCGATTCAAACTCGCGATCTTACAAATCAGTAGGCCGATATAACAACAAAAATTGTTAATACATCCCAGAGCACGGGGAAAAAGTGTCAATTAAATATATGACACTATGGCATCATCGCCATAAACAAAGTCCAATTTTCACAACTATTCTGTAACAGATGTCGCAGTGCTGTGAATATCAATTGGCAAGAACCAGAATTGGAGTAGGAATAATGAAGACAAACAAAAAACCGCAGTGATGGCTGAATGGTTATAGCAGCGGCGCCTAAACGTTGCCGATGAAGGAATTTAGCAGTTCCCGAAATGGATCTATACAACGAGCTTTGGCAGTTGTCTAAAATTTTTTCTTTCTTCTATTCTAACTTAAAATTTTTTCAATTACGAAAAAATATATTATAACAATAATAATGATAAAATAATTATTGTTAGGCCTTGAGCTCGATTCAAACTCGCGATCTTAAAATTAAATATGTTTAGTAAGCGCCATATGCGTAGACTAGTGAAAATAGAATGTGATAGCGTTTGCAACTTGCGGCATGATGAAGGGAGCGCTAGCGCTCCAGCTGATTTTTCAAGTATTAGGGATGAGATACCGGTAGGTATAACCGATGAGATGCCGGAGTGTAATAATCAAATACCGATAGCACAAAAAATAGGAAATTGAGCTACAGTTTTCAATATTTGTAGATAAGCGGTTGATGCATTGCTAAAAATACTTCGCGATGAAAATATTAATGTACCAAAATCGTCTAAATCCTTGAGTGTTTCCAAAAAGCACATAATAAGAACGGTATCTCCTGGTTCGTATACACATATCGGTCTTCAAAACTAAATAAATAAAGCGGAGCACCTTTTACAAAACTTAAGCACCATCATTTTAGATATCGGAATCGATGGACTCCCTTTGTACAAAAGTTCAAATTTAAGCTTGTGGCCTATATTAGCAAATGGTGTGAACGCTCCACAAGTAAAAGTATTATTGGTAGGTGTATACTTGGGAAAAAAGAAACCTAATTAAGTATATTCCTATTTGTATGATTTGTGCTCCCAAATTTCTAAACTTAAAAATGAAGGTCTCTTCATTGGTGTGATGCTCCGGCTCGTGCTTTTTTATGTAAAACTGTTGGTCATAACTCTTTCAATGGATGCAGTAAGTGCATACAATTGGGTAGAAAAATAAATAATACGACGACTTATAGTACATCTTGCGTACGCCTTCGTACGGACGATGAATTTTCAAGACCGTCTTATACTGAATACCATAAAGATTTAGATAGCATTAGTAATGTCTTGGAAGATGTGGGGGTGAAAATTGTTATTCAATTTCCACTGGAGCCGATGCATCTAGTGGGTCTGGGAGTAGTCAAAAAAATTATTTTACGAATCTTTAATAATCCCCATATTCTCCGAGAATTTGTTCGCAAGACAAGAGGTTTGGAGGAGGTTTTGCGCTGGAAAGCAGTTGAGTTTCGTCATTTCGTACTTTACACGGGCATATTAGTTTTAAAAGACAAAGTAGAAAGCGAAACATATTACCATTTTTGCCTTCTCCACTGTGGCTACAGATTTCTATCAGATGAAAAAAGCTTTATGTCTAAACTCAATGCGTAAAGGTCTTTTATAGGATTTTGTTGAAGTATTTCCGACTATTTACTCTGAGGAACAAGTTTCTTACAACGTCCATTCTCTTCTGCATTTAACTGATTGCATAGAAGAAACTGGTTATTTAAATACTTTCTCAGCGTACAAGTTTGAAAACAATTATTGTCATCTTAAATCGGGGCAAGCTATTAAGATTAGAGCATTTTCAATGCAGAATGGTAAAGTTATCTTAAGTGGCAAACAATTAGAAGATGGTCGCAGTTTCTTTGAAGAACCATTGAACTCTATGGAAGATTTACACATTTTTATTTCCCAAAGCGTGGAATCGCACAGTAGAAATATTTATTTTGACGCTGATTCGACACAGCATAAATTAATGTGGTTGCCATATGGAAATTCACTATTATTTATACCTGTTTTGCAATCCAATAATTAATCGAAATGAAATTAAATAAAAAATTAATAATATCTACTACTTTTTATTATAGAAATTTAAGATATGAAAAAAAATCCAGTGGAAATATGAGCAAATCGTTGAAGAATGATTCAAGATGTTAGTTATTGCAGTAATAACACTTTTGTAATAACTTAAATAATTTATTTTTAGTTTTATTTGTTTAGGTTTTTTGGAGGACAAAAATAACCAATTGGAAAATTATAATATAAATGATATAAAATCAGAAGTTTCTGCTCTGAAAGAGGAAATGAAAAATTTGTCAGGTAAATTCACATCAATAATATTTTTATCTAGTTTTTTTATTTTATTTATTAAAACTGTCATTTTATATTAAATTTTTGATTCAATTTATTTTCTATAAAATTTCTCTCCTTAATTTTTATTTTTTATTTAATTCAATTTCTTGTTTTTTTATTTGGTTTTTTATTTTCTATTTAATTTTTTGTTTTAATTGTTATTTTAAATTTAAAGATCAAGTTGGTAAATGTAATGAATATATTGGAAAACTGATTACAGAACAAGCCAATGTGAGTCTGGAACTTTTATGGAAAGTTAAAAATAAAGCGCTTCATTTTCCTATTAATTCGATCGAACGGTTGTACGAAATTTACAGCAACATGGCAGAAAATGGTGATACCTTCGTAAGATACCTAATTTGATTGTTCTATATTAAATAAATTATAATTACGCGAGTAACTAAACATATATTTTATTATTTACTTCCAGAAATCCACGATTAACTCTATTTTACGAGAAAATGGGTTGAACCATTGTTTACCAAAGCTTATTACACCAAAAGTGCTGACACTATTCAACTATATGGGAAAAAAGGAAAAAAGTAATTTAAAAATCTTGAAAGTTTCAATTCCATTTTGTACGGTAAGTTTTTTTCCATTATGAATGCTATATAATATAATATTATAACTAATGTAATATAATATTATAACTAATATAATATTATACTAACCACATATGTATGTATATACAACACTTTTTTTAGATTGTCTTCAAAAAGACGGTTACAACCCGTCACAATATTCAAAAGAAATAAAGGCGGCAATTAAAAAGGCTAAGCTGCGCTTCCACAAGCACCAATTTGACGAGAGGAAGAAATCGAAGAATCAGTACGTTTTCTAACATTTTCCACTTGTCCATTATTTGTAAAATTAATTATGTTTTCATTATTATTTATTAAATAGATATAAGTAAAATGCTCAATAAAAATGAAATGAAACTTATATATAATATGTTAAATGAAATATTTTTTATTAGTATTTATTATTTATATATTATTCATCTTACAAATAAGTTTAAATACCGATTACAATATTCCATTATCAGTAGTCACATATGAATATAAAAGTGTAAGCTTTGTTCATGCCTAATTACCTATATAAGACATTATACATTTTAAAATCATAAATTATTATATGTTAAATGAATTCATTTAAATACACATTTTAATTCTACTTTTGTTTTCTTACATCTAAAAATTAATATTTGTGTAATTAATGTAAAAATTAAAGCCTTGTTTATGCATAATAAACTGCATAAGTCAGTATACATTAAAAAATCAATATAAAAATTATATAAAAAAAATGCATACTTCTTTCGTTTACACATAAATGCAAAATTGAATGCCATACTTTTCTAGGACATCGCCGTAGGGAATGTGTAAATTGCCCTTTTAAAGATTGTTTTTTCGATTACTTTGCATTACTTTTTCCCACTGGGACTTACACGAGGGCAGTCAATACAACAACTGCATAAGTCAGTATACATTAAAAAATCAATATAAAAATTATATAAAAATAATGCATACTTCTTTCGTTTACATATAAATGCAAAATTGAATGCCATACTTTTTTAGGACATCGCCGTAGGGAAAAAATGCATTTTGGAATGTGTAAATTGCCCTTTTAATGATTGTTTTTTCGATTACTTTGCATTACTTTTTCCCACTGGGACTTACCCGAGGGCAGTCAATACAAAGTCAATCCTCAATACGTTGACGACTATGCAGATAGCTTCATTAATGTCGAGGAGTATATACATGTATCGAATAAGTAACGGAGATTCACAGCAAAGCAGGTTTCGTTCTCAGGGGTTTCGTTTCAAACTCCACACAATTACTGTAAGCCATTACATCCAAAGATCCAGAGCAGGAGTGTGTTTGAAAAATATGTGCGGTTCAAAATCAGCATGCGACAAAGTTTTCGGAATGCACTGGGATGCTAAAAGAGATGTTTTATTTTTTAATTTAACATTTACAAAAATATCAATTTCAGTTTTAAATGGCGATCGAAGACCAACAAAGGCAGCGTTGTTGGGGTTAACCCTGTCGATATTTGATCCATTTTGTTTCCTTGCAAATATTACATTGGTACCAAACATTTTGTTGCAAAAATTGTGGCTGGTTAGTATACGTTGGCACGATAAAATACCCAATGACATTTACGTTAAATGGTACGAGTGGTATAAATCACTTGATAAGATAATGGAGTTCAGCATACCTCGAGTTTATAGTCCGTTTTTAAAGATTTATCTGCCGAAATTCAATTGCATATTTTTGTAGATGCAAGTGAGCTGGCGTTTTTATCTGTAGCGTATTTCCGTATAAAATGTTATGAACAAATAACCGTTGCCTTCGTAGCCGCCAAGTCTCGATGCAGTCCTTTGAAACCAATGTCAATTCCTAGATTGGAACTACAAGCCGCGGTGCTTGGAACACGTTTAAGTGGAACAATTATTGAGTGTCACACAATAAATCTTGCACTAATATATTACTGGTCAGATTCTAAAACACTAATTCAGTGGATCTCTGAAGCTCGCTAATATAAACAATTCGTAAGTAATAGAACTTCGCAAATTATTCACAAATGTGAGGTAGCAAAATGGAGATGTGTACCCGGATCGATAAACCCAGCTAACAGCGCAACGCGATCACAGGCTTGCACTATATCTATGATGGATTTGAAGTGGATTCATGGTCCAGACTTCCTAAAGCAAAATGAAAATATTTGGCCGGTATTACCGCGTTTTTCCGCCAATGATACCGACATCGAAAAAAGAGCAAAACCGTTATACACAATACGACTGCACGAGGATGCTGTGCCTTTCAGCAAATTTTCAAATTACTTTAAATTCGTTAATGTAATGACTTGGGTTTGATACGCCGTCATCAGATTTCGCGCATTATTAAACAAAAACCAAGAAATTGGTATTGAATATCTCCTGTGTTTACCCGTCTGCACCAGGAACCCAGTAATTTTACCAAAGGATCATGCCCTGTCATGACTAATAGTCCGGCATTTCCATGAAACATTTTATCACCAAAACCAGGAAGCTATTATATGTGCGATGCGATCTAAATATTGGATCCCGAATGTGCGAAATCTCCTGAAGTCAAGCGCCAATTTCAAGTCTGCAAAAACGCATCAGCTATGCCGAGCCGTCCTATCATGGGTCAGATACCAGTTGGGTGTCTTTCACCATTTTTCAGAGTGTTCTCGTATACTGGTATTGACTATTTTGGGCCAGTAATGGTATCCATCGGAAGACGGCGGGAAAAGCGATGGGTGGCATTGTTTACCTGCCTCGCGGTTAGAGCGATACATCTCGAGGAGGCCAGGGTCGCTTCCCAAGGCAGTCGGTTCTATGTACCTGAGCGACTCGGGATTATTCCCGACCAAGGACTGTCATTTCAGTGTAACCCCATTTAATTTGTTGCGTCCCTTCCACAAATTGTCATCCTCCCAGCAGCTCCTTGCAGCGGGACTGCTCCATATTCTCTTGCTCCGGGAAGTTATCGAACCCAATCCGGGTCCGTCTCCTGACCCCGGTCCTGAGAAATAATTTTGCTGTATTTGCCGGAAAAGAATATTCTTAGGACGGTCATACTCTTTTCAGTGGGTGTCGTGTAAGGGATGGTTGCATCGGACAGGTTGTTCTGGGCTAGATCCCCAAACCAGTCGTCCACGTAACTTCTATAAATCTTTTGTGGCTCCTTGCTCTTCACGCCCTAGGACGTCCCGTAGTCTGCGCCTTAGCGCCACCACTTTCCTAGATGTTCTGGTCTCCGCGACTGCAATCCCCCGAAGGGTTTCATTGCGCCATGTTGCAAGGCCGCATACCCAAATACACCGGGTACCCCAATGCTTACCCAAGGACGCCCAGTCCCAGGGCCACAACAGCAGTTGCGTCCTAGCCTTCCACAACCCAGGCGTAGTCACCCGTCACTTACTAGTGACGACGTCTCCCCCTATGCACTTCAGAATTCTGCAGTTAAACTGTAATGGATTAACTGGGAAGATCACGGAGATAGTCGATTTCATGAAGCGGCACAACATCCGCATTGCTGCGATTCAAAAGACTAAACTCACAGCAAGATCTGCTCTGCAGACCTGTTCTGGGTATAATGTCCACAGAAAAGATCGCGAGAGCGGAAATGGATGCGGCCTCGCATTTATCATACACCACCCTGTGCAATATCATATATTTGATCCCGACATCAGCCGCAGGGACAGTGTCTTAGAGCGTCAAGGCTTATCTGTCCGGTCAGGCGATGCAAACCTTGAAATCATCAACATCTACATCCCCCCTGCCACCTGTTGCTCCAGTGGATACCGCCCTAATATCAGCGCCTTACTCACTGGCAACAATCGCATTATCTTAGGCGATTTCAATGCCCATCACGATCTATGGCATTCAAACTTGCGGGCGGACAGTAGGGGTGAGATGTTGGCGGATCAAATAGAAGGAACGACGTTCTGCACAATAAACGGAGATGCCCCCACACGTATGGTAGGAAGCTGTAACGGCTCGCCGGATATTTCAATCGTGAGCGCAGAACTCGTAAACTGCGTCAACAGGCAGCCGATGGTAATATTGGCATCCGACCACCTGCCTATACTTATTTTGCTCGAGTGTACCGCCGACTTCATCGTCACAGAAAAACGCACTTTCATAAACTTTAAAAAAGGAAAGTGGGACGATTACAAATCCTTTACAGACAACCACTTTACTGCCCTCCCTATCCCGACTGATGCCCGCCAAAGGGAACGTGCTTTCCGCAAGGTCATTGAATCCGCGGAGGCCGCAAGTTTAGCGAGAGAACGTGACCTTATAAGACAGCCCGATCCCGGCGACCCCCAAATAAGGGATATAAACAAACGCATCAGATTGCTATTGGATGAACACAAGCGGGCAAAATGCGAGGAGCACCTGAGCGGTTGTAACCTCGCTGCCGGTGTGGGTAAACTTTGATCCACCGTAAAGTCCCTATCGAATCCGTCTAGGCACAATGACAAAGTTTCCATCGCCTTTGGCGGTAAAGTGCTGTCGGATGCGAAAAAATGTGCGATCGCTTTCTCCCGTTAATATGTAATGCATTCTACGGTCGACAAAAATAGACGGAGGGCCAACAGACACGCACATAAACATAAATTCAGCGCGTCACCAATTACCATCACCGACAAAGAGTTTGAGGATGCCATTGGTCATGCTAAACCGTGCAAAGCAGTGGGCCCAGACGGCATAGCCATGCCGATGCTTAAAAGCCTAGGGAAAGAGGGTTTCAAATATTTAGCACATGTCTTCAACCTGTCTCTTTCCACCTTTATCATACCCGAAAAATGGAAAATGGCCAAGGTGGTCCCGCTACTAAAGCCTGGGAAACCAGCTAACATAGAAGAGTCATATCGCCCGATATCTCTCCTACCGCCAGTAGCCAAGACGCTTGAAGCCATTTTGCTCCCCTACTTAAAAGCGAATTTGCAGCTAGCCTGTCATCAGCATGGCATCAGCAAACTCCATAGCACCACCACCGCGCTAAATGCCATCAGCACCCAGATAAATTGTGGTTTAAATCGAAACCCCCACCATAGGATAGTACTCGTTGCGCCAAACCTATCAAAAACTTTTGATACGGTCAAACATGGCACGTTACTGCAAGACCTGGATGGGTCTACCCTTCCGCCATGTCTTAAAAGGTGGACCGTAAATTATCTGGGTGGTGGGAAGGCATCGGTGCAATTTAGAAATGAAACATCAAAACCAAGATGAATTAAACAAGGGGTGCAACAGGGTGGTGTCCTATCCCCATTTTTGTTTAATTTCTACATATCTAAGCTACCTTCGCCACCAGAAGGAGTTACTATCGTTTTCTACGCCGTTGACTGCACAATAATGGCCAGAGGCCCAGGCCCACAGATCGATGAGCTTTGCAACAGAATAAACGGCTACCTCCCTGATCTCTCCATTTTTTTCGCCTCGCGAAACCTGGCTTTATCACCGACTAAATCCTCCGCGACCTTATTTACAACATGGACGTGCCAAATATCGACCATTTTGAACATCCACGTCGATGGCTCTACGCTACCGACTGTCCTACACCCCAAAATCTTGGGTATGACGTTTTATCAGGATCTAAATTTTGGTAAGCATGCAGCCGCAATTGTATCGAAAATCCAGAGCCGTAATAAAATCCTCAAATCCCTTGCTGGCAGTACTTGGGGAGAAGACAGCGAAACGCTCATTACCACATACAAAGCAATTGGCCAGCCGATTGCATGCTACGCGTTCCCTATATGGTCGCCAAGCTTAAAAACTACCCACTGGAAGAAGCTACAAGCCTGCTAAAACACTGCTCTCACAACCGCCACGGGCTGTCTTCTTATGTCCCCAGAATACCATCTAAATAATGAGGCGAGAATACTCCCCATCAGGGAGAGAAATTAGATGCTAACCAAACAGTTCCTATTGAATACCCAGAAGCCTGGGCATCCCAACCGACATCTGATTGATGAGCCGACACCGCCTAGGGGCTTAAGGAGTCATCTCCGTAAGCATTTTGAGAAAATACGGCACCTGAGAACTCAGCCGTATGAAGAAAAAAAACACAAGCAGGTCCTTGGTGAACTCCACAAACAGGCATCGGACCTTTATGCCAGGAATTGCCCGGTGAATCCAGTACTCAAAGAACAGTACCCAAAACTTACGGAATAGGAACGCATACTCCCCAGGGAAACGCGAGTCACTCTAGCTCAACTTCGTTCTGGATACAGTAACAGGTTAAACAGGAATGTTGCTGGCATATGTGCCTAGCCTAATGCTTTTCATAATTTTATACATCTGGTATTTCTTATATTTTAATACAACTCTGTTTAAGTTTCCGAAAATTTGATATGTACTATAACGGCTGTTTTCGGCTTCACTATTTCACGAAGAGTCGAGAAGCAAGCACGAATAAGTATGTAAGATTGAAATAGTTGGCCTTTTAATTCTAATTATATAAAACCCCATTAGAACTCATTAATACTCTAACGCTCATTTTTGTAACATTGTATTTTCCGCCATTAATAAAGAGTTATTAATATATTCGTTCTTCGAAATCCTCGGTATTTTCTTGCGAAGCTTGCGAAGCACAACAAACAATTTTTCTTGATTCATTTTATAAAAAAAACAAGTAAAGGTGTCTAAGTTCGGGTGTAACCGAACATTATATACTCATCGTGAGCTTCAATTGTACATTTCATTTCAGATAAATTACTTTTCTACATAACACGTGGCACAGCCCGTTTAAAAAAAAATTTCTTCCCATTTCCTCTTACAATAAAACTTGATAAGTGAAATGTCATTGATCCAAAACTATTTTTTGCTAAGTTATGGCTTATTATTCTAGTCTAGGACCCTTTTAAACTCGTTTTATATCTAAGTAGCCGTGGTCTTTAATCGATCCCGTCCATTTTTACTAGAAATATTTTCTGCTATAAGGAAAATATGTGTACACAATTTCATTACGATATGTTAAATTTTCTTCGAATTATGGCTCCCGAAACATAGAAAATTGCTTGGTCATAAAAGGGGCGGTGCCACACCCATTTTCAAAAATTTTACTGTTTTCCAATTTAATGTTATAACTCAATTTAGAAAGTAAAATTCTATTGATACAAAGCTCTTTTTCGCTAAGATATAGCTTATTATTTTCATCTACGACCCTTTTAAACATCTTTTATATAAAAGTAGGCGTGGTCTTTAACCGATCTCGTCCATTTTTTCTAGAAATATTTCCTGCTATACGTTGTGTACCAAATTTTATTACGCTCCGTTAATTGTTCTTCGAGTTATGGCTCCCGAAACATAGAAAATTGCATAGTCATAAAAGGGGCGGTACCACGCACATTTTTTATACTCAGTTGAGCAGAGCTCACAGAGTATATTAAGTTTGATTGGATAACGGTTGGTTGTACATATATAAAGGAATCGAGATAGATATATTCAGGATCGAAAAAAAATTTGATTGAGCCATGTCCGTCGGTCCGTCCGTCCGTTAACACGATAACTTGAGTAAATTTTGAGATATCTTGATGAAATTTGGTATGTAGGTTCCTGAGCACTCATCTCAGATCGCTATTTAAAATGAACGATATCGGACTATAACCACGCCCACTTTTTCGATATCGAAAATTTCGAAAAACCGAAAAAATGCGATAATTCATTGCCTAAGGCGGTTAAAGCGATGAAACTTGGTAGATGGGTTGATGTTATGACGCAGAATAGAAAATTAGTAAGATTTTGGACAATGGGCGTGGCACCGCCCACTTCTACAAGAAGGTAATTTAAAAGTTTTGCAAGCTGTAATTTGCCAGTCGTTGAAGATATCATGATGAAATTTGGCAGGAACGTTACTACTATTACTATATATGTGCTAAATAAAAATTAGCAAAATTGGATGAAGAACACGCCCACTTTTTAAAAAAAAATTTTTTTAATTCAAATTTTAACAAAAAATTTAATATCTTTACTGTATATAAGTAAATTAAGTCAAAATTCAACTCTAGTAATGATATCATGCAACAAAATACAAAAATAAAAGAAAATTTCAAAATGGGCGTGGCTCCGCCCATTTTCATTTAGTTTGTCTAGAATACTTATAATGCCATAAGTCGAACAAAAATTTACCAATCCTTCTCAAATTTGGTAGGAGCATAGATTCTGTGACGATAACTGTTCTCTGTGAAAATGGGCGAAATCTGTGAAAGCCACGCCCAGTTTTTATACACAGTCCACCGTCTGTCCTTCCGCTCGGCCGTTAACACAATAACTTGCACAAAAACCGATATATCTTTACTAAGCTTAGCTCACGTACTTATCTGAACTCACTTTATCTTGGTATAAAAAATGGCCGAAATCCGACCATAACCACGCCCACTTTATCGATATCGAAAATTACGAAAAATGAAAAAAATGCCATAATTCTATACCAACTACGAAAAAAGGGATGAAACATGGTAACTGGATTGGTTTATTGACGCAAAATATAACTTTGGAAAAAAATTTGTAAAATGGGTGTGACACCTACCATATTAAGTAGAAGAAAATGAAAAAGTTCTACAAGGCAAAATCAACAGCCCTTGGAATCTTGGCAGGAATACTGTTAGTGGTATTGCATATATAAATAAATTAGCAGTACCCGACAGATGATTTTCTGGATCACCTAGTCCACATTTTGGTCGATATCGCGAGAAAGCCTTCACATATACGTCTAAGGGCCACTCGCTTTTAAAACCCTCATTAATACTTTTAATTTGATATCCATATCGTACAAACACATTCTAGAGTCACCCTGGCCCACCCTAATGGCGATATCTCGAAAAGGCGTCCACCTATAGACCTAATGCCTACTCCCTCTTAAAATGCTCAGTAACACCTTTCGTTTGATACCCATATCGTACAAACATTCTAGAGTCACCCCTGGCCCACCCTAATGGCGATATCTCAAAAAGGCGTCCACCTATATACCTAATGTCCACTCCCTCTTAAAATGCTCAGTAACACCTTTCGTTTGATACCCATATCGTACAAACATTCTAGAGTCACCCCTGGCCCACCCTAATGGCGATATCTCGAAAAGGCGACCACCTATAGACCTAATGCCCACTCCCTCTTAAAATTCTCAGTAACACCTTTCGTTTGATGCCCATATCGTACAAACATTCTAGAGTCACCCCTGGCCCACCCTAATGGCGATATCTCGAAAAGGCGTCCACCTATAGACCTAATGCCCACTCCCTCTTAAAATGCTCAGTAACACCTTTCGTTTGATACCCATATCGTACAAACATACTAGAGTCACCCTTGGTCCACCTTTATGGCGATATCTCGAAAAGGCGTCCACCTATAGAACTAAGGATTACTCCCTTTTAAAATACTCATTACCACCTTTCATTTGATACCCATATCGTACAAACACATTCTAGAGTCACCCTGGCCCACCCTAATGGCGATATCTCGAAAAGGCGGCCACCTATAGACCTAATGCCCACTCCCTCTTAAAATGATCAGTAACACCTTTCGTTTGATACCCATATCGTACAAACATTGTAGAGTCAGCCCTGGCCCACCCTAATGGCGTTATCTCGAAAAGGTGTCCACCTATATACCTAATGTCCACTCCCTCTTAAAATGCTCAGTAACACCTTTCGTTTGATACCCATATCGTACAAATATTCTAGAGTCACCCTTGGTCCACCTTTATGGCGATATCTCGAAAAGGCGTCCACCTATAGAACTAAGGATTACTCCCTTTTAAAATACTCATTACCACCTATCATTTGATACCCATATCGTACAAAAACATTCTAGAGTCACCCCTGGCCCACCCTAATGGCGATATCTCGAAAAGGCGTCCAGCTATAGACCTAATGCCCACTCCCTCTTAAAATGCTCAGTAACACCTTTCGTTTGATACCCATATCGTACAAACATTCTAGAGTCACCCCTGGCCCACCCTAATGGCGATATCTCGAAAAGGCGCCCACCTATAGACCTAATGCCCACTCCCTCTTAAAATGCTCAGTAACACCTTTCGTTTGATACCCATATCGTACAAACACATTCTAGAGTCACCCCTGGCCCACCCTAATGTCGATATCTCGAAAAGGCGTCCACCTATAGACATCATGCCCACTCCCTCTTAAAATGCTCAGTAGCACCTTTCGTTTGATACCCATATCGTACAAACATTCTAGAGTCACCCCTGGTCCACCTTTATGGCGATATCTCGAAAAGGCGTCCACCTATAGAACTAAGGATTACTCCCTTTTAAAATACTCATTACCATCTTTCATTTGATACCCATATCATACAAACACATTCTAGAGTCACCCCTGGCCCACCCTAATGGCGACATTTCGAAAAGGCGTCCACCTATAGACCTAATGCCCACTCCCTCTTAAAATGCTCAGTAACACCTTTCATTTGATTCCCATATCGTACAACTAGAGACACCCCTGGTCCACCTTTATGGCGATATCTCGAAACGGCGTCCACCTATGGAACTAAGGATCACTCCCTTTCAAAATACTCATTAAAAGCTTTCATTTGATACCCATATCGTACAAACATATTCTAGAGTCAGCCCTGGTCCACCTTTATGGCGATATCCCTAAATGGCGTCCATCCATAGAACTATGTCCTACTCTCTCTTAAAATACTCTTTAATACCTTCCATTTGATACACATGCCATACAACCACATTCCAGGGTTACCCTAGGTTCATTTTCCTACATGGTGATTTTCCTTATTTTGTCTCCATAGCTCTCAACTGAGTATGTAATGTTCGGTTACACCCGAACTTAGCCTTCCTTACTTGTTAAAATTTGAAGTTTTTCCTATTTATTGTTATAAATACACTTGGTAAATGAAATACTATTGATATAAATCTCTTTTTGGCAAAGATATAGCTTATTTTATTCATCCACGACGCTTTTAAACATCTAAAAGTAGGCGTGGTTTTCAACCGATCTCGTCTATTTTTTCTAGAAATATTTCCTGCTGTAGGGATAATTTCTGCACCAACTTTTATTACGAACCCTAAATTTTTCTTTGGATTATGGCTCCCGAAACATAGAAAATTGCTTAGTCATAAAAGGGGCGGTACCACGCCCATTTTTTAAAATTTGAAGTGTTTCCTATTTATTGTTATAAATACACTTGGTAAATGAAATACTATTGATATAAAGCTCTTTTTTGTAAAGATATAGTGTTGCGGGGGCAGTGTGGACCCGGGGGAGTCGGGCGTGTGCGTCGCAATAAAAAGAAATAAAAACCGAGCTAATATCACACAATAACAATTTTTATTCACTATATTAAAGGAGAACAACTATTCGCTGTATTTGATGAAGGGGATTAATTAATTGAAATGCACTTGGCACATTCAAATCTAGGCAAGTGATTAATTGCAAATATAAAATTAAGTGACAAATACATGGTTTTAAATTGTAAAAAATAGATAAAATGGATATGTGGTAGGATAACTCACAATGTACTTGGCAATTCCAATTTATAAAATAATTATTTGCAAACATTAAGTCACGGACAATCGCAAATAATTAAGATGTAAAAACTGTGGAAAATGGTTGGTTTAGATTACTCACCTGGGGCTAGCTGCAGGCTCGTGAACGTTCCAAAATAGAAAGAAGGAATCAAATCGCGAAAAAGTCCGCGGCACCTGCCGATAGCTAACTTTCGTCGAGTTTTTCCCCTTCGAAGTTAACGCTCGGCTGGTGTTAGCCGTTACCGGTAATAAAGAAAATATATTGGTGCGCGCGTTAGGGTGGACCGTAATATTTAGGCTGTTGGCCTAAACATGCCGGCCCCTTGCGTAGTGTTAATTACGTGGGGTTGCTTGGTTTTTAATACACCTGGTTAAGTAGATGTAATTTGGAAATTGGTAAGAAATTAGAATAACTGTAAATGAGCGATGCCAGAAAATTATTGCTGGAAAACTCCGGATATTACCAGTCCGAAGACAGTGGGCTGCATGAGAAGCCCATTGACCGTAGCCGGGGTTGTGCCACTGACCATGATGGTGGCGTAGACGTCGGCACCAAGTGTTAGCAGCACCGACGAGGATCGATAAAACATCGGGTCATTTCATGAGCTGGAATGATGAGGCGACCGAGGAGTTAATCGTTGCGGTTGGGCTCAGACGTGTACGTTGTGCTACCACCGTAGCCTGGGTCGTGATCCTATCCGTAATTCCATACTTCCCGCGTAACACTAGGGTACCCTTCGTAAGTCTGGCCGTGTTAAGCCGCTCGAGCTGGAGTTTGTTGGCTAAGTGCGCGTCTATTACGGACGTTCGCGCGCAGGGATCAAGGAGGGCGCGCACCAAATGGAGGCGCCCCCTGCTTCTATTCGTACGATCGTGGTAGGCGCAATAGCTATAAATGATCGGGTAATCATTGTCAAGTCGTTGGTTGCCCGCAATCTCCCTGTTCGGAAGCCGGTTGGGATCACCTGTCATGGGACTAGAGTAGTGGTAGTACCTTCCTTGCGTGGTGGATACGGGGCCGCTCTGTCAGTGGAGCGTCGGGTCGAGCGGAACGGACGCGGCTCCGCGCCGCCCCGTCGCCAACTGTCATTGCGGTGCGACGGTTGGAAAGGACGTGTCTCCGCGCCATCCCCGTGTTTCTTTCGCACCTGGTCGCTTTTCCGGTCCGGGACTCCTGTCTGCTTTTCGTGTTGCAGCAGCGGTCGGAAGGATCGTGCTTGACCATTGGAAGCTGGGGCGATAGCTAAGGCGGCTGCACCTCTGGCAATCTCTTCCATCTCTTCCTCCTCATCTGCTACCTGTTGGCCTCATGATCGGGTGTCCTCCGTTATGTGTATCGAGAGCACCTCGTTGGCGCTTGCTTCCTCCTCGTGCTTGTCGTGGTAAGTAGGGCGTGGCTGCGGTTAATCGTCCTAAATATGCAGCGTAGTGTGGTGCGGTTCTCGGCAGCGGTGGCACCGGTCGCTGCTAGGGAATATTTCCAATCGATGGAACGGCGATAGGCAATTGGGGCAGTGCCGGTGTATAACGACGACCCGGATGCGTTCTTCTGTTAACATTCCCCTGTACAACGGGCATAGTCGTATGCCGTGATTCTTGTGACACAACCGGCAGGAGACGGTGAAGGGGTCATCGCGTTGCTCCGTCTTGCTGCGTTTGACCGAGAAGCCCGTCATTATGGAACGGGAATTTGCTATTATTTGTTTTAAACTCCAAGGGGTTGGGTGGCGTATGAGCAGGTACTAGGAGCTTAATTGGCTGAGATTGTGGTTGTCGTACTCGGGATAAAGGGGCTATGTGGAATGAATAATCTTATTAAGGTATTCTGCAGGTATAATGATGTGTTTGTAGTGGTTGAAACCACTGTTATATTATATAATTTTATTGAGATACGCCTAAAAGTATCTTTAGTTTGGTAAATATTCTCATCAGAATGAAAATTCTGATATTGAAAACAATCAAAACGGTGAAAAATAAAAAATATAAAAATTACTGAACATAGACTAAAGACAAACTATATTTTTTGGTGTTTGCCTAATGCAGGCAATACGCGGTTATATACGCTATTTCACGGTAAACCCGTGTATTGCCAAGGCTTATTGCAAGCTGGTGAATGAGATTGTCGTTTAAGCGACGTCGTGAAAAATAAATGTGCGACAGATGGGAAGTGTCCCTTATTCGCTGCCATGGAACACTCTTTGTGTTGATTTTTGGCATTTTGTGTGAGAATCACAAATTGTGGTGTGTTTGTTGATTTCAACACAACCCTGGTGGGGGTGGCCTACACTAGCGAGTGTGGTAATTTGAAGAGCTCTCAGCTGCTAACTCTTCCACTCCTTGGAATCGGACAGCTGTGCGGTGCTGCCAATTTGGCAGCATAACGATACCTACTGGTCATGTCATGAATTCTTTCAGGAAATTCACATGTGAGTTCTGACACGATATGAACTTGGATCATTATATCGAAAAATTCCCATTTTTCCTTGTTTGGAGTCTTCAAAAAGTATTTTCATTGGCTTTTTTTTCTCTGTTTTTCAAGTTAAGGTTGTGGGCTTCCTCGCTGTGGTTACATCGGAAGCGAAAACATGCTTCGCTTTAACGGTTTCTTTTCCCCCAGTTTTGGAAATATATATTTATCAATAAATTATAAATATATCTGATTAATTGTTCTGTTTATGTAAAGCACGCTTAATTTCTTCTCGTCCTTTAGTTGTTCCCCCACCCCTTTTTTCCTTTTATAATTTTGTTGTTTTTTTTTTGTTCCGAACCATGGCTGTTGGGAGGGTGTGTCGGACACCTACTTTGCTCGCGTACGACGTCTCGGGCTTGTCGGATCCCGATCGGAATTTGTGATCCCATGGGATCGCGCGGACTGTGTTCCCGGCTTAAGGGAAAAATGTTGTAGAGTGGCAAACTTGTGCTGTTCATTAAGAAAATTGCCGTCATCCGGTGGCAAAATCCTGAGCCAGATAAATAATTTTGCATGTAAATGCAACAACAACGATTTGAGCCAGATAAATCCACATAGATGTCTGGTTCAATTTGTGAGCCAGATAATTTGTTAATTACGCGGCCTTTAATAAACTTTTTTTTCAAAAAAAAAGTCGCTGCTTAGCCTTTCGCCGTATGAGTTAAATGAAAAACAGCGCCGACATCTGCCTATCACATTTCACGTGTGCGAAAATTTCACGACATCTGCTTTTCAAGTCTCTCAATGATCCAGGGCATTCCCGTGAGAAGTGAGCGTGAGGCGGAGCTGTAAAACTCACTAGAAGACGGCAAATGTCGGATTAGTGCCGCCATCAATTGAAGATTTTGTGTACATTACCGACAATACATATACTGCTAAGCAAATTATACAAATGTAATTAAAAATATTCAAAACGCTTGACTGCAATATGTCGCGCCCATTGCCAATACATTTCTTGCGTCGTTTTTCCAAAGCCGCTAAAGTGGAAGATATCCATCATGCAAAGGCCATATTTCCTCGAATTAACATCGATAGAGTACGAATTAGCATCATATAGCCATCAGAGATTGCCGCTGCATCCCTATCTTTAGCTTTACATTTGCTGAAAGATAATTCAAAATCACCAACTGGTTTTAACACCAACCACTGGACATCAACAAAGCAATGGTATTTCCACTACACTCCTGATCAATTTACAGAAAAATTGCAAATTTAGTGCGTAATGCAAACGTTGCTCAATTGCAGGCTATCTATACAAAATATCAATCATCAAAATTATATAAAATATCACTGCGTTCAGAGCTATATGACAAATTAATTGATTCAATAATTAATTCGAACAAATGAGCGCAAGTGGTAATTAGACAGTTTGGGTGATAGAAGCAAGCTGCATGATTTTAAGTTCTGTTTATGGCGTTTGGTTTAATTATTTTTATTTTTTATAACAAAACCTTCTCTAATTACCTTAAAAAAAATATATATTTTTAAAAATTTAACCTTGTGCGCGTTGAAATCATAATCAAGAAAAAAAACTGTGGGCCAAGTAATTGGCATTGGTGCCGGGAATGTTTCAGTTTCGCTCGCGTTCCTCATCAAGATGTCTTCCTTGTGCCTATATGAACTATATTAGATTCGGGAAAATTTTAGAATAGCACCCCCGAGTTCGGGGTTAAACTTGGTATCAAATGAAAGAGGGAGTTCTCCCGATCACAAATATATATACTTTAAAGTGCGCAAACTTATAATTTAAAAGTTCTTTCATGGTAAAGTTTGCAAATTTAGCAAATTTCTGTAGCACTTTAACTTACAATTTACACATCTTTCAAAACCTTAATCAACATACATATCTATATAAATTGGCAACGATAAACTTAAATTGCATTTTTGTATATTTCACATTTCATTTTTGCATTGTTTTTTCTTATTATAAATGTTTTTATTAAATCAATCGCGCTTTTGTAGAAACATGCACATTTATATATACATATATATATATTTTATTGATGACATTACAAAGCTGTGCTGCCACATCAACAAAAAAAAATCAATATAGATATTACCTTACCACCTTTCAGTTAATAAAGGAAAAGTAAAATATATATTTTTACTACTCATTTTGAAAAGTTGAAAAGAAATTATAAAATAACAAATTAGAATTATGTGTCACAAAAGCACAAAAAGTATGAATCACAAAAGCACAGCAAAAAAACTAAATGGAAGAAAATGATGCTACTATGAAAAAGCAATCAGTGGTGCCGACAAAAAAAATTGTAAGTAGGACGTCTTTCTGCGTAGTCGGCCTTCGGCCGCGCTTATAAAAAATAACCCTTAGCCGGTCCAACACCGGCTTCGCGAACCACAGTATTTGTGAGTAGAACACCTTTCCGTGTAGGCGGATTTCGGCCGCGCTTATAAAAAATAACCCTTAGCCGGTCCATCACCGGCTTCGCGAACCACAGTATTTCTGAGTAGAACACCTTTCCGCGCAGGCGGCCTTCGGCCGCGCTTATAAAAAAAACCCTTATATACAGGTTTTTTCTATTCTCAACTTGTTAAAGAAAGCTTAGATAAAGGTATCGTTCCTATTTTATGGAAATCTTCTATAGTTGTGCCATTAGAAAAAGTTAAAAATACCATCAAAGCTGAGGAGATAAGACCTACTAACACGTTACAGGAACGAGTGGCACACTTTACTTCAGTTTTGAAATGGTGAACAGCAGTAAGCGAGTGTTTGTGGAGGAGATTCAACAAAGAAAATGGTGGAAGGAATGGAACACAAAAATTAAAACCGAATGTACCTGCGAGAAGCGGCGGCATCCGTGGTGTGATGGTAGCGTGCTCCGCCTATCACACCGTATGCCCTGGGTTCAACTCCCGGGCAAAGCAACATCAAAATTTTAGAAATAAGATTTTTCAATTAGAAGAAAATTTTTCTAAGCGGGGTCGCCCCTCGGCAGTGTCTGGCAAGCGCTCCGATTGTATTTCTGCCATGAAAAGCTCTCAGTGAAAACTCATCTGCCTTGCAGATGCCGTTCGGAGTCGGCATAAAACATGTAGGTCCCGTCCGGCCAATTTGTAGGGAAAAATCAAGAGGAGCACGACGCAAATTGGAAGAGAAGCTCGGCCTTAGATCTCTTCGGAGGTTATCGCGCCTTACATTTATTTATTTATTACCTGCGAGAAGAAACTTGGCATTGACAAACCCAAATGGACGCACTAAAACAAAGGAAAGAATTTCCCAGAATGAATGCAAAGATGGTTTCAAGCCAGGGCGCACTACTGTTGTGAAGCGTGAAAACGATACTGCTTATGCAAAGCCAATCCGTCAAGCTCAGGCTCTTCGAAGTAGTCCATTTGCCAAACCACAGAATGTGAGGCATTGAACCAGGATAACAAGTAGTAAGATGAATCACAGGTACGACAAGAACAACAATTCTGAAGGTTTCCTTGAGAGAGATTTGGTATTGTTATAAAAGCCTCACCGGCGGAATGGTGTTCCATTAAAATGTAAGTGTAGCTGGGAAGGCCCGTACAAAGTGTGAAGCGGATAAGTGATGTCGTCTGCAGCATACAAACAATTGGAAACCACGAAATAGGGGGGTGGTTCATTTGGAGAGGCTAGCAGGGGTCGGATCGAGAGATTTGGCTTAGGTGGAGGGCAGTGTGACGAATATTGGCATTGCGATTCATCTCTATGTTGTTCTAAATAAATGCATAGCAACAGTAAAGCAAGCAGCCACACATAATTGAAGAACGCAAGTATTGTAATTGCGAAGTAATACTACCAACCAAAGCAGTGTAAATAAAGACCATCTTGCTATACTGAATATTTGAGTTATTTAGTCCACGGTTCAGAGATTCGAACGTTAAAAGAAGCTGCAAAATAATCAGGAATTTCCCCAAAATCGGAAAACTTTGGCCTATAAGGGCCACCTCCCAATGTACATATGCATGATGCAATTACGAGGTGACTGACGTTGGCAGCTTCTCTTTCTAATCCGCCATCTTGAACTCCCACTCTGAAACTCAATTTGCCTCTCTGCGAAACTACTTTCTCATTCAGAGGAAAAATCATAGTAAAAACCACACAAATAAAGTTTCCTGGAAAATTATACAACGGCATCACTTGTTTCTCTAATTCTATTTTGTGTTGACTTTTATATGTTTCAAAGATGTTACAATTTTCATAAAATAATTTTGTTTACTTAACACAAATATAGAAATTTGAACATTTTCGATGCAAAATAAAGGTAATTTGTTTAAAATAATAATTTTAATACATATTTAAATAAATTTCCTAATTGGGGTCATTTGCTTTTTTTCAGGTGTTTTTATACTCAGTTGAGCAGAGCTCACAGAGTATATTAACTTTGATTGGATAACGGTTGGTTGTACAGGTATAAAGGAATCGAGATAGATATAGACTTCCATATATCAAAATCATCAGTATCGAAAAAAAATTCGATTGAGCCATGTCCGTCCGTCCGTCCGTCTGTCCGTTAACACGATAATTTGAGTAAATTTTGAGTTATCTTGATGAAATTTGGTATGTAGGTTCCTGGGCACTCATCTCAGATCGCTATTTAAAATGAACGATATCGGACAATAACCACGCCCACTTTTTCGATATCGAAAAAGTGCGATAATTCATTACCAAATATGGATTAAGCGATGAAACTTGGTAGGTGAGTTGAACTTATGACGCAGAATAGAAACCTAGTAAAATTTTGGACATTGATTCGTGGCACCGCCCACTTTTAAAAGAAGGTAATTTAGAAGTTTTGCAAGCTGTAATTTCGCAGTCGTTGAAGATATCATGATGAAATTTGGCAGGAACGTTACTCTTATTACTATATGTCTGCTTAATAAAAATTAGCAAAATCGGAGAACGACCACGCCCACTTTATAAAAAAAAATTTTTTTAAATTCAAATTTTAAAAGAAAGGTTATTACCTTTACAGTATATAAGTAAATTATGTCAACATTCAACTCCAATAATGATATGTTGCAACAAAATACAAAAATAAAAGAAAATTTCAAAATGGGCGTGGCTCCGCCCTTTTTCATTAAATTTGTCTAGGATACTTTTAATGCCATAAGTCGAACAAAAATTTACCAATCCTTGTGAAATTTGGTAGAGGCTTAGACTCTAGGACGATAACTGTTTTCTGTGAAAAAGGGCGAAATCGGTTGAAGCCACGCCCAGTTTTTATACACAGTCGACCGTCTGTCCTTCCGCTCGGCCGTTAACACGATGACTTGAGCAAAAATCGATATATCTTTACTAAACTCAGTTCACGTACTTATCTGAACTCACTTTGTATTGGTGTAAAAAATGGCCGAAATCCGACTACGACCACGCCCACTTTTTCGATATCGAAAATTACGAAAAATGAAAAAAATGTCATAATTATATACCAAATAACAAAAAAGGGATGAAACATTGTAATTGTATTGGTCTATTGACGCAAAATATAACTCTAGAAAAAAACTTGGTAAAATGGGTGTTACACCTACCATATTAAGTAGAAGAAAATGAAAAAGTTTGCAGGGCGAAATCAAAAGCCCTTGGAATCTTGGAAGGGATACTGTTCGTGGTATTACATATATAAATAAATTAGCGGTACCCGACATATGATGTTCTGGATCACCCTGGTCCACATTTTGGTCGATATCTCGAAAACGCCTTCACATATACAACTAAGGGCCACTACCTTTTAAAACCCTCATTAATACCTTTAATTTGATACCCATATCGTACAAACACATTCTAGAGTCACCCCTGGTCCACGTTTATGGCGATATCTCGAAAAGGCGTCCACATATAGAACTAAGGCCCACTTTTTTTTCAAATACTCATTAACACCTTTCATTTGATACACATATCGTAAAAAAAATTCTAGAGTCACCCCTGTCCCACCTTTATGGCGATATCTCGAAAAGGCATCCACCTATAGAACTAAGGCCCACTCCCTTTTAAAATACTCATTAATACCTTTCATTTGATACCCATATCGTACAAACAAATTTTAGAGTCACCCCTGGTCCACAAATATGGCGATATCTCGAAAGGGCGTCAATCTATAGAACTTAGGCCCACGCCCTTTTAAAATACTCATTAATACCTTTCATTTGATATCCATATCGTACAAAATAAATTCTAGAGTCACCCCTGTTCCACCTTTATAGCGATATCTCGAAAAGGCGTCCACCTATAGAACTTAGGCCCACTCCCTTTTAAAATTATCATTAACACATTTCATTTGATACCCATATCGTACAAACAAATTCTAGAGTCAGGCTTGGTCCACCTTTATGGCGATATCCCCAAATGGCGTCCAACTATAGAACTATGGCCCACTTCCTCTTAAAATACTCTTTAATACCTTCCATTTGATACACATGTCATACAAAAACATTCCAGGGTTACCCTAGGTTCTTTTTACAACATGGTGATTTTCCCTTACTTTGTCTCCACAGCTCTCAACTGAGTATGTAATGTTCGGTTACACCCGAACTTAGCCTTCCTTACTTGTTTTTCCTGTTTTCGCCGTTCTAAGGCGTCTTCCGAAAGCATTTCTTCCGCCTGTTGCAGCATGGTCGGAAGACAGAACTATAGCTTTGCAAAAATTGAGTTGCCAATTGAATGGATGGCATATCAGAGAGGCTATATTTTTATTGACCTACTTTTGTTAACCTCGCGATAAAGTCGACAAGTGTGTAGTGTTGTATACAAGTAAAAGTGGTGTTATATAGTGGCAGAGGTAGTGCTTGTATGTGCATTGCAAGGGCTTTTACAATGCAATATTATTAGTCGACAGTACATACATAGATTAATGTTACTTTAAAAAACTACCCCGCATCGCACGGCAAATTTAAGCTTATCTACAGCGGTCTGCGAGCAATACTGTTAGATTACACATTGTAATGCGGTCCATCAGAAAACCTTCAAATGGTTTATGACTGAGTGACCTTGCCTGGTTTTAGCCTTAAGCACATCTTCATACTAATGGTCAGTTTACTCGTAGGGCTATTCGGTGGTGGATGGCGTTTAGAAAAATGCATACTTGTACGCATTTTGTATACAGCTTTGACCTTCTTTAATTTTTAGCAACGCAGATTATGCCAACTCCTCTGCGGTGCTTAGGGGTTGTTTTTTGTAGCGACAAGAACTTAGGAGTCAATCTAGGATGGGGCCGTGCGACGTTCCCCATATGATGTAGCAATCCCACGATTCGATGCTCTCGCCCGACATTTCCATGATCTTATTGAAGCCGGCTGCCGGAGTAATTTCGGTAATGCCCTGGTTATAGGGTAATTGGATAGCTGGGTATTATCCAACCTTTCTTGTACTCTGTTATAACTCATGCTCGGATTGATATACAAATACATGCCGTTACCTTTATTCGCAAAGGCACTAACTATTTGTCGAAACTACATTGATCACAGATTTTGCGTAATACTCGGGTGTCTGAGTTTTTGGGTCCTCGAGGAATACCTGGGTACTTGGATCTTCGCCACGTGAGTATCTTATTATTCAAGTAAAATGATCAACCGTACCATTCGTCAGACGCATGGCAAACTATAGCAGCCCACTGGTATTTTCATCGTCAGCGCCTCGGTATGGAACCTTCTTCCCACGCTGCATCTACAATCGTACGTCCTCTTAAAAAGGAGCTATCGCTGCTCTTTAAAAACATCCGAGATAGAGAAAGTTATTTCGGCAAAGTAGCTGCTCATTGTATAACCAGCTAACTCTACTATTTAAATTAACCGACAGCATTAGGGCAGGATTGTGGTCTTTAAGTTGCCCTATACAGTGCGCTGTTTATTCTTCTTGTAATTCATTTGCCCTTCGGAATTAAGCGGTTCTGGTTGTGTTATGAAAGGTATCTGAGAAAGAACTCAGCATCCCTAGCAGATGCAGTTCGGAGTTAGCATAAAACATTAAAGGCGGCCATTTAAATATATATCACTATCCTTTCTTGTACCTAATGTTTTCAAATTCGGGAGTGGTATGGCAAACTTGAAGTATATTCGGAGACCCTGTCCTGAACTTATATTAATATAAGGTATATCTTCATGAAAAATGTAAAAAAATTCACTTAGTACTTTGATACAAAAAAGTATTAAATTTAATACTGTTTCGCAAAAGGGCATCGTCTTATCTTCCCCTTTCTCTCATCCTTCGCTTAGTATGGGAGTTTTCAAAATGAGCTGTCACTACATAGAACACCTGGCTTTATTACATCATGGTACATATGTATCTACGTACGTATTTGACGTTTGCTTATGTTTAGCCAGTTGATGCTTGATTGACTTATGCTTAATGACATCATTTGAAGATACACGTATCGATGTCGCTGATGTTCTATGCTTTTATGCATCTTTTAAATTCTAATCGTCTTGTATATTTATTTCTATTATAGCATTTTCTTTCCCCAATTTCGCTCTCTAGCTAAATCAAAGACGAATTTGTGCTTCGAGAGCGATTAGGCTTCATTCAGCTTCTTTTCTCTAAACATTTTTGATATGTTGATGTATGTAATGTTTTTGTGAATGCTCAGATGTAGTTCCTATGTAACTTTTATTTCGCTGACAATCGGTGAAGTCCATTTGTCATATATAACGTTCTTGTCTGTCTCTTGGAATTCTATCTTTATTTTATTGTACAGTTTTCAAACATTGTTAAGATTCTTGACTGCAAAACGGGTGTCTTCAGCGAGCTCTTTGATTTTTCGAGGGATATTTTTGGTTACTTACTTAATTGGCGCTTGACCATTTAAACGGTCCAACAAGGCGCATCAGTCGCTTCTTCTCTGGATTGACTGGCGCCAATTGGTCACACCAAGGGAATTTGAATTTTGGGTTTCATATGGGAAACATGATATTGCCAATGTTTTTATCTCAGTTGGCTGTTGTTGAGTGATAGAGTTTGGCAATATTGGAACAACATCGTTGTTGTTGATGGATTTTCTATGGCTATTTACTAGCCTGGATATTCATGGGAAATAAGTTTTTTTAATTAAAAAAAAGGCTTTCAGAAGCGCCCGTTCCGACAATTTGTAGGAAAAATTAAAAAGGAGCACGACGCAAATTAGACGAGAAACTCGGCCTATAACCTCTTCGGAGGCTATCGCGCCTAGCATGTATTTATTTATTTTTTATTAATTTTGATGGGTAATCATTCGATTTTATGGATTTATTTTATAATTGATTTGTTTTTGCCGTAGTATTGGTTATAAGTTATATTAAATATTCGTCTCATTAATTCTTATGCGTTGCGGATTTGTTGGTGAGTGGATGTATTGATCTATAGTTTAGTATACGGCCGGTTGCGACTGGTTTACGGGATCTATCCGTGTTTAATGCTTACTCTTGTATATTTGTAAAGATTATCATATCCAAGAATGGTAGCATATTGTCCTGTTCTTTTTCATTCATGAGCCCGCATCTTGGTTCTATGGCTAGAATATTTCAAATGCTGACGGAAAAATATATTTTCTGGCAATACTAAATTTAGGTCATCTAAGTATTTTTTTATAAAAAAAAGTCTTCTGCTTGTTTCAAAAATTACAGATAAGCCTAATTCGTGGTATAAGAAAGCAGTACTGTAGTGAACGTTTCCAGCGTCCAGGGCAATATACCACGCTCATGGAACGTCTCTCTAAAATTTCTTCTTTGATCTCGTAATCTGAGCTGTACACGAACAACCCTCCATAATTTTAAATACCTGCATTTCCCTGGATACGATTTGTCAAAATTTTAACTAGCGATTTTTCGATGGCGATACCGATTTTACTATTCGTTATCTAATTTTTAGCAGCGCCATTGATATGATAGATTGACCCTTAGAGGGTTAATAGGCTTAGAGTATACCATCGGCAGGTATTTCTATCGTAAAAGACGACTAAAATGCCCAACGAAATCAAGGGGTTGCCAGCACAATTTAAAGCTTCTCTTACCCAATTGCCACCCTCACCTACCAGTGGTAAATCCTGTTTCTTTAGCTGGTGAGGCTCTGGCAAAGGACCATATACATCTATAATACTCCCCAAAACCTTCGGGTAGTGCTTTTATCGCTACAACACCATATGATAATTTGAACGGAAGAAAGGTGGCTTCAAAGATAATTTCCGCTAACAACAACAAGATTATATTTTTCGTCTTAACGACCTTATAGTGAGCCGAAATATTTCTGAGCCAACCTAATTAAGAGATGTAATATGTAGTTCTAATTCTGTCCCCTCGCAGTGTTTGCAACTGATACTTTAAACATTGTGATGTCGAAGTTGCAATTGCCCCTCTTTGAAGAAAGCGTTCGTGACTGCTTTTGAAAGCATTCTTAACTGAGTCAGTCGTAGGTGGTATTCGGCGTCTTTAAGTAAATAATTTATATTAGTATAGTTCAGATTTAATCACTTTTGGTACAAGTTACGCTACCCACTAAGTACAAAACTAATTAGGCCATTGTGTGTCTGTCTCCCATTTTGTCTTCAAGAGAATGTCAATAAAAAATTGCTAATGAATACCGAAATAGCTATAATTATTGATTCTTTAATATAGCAATTTCAAGTCTCCCTAAACAAGTTTCTGAATTCTCTCACACAAATGAATTAAAGATATCAATCTTTCCTTTTGGTGTCACTTGGAAGTATGGTTTTAGTAGGGATATACTTGAGCCCACCGAATATAACGAGGGGGTCCAGGGCTTTCGGACACCTCCCAAAATGCCGAGCTGGTAAACATATTTACTATTGATTCAAGGTTCGATTCGAGCTCAAGGCCAGAACAATAATTTTTTTCTAATGATAATTATTGTTATTTTTAAATTTTTCTAAATTTGAAAAATTGTATTTTGTTTTTGGAATAGTAAGTAGAAAATTTTTCAGACAACCTGCCATAGCTGCGCAGATAGATATATTTCGAAAGGTGCTAAACCTTTATAGTCAGTACGCTTTAGGCATGCTGCGCTAACCATTTAGCTATACAGCGGTGGTTTGTTTGACTGGAAAATTTGCTACTTCTATTCCTTTTTACCAAATATATTTATTCAGTGTTGCGCCATCTGGTGCAAATCACTGATAATGCTGGATTTTTGTTTATTGTCAATTACTTTGTTTGACACTCCCAAGTGCTCATGGTTTATTAACAATTGGTTTTGTTTTTATCGGCCAATTTATAAATGATTCAAGGTTCGATTCGAGCTCAAGGCCAGAACAACAATTTTTTCTAATGATAATTATTGTTATTTTTTAATTTTTCTAAATTTGAAAAGTTGTATTTTGTTTTTAGAATAGTAAGTAGAAAATTTTTCAGACAACCTGCTATAGCTGCGCAGATAGATCTATTTCGAAAGGTGCTAAGCCTTTATCATCAGTACGCTTTAGGCATGCTGCGCTAACCATTTAGCAATACAGCGGTGGTTTGTTTGACTGGAAAATTTGCTACTTCTATTCCTTTTTACCAACTATATTTATTCAGTGTTGCGCCATCTGGTGCAAATCACTGATAATGCTGGATTTTTGTTTATTGTCAATTACTTTGTTTGACATTCCCAAGTGCTCATGGTTTATTAACAATTGTTTTTGTTTTTATTGGCCTATTGATAAAGGACAAAAATCCAGCATTATCAGTGATTTGCACCAGATGGCGCAACACTGAATAAATATAGTTGGTAAAAAGGAATAGATGTAGCAAATTTGCCAGTAAAACAAACCACCGCTGTATAGCTAAATGGTTAGCGCAACATGCCTAAAGCGTACTGATGATGAAGGCTTAGCACCCTTCGAAATGGATTTATCTGCGCAGCTATGGCAGGTTGTCTGAGAAATTTACGTCAATTTTTTTTTGCTACATTTGCTACAGTTCTTGGACCTTTTAAAATATTGGTTATGAATTAAATGTTTCCCTCTTGACATAATAGTGAAATGTAAAAAATAATTTAAGAAGTCCTTTTCCTTCAAGTTTAAGGATAAATATTTCATTTGGCAGTTGGCTCAACTCGCCGTTCAGAGAACAAATATTTTATCACTCAACTGGAGACATATTTGCAACGTATCAACAAAACTATTGTTCACTGAAAGCGCCCAATGCCAGTGACTGAAAAACTGATATACGAAAAATATGGCACAAAGCGCCCAGACTTTTTCACAATAATACTACTTTCGTTCATTATTGTTCCAAACTTATTTTGAAAATAATTTTTCACTTTTTATTCCGATATTAGCTGTATTTTTTTGTACGCGCATTACACAACTGAAATGTGTATCTCCATTTTATCTCTACACTGTTCTCCACTAAGTGTGTGTGTCCACTATTTATCGCAACCGATCATTCAGCTATAGGTTATACACTATGGCCAACAGACGTTCGTGTTTCAAATATTAAGCACAATTAATTTTGTAGTGAGTTATTTATTTTAACAACTGCCGGGAGTCTTCAATAATTTCCGCTAAATGGGTCTATTTGCGCGCCTAGCCTATAGAGTTACAAAACGTACAAGTGAAACTAATATAAGCGTGTTAAAAAAGCACGCCTAGTAAAAATTAACGTAAAGACAGAAAGTCTCAAATTGTGCGAGAGCGTGAAAATGGAATAAAACTGAAATTAGCAAAGAAAGCAAATACAAGACCACAGCTCAATAGTTAGGCGATTGTGATTTCAGCGGTTTGACCGTGGTTCGATCCATCCACCATCGCAATATCCCAGTAAATGTTTCTTCTTTTCAGTTTTTCATAATAAACAAAATTATAAGTGAATAACAATAACAATCAAATTCGTTGTCGCAGAGATTGTTGATGAAGTCATATTGGCAGTGAACTTATTAGTTGATCATGGCATCAAGATCGACATGCAAAAAAGAATTATGCGATATATGTAGGAACAAGTGGCACACTTTACTTCAGTTTTGAGAAGGGGATCAGCAGTAAGCGAGTGTTTGCGGAGGAGATTCAACAAAGAAGGTGGTGGAGGGAATGGAACACAAAAATTAAAACCGAATGTACCTGCGGGAAGAACCTTGACATTGACAAACCCAAATGGACGCATTAATACAAAGGAAAGAATTTCCCAGAAAGAATGCAAGGGTGGTTTCAAGCCAGGGCGCACTACTGTTGTGAAACGTGAAAACGATACTGCTTAGGCAAAACCAATCCGTCAAGCTCAAGCTCTTCGAAGTAAACCATTTGCCAAAACAACAGAATGTGAGGCATCTAACCAGGATAATAAGTAGTAAGATGAATCACAGGTACGACAAGAACAACAATTTTGTAGGTTTCCTGGAGGGAGATTTGTTATTGTTATAAAACCCTCACCGGTGGAAAGGTGTTCCATCAAAATTTCAGTGTAGCTGGGAAGGCCCGTACAAAGATGGGAAGCGGATCAGTGATGTCGTCTGCACGGTTGCCACTTTGGGTCCATTTGGACCAAAAATGGTCCCTTCCAACCCCATTTGGTCCACTGGTCCATTTTCTTCAATTTTGGTCCTTTTTAGGCAGTTGCCACGATTTTGGTGCTTTTCTTTCTTTTTCACTCAGGTAAAAATTCAAAATATTGCCCAAAAAATTTGCAGCACATTCGTTGACCCACATATAATTTTGAATTTACATGAATGGATTCCTCACCACAAAAAATTGCTTAGTCAATAAAAATGTACGAGAACAGTGACATTTCACCTAGGAAATAATTTGGGCGAGGCAGTAAAAGAAAAGTGTTGGCAAACACACTGTCGTTAATTGTTGATGAAACAGCCGACTTATGAAAAAAACTCTTGTTTAATATTTATTTAGCACAAGAAATATTTTAACTGGAAGGCAGAAATACTTCTTGAAGGCGGTAACTTTATAGATGTACAACGAATGCGATTAAAAAATTTTATTTTTATATTCAGCTTTTGAAGCAAATTCAAAAGAGATTTGATTTTGGAAGAAATATTTTGTGTAAAATTATCCCCGTAGGTGCTAGCATTAACCCCTGATGACAGGTATCAAAACTCACACTTACTGAATCTAGGCTATGATATAAAGTTTTAACGTTAAGAGAAAAAGTAAGCATCTATAGAAATAGAACTAACAAAATTGCTTAGTTTCATTTATGTTCTACTGAGTTTTCCACATAGTTCGATCAGAACGCAAATTTTTGAACCCTTCCTTACTAAAACTTAACTGCGCTATACATTTTATTTCATTGCAGCCAACAACATAATGCTGCAAATAAAAGCTTTGTGAGCAAATCTAGGTTCACAACGTTAGGTTGGTGAACGGCATACACCTATTCTAGAAATGTGAAAATATAATACCAGGAACTACATTTTATTTTTGTTTGTCATTGAATTTAAACAAAGTATTTATTATTTCCAGTAAAATTTTATATAGGAAACCATGGAAACATCCTAAAGTTTTGTATTTTACAACGAATACGACCTCCTTACATACCAATAAAATAAAACAAAAATTTGGTCCTTTTTTGAGATTTGATCCTTTTTTCCGTGAATTTTGGTCCCAAATGAAAACATGGTCTGGCAACCGTGGTCGTCTGAAGCATACAAACAATTGGAGACCACGAAATAGGGGGTGGTTCATTTGGAGAGGCTAGCAACGGTCGGATCGAGAGATTTGCCTCAGGTGGAGGGCAGTATGGCGAATATTGGCATTGCGATTCATCTCTATGTTGCTACTAAATAAACGCACAGCAACAGTAAAGCAAGCAGACACACATAATTGAAGAACGCAAGTATCGTAATTGTGAAATAATACTACAAAAGCAGTGTAAATAAAAACCATCTTGCTATATTGAATATTCGAATTATTTAGTCGACGGTTCAGGGATTCAAACTTAACAGAAGCTGCAAAATAATCAGAAATTTCCCCAAAGTTCGTTGCAATACATTTAATAAAAATAAAAACAGTGTTGCTGGCATACGTGCCTAGCGTAGTGCTTTTCATAATTTTATACATCTGGTATTTCTTATATTTTAATACAACTCTGTTTAAGTTTCCGAAAATTTGAAATGTACCTATAACGGCCGCTTCCGGTTTCACTATTTCACGAAGAGCCGAGAAGCAAGCAAGAATAAGTATGTAAGATTGAAAAAGTTGGCCTTTTAATTCTAATTATATGTTCTTGCTGATATTAAAACCTCATTAAAACTCATTAATACTATAACGTTCATTTCTGTAACATTGCATTTTTCGCCATTAATAAAGAGTTATTAATGTATTCCTTCTTCGAAATCCTCGGTATTTTCTCCACAACATTTTAATATATATTCTACGAACTGCCGTGAAAAGCCGCCATTTTTAATTGACGTATGCAACGCTATAATTTGAGAAGCAGAAGCTTAGACAAATTAAATGCAAATATGTCAAATTCTAGCGACAACTCATTCAACGATAGTGAAAACAATCGCACCATTATACAAAATGATGCGGCAAATGAAAGTCTTCAGCAACAGATTTTAGAATTGCAGATGTCTCTGGAAGCTTCTGAAATAGATAGGCTATGTCTTCAAGAGAAATTTGTAACAACAACAACATCACCTCTCGTCAGTGTAGCAACAAGTGAGTCACTTTCCGACTCTCGCTCCAGTCTACAGCGTCTGTTACATCGATGTATTCGTATACATCTGCCGCCGCCACATGCACAGCTCGTCAGCTGTGCACAAGTTTTGCCAACAATTCTCAGAACCACTAAAGTGCAGTAGGCGCTTCTGCAGACCGATCGCCATCACCTCCACATCCATCGCCATCACTCAATAACAATGCCCAAATCAACACGCAACCTTGTAATCAACCTTTTGTTAAGAAATTGCAGGGATTGCCACAATTTTCAGTCGGTCCTGAGGAGTGGCCTATATTTATTGTCGCATACAAAAAACAGCAAATCTGTTTTCCTACCCCAACGTGGAAAATTTACTCCGATTACAAAAAGCCCTTCGAGGCGACGCCCGCGCTAAAATGGAATCTCTTCTGATTCACACTTCAAGCGTGAATGCCACCTAGCATCGTTAGAGTTTCACTTTGGACGACCCGAAGTGTTAATACGTAGCCAACTCACAAAAGTCAGAGCCTTTTCACCGATTACAAGTGGTAAAATCAATCTCAGCTAATCTCAGCTCAATGGTCGCCAATTTGATCGCTTTTTTGGAAAATGAAGGAGCAGCGCCATATCTTTCCAATCCGATACTCCTGAAGCAAGTTGCCTGCACTGGAAGGGTTCGAGACAAAGTTACCTACTATAAAATCAGTTGCAGACATTAGGGCCGAAGAGATTTTGCGTAGTACGACGAAGCTTGTAGGTGATCGGTACGAAACCGGCCTTTTATGGAAAAGTGACGACAAATCCTTTCCAGAGAGTTACGCTGCCGCATTGAAACGCCTTCAATCCGTAGAGCGCAAAATGTCAGTTGAAGCTAACTACAAAAAATGGTACAACGAAAAGATAGAAGACTATGTAAATAAAGGTCATGCAAGAAAGCTAACCTCAGAGGAAATTGAAAAACAAATCGAGCGAATATGGTATTTACCCCATTTTGCGGTATATAATGTTAATAAGGGTAACAAACCAAGACTGGTATTCGATGCAGCTGCTACAGTCAGTAATGTCTCTTTGAACTCTACGCTTATGAAGCGCCCTGATGTTATCAACCGATACCATTGCAGTCGATATTGTATAAATTTAGAGAAGGGAACATAGCGGTATGCGGGGACATTAAAGAAACATACGTGGAGAAGACATTAATGCACAACGGTTTATCTGGCGCGAGGGAGATACGTCAAGGCAGCCCGACATATATGTAATGAAAGCCATGATTTTTGGATCTGTCTGTTCACCATGCTCTGCACGGTATGTGAAAAATTTGAATGCATCGCAATTTCAAGACGCCCCAGTGGGAAAAATGGTAATGAATTATTCCAGTATGTCATTTTATAATGCATTCAAAAGTTTAATTTTCAAATAAATAACAAAAACATATATTATGAATTTCATTTTAAGTAATTATAGATACATTTACTGATTATATCTTAATCAAAACTCAAATGACTTTAAAATATTTCTAAGTTAATACATTATTTTTTCTTAATATGTAGTAATCTGAAATATTACTAACTTACTTAATTGGCGCTTAACCGTCTAAACGGTTATGGCCATCCAACAAGATAATATAATCTATTTAAAACGCATTCAAATCTGCATTACAAATTAAACGAGAATTTAATGCATAAATACAACGGGATACCTTAGCAGTTATCGATATGCTACTACGGGTATCTGTAATAGCAAATACACATCTTTTTGCGCATTTCAATTTGTGGTCGCAGCTCAAGTGCTATTAAATTTATAATAAATTATTTGACACAAAAACTTTATTAAAATGATTTAAACTATTCGGTAAGTAAACATAAATAAAATTAAATATGATGAATTTCATATCAAAGGCTGAAAAAAACGTACATTTTGAACCCGACCCCCTCAGAATTTGATGAAATTTTGCATGGGGTTACATCTTACCCACCCAAACACGACCTCATTTTTAGAAACTGCATTTTCCAAAAATTGTGGGCGTGGCAAGGTATCGAAATATCCGAAAATATTAGAAAAATTACGATAATAGGTACTTTTAAAGTGTGATTACTACGGAATGGCTTTACCGATTTCAAAGATCTTCATACCATTAGAAAGGTATTGAAATAAGGTTTCAAAAAAATATACTGTAAAAATTTTTAGTACACTGAAAAAAAAAATTTTTTTAAATAAAATTTAAAACTGAAAAAACACTTCAAAGATCAAGCGATTTTGAAAAATAAAATTTTATTTTAGAAAGGTCTATTTAATATATATAACATATCTGAAAACTAAAATGGGGTTTTTTTTTAATTTTTTTAAGTAAATGCATCTCTTGGTTACTTTCTCATATTTGGATTTCACGCGTAAATTAATCAACCAATTTGAAAAATTTTTATACCGTTAGAAAGGTATTAAAACCACCTTTGAAAACATATACTGTAAAGATTCTATATTACACTGAAAGAAAAAAAAATTTCCTAAATTTTTTTTTTAAACTGGGAAAACACTTCAAAGACCAAGCGATTAAAAAAAATTTTTTTTTTAGAAAGGTAGATTTAATATATATAACATATCTGAAAACTAGAAGGTTGTTTTTTTTTTCTTTTTTTTTTAATTTATTTAAGTAAATGCATCTCTTGGTTACTTTCTGATATTTTGATATCACGCGTAAACTAATCAACCGATTTCAAAAATTTGTATACCGTTAGAAAGGTATTAAAATCATTTTTTTTTTAAACTTTTTCTACATTCTTTTTTCAAACTGGGAAAACACTTCAAAGACCAAGCGATTTAAAAAAAAAAAAAATTTTAGAGAGGCCGATTTAATATAAAAACTAGAATGGTTTTTTTTTCTTTTAAAAAAATTTATAAGTAAAAAGGTCTCTTGTTAACTTTTTTTTTAATTTGCTATTATTGTGTGACAAAATATAATTTGGAAGTTATACAGATACAGATACTATGACTAAGTATTCTAATAGATTCGAACAAGAATCGTATTATCAAATTTTTCAGACACGCACAATAAATAGACATACACTTGATAAAGTAAATTTTTTATTTTTATTTATTTAGATTTAATATACAACTTTGCTCAGCTCATACTGCTGACTTTCGCAATATTTGCTTACTTACTAGTTTGTTCAGGTAAACTACGCCTGTCCATGCTAGAGCGTTTGACGTCCGAAAACTTTGTTTAATTTTTTTGTATATCTTTGCTAATTTTTATCAATTCGTAATATAAATCATGCCCAAAAATGTCTTTAATTTCCTTAGATGTCATGGTGTTTGGTAATAGAGATAATATTTTTTGCTTATCCAAATTATTTGAGCAGTTTTCGATTTGATATTTCATGTTCTCCAAAATTTGTTCGTAGTAAGCTTTGATCTTCTTTAGGTCTTCTGATAAAGTTGACAGTGAACCACCTCCAAGTAAATCCGAAATACTTTGCGCAATTTGCTGTGTTTTTTTTTTTGCAGTATGAATCCCTTTCTAAATATTTTCGCTTCATTGGCGATGGATGGCTTCCAAGATGAGGAATAACATGCTTATTTATATTGTCGACGAGTTCGTTGCGTTCGAGTGATTTAGTATAGCTGCTGCATGTTGGAACTTCCTTATATTCTTGATACAATTCACCGCTAGTCAAGATTTGTTGTGCCTCTTCACTTTCCGTTTCAGTAGAACGCTGATTATCAGCAATCTTGATAGCATCCTTAAGTTTAAAGTGACAACTTTCGCAAATACGGCAACGATGAATGTCGGAGACTGCTGGAAAATGCTCAGATATCAGCGCTGCTTCGTTTAAGCTAATGTTTCGAAGTTGAGAGGAACATTTTCTTGATATCTGCACACATCTGTATTTATTAGTTGATTCCATATCAATGTCTAGTTTCGTTCTGGTCTGTGTCTATCCGTTGTGTTGTTTTTTATAGTCCATGGGTGCTGTGGCAGGTAATTTCAATCTATGTGTCCGTGGTAGGTAACGTTAATATGCGTGTGTGTGTGCGCGGTATTGATACGTCCGAATTGTTACCTTTTCCAAGGCTTGTTTTTGTAGGTATCTAGACATACCGCTTGTTAGCTAAGCGGTAGGTTGAGGAAGGTAGAAATCGGTGATTTTTGCCGTTTGGTAAATTTTTCGTTTTTGCTTGTTCATTGTTACGTGTTTGGTTGCTGTACCTTCTGGCTTTTGCTGTTTTTGTAAACTAGTTTTAAGGGTTCAAATATTTCGTCTGAGATAGTGTTGGTTTGTTCGTTTATTATCCTGCCGTCAAATGTTTATAACTCGTATATCTCCATGTTCTCAAGTACATTGAGCCGCCGACCTTTTCCTTGTACGTGGAGTATTCGAGCCGTTGTTTTGACGTTAGCTGGGGTGCAACCCACTGGAATAAAAATGGTGATTTTAATACCTTTCTAACGGTATAAAAATTTTTTAAATCGGTTGATTAGTTTACGCGTGATATCAAAATATCAGAAAGTAACCAAGAGATGTATTTACTTAAATAAATTTAAAAAAAAAAGAAAAAACACCCTTCTAGTTTTCAAATATGTTATATATATTAAATCTACCTTTCTAAAAAAATTTTTTTTTTTAATCGCTTGGTCTTTGAAGTGTTTTCCAAGTTTGAAAAAAAAATTTAGAAAAAAATTAAAATATTTTTTTTCTTTCAGTGTAATATAGAATCTTTATAGTATATGTTTTTAAAGGTGATTTTGATACGTTTCTAACGGTATAAAAATTTTTCAAATTGGTTGATTAATTTACGCGAGATATTCAAATATGAGAAAGTAACCACGAGATGCATTTACTTAAAAAAATTTAAAAAAAAACCCCATTTTAGTTTTCAGATATGTTATATATATTAAATAGACCTTTCTAAAATAAAATTTTATTTTTCAAAATCGCTTGATCTTTGAAGTGTTTTTTCAGTTTAAAATTTTATTTAAAAAATTTTTTTTTTTTCAGTGTACTACAAATATTTACAGTATATTTTTTTGAAATCTTATTTCAATACCTTTCTAATGGTATGAAGATCTTTGAAATCGGTAAAGCCATTCCGTAGTAATCACACTTTAAAAGTACCTATTATCGTCATTTTTCTAATATTTTCGGATATTTCGATACCTTGCCACGCCCACAATTTTTCGAAAATGCAATTTCTAAAAATGAGGTTGTGTTTGAAAAATTTCATTAAATTCTGAGGGGGTCGGGTTCAACGCATATTGGATTTGATGTGAACTTCATCATATGCAATTTTTTTTGTTATATCGGCCTACTGATTTGTAAGATCGCGAGTTTGAATCGACCTCAAGGCCTAACAATAATTATTTTATCATTATTATTGTAATAATATATTTTTTCTTTCTTCTATTCTAATTTAAAATTTTTTCAATTAAGAAAAAATATATATTATAACAATAATAATGATAAAATAATTATTGTTAGGCCTTGAGCTCGATTCAAACTCGCGATCTTACAAATCAGTAGGCCGATATAACAACAAAAATTGTTAATACATCCCAGAGCACGGGGAAAAAGTGTCAATTAAATATATGACACTATGGCATCATCGCCATAAACAAAGTCCAATTTTCACAACTATTCTGTAACAGATGACGCAGTGCTGTGAATATCAATTGGCAAGAACCAGAATTGAAGTAGTAATAATGAAGACAAACAAAAAACCGCTGTGATGGCTGAATGGTTATAGCAGCGGCGCCTAAACGTTGCTGATGAAGGAATTTAGCAGTTCCCGAAATGGATTTATACAACGAGCTTTGGCAGTTGTCTAAAATTTTTTCCTTCTTCTATTCTAATTTAAAATTTTTTCAATTAAGAAAAAATATATTATAACAAAAATAATGATAAAATAATTATTGTTAGGCCTTGAGCTCGATTCAAACTCGCGATCTTACAAATCAGTAGGCCGATATAACAACAAAAAATGTTAATACATCCCAGAGCAAGGGGAAAAAGTGTCAATGAAATATGACACTATGGCATCATCGCCATAAACAAAGTCCAATTTTCACAACTATTCTGTAACAGATGTCGCAGTGCTGTGAATATCAATTGGCAAGAACCAGAATTGAAGTAGGAATAATGAAGACAAACAAAAAACCGCAGTGATGGCTGAATGGTTATAGCAGCGGCACCTAAACGTTGCCGATGAAGGAATTTAGCAGTTCCCGAAATGGATCTATACAACGAGCTTTGGCAGTTGTCTAAAATTTTTTCTTTCTTCTATTCTAACTTAAAATTTTTTCAATTACGAAAAAATATATTATAACAATAATAATGATAAAATAATTATTGTTAGGCCTTGAGCTCAATTCAAACTCGCGATCTTAAAATTAAATATGTTTAGTAAGCGCCATATGCGTAGACTAGTGAAAATAGAATGTGATAGCGTTTGCAACTTGCGGCAAGATGAAGGGAGCGCTAGCGCTCCAGCTGATTTTTCAAGTATTAGGGATGAGATACCGGTAGGTATAACCGATGAGATGCCGGAGTGTAATAATCAAATACCGATAGCACAAAAAATAGGAAATTGAGCTACAGTTTTCAATATTTGTAGATAAGCGGTTGATGCATTGCTAAAAATACTTCGCGATGAAAATATTAATGTACCAAAATCGTCTAAATCCTTGAGTGTTTCCAAAAAGCACATAATAAGAACGGTATCTCCTGGTTCGTATACACATATCGGTCTTCAAAACTAAATAAATAAAGCGGAGCACCTTTTACAAAACTTAAGCACCATCATTTTAGATATCGGAATCGATGGACTCCCTTTGTACAAAAGTTCAAATTTAAGCTTGTGGCCTATATTAGCAAATGGTGTGAACGCTCCACAAGTAAAAGTATTATTGGTAGGTGTATACTTGGGAAAAAAGAAACCTAATTAAGTATATTCCTATTTGTATGATTTGTGCTCCCAAATTTCTAAACTTAAAAATGAAGGTCTCTTCATTGGTGTGATGCTCCGGCTCGTGCTTTTTTATGTAAAACTGTTGGTCATAACTCTTTCAATGGATGTAGTAAGTGCATACAATTGGGTAGAAAAATAAATAATACGACGACTTATAGTACATCTTGCGTACGCCTTCGTACGGACGATGAATTTTCAAGACGGTCTTATACTGAATACCATAAAGATTTAGATAGCATTAGTAATGTCTTGGAAGATGTGGGAGTGAAAATTGTTATTCAATTTCCACTGGAGCCGATGCATCTAGTGGGTCTGGGAGTAGTCAAAAAAATTATTTTACGAATCTTTAATAATCCCCATATTCTCCGAGAATTTGTTCGCAAGACAAGAGGTTTGGAGGAGGTTTTGCGCTGGAAAGCAGTTGAGTTTCGTCATTTCGTACTTTACACGGGCATATTAGTTTTAAAAGACAAAGTAGAAAGCGAAACATATTACCATTTTTGCCTTCTCCACTGTGGCTACAGATTTCTATCAGATGAAAAAAGCTTTATGTCTAACCTCAATGCGTAAAGGTCTTTTATAGGATTTTGTTGAAGTATTTCCGACTATTTACTCTGAGGAACAAGTTTCTTACAACGTCCATTCTCTTCTGCATTTAACTGATTGCATAGAAGAAACTGGTTATTTAAATACTTTCTCAGCGTACAAGTTTGAAAACAATTATTGTCATCTTAAATCGGGGCAGGCTATTAAGATTAGAGCATTTTCAATGCAGAATGGTAAAGTTATCTTAAGTGGCAAACAATTAGAAGATGGTCGCAGTTTCTTTGAAGAACCATTGAACTCTATGGAAGATTTACACATTTTTATTTCCCAAAGCGTGGAATCGCACAGTAGAAATATTTATTTTGACGCTGATTCGACACAGCATAAATTAATGTGGTTGCCATATGGAAATTCACTATTATTTATACCTGTTTTGCAATCCAATAATTAATCGAAATGAAATTAAATAAAAAATTAATAATATCTACTACTTTTTATTATAGAAATTTAAGATATGAAAAAAAATCCAGTGGAAATATGAGCAAATCGTTGAAGAATGATTCAAGATGTTAGTTATTGCAGTAATAACACTTTTGTAATAACTTAAATAATTTATTTTTAGTTTTATTTGTTTAGGTTTTTTGGAGGACAAAAATAACCAATTGGAAAATTATAATATAAATGATATAAAATCAGAAGTTTCTGCGCTGAAAGAGGAAATGAAAAATTTGTCAGGTAAATTCACATCAATAATATTTTTATCTAGTTTTTTTATTTTATTTATTAAAACTGTCATTTTATATTAAATTTTTGATTCAATTTATTTTCTATAAAATTTCTCTCCTTAATTTTTATTTTTTATTTAATTCAATTTCTTGTTTTTTTATTTGGTTTTTTATTTTCTATTTAATTTTTTGTTTTAATTGTTATTTTAAATTTAAAGATCAAGTTGGTAAATGTAATGAATATATTGGAAAACTGATTACAGAACAAGCCAATGTGAGTCTGGAACTTTTATGGAAAGTTAAAAATAAAGCGCTTCATTTTCCTATTAATTCGATCGAACGGTTGTACGAAATTGACAGCAACATGGCAGAAAATGGTGATACCTTCGTAAGATACCTAATTTGATTGTTCTATATTAAATAAATTATAATTACGCGAGTAACTAAACATATATTTTATTATTTACTTCCAGATTAATTCTATTTTACGAGAAAATGGGTTGAACCATTGTTTACCAAAGCTTATTACACCAAAAGTGCTGACACTATTCAACTATATGGGAAAAAAGGAAAAAAGTAATTTAAAAATCTTGAAAGTTTCAATTCCATTTTGTACGGTAAGTTTTTTTCCATTATGAATGCTATATAATATAATATTATAACTAATGTAATATAATATTATAACTAATATAATATTATACTAACCACATATGTATGTATATACAACACTTTTTTTAGATTGTCTTCAAAAAGACGGTTACAACCAGTCACAATATTCAAAAGAAATAAAGGCGGCAATTAAAAAGGCTAAGCTGCGCTTCCACAAGCACCAATTTGACGAGAGGAAGAAATCGAAGAATCAGTACGTTTTCTAACATTTTCCACTTGTCCATTATTTGTAAAATTAATTATGTTTTCATTATTATTTATTAAATAGATATAAGTAAAATGCTCAATAAAAATGAAATGAAACTTATATATAATATGTTAAATGAAATATTTTTTATTAGTATTTATTATTTATATATTATTCATCTTACAAATAAGTTTAAATACCGATTACAATATTCCATTATCAGTAGTCACATATGAATATAAAAGTGTAAGCTTTGTTCATGCCTAATTACCTATATAAGACATTATACATTTTAAAATCATAATTTATTATATGTTAAATGAATTCATTTAAATACACATTTTAATTCTACTTTTGTTTTCTTACATCCAAAAATTAATATTTGTGTAATTAATGTAAAAATTTAAGCCTTGCTTATGCAAGTTAAAGGACTATAGTCCTTGTTTTATAAAAAAATTAGTTTGTTGGGCCAACTCGCCCAACCAACAACACTAAACAACACAAGTTCAAATAGTCTTTTACAAGTATATTTTAACTCAGTTTATTCACAATTATAATTAAGATTAAATTACTGTTAACTCCAATCCGTCCCGAACTCGACTGCCGGCTCTGCCGCAACTGCTCCCATATATAGCCAATCAACAAGCGGCGACGCGCCTCTTGCGTAACTTGTTGACAGGCCGCTGTGTGAGAATGTTGAAGTCGGTTTCTTCCCACAGGTGCTGTATGTGTGCATTCCACAATCATGTGTAATAGAATTTAGCTGACTGTGCGTCTGGAGTAGTTCCGTAGCATGAGTGTTAATTGCCGTCACTAACCATGGCCTTGAATTAAGGTGTTAAGTTGCCATGCGCAGCCGTATGTTGTGGGAAAGATAATTTGCTGACTCGGCGCGCGTATACTGGCCATACGTGGGAATGTTGCGATAAGGGCAACTGGCGTGTGTTAACTCTTCCCCCTTTAAAGATCTGCGTCCCGCAGATTAGGATTTGGACAAGTGTCCTCTTTATGTTGTCTTCTAATGGATAGTCGCAATTCCGGGAATTTTGGGCCCGTTGTTAATTTCCTCCAAATTATCCAAATCATGAGTAGGAGCAGAAGTAGCCCCAAAGTTTCCGACGCCGTGAACCAATTTGTTTTGTCCCTCAGGTACCTCAAGAGCTTAACATTGCCGATTGTCATCTCGTGTACAAGATTGAGGTTAACTGCAAGGCTTTTATTTGCAATAGTAGATAGCACAGGGGGGAGTATTTGAACTCCTGAACTACTCATACTCCAGTAGGTTCTGTCACCAATGCGGATCGTTTCATTGTCCAGTTGAAGGATGTAAGAGCCGCTCAGGTGATTAGGAGCATCACCTGACCACACGGTGTTATTGAAATTGTCTAAGAGAATCGTGTCTTCCTTGATCACCTCAATCGTTGAGTCATTGCAATTGATGTACCGACAACTAGTTTTACCACCTTTGAGCAGACGTGGCAGACAGTCGTCCTCTCGAAGTAGGTCCAGCGCTTTTTGCTTGCATACCATTGCGCTTGTAAGGTGGGTGCAGCTATCCTTGATACCATACGTTTGCTCTTTGTTGATTAAGACTGTGCTGTACTTCAGGTCTATGCGATGTCCGTCTTTTACAATTGCTCTGGTGATCAGATGTTTAAATCTCGTTTGGGCCACCTTTGGCATAGACACAACGTAGAGTAGCATTGTGCCGTTGGTGTAGATTGAAGGTTCGCTGAATTCTATTGCTTCGATCACATTGCTGTATGGAAGGACATCTACTTCGCTTATAAGTCCATTGATCTCTTCTTTGTCTAGTAGGTTGCTGTTGACAATACCTGCCTTAGCCATCTGGCAGGCCTGCACCAGTTCGTTCATATCGTCCTTCAGGATCATGACTTTCTGAAGGATTTCTTGTGAAAGCTTTATGAGATGATTCTGGCCAATGATGTCATTCGTGTTGGTTACGATGCCGTTGACAACCTGCAATAACTCATGAGTTTTATTAAATATTTCAGAATTTACCTTGTATTGTTGGTTATTGTTAGATACTAGCGTGTCTTGGGCTCGTAGGAGCTCATCCCAGTCGGAAGCGTCGGGGGAACCGGCTATCCATTTCCAAGCCGATCCTATCCAGTTGATTGATCGCTTGATTCTCTTGTTCTTTGGGCTTTTTAACTCCTCGAGCTGCGTTTGGATTTTACTCAAGTGGAAAGAAATAACGTCTGTGAGGTCGTTCGTTTCATCCAGTTTCTTGACTTCAATTTCCAGGCGGTTTGCTATTTCCTCATAACGGGCTAGGTTGATTACATGAATTAATTTGAAGTAGCCATTGATTATCCAGCCGTACCCATCACGTACGGTTACCACGGGCGAGTCGAGATCGAATACCACATATGCTTGTGCGGATGCACAGAGGCAGATTCTAGGAGTCGGAGTACACATAATTCTAATAACTAGTGAAATACATAGTTAACTATTGCTATTAAAAAATTTACATTTCAAAGTTTAAGTACTAGTCTAAGTAAATTTCAAATTTCATTTTAATTCAGGTAGATTTTAGATTTCAAATTGTAATTAACATTTCAAGTATAAAGTAGACTATTTTTAAATCCTACTGCTATACCTAATGAGTGGAGTTCGGGTCGGCAAGGGTTTGACAGGATTAACGAGGAATTTTTCTGACAGTTAGTTTTCAGTAATTAATTTAGTAAGTTAGTTGTTAGTTTTTGTTAGATTTATATTTTTTCTTTTTTTTGTTACTTTTTTTTGTAAGTTAGTTAGTTAGCTTTAGGTTTTTGTTAGTATTAGTATTTTTCGAGGAATGTTTCCCCTTTTTTTCTTTTTTTTTTTTTTTTTTTTTTTTTGTGGCTTTTAGCGCCTTTGATTTGTGAGATCATGTTTCTCTCTCAAATAATTCTTTAACTTTTGTTCTTTTGTTTTATTTTTTTTGTTTTCTTTTGCGGCTTTTAGCGCCTTTTATTTGTGAGATCATGTTTCTCTCTCAAATAATTCTTTAACTTTTGTTATTTTGCTTTTCTTTTTTGTTTTGTGTTGGAATGCAGGCATAAACTCAGATGACATGACGAAGGCTCGTGAGTATCCCCTTTGAAAGTGAACAACATAAGTTTTTGTAAGTGAAAATTTTCCCGCCCATCGAACGAGTGACTTCTCATGTCAATTAAAGCCAATAGTCCCATGGAGGAATTGAACCACTTCGATTGATATCGCTCGGACCACCGAGTTAACTGGAATTGAACCAATACGACAGATCGAATACAAAAGTGAATTTGTACCCGGACCACCGGGGCTTAGGGATCTATGCATGAGTTTTCTACCTCTTGAACAACGTTATTAATTCTTCGGCCTTGCCGAGCTTTTGAGTGCTTGAATTTCGACCAGAGGAGCCAACATTTCTCGAACCAGCTATGGGGGATCGTGTGTATCCGTTTTAGAGGTCGCATTGCCATTTGTCATGTTCGATGGCGCCACCTCCTACTAAGGCACGATTTGTCCTACTTAAAAGCCCTCTCTTGTTTTGAAGTTCCCTCTTAGTGCCGAATCTCGCCTCTTATGTTTTTTGTAAGTTTTTAATGTGTCCTTGGACATTTTGTCTGTTTATAGACATTTTTGTTTTCGTTAGATATTTTTAATATCCGATTTGTGGAATTTTTTCCCACTTTGCGTGGTTATAGTGGAATTTCTATTTTCCGCCACAGCTTCTTTCTTATAAAGTGGCTTTTGCTTGCTTTTTATTTGTTTATTAGCTATGAATAATTCATCGCCACTGTCAAAATTGCGGGGGGGCGAACGAGTTTTATTATTTCTTAAGTTCCTACTTTCCTGTTCGTGTAGAAGAAGAGCCTTTATGTCCTCGTTAGTGCGCTCCCTGAAGTTTGCTAAATCCTGGTAATTTATCCTAGCTGTCCTATTCAGAAAAACATCAGCCGGTTTGCGCTTTATTACGGAATGTATTGTGTTATTATACCTATCCACAGTTATTGCGACGCGTTCTTCAGGTGTTAATCTAGGAAATTCAACGGAAAGGCAGCGGTATATTTCGATCAAAGTAGAGTGTAGCCTCTCTACCTGACCATTGGCCTCGCTTCGCTGCGTTGGTGTTTGGTATATTTCTATCCCTAAGGACCTGATATAATTCAATACAAGTGGTGACAAGAATCCGCGTTCATTGTCCATGACCAAGGCTCGTGGTACTGTGAAATAATGCAGCGCGATCGTTAGGTTCATTCGCAAATGAGGAGATGACTTATTTTTGATTGGGAAGAGCTTAGCAAATTTGGTAAATTTGTCGATACAACTCAAATATTTTTGTCGTTCAATTTCGAAGATGTCGATGTGCAAGATTTCGCACGGATAACTAGGAATGGGAGTTGGTTGCTCATATGGTTTAGAAGGGTGCCTATCGTATTTGTTCAATTTACATGTTTCGCATTGGCTAATGTATTCCCTAATTTGTTTGGACATTGCGGGAAAATAAAATTTTTCCAGTACCTGTTCCCTATTCTCACGAGCATTTCGATGCGCGCGCTTGTGCTCCTTCTCGATAATGTCGAATACCCTATCGGCTATTGTCACATCTTCTACCACGCGCTGCGTGATCCTAATTTTATATCTGCTGAAATTGTTAACGTATACAGCCTGCAAACTATGGAGGTCATCTTCCGGAATTTTAATGCCATTTATAACATTTGGGTTGAGGTAATTTTTGAGGACTGGTGACAAAGCTTCGACGCTTAATACAGGCATTGTGACAAAGTACCTTTTGTACCCCCTATGAGGCTCTTCTGTACACTCGCAACTCGCCCCCCGCCTAAAAATTATTTGATTTCTAAACACATTTGTGGGTGCCTCTACGTGAGGTATGAGGTCAGAGCTGTCCTGCTCTGCGGAGTGCATGGTACCCTCTGAAGCAGTGTCAGTTTCAGACACCGCGTCAGCTATAGTACTCGATGGTTGTACAGCTATGGAGTCAGTGAGTGCGTTCACTTCCGTCTTGAGACGGGAGAGTGCATCAGCGACTACATTTGTCTTAACTGGCTTGTAGATCAACTCGCATTTATATTCCTCTATACGAGCTTTCCATCGCTTGAGCTTTGCATTGTAATTACGATTACTCAAGGAGAATGTCAGAGGTTGGTGATCAGTGTAAACCCTAATTTTCTTTGCGCCATAAAGGTAGGAACGCAAATTATCTAGTGACCAAACAATAGCTAGAAGCTCTTTTTCATTCGTAGCGTAGTTTTCTTCGGCTTTGTTTAGGGACCGCGATATGTAAGCTATCGGTTTATCGTCGCCTATTGATCCTTGTGATAGTACCGCGCCAATGGCGTAGTTTGATGCGTCTGTTGTCAAATTAAATGGTTTGGAAAAATCTGGAAATGCTAATACGTCCGCTGACATTAGTAGTTGTTTCAGCTCGCAGAAGGCCTCTAAGGCATCCTTGTTAAGCATAATCGCTACATTTTTGGACGCGTTTGCTTTTACCTGTGCATTTTCCCCCCGAGTGAGGTTGGTGAGTGGCTTTGCGACCTTGGCGTAATCCCTAATGAATTTCCTATAGTATGAGGTCATACCAAGGAAACTTTTTAAATCCTTCAAATTTTCCGGGAGTGAAATCGTTTTAATAGCTTCTACCTTTTTTGGGTCAGCGCGTACTCCATCGGGAGTAATAACATAGCCTAGAAATTCGACTTCTTTTTCAAAGAAGCATGTCTTTTCCAAATTAACCTTAAGATTCGCCTCCCAAAGCGTTGCAAAAACCTTCTCAACATTAACGAGATGTTCCTCTGCATCCTTGCCAAATACGATGATGTCGTCGATATAGACGTAACAAATTTTCCCGATGTACTGCTTGAGGACATCGTCTATCATCCTTTGGAAAATCGCAGACGCATTTTTCAACCCGAATGGCAACCGAAGAAATTCATATTTACCATTCATTGTGGAGAAGGCTGTCTTTGGGATGTCCGAATCCTTCATGGGAATTTGGTGAAATCCGGAAGTCAAATCAATTGTAGTATAGAAGTTGGCTTGGCCAAGGCTGCAAAGAGTAGCGTTTATATCGGGAATTGGGTAAGTATCGGCGATAGTTACAGCGTTCAACCGTTTATAGTCTATAACCATACGATACTGTTTGTCCCCATTCGCCTTAGGTTTTTTTGGGACTACCCAAATTGGGGAATTATATGGGCTTTTCGACGGCCGGATGATACCTTCGTCTAGGAGCTCATTTACCTGTTTTTCGACTTCATCTCTCATACATGCTGGGTAGGGGTAGGATTTACTATACACCTGTTCGTCGGTTGATGTTTTTATTTCTGCACGGACATTCGTGTTTGCAAGCTCATAGCCGTTAAGTGCTTTGAAAAGACCAGAGTATTTATCCAATAGTGAATTAACCTTTCCATGGATATCAAGAGGTAGGTCCTTTCCTAATGTGAAGTTTACATCGAGAGATCTTCTGTCTTTCAAGGGGATTTTGTAATTATCTATACTAAGGAGGTTATTCTTCCTATCTATTATCGCGCCTAATTTCCTCAGGGTATCGTCCCCAATGATTCCGCAGAATTCGCTAAGAGTCGATAAAACGAAGAAATCAAATTCGGTGGAGTTACCCACACTTTCGAATAATTTTAGTTTTACTTTATCCTTTATTGGCACGCTACCCCCCAACGAAGCTACATTGAATAATTTCTTTACAGGAGTTGTTTTCGTTGCAATATTATTTTTTATAAAATTCTTATTTGCGCCGGTATCCACGAGGAAATCCAGCACACGACCGTCAGGCAAAGTATATTCTAAGTATGGTACGCTAGATGACTGGAAGACAGAAAATCCTCCGAGTTGTTTTCACTTGGCGATTCCTTCAGGTCCATATCTCTCTCTTCGTTCTCCTCGGGTGTAGTATGGAACACCCTTTTCTGCTTCCGTGGTAGATTTTCTGAACTTGCGCTTCTTTTAAACGGATTTGGGCGATTCATGTAGTTAACGTTGCGTGTCTGTACCGAGGGGTCTACGTCCATTTTCTCTACAGGCGCATGTAGTGGGGTGCTGGCATTTCCAAATCGATCTGACGGGCGGTCACTCTTTACATATGAGTGCTTTTCCTGGTTGCGCCAAGTAGGTTTAGGGGGTAACTGGGGAGGCTTGGTCCTATTCCTAAATGAGGAGGTACCTGGCAAATTGTTAACAGGGACAGCCACACGGTTATTGGAATTGTTCGTATGAACGGAAAAATTGCGGAAATCCACATTTTGGATTTCCAAACAGGCTGAATATGCCTCTGGCAATGTTTTAGGGCGTCGTATAAGGAGCATTCGCGACTTTAAGCCCACGTATAAAAACGTCCAGGGCACGATTTCGGTAGGTTTCTACCAGAACTTTAACGGCATCTTCCGTGTAGGATTCGGCTTTAATTTTATTAATAATAAGGGAGAATTGATGATTCACCCTGGCGTAGAATTCATCGATTCTCATTCCCTTTTGCTGTAGCTGGTGCAGTTGGTGTTCGAGTGTACCAACATCCCTCTTATCTGCGTAGTGCAGGGAGAGGCATTCCTTAATTTTTCCCCAATTGCTATCGAATATATTGTAGGAAATAAGTGCAGAATCAGCTGCTCCCCGCACCTTCTGCCTAATATGTTGGAGAATCGCTCGGTAAAGGGGCTTTCCCCTCATTACCGCAAAGTCTGAAAGGATCACTTCCACAGAGTGAATCCATGAGATGTACTGGACAGGGTTACCGTCAAACACTTGTAGCTCCTTAACACAATCAGGGAGCCTACAGATATCTCTGATCTCAGCCTCAGAGGTGGGTGGCTGAGCCACCACTTCTTCAACCACTGGAGTAGTGGCCGCCGTAGATGAAGCGCTAGCTGAGTCAACGCGAGCCACCCGCCTTTCTAGCAAATTTATTTTTTCAAGAAGGGCGTTGACGGCCCCAGTCAAATTTGTCACTGTGGCTCTTATATCGTCCATTTTTTGTGGGAATATTTTTTTATTTTACTTTACCTTTGTGTTTTTTATACTCACGTGATGAGATAAATCATCCGTACTATATCAGAATTACACTGCAGTGCGTACAGGAGCTCTCAGGAATTTTCACTAGTGACCACTATTACGCTGTAATGCCGGTAGTATGTAATGCTGATGATCTTGCTTGAAATTCTCCTTTAGTTTTTTCCACGGTTTCCTTCTTTCAGCTCTTTCTTTTTTGCAAGGACAGTTTTTCCTTTTCAGCACCTTTTTTTTCACAGTTTCTTCTTTCTTTTTTTGAACAAATTCTTTTTTGAATTTTTCTTCACAGTTTCTTCTTTCTTTTTTTTTTCGAACAAATTCTTTTTTGAATTTTTTTTTCACAGTTTCCTTCACTTCCGTGGTCCCTGCTCGGGCGCCAGTTAAAGGACTATAGTCCTTGTTTTATAAAAAAATTAATTTGTTGGGCCAACTCGCCCAACCAACAACACTAAACAACACAAGTTCAAATAGTCTTTTACAAGTATATTTTAACTCAGTTTATTCACAATTATAATTAAGATTAAATTACTGTTAACTCCAATCCGTCCCGAACTCGACTGCCGGCTCTGCCGCAACTGCTCCCATATATAGCCAATCAACAAGCGGCGACGCGCCTCTTTCGTAACTTGTTGACAGGCCGCTGTGTGAGAATGTTGAAGTCGGTTTCTTCCCACAGGTGCTGTATGTGTGCATTTCACAATCATGTGTAATAGAATTTAGCTGACTGTGCGTCTGGAGTAGTTCCGTAGCATGAGTGTTAATTGCCGTCACTAACCATGGCCTTGAATTAAGGTGTTAGGTTGCCATGCGCGGCCGTATGTAGTGAGAACCATAATTTTCAGGTGTTAGTTGCCGTCACTAGCCATGGCCTTGAATTAAGGTGTTGGGTTGCCATGCGCAGCCGTATGTTGTGGGAAAGATAATTTGCTGACTCGGCGCGCGTGTACTGGCCATACGTGGGAATGTTGCGATAAGGGCAACTGGCGTGTGTTAACTTGCATAATAAACTGCATAAGTCAGTATACATTAAAAAATCAATATAAAAATTATATAAAAAAAATGCATACTTCTTTCGTTTACACATAAATGCAAAATTGAATGCCATACTTTTCTAGGACATCGCCGTAGGGAATGTGTAAATTGCCCTTTTAAAGATTGTTTTTTCGATTACTTTGCATTACTTTTTCCCACTGGGACTTACACGAGGGCAGTCAATACAACAACTGCATAAGTCAGTATACATTAAAAAATCAATATAAAAATTATATAAAAATAATGCATACTTCTTTCGTTTACATATAAATGCAAAATTGAATGCCATACTTTTTTAGGACATCGCCGTAGGGAAAAAATGCATTTTGGAATGTGTAAATTGCCCTTTTAATGATTGTTTTTTCGATTACTTTGCATTACTTTTTCCCACTGGGACTCACCCGAGGGCAGTCAATACAAAGTCAATCCTCAATACGTTGACGACTATGCAGATAGCTTCATTAATGTCGAGGAGTATATACATGTATCGAATAAGTAACGGAGATTCACAGCAAAGCAGGTTTCGTTCTCAGGGGTTTCTTTTCAAACTCCACACAATTACTGCAAGCCATTACATCCAAACATCCAGAGCAGGAGTGTGTTTGAAAAATATGTGCGGTTCAAAATCAGCATGCGACAAAGTTTTCGGAATGCACTGGGATGCTAAAAGAGATGTTTTATTTTTTAATTTAACATTTACAAAAATATCAATTTCAGTTTTAAATGGCGATCGAAGACCAACAAAAGCAGCGTTGTTGGGGTTAACCCTGTCGATATTTGATCCATTTTGTTTCCTTGCAAATATTACATTGGTACCAAACATTTTGTTGCAAAAATTGTGGCTGGTTAGTATACGTTGGCACGATAAAATACCCAATGACATTTACGTTAAATGGTACGAGTGGTATAAATCACTTGATAAGATAATGGAGTTCAGCATACCTCGAGTTTATAGTCCGTTTTTAAAGATTTATCTGCCGAAATTCAATTGCATATTTTTGTAGATGCAAGTGAGCTGGCGTTTTTATCTGTAGCGTATTTCCGTATAAAATGTTATGAACAAATAACCGTTGCCTTCGTAGCCGCCAAGTCTCGATGCAGTCCTTTGAAACCAATGTCAATTCCTAGATTGGAACTACAAGCCGCGGTGCTTGGAACACGTTTAAGTGGAACAATTATTGAGTGTCACACAATAAATCTTGCACTAATATATTACTGGTCAGATTCTAAAACACTAATTCAGTGGATCTCTGAAGCTCGCCAATATAAAAAATTCGTAAGTAATAGAACTTCGCAAATTATTCACAAATGTGAGGTAGCAAAATGGAGATGTGTACCCGGATCGATAAACCCAGCTAACAGCGCAACGCGATCACAGGCTTGCACTATATCTATGATGGATTCGAAATGGATTCATGGTCCAGACTTCCTAAAACAAAATGAAAATATTTGGCCGGTATTACTGCGTTTTTCCGCCAATGATACCGACATCGAAAAAAGAGCAAAACCGTTATACACAATACGACTGCACGAGGATGCTGTGCCTTTCAGCAAATTTTCAAATTACTATAAATTCGTCAAAGTAATGACTTGGGTTTGATACGCCGTCATCAGATTTCGCGCATTATTAAACAAAAACCAAGAAATTGGTATTGAATATCTCCTGTGTTTACCCGTCTGCACCAGGAACCCAGTAATTTTACCAAAGGATCATGCCCTGTCATGACTAACAGTCCGGCATTTCCATGAAACATTTTATCACCAAAACCAGGAAGCTATTATATGTGCGATGCGATCTAAATATTGGATCCCGAATGTGCGAAATCTCCTGAAGTCAAGCGCCAATGTCAAGTCTGCAAAAACCCATCAGCTATGCCGAGCCGTCCTATCATGGGTCAGATACCAGTTGGGTGTTTTCACCATTCGTCAGAGTGTTCTCGTATACTGGTATTGACTATTTTGGGCCAGTAATGGTATCCATCGGAAGACGGCGGGAAAAGCGATGGGTGGCATTGTTTACCTGCCTCGCGGTTAGAGCGATACATCTCGAGGTGGCCAGGGTCGCTTCTCAAGGCAGTCGGTTCTATGTACCTGAGCGACTCGGGATTATTCCCGACCAAGGACTGTCATTTCAGTGTAACCTCATTTAATTTGTTGCGTCCCTCCCACAAATTGTCATCCTCCCAGCAGCTCCTTGCAGCGGGACTGCTCCATATTCTCTTGCTCCGGGAAGGTATCGAACCCAATCCGGGTCCGTCTCCTGACCCCGGTCCTGAGAAATAATTTTGCTGTATTTGCCGGAAAAGAATATTCTTAGGACGGTCATACTCTTTTCAGTGGGTGTCGTGTAAGGGATGGTTGCATCGGACAGGTTGTTCTGGGCTAGATCCCAAAACCAGTCGTCCACGTAACTTCTATAAATCTTTTGTGGCTCCTTGCTCTTCACGCCCTAGGACGTCCCGTAGTCTGCGCCTTAGCGCCACCACTTTCCTAGATGTTCTGGTCTCCGCGACGGCAATCCCCCGAAGGGTTTCATTGCGCCATGTTGCAAGGCCGCATACCCAAATACACCGGGTACCCCAATGCTTACCCAAGGACGCCCAGTCCCAGGGCCACAACAGCAGTTGCGTCCTAGCCTTCCACAACCCAGGCGTAGTCACCCGTCACTTACTAGTGACGACGTCTCCCCCTATGCACTTCAGAACTCTGCAGTTAAACTGTAATGGATTAACTGGGAAGATCACGGAGATAGTCGATTTCATGAAGCGGAACAACATCCGCATTGCTGCGATTCAAAAGACTAAACTCACAGCAAGATCTGCTCTGCAGACCTGTTCTGGGTATAATGTCCACAGAAAAGATCGCGAGAGCGGAAATGGAGGCGGCCTCGCATTTATCATACACCACTCTGTGCAATATCATATATTTGATCCCGACATCAGCCGCATGGACAGTGTCTTAGAGCGTCAAGGCTTATCTGTCCGGTCAGGCGATGCAAACCTAGAAATCATCAACATCTACATCCCCCCTGCCACCTGTTGCTCCAGTGGATACCGCCCTAATATCAGCGCCTTACTCACTGGCAACAATCGCATTATCTTAGGCGATTTCAATGCCCATCACGATCTATGGCATTCAAACTTGCGGGCGGACAGTAGGGGTGAGATGTTGGCGGATCAAATAGAAGAAACGACGTTCTGCACAACAAACGGAGATGCCCCCACACGTATGGTAGGAAGCTGTAACGGCTCGCCGGATATTTCAATCGTGAGCGCAGAACTCGTAAACTGCGTCAACAGGCAGCCGATGGTAATATTGGCATCCGACCACCTGCCTATACTTATTACGCTCGAGTGTACCGCCGACTTCATCGTCACAGAAAAACGCACTTTCATAAACTTTAAAAAAGGAAAGTGGGACGATTACAAATCCTTTACAGACAACCACTTTACTGCCCTCCCTATCCCGACTGATGCCCGCCAAAGGGAACGTGCTTTCCGCAAGGTCATTGAATCCGCGGAGGCCGCAAGTTTAGCGAGAGAACGTGACCTTATAAGACAGCCCGATCCCGGCGACCCCCAAAAAAGGGATATAAACAAACGCATCAGATTGCTAGTGGATGAACACAAGCGGGCAAAATGCGAGGAGCACCTGAGCGGTTGTAACCTCGCTGCCGGTGTGGGTAAACTTTGATCCACCGTAAAGTCCCTATCGAATCCGTCTAGGCACAATGACAAAGTTTCCATCGCCTTTGGCGGTAAAGTGCTGTCAGATGCGAAAAAATGTGCGATCCATTTCTCCCGTTAATATGTAATGCATTCTACGGTCGACAAAAATAGACGGAGGGCCAACAGACACGCACATAAACATAAATTCAGCGCGTCACCAATTACCATCACCGACAAAGAGTTTGAGGATGCCATTGGTCATGCTAAACCGTGCAAAGCAGTGGGCCCAGACGGCATAGCCATGCCGATGCTTAAAAGCCTAGGGAAAGAGGGTTTCAAATATTTAGCACATGTCTTCAACCTGTCTCTTTCCACCTTTATCATACCCGAAAAATGGAAAATGGCCAAGGTGGTCCCGCTACTAAAGCCTGGGAAACCAGCTAACATAGAAGAGTCATATCGCCCGATATCTCTCCTACCGCCAGTAGCCAAGACGCTTGAAGCCATTTTGCTCCCCTACTTAAAAGCGAATTTGCAGCTAGCCTATCACCAGCATGGCATCAGCAAACTCCATAGCACCACCACCGCGCTAAATGCCATCAGCACCCAGATAAATTGTGGTTTAAATCGAAACCCCCACCATAGGATAGTACTCGTTGCGCTAAACCTATCAAAAGCTTTTGATACGGTCAAACATGGCACGTTACTGCAAGACCTGGAAGGGTCTACCCTTCCGCCATGTCTTAAAAGGTGGACCGTAAATTATCTGGGTGGTGGGAAGGCATCGGTGCAATTTAGAAATGAAACATCAAAACCAAGATGAATTAAACAAGGGGTGCAATAGGGTGGTGTCCTATCCCCATTTTTGTTTAATTTCTACATATCTAAGCTACCTTCGCCACCAGAAGGAGTTACTATCGTTTCCTACGCCGATGACTGCACAATAATGGCCAGAGGCCCAGGCCCAGAGATCGATGAGCTTTGCAACAGAATAAACGGCTACCTCCCTGATCTCTCCATTTTTTTCGCCTCGCGAAACCTGGCTTTATCACCGACTAATCCTCCGCGACCTTATTTACAACATGGACGTGCCAAATATCGACCATTTTGAACATCCACGTCGATGGCTCTACGCTACCGACTGTCCTACACCCCAAAATCTTGGGTATGACGTTTTGTCAGGATCTAAATTTTGGTAAGCATGCAGCCGCAATTGTATCGAAAATCCAGAGCCGTAATAAAATCCTCAAATCCCTTGCTGGCAGTACTTGGGGAGAAGACAGCGAAACGCTCATTACCACATACAAAGCAATTGGCCAGCCGATTGCATGCTACGCGTTCCCTATATGGTCGCCAAGCTTAAAAACTACCCACTGGAAGAAGCTACAAGCCTGCCAAAACACTGCTCTCACAACCGCCACGGGCTGTCTTCTTATGTCCCCAGAATACCGTCTAAATAATGAGGCGAGAATACTCCCCATCAGGGAGAGAAATTAGATGCTAACCAAACAGTTCCTATTGAATACCCAGAAGCCTGGGCATCCCAACCGACATCTGATTGATGAGCCGACACCGCCTAGGGGGTTAAGGAGTCATCTCCGTAAGCATTTTGAGAAAATACGGCACCTGAGAACTCAGCCGTATGAAGCAAAAAAACACAAGCAGGTCCTTGGTGAACTCCACAAACAGGCATCGGACCTTTATGCCAGGAATTGCCCGGTGAATCCAGTACTCAAAGAACAGTACCCAAAACTTACGGAATAGGAACGCATACTCCCCAGGGAAACGCGAGTCACTCTAGCTCAACTTCGTTCTGGATACAGTAACAGGTTAAACAGGAATGTTGCTGGCATATGTGCCTAGCCTAATGCTTTTCATAATTTTATACATCTGGTATTTCTTATATTTTAATACAACTCTGTTTAAGTTTCCGAAAATTTGATATGTACTATAACGGCTGTTTTCGGCTTCACTATTTCACGAAGAGTCGAGAAGCAAGCACGAATAAGTATGTAAGATTGAAATAGTTGGCCTTTTAATTCTAATTATATAAAACCCCATTAGAACTCATTAATACTCTAACGCTCATTTTTGTAACATTGTATTTTCCGCCATTAATAAAGAGTTATTAATATATTCGTTCTTCGAAATCCTCGGTATTTTCTTGCGAAGCTTGCGAAGCACAACAAACGATTTTTCTTGATTCATTTTATAAAAAAAACAAGTAAAGGTGTCTAAGTTCGGGTGTAACCGAACATTATATACTCATCGTGAGCTTCAATTGTACATTTCATTTCAGATAAATTACTTTTCTACATAACACGTGGCACAGCCCGTTTAAAAAAAATTTCTTCCCATTTCCTCTTACAATAAAACTTGATAAGTGAAATGTCATTGATCCAAAACTATTTTTTGCTAAGTTATGGCTTATTATTCTAGTCTAGGACCCTTTTAAACTCGTTTTATATCTAAGTTGCCGTGGTCTTTAATCGATCCCGTCCATTTTTACTAGAAATATTTTCTGCTATAAGGAAAATATGTGTACACAATTTCATTACGATATGTTAAATTTTCTTCGAATTATGGCTCCCGAAACATAGAAAATTGCTTGGCCACACCCATTTTCAAAAAGTTTACTGTTTTCCAATTTAATGTTATAACTCAATTTAGAAAGTAAAATTCTATTGATACAAAGCTCTTTTTCGCTAAGATATAGCTTATTATTTTCATCTACGACCCTTTTAAACATCTTTTATATAAAAGTGGGCGTGGTCTTTAACCGATCTCGTCCATTTTTTCTAGAAATATTTCCTGCTATACGTTGTGTACCAAATTTTATTACGCTCCGTTAATTGTTCTTCGAGTTATGGCTCCCGAAACATAGAAAATTGCATAGTCATAAAAGGGGCGGTACCACGCACATTTTTTAAAATTTGAAGTTTTTCCTATTTATTGTTATAAATGCACTTGGTAAATGAAATACTATTGATATAAATCTCTTTTTGGCAAAGATATAGCTTATTTTATTCATCCACGACGCTTTTAAACATCTAAAAGTAGGCGTGGTTTTCAACCGATCTCGTCTATTTTTTCTAGAAATATTTCCTGCTGTAGGGAAAATTTCTGTACCAACTTTTATTACGAACCCTAAATTTTTCTTCGGATTATGGCTCCCGAAACATAGAAAATTGCTTAGTCATAAAAGGGGCGGTACCACGCCCATTTTTTAAAATTTGAAGTGTTTCCTATTTATTGTTATAAATACACTTGGTAAATGAAATACTATTGATATAAAGCTCTTTTTTGTAAAGATATAGTGTTGCGGGGGCAGTGTGGACCCGGGGAGTCGGGCGTGTGCGTCGCAATAAAAAGAAATAAAAACCGAGCTAATATCACACAATAACAATTTTTATTCACTATATTAAAGGAGAACAACTATTCGCTGTATTTGATGAAGGGGATTAATTCATTGAAATGCACTTGGCACATTCAAATCTAGGCAAGTGATTAATTGCAAATATAAAATTAAGTGACAATTACATGGTTTTAAATTGTAAAAATAGATAAAATGGATATGTGGTAGGATAACTCACAATGCACTTGGCAATTCCAATTTATAAAATAATTATTTGCAAATATTAAGTCACGGACAATCGCAAATAATTAAGATGTAAAAACTGTGGAAAATCACCTGGGGCTAGCTGCTGGCTCGTGAACGTTCCAAAATAGAAAGAAGGAATCAAATCGCGAAAAAGTCCGCGGCACCTGCCGATAGCTAACTTTCGTCGAGTTTTTCCCCTTCGAAGTTAACGCTCGGCTAGTGTTAGCCGTTACCGGTAATAAAGAAAATATATTGGTGCGCGCGTTAGGGTGGACCGTAATATTTAGGCTGGTGGCCTAAACATGCCGGCCCCTTGCGTAGTGTTAATTACGTGGGGTTGCTTGGTTTTTAATACACCTGGTTAAGTAGATGTAATTTGGAAATTGGTAAGAAATTAGAATAACTGTAAATGAGCGATGCCAGAAAATTATTGCTGGAAAACTCCGGATATTACCAGTCCGAATACAGTGGGCTGCATGAGAAGCCCATTGACCGTAGCCGGGGTTGTGCCACTGACCATGATGGTGGCGTAGACGTCGGCACCAAGTGTTAGCAGCACCGACGAGGATCGCTAAAACATCGGGTCAGCGAGTTTCATGAGCTGGAATGATGAGGCGACCGAGGAGTTAATCGTTGCGGTTGGGCTCAGACGTGTACGTTGTGCTACCACCGTAGCCTGGGTCGTGATCCTATCCGTAATTCCATACTTCCCGCGTAACACTAGGGTACCCTTCGTAAGTCTGGCCGTGTTAAGCCGCTCGAGCTGGAGTTTGTTGGCTAAGTGCGCGTCTATTACGGACGTTCGCGCGTAGGGATCAAGGAGGGCGCGCACCAAATGGAGGCGCCCCCTGCTTCTATTCGTACGATCGTGGTAGGCGCAATAGCTATAAATGATCGGGTAATCGTTGTCAAGTCGTTGGTTGCCCGCAATCTCCCTGTTCGGAAGCCGGTTGGGATCACCTGTCATGGGACTAGAGTAGTGGTAGTACCTTCCTTGCGTGGTGGATACGGGGCCGCTCTGTCAGTGGAGCGTCGGGTCGAGCGGAACGGACGCGTCTCCGCGCCGCCCCGTCGCCAACTGTCATTGCGGTGCGACGGTTGGAAAGGACGTGTCTCCGCGCCATCCCCGTGTTTCTTTCGCACCTGGTCGCTTTTCCGGTCCGGGACTCCTGTCTGCTTTTCGTGTTGCAGCAGCGGTCGGAAGGATCGTGCTTGACCATTGGAAGCTGGGGCGATAGCTAAGGCGGCTGCACCTCTGGCAATCTCTTCCATCTCTTCCTCCTCATCTGCTACCTGTTGGCCTCATGATCGGGTGTCCTCCGTTATGTGTATCGAGAGCACCTCGTTGGCGCTTGCTTCCTCCTCGTGCTTGTCGTGGTAAGTAGGGCGTGGCTGCGGTTAATCGTCCTCCATATGCAGCGTAGTGTGGTGCGGTTCTCGGCAGCGGTGGCACCGGTCGCTGCTAGGGCATATTTCCAACCGATGGAACGGCGATAGGCAATTGGGGCAGTGCCGGTGTATAACGACGACCGGATGCGTTCTTCTGCCGACATTCCCCTGTACAGCGGGCATAGTCGTATGCCGTGATTCTTGTGACACAACCGGCAGGAGACGGTGAAGGGGTAATCGCGTTGCTCCGTCTTGCTGCGTTTGACCGAGAAGCCCGTCATTATGGAACGGGAATTTGCTATTATTTGTTTTAAACTCCAAGGGGTTGGGTGGCGTATGAGCAGGTACTAGGAGCTTAATTGGCTGAGATTGTGGTTGGCGTACTCGGGATAAAGGGGCTATGTGGAATGAATAATCTTATTAAGGTATTCTGCAGGTATAATGATGTGTTTGTAGTGGTTGAAACCACTGTTATATTATATAATTTTATTGAGATACGCCTAAAAGTATCTTTAGTTTTGGTAAATATTCTCATCAGAATGAAAATTCTGATATTGAAAACAATCAAAACGGTGAAAAATAAAAAATTTAAAAATTACTGAACATAGACTAAAGACAAACTATATTTTTTGGTGTTTGCCTAATGCGGGCAATACGCGGTTATATACGCTATTTCACGGTAAACCCGTGTATTGCCAAGGCTTATTGCAAGCTGGTGAATGAGATTGTCGTTTAAGCGACGTCGTGAAAAATAAATGTGCGACAGATGGGAAGTGTCCCTTATTCGCTGCCATGGAACACTCTTTGTGTTGATTTTTGGCATTTTGTGTGAGAATCACAAATTGTGGTGTGTTTGTTGATTTCAACACAACCCTGGTGGGGGTGGCCTACACTAGCGAGTGTGGTAATTTGAAGAGCTCTCAGCTGCTAACTCTTCCACTCCTTGGAATCGGACAGCTGTGCGGTGCTGCCAATTTGGCAGCATAACGATACCTACTGGTCATGTCATGAATTCTTTCAGGAAATTCACATGTGAGTTCTGACACGATATGAACTTGGATCATTATATCGAAAAATTCTCATTTTTCCTTGTTTGGAGTCTTCAAAAAGTATTTTCATTGTCTTTTTTTTCTCTTTTTTTCAAGTTAAGGTTGTGGGCTTCCTCGCTGTGGTTACATCTGAAGCGAAAACATGCTTCGCTTTAACGGTTTCTTTTCCCCCAGTTTTGGAAATATATATTTATCAATAAATTATAAATATATCTGATTAATTATTCCGTTTATGTAAAGCACGCTTAATTTCTTCTCGTCCTTTAGTTGTTCCCCCACCCCTTTTTTCCTTTTATAATTTTGTTGTTGTTTTTTTTTGTTCCGAACCATAGCTGTTGGGAGGGTGTGTCGGACACCTACTTTGCTCGCGTACGACGTGTCGGGCTTGTCGGATCCCGATCGGAATTTGTGATCCCATGGGATCGCGCGGACTGTGTTCCCGGCTTAAGGGAAAAATGTGGTAGAGTGGCAAACTTGTGCTGTTCATTAAGAAAATTGCCGTCATCCGGTGGCAAAATCCTGAGCCAGATAAATAATTTTGCATGTAAATGCAACAACAACGATTTGAGCCAGATAAATCCACATAGATGTCTGGTTCAATTTGTAAGCCAGATAATTTGTTAATTACGCGGCCTTTAATAAACTTTTTTTTCAAAAAAAAAAAGTCGCTGCTTAGCCTTTCGCCGTATGAGTTAAATGAAAAACAGCGCCGACATCTGCCTATCACATTTCACGTGTGCGAAAATTTCACACATCTGCTTTTCAAGTCTCTCAATGATCCAGAGCATTCCCGTGAGAAGTGAGCGTGAGCCGGAGCTGTAAAACTCACTAGAAGACGGCAAATGTCATTCATGGAAATGTGGATACATACATTTTCTGAATGAATTTTCAAGTCGAAAGCGTACAACGTGGTTTGGTAAGTATGGTCTTTTTGGTTAATTTTCGCCGTTCTACTAATTTTATTTTTCTTATTTTGTTTCAGATTTCTTTGGCTGGATTTTGCTTGCACCTGATGTTGAGCAAAGCGCTGATCCATGCTATACTATGCGCCACAATCTCTCTTATTTATTTATTATTTGTTGGAGCACTATCTAATATTACCCTAACAGTTGGCTGCGAGGGCCTTTGGAGCTTATTCTTATTTCATCTGCTTCTAGCGATTCTTGGTTATTTTGCAAAGGTCCTTTCAAAGAGACAATCGCCATGGCTGCATGTAACCTAACCTTTGGTTACAAAGATGTCAACACTGATGACCAGAATTTAGGGTATGTGCCCCAGAAACTAATAAGTCTCCCTTCTTTATTTACAACTCATCGTCTAATTCTGTCGGCGGTAAGCGATGATTTTAACATGAACTCTTAGTAATGGCGGGATTTTTCCACTTATCGAAATCCTCAATATCGACAGCGATACCTTTGAGCGCTTAATCACATCTTTCTAAACCGGCAAAACGTTCAAAATCCATTGACAATGGCGGAGGTTATGAGTGATGTTGAATGTTAAAATCCCATAACGCATAGCTGAACTCGATGTGCTAACATGAATGAAACCCATTTTTTTTGACAAGTGCTACGGTACACCATGGACATTTGTATTTGGAGGAGGCTCGAGAGATGTATATGTGTATTTTCAGTGGGTGGAGATGATAGTGTATTTTCAATGGGTGGAGAAGTTGCTCAACCCGATGGCACCTACAAGGTCTCGACGGGACTTTGGAAGAAATATGACGGTGAGTAAATTTTAGTGTGTAGATATGGTGTATGATACATAGCATTGCGTGTGCTATTTGGTCATGATGTACCCGGGGAGAACATGATATTAGTTTGTGACGAGGCAACGTTACTGGTATGGTTGAAAGTGACCAGAAGCGCGACACAGTACAATTCGCTGTGACGACAACATAAGCATTGGATTATGCATATATAGTGCTTGGCAACCCTTAACATTGCCTAGTAAAACAATAATAACAAATGAAAACAAACGAAAAGAGACTGGATTAAAAGCAAATTATACAAAGGTCGACTAGGTCCCCGTCGTAAGAATTTGCAATTAGTTGGCGTTACTGCACTATTCCTTGCAGCATAATATCACGGATTCATTGTTGTTCATTGTTTGTTTGGAAGATTTACAATGGACGGATTAGTGCCGCCATCAATTGAAGATTTTGTGTACATTACCGACAATACATATACTGCTAAGCAAATTATACAAATGTAATTAAAAATATTCAAAACGCTTGACTGCAATATGTCGCGCCCATTGCCAATACATTTCTTGCGTCGTTTTTCCAAAGCCGCTAAAGTGGAAGGTATCCATCATGCAAAGGCCATATTTCCTCGAATTAACATCGATAGAGTACGAATTAGCATTATATAGCCATCAGAGATTGCCGCTGCATCCCTATCTTTAGCTTTACATTTGCTGAAAGATAATTCAAAATCACCAACTGGTTTTAACACCAACCACTGGACATCAACAAAGCAATGGTATTTCCACTACACTCCTGATCATTTACGGCCAATTTACAGAAAAATTGCAAATTTAGTGCGTAATGCAAACGTTGCTCAATTGCAGGCTATCTATACAAAATATCAATCATCAAAATTATATAAAATATCACTGCGTTCAGAGTTATATGACAAATTAATTGATTCAATAATTAATTCGAACAAATGAGCGCAAGTGGTAATTAGACAGTTTGGGTGATAGAAGCAAACTGCATGATTTTAAGTTCTGTTTATGGCGTTTGGTTTAATTATTTTTATTTTTTATAACAAAACCTTCTCTAATTACCTTAAAAAAAATATATATTTTTAAAAATTTAACCTTGTGCGCGTTGAAATCATAATCAAGAAAAAAAACTGTGGGCCAAGTAATTGGCATTGGTGCCGGGAATGTTTCAGTTTCACTCGCGTTCCTCATCAAGATGTCTTCCTTGTGCCTATGTGAACTATATTAGATTCGGGAAAATTTTAGAATAGCACCCCCGAGTTCGGGGTTAAACTTGCTATCAAATGAAAGAGGGAGTTCTCCCGATCACAAATATATATACTTTAAAGTGCGCAAACTTATAATTTAAAAGTTCTTTGTTGGTAAAGTTTGCAAATTTAGCAAATTTCTGTAGCACTTTAACTTACAATTTACACATCTTTCAAAACCTTAATCAACATACATATCTATATAAATTGGCAACGATAAACTTAAATTGCATTTTTGTATATTTCACATTTCATTTTTGCATTGTTTTTTCTTATTATAAATGTTTTTATTAAATCAATCGCAATTTTGTAGAAACATGCACATTTATATATACATATATATATATATTTTATTGATGACATTACAAAGCTGTGCTGCCACATCAACAAAAAAAACACCAATATAGATATTACCTTACCACCTTTCAGTTAATAAAGGAAAAGTAAAATATATATTTTTACTACTCATTTTGAAAAGTTGAAAAGAAATTATAAAATAACAAATTAGAATTATGTGTCACAAAAGCACAAAAAGTATGAATCACAAAAGCACAGCAAAAAAACTAAATGGAAGAAAATGACGCTACTATGAAAAAGCAATCAGTGGTGCCGACAAAAAAAATTGTAAGTAGGACGTCTTTCCGCGTAGTCGGCCTTCGGCCGCGCTTATAAAAAATAACCCTTAGCCGGTCCAACACCGGCTTCGCGAACCACAGTATTTCTGAGTAGAACACCTTTCCGTGTAGGCGGCCTTCGGCCGCGCTTATAAAAAATAACCCTTAGCCGGTCCATCACCGGGTTCGCGAACCACAGTATTTCTGAGTAGAACACCTTTCCGCGTAGGCGGCCTTCGGCCGCGCTTATAAAAAAAAACCCTTATATACAGGTTTTTTCTATTCTCAACTTGTTAAAGAAAGCTTAGATAAAGGTATCGTTCCTATTTTATGGAAATCTTCTATAGTTGTGCCATTAGAAAAAGTTAAAAATACCATCAAAGCTGAGGAGATAAGACCTACTAACACGTTACAGGAATGAGTGGCACACTTTACTTCAGTTTTGAGATGGTGAACAGCAGTAAGCGAGTATTTGTGGAGGAGATTCAACAAAGAAAATGGTGGAAGGAATGGAACACAAAAATTAAAACCGAATGTACCTGCGAGAAGAAACTTGGCATTGACAAACCCAAATGGACGCACTAAAACAAAGGAAAGAATTTCCCAGAATGAATGCAAAGATGGTTTCAAGCCAGGGCGCACTACTGTTGTGAAGCGTGAAAAGGATACTGCTTATGCAAAGCCAATCCGTCAAGCTCAGGCTCTTCGAAGTAGTCCATTTGCCAAACCACAGAATGTGAGGCATTGAACCAGGATAACAAGTAGTAAGATGAATCACAGGTACGACAAGAACAACAATTCTGAAGGTTTCCTTGAGAGAGATTTGGTATTGTTATAAAAGCCTCACGGGCGGAATGGTGTTCCATTAAAATGTAAGTGTAGCTGGGAAGGCCCGTACAAAGTGTGAAGCGGATAAGTGATGTCGTCTACAGCATACAAACAATTGGAAACCACGAAATAGGGGGGTGGTTCATTTGGAGAGGCTAGCAGGGGTCGGATCGAGAGATTTGGCTTAGGTGGACGGCAGTGTGACGAATATTGGCATTGCGATTCATCTCTATGTTGTTCTAAATAAATGCATAGCAACAGTAAAGCAAGCAGCCACACATAATTGAAGAACGCAAGTATTGTAATTGCGAAGTAATACTACCAACCAAAGCAGTGTAAATAAAGACCATCTTGCTATACTGAATATTTGAGTTATTTAGTCCACGGTTCAGAGATTCGAACGTTAAAAGAAGCTGCAAAATAATCAGGAATTTCCCCAAAATCGGAAAACTTTGGCCTATAGGGGCCACCTCCCAATGTACATATGCATGATGCAATTACGAGGTGACTGACGTTGGCAGCTTCTCTTTCTAATCCGCCATCTTGAACTCCCACTCTGAAACTCAATTTGCCTCTCTGCGAAACTACTTTCTCATTCAGAGGAAAAATCATAGTAAAAACCACACAAATAAAGTTTCCTGGAAAATTATACAACGGCATCACTTGTTTCTCTAATTCTATTTTGTGTTGACTTTTATATGTTTCAAAGATGTTACAATATTCATAAAATAATTTTGTTTACTTAACACAAATATAGAAATTTGAACATTTTCGATGCAAAATAAAGGTAATTTGTTTAAAATAATAATTTTAATACATATTTAAATAAATTTCCTAATTGGGGTCATTTGCTTTTTTTCAGGTGTTTTTATACTCAGTTGAGCAGAGCTCACAGAGTATATTAACTTTGATTGGATAACGGTTGGTTGTACAGGTATAAAGGAATCGAGATAGATATAGACTTCCATATATCAAAACCATCAGTATCGAAAAAAAATTCGATTGAGCCATGTCCGTCCGTCCGTCCGTCTGTCCGTTAACACGATAATTTGAGTAAATTTTGAGTTATCTTGATGAAATTTGGTATGTAGGTTCCTGGGCACTCATCTCAGATCGCTATTTAAAATGAACGATATCGGACAATAACCACGCCATCTTTTTCGATATCGAAAAAGTGCGATAATTCATTACCAAATACGGATTAAGCGATGAAACTTGGTAGGTGAGTTGAACTTATGACGCAGAATAGAAAACTAGTAAAATTTTGGACATTGATTCGTGGCACCGCCCACTTTTAAAAGAAGGTAATTTAGAAGTTTTGCAAGCTGTAATTTCGCAGTCGTTGAAGATATCATGATGAAATTTGGCAGGAACGTTACTCTTATTACTATATGTCTGCTTAATAAAAATTAGCAAAATCGGAGAACGACCACGCCCACTTAATAAAAAAAAATTTTTTTAAATTCAAATTTTAAAAGAAAGGTTATTATCTTTACAGTATATAAGTAAATTATGTCAACATTCAACTCCAGTAATGATATGTTGCAACAAAATACAAAAATAAAAGAAAATTTCAAAATGGGCGTGGCTCCGCCCTTTTTCATTTAATTTGTCTAGGATACTTTTAATGCCATAAGTCGAACAAAAATTTACAAATCCTTGTGAAATTTGGAAGAGGCTTAGATTCTAGGACGATAACTGTTTTCTGTGAAAAAGGACGAAATCGGTTGAAGCCACGCCCAGTTTTTATACACAGTCGACCGTCTGTCCTTCCGCTCGGCTGTTAACACGATGACTTGAGCAAAAATCGATATATCTTTACTAAACTCAGTTCACGTACTTATCTGAACTCACTTTGTATTGGTGTAAAAAATGGCCGATATCCGACTACGACCACGCCCACTTTTTCGATATCGAAAATTACGAAAAATGAAGAAATGCCATAATTATATACCAAATAAGAAAAAAGGGATGAAACATGGTAATTGTATTGGTCTATTGACGCAAAATATAACTTTAGAAAAAAACTTGGTAAAATGGGTGTGACACCTACCATATTAAGTAGAAGAAAATGAAAAAGTTTGCAGGGCGAAATCAAAAGCCCTTGGAATCTTGGAAGGACTACTGTTCGTGGTATTACATATATAAACAAATTAGCGGTACCCGACAGATGATGTTCTGGATCACCCTGGTCCACATTTTGGTCGATATCTCGAAAACGCCTTCACATATACAACTAAGGGCCACTACCTTTTAAAACCCTCATTAATACCTTTAATTTGATACCCATATCGTACAAACACATTCTAGAGTCACCCTTGGTCCACGTTTATGGCGATATCTCGAAAAGGCGTCCACATATAGAACTAAGGCCCACTTTTTTTCAAATACTCATTAACACCTTTCATTTGATACCCATATCGTACAAAAAAATTCTAGAGTCACCCCTGGCCCACCTTTATGGCGATATCTCGAAAAGGCATCCACCTATAGAACTAAGGCCCACGCCCTTTTAAAATACTCATTAATACCTTTCATTTGATACCCATATCGTACAAAATAAATTCTAGAGTCACCCCTGGTCCACCTTTATGGCGATATCTCGAAAAGGCGTCCACCTATAGAACTTAGGCCCACTCCCTTTTAAAATTATCATTAACACATTTCATTTGATACCCATATCGTACAAACAAATTCTAGTGTCAGGCTTGGTCCACCTTTATGGCGATATCCCCAAATGGCGTCCATCTATAGAACTATTTCCCACTTCCTCTTAAAATAATCTTTAATACCTTCCATTTGATACACATGTCATACAAAAACATTCCAGGGTTACCCTAGGTTCTTTTTACAACATGGTGATTTTCCCTTACTTTGTCTCCACAGCTCCCAACTGAGTATGTAATGTTCGGTTACACCCGAACTTAGCCTTCCTTACTTGTTTTTCCTGTTTTCGCCGTTCTAAGGCGTTTTCCGAAAGCATTTCTTCCGCCTGTTGCAGCATGGTCGGAAGACAGAACTATAGCTTTGCCAATATTTCAGGTGTTGCAAAAATTGAGTTGCCAATTGAATGGATGGCATATCAGAGAGGCTATATTTTTATTGACCTACTTTTGTTAACCTCGCGTTAAAGTCGACAAGTGTGTAGTGTTGTATACAAGTAAAAGTGGTGTTATATAGTGGCAGAGGTAGTGCTTGTATGTGCATTGCAAGGGCTTGTACAATGCAATATTATTAGTCGGCAGTACATACATAGATTAATGTTACTTTAAAAAACTACCCCGCATCGCACGGCAAATTTAAGCTTATCTACAGCGGTCTGCGAGCAATAGTGTTAGATTACACATTGTAATGCGGTCCATCAGAAAACCTTCAAATGGTTTATGACTGAGTGACCTTGCCTGGTTTTAGCCTTAAGCACATCTTCATACTAGGCTAAGGGCTATTCGGTGGTTGATGGCGTTTAGAAAAATGCATACTTGTACGCATTTTTTATACAGCTTTGACCTTCTTTAATTTTTAGCAACGCAGATTATGCCACCTCCTCTGCGGTGCTTAGGGGTTGTTTTTTGTAGCGACAAGAACTTAGGAGTCAATCTCGGATGGGGCCGTGCGACGTTCCCCGTATGATGTAGCAATCACACGATTCGATGCTCTCGCCCGACATTTCCATGATCTTATTGAAGCCGGCTGCCGGAGTAATTTCGGTAATGCCCTGGTTATAGGGTAATTGTATAGCTGGGTATTATCCAACCTTTCTTGTACTCTGTTATAACTCATGTTCGGATTGATATACAAATACATACCGTTACCTTTATTCACAAAGGCACTAACAATTTGTCGAAACTACATTGATCACAAATTTTGCGTAATACTCGGGTGTCTGAGTTTTTGTGTCCTCGAGGAATACCTGGGTACTTGGATCTCCGCCACCTGAGTATTTCATTATTCAAGTAAAATGATCAACCGTACCACCCATCAGATGCATCGCAAACTATAGCAGCCCACTGGTATTTTCATCGTCAGCGCCTCGGTATGGAACCTTCTTCCCACACTGCATCTACAATCGTACGTCCTCTTAAAAAGGAGCTATCGCTGCTCTTTAAAAACATAAGTTGCCCCATACAGTGCGCTGTTTATTCTTCTTCTAATTCATTTGCCCTTCGGAATTAAGCGGTTCTGGTTGTGTTATGAAAGGTATCTGAGAAAGAACTCAGCAGCCCTAGCAGATGCAGTTCGGAGTTAGCATAAAACATTAAAGGCGGCCATTTAAATATATATCACTATCCTTTCTTGTACCTAATGTTTTCAAATTCGGGAGTGGTATGGCAAACTTGAAGTATATTCGGAGACCCTGTCCTGAACTTATATTAATATAAGGTATATCTTCATGAAAAATGTAAAAAAATTCACTTAGTACTTTGATACAAAAAAGTATTAAATTTAATACTGTTTCGCAAAAGGGCATCTTCTTATCTTCCCCTTTCTCTCATCCTTCGCTTAGTATGGGAGTTTTCAAAATGAGCTGTCACTACATAGAACACCTGGCTTTATTACATCATGGTACATATGTATCTACATACGTACGTATTTGACGTTTGCTTATGTTTAGCCAGTTGATGCTTGATTGACTGATGCTTAATGACATCATTTGAAGATACACGTATCGATGTCGCTGATGTTCTATGCTTTTATGCATCTTTTAAATTCTAATCGTCTTGTACATTTATTTCTATTATAGCATTTTCTTTCCCCAATTTCGCTCTCTAGCTAAATCAAAGTCGAATTTGTGCACTTGTAATAGCTTCGAGAGCGATTAGGCTTCATTCAGCTTCTTTTCTCTAAACATTTTTGATATGTTGATGTATGTAATGTTTTTGTGAATGCTCAGATGTAGTTCCTATGTAACTTTTATTTCGCTGACAATCGGTGAAGTCCATTTTTCATATATAACGTTCTTGTCTGTCTCTTGGAGTTCTATCTTTATTTTATTGTACAGTTTTCAAACATTGTTAAGATTCTTGACTGAAAAAGGAGTGTTTTCAGCGAGCTCTTTGATTTTTCGAGGGATATTTTTGGTTACTTACTTAATTGGCGCTTGACCATTTAAACGGTCCAACAAGGCGCATCAGTCGCTTCTTCTCTGGATTGACTGGCGCCAATTGGTCACACCAAGGGAATTTGAATTTTGGGTTTCATATGGGAAACATGATATTGCCAATGTTTTTATCTCAGTTGGCTGTTGTTGAGTGATAGAGTTTGGCAATATTGGAACAACATCGTTGTTGTTGATGGATTTTCTATGGCTATTTACTAGCCTGGATATTCATGGGAAATAAGTTTTTTTAATTAAAAAAAAGGTTTTCAGAAGCGCCCGTTCCGACAATTTGTAGGAAAAATTAAAAAGGAGCACGACGCAAATTAGAAGAGAAGCTCGGCCTAAAACCTCTTCGGAGGCTATCGCGCCTAGCATGTATTTATTTATTTTTTATTAATTTTGATGGGTAATCATTCGATTTTATGGATGTATTTTATAATTGATTTGTTTTTGCCGTGGTATTGGTTATAAGTTATATTAAATATTCGTCTCATTAATTCTTATGCGTTGCGGCTTTGTTGGTGAGTAGATGTATTGATCTATAGTTTAGTATACGGCCGGTTGCGACTGGTTTACGGGATCTATCCGTGTTTAATGCTTACTCTTGTATATTAGTAAAGATTATCATATCCAATAATGGTAGCATATTGTCCTGTTCTTTTTCATTCATGAGCCCGCATCTTGGTTCTATGGCTAGAATATTTCAAATGCTGACGGAAAAATATATTTTTGGCAATACTAAATATAGGTCATCTAAGTATTTTTTTATAAAAAAAAGTCTTCTGCTTGTTTCAAAAATTACAGATAAGCCTAATTCGTGGTATAAGAAAGCAGTACTGTAGTGAACGTTTCCAGCGTCCAGGGCAATATACCACGCTCATGGAACGTCTCTCTAAAATTTATTCTTTGATCTCGTAATCTGAGCTGTACACGAATAACCCTCCATAATTTTAAATACCTGCATTTCCCTGGATACGATTTGTCAAAATTTTAACTAGCGATTTTTCGATGGCGATACCGATTTTACTATTCGTTTTCTAATTTTTAGCAGCGCCATTGATATGATAGATTGACCCTTAGAGGGTTAATTGGCTTAGAGTATATCATCGGCAGGAATTTCTATCGTAAAAGACGACTAAAATGCTCAACGAAATCAAGGGGTTGCCAGCACAATTTAAAGCTTCTCTTACCCAATTGCCACCCTCACCTACCAGTGGTAAATCCTGTTTCTTTAGCTGGTGAGGCTCTGGCAAAGGACCATATACATCTATAATACTCCCCAAAACCTTCGGGTAGTGCTTTTATCGCTACAACAACATATGTTAATTTGAATGGAAGAAAGGTGGCTTCAAAGATAATTGCCGCTAACAACAAGATTATATTTTTCGTCTTAACGACCTTATAGCGAGCCGAAATATTTCTGAGCCAACCTCATTAAGAGATGTAATATGTAGTTCTAATTCTGTCCCCTCGCAGTGTTTTCAACTGATACTTTAAACATTGTGATGTCGAAGTTGCAATTGCCCCCCTTTGAAGAAAGCGTTCGTGACTGCTTTCGAAAGCGTTCTTAACTGAGTCAGTCGTAGGTGGTAGTCGGCGTCTTTAAGTAAATAATTTATATTAGTATAGTTCAGATTTAATCACTGTTGGTACAAGCTACGCTACCCACTAAGTACAAAACTTATTAGGGCATTGTGTGTCTGTCTCCCATTTTGTCTTTAAGAGAAGGTCAATAAAAAATTGCTAATGAATACCGAAATAGCTATAATTATTGATTCTTTAATATAGCAATTTCAAGTCCCCCTAAACAAGTTTCTGAATTCTCCCACACAAATGAATTAAAGATATCAATCTTTCCTTTTGGTGTCACTTGGAAGTATGGTTTTAGTAGGGATATACTTGAGCCCACCGAATATAACGAGGGGGTCCAGGGCTTTCGGACACCTCCCAAAATGCCGAGCTGGTAAACATATTTACTATTGATTCAAGGTTCGATTCGAGCTCAAGGCCAGAACAATAATTTTTTTCTAATGATAATTATTGTTATTTTTTAATTTTTCTAAATTTGAAAAATTGTATTTTGTTTTTGGAATAGTAAGTAGAAAATTTTTCAGACAACCTGCCATAGCTGCGCAGATAGATCCATTTCGAAGGGTGCTAAGCCTTCATCATCAGTACGCTTTAGGCATGCTGCGCTAACAATTTAGCTATATAGCGGTGGTTTGTTTGACTGGCAAATTTGCTACTTCTATTCCTTTTTACCAACTATATTAATTCAGTGTTGCGCCATCTGGTACAAACCACTGATAATGCTGGATTTTTGTTTATTGTCAATTACTTTGTTTGACATTCCCAAGTGCTCATGGTTTATTAACAATTGTTTTTGTTTTTATCGGCCAATTGATAAATGATTCAAGGTTCGATTCGAGCTCAAGGCCAGAACAACAATTTTTTTCTAATGATAATTATTGTTATTTTTTAATTTTTCTAAATTTGAAAAATTGTATTTTGTTTTTAGAATAGTAAGTAGAAAATTTTTCAGACAACCTGCTATAGCTGCGCAGATAGATCCATTTCGAAGGGTGCTTAGCCTTTATCATCAGTACGCTTTAGGCATGCTGCGCTAACCATTTAGCTATACAGCGGTGGTTTGTTTGACTGGAAAATTTGCTACTTCTATTCCTTTTTACCAACTATATTTATTCAGTGTTGCGCCATCTGGTGCAAACCACTGATAATGCTGGATTTTTGTTTATTGTCAATTACTTTGTTTGACATTCCCAAGTGCTCATGGTTTATTAACAATTGTTATTGTTTTTATCGGCCTATTGATAAAGGACAAAAATCCAGCATTACCAGTGATTTGCACCAGATGGCGCAACACTGAATAAATATAGTTGGTAAAAAGGAATAGATGTAGCAAATTTGCCAGTCAAACAAACCACCGCTGTATAGCTAAATGGTTAGCGCAACATGCCTAAAGCGTACTGATGATGAAGGCTTAGCACCCTTCGAAATGGATCTATCTGCGCAGCTATGGCAGGTTGTCTGAGAAATTTTCGTCAATTTTTTTTTTGCTACATTTGCTGCAGTTCTTGGACCTTTTAAAATATTGGTTATGAATTAAATTTTTCCCTCTTGATATAATAGTGAAATGAAAAAAATAATTTAAGAAGTCCTTTTCCTTCAAGTTTAAGGATAAATATTTCATTTGGCAGTTGGCTCAACTCGCCGTTCAGAGAACAAATATTTTATCACTCAACTGGAGTCATATTTGCAACGTATCAACAAAACTATTGTTCGCTGAAAGCGCCCAATGCCAGTGACTCAAAAACTGATATACGAAAAATATGGCACAAAGCGCCCAGACTTTTTCCACAATAATATTACTTTCGTTCATTATTGTTCCAAACTTATTTTGAAAATAATTTTTCACTTTTTATTCCGATATTAGCTGTATTTTTTTGTACGCGCATTACACAACTGAAATGTGTATCTCCATTTTATCTCTACACTATTCTCCACTAAGTGTGTGTGTCCACTATTTATCGCAACCGATCATTCAGCTATAGGTTATACACTATGGCCAACAGACGTTCGTGTTTCCAATATTAAGCACAATTCATTTTGTAGTGAGTTATTTATTTTAACTACTGCCGGGAGTTTTCAATAATTTCCGCTAAATGGGTCTATTTGCGCGCCTAGCCTATAGAGTTACAAAACATTCAAGTGAAACTAATATAAGCGTGTTAAAAAAGCACGCCTAGTAAAAATTAACGTAAAGACAGAAAGTCTCAAATTGTGCTAGAGCGCGAAAATGGAATAAAACTGAAATTAGCAAAGAAAGCAAATACAAGACCACAGCTCAATAGTTAGGCGATTGTGATTTCAGCGGTTCGATCCATCCACCATCGCAATATCCCAGTAAATGTTTCTTCTTTTCAGTTTTTCATAATAAACAAAATTATAAGTGAATAACAATAACAATCAAATTCGTTGTCGCAGAGATTGTTGATGAAGTCATATTGGGAGTGAACTTATTAGTTGATCATGGCATCAAGATCGAGATGCAAAAAAGAATTATGCGATATATGTAGGAACAAGTGGCACACTTTACTTCAGTTTTGAGAAGGGGATCAGCAGTAAGCGAGTGTTTGCGGAGGAGATTCAACAAAGAAGGTGGTGGAGGGAATGGAACACAAAAATTAAAACCGAATGTACCTGCGGGAAGAACCTTGACATTGACAAACCCAAATGGACGCATTAATACAAAGGAAAGAATTTCCCAGAAAGAATGCAAGGGTGGTTTCAAGCCAGGGCGCACTACTGTTGTGAAACGTGAAAACGATACTGCTTATGCAAAGCCAATCCGTCAAGCTCAAGCTCTTCGAATTAAACCATTTGCCAAAACAACAGAATGTGAGGCATCTAACCAGGATAATAAGTAGTAAGAATCACAGGTACGACAAGAACAACAATTTTGTAGGTTTCCTGGAGGGAGATTTGGTATTGTTATAAAACCCTCACCGGTAGAAAGGTGTTCCATCAAAATTTCAGTGTAGCTGGGAAGGCCCGTACAAAGATGGGAAGCGGATCAGTGATGTCGTCTGCACGGTTGCCACTTTGGGTCCGTTTGGACCAAAAATGGTCCCTTCCAACCCCATTTGGTCCACTGGTCCATTTTCTTCAATTTTGGTCCTTTTTAGGCAGTTGCCACGATTTTGGTGCTTTTCTTTCTTTTTCACTCAGGTAAAAATTCACAATATTGCCCAAAAAATTTGCAGCACATTCGTTGACCCACATAGAATTTTGAATTTACATGAATGGATTCCTCACCACAAAAAATTGCTTAGTCAATAAAAATGTACGAGAACAGTGACATTTCACCTAGGAAATAATTTGGGCGAGGCATTAAAGGAAAAGTGTTGGCAAACACACTGTCGTTAATTGTTGATGAAACAGCCGACTTATGAAAAAAACTATTGTTTAATATTTATTTAGCACAAGAAATATTTTAACTGGAAGGCAGAAATACTTCTTGAAGGCGATAACTTTATAGATGTACAACGAATGCGATTAAAAAATTTTATTTTTATATTCAGCTTTTGAAGCAAATTCAAAAGAGATTTGATTTTGGAAGAAATATTTTGTGTAAAATTATCCCCGTAGGTGCTAGCATTAACCCCTGATGACAGGTATCAAAACTCACATTTACTGAATCTAGGCTATGATATAAAGTTTAAACGTTAAGAGAAAAAGTAAGCATCTATAGAAATAGAACTAACAAAATTGCTTAGTTTCATTTATGCTCTACTGAGTTTTCCACATAGTTCGATCAGAACGCAAATTTTTGAACCCTTCTTTACTAAAACTTAACTGCGCTATACATTTTATTTCATTGCAGCCAACAACATAATGCTGGAAATAATAGCTTTGTGAGCAAATCTAGGTTCATAAGGTTAGGTTGGTGAACGACATACACCTATTCTAGAAATGTGAAAATATAATACCATGAACTACATTTTATTTTTGTTTGTCCTTGAATTTAAGCAAAGTATTTATTATGTCCAGTAAAATTTTATATAGGAAACCATGGAAACATCCTAAAGTTTTGTATTTTACAACGAATACGACCTCCTTACATACCAATAAAATAAAACAAAAATTTGGTCCTTTTTTTTGAGATTTGATCTTTTTTTCCGTGAATTTTGGTCCCAAATGAAAACATGGTGTGGCAACCGTGGTCGTCTGAAGCATACAAACAATTGGAAACGACGAAATAGGGGGTGGTTCATTTGGAGAGGCTAGCAACGGTCGGATCGAGAGATTTGCCTCAGGTGGAGGGCAGTATGGCGAATATTGGCATTGCGATTAATCTCTATGTTGCTACTAAATAAACGCACAGCAACAGTAAAGCAAGCAGACACACATAATTGAAGAACGCAAGTATTGTAATTGTGAAGTAATACTACAAAAGCAGTGTAAATAAAAACCATCTTGCTATATTGAATATTCGAATTATTTAGTCGACGGTTCAGGGATTCAAACGTTAACAGAAGCTGCAAAATAATCAGAAATTTCCCCAAAGTTCGTTGCAATATATTTAATAAAAATAAAAACAGTGTTGCTGGCATACGTGCCTAGCCTAGTGCTTTTCATAATTTTATACATCTGGTATTTCTTATATTTTAATACAACTCTGTTTAAGTTTCCGAAAATTTGAAATGTACCTATAACGGCCGCTTCCGGTTTCACTATTTCACGAAGAGCCGAGAAGCAAGCACGAATAAGTATGTAAGATTGAAAAAGTTGGCCTTTTAATTCTAATTATATGTTCTTGCTTATATTAAAACCTCATTAAAACTCATTAATACTATAACGCTCATTTCTGTAACATTGCATTTTTCGCCATTAATAAAGAGTTATTAATGTATTACAAATTAAATGCAAATATGTCAAATTCAAGCGACAACTCATTCAACGATAGTGAAAACAATCGCAACAGTATACAAAATGATGCGGCAAATGATTTTAGAATTGCGGATGTCTCTGGAAGCTTCTGAAATAGATAGGCTATGTCTTCAAGAGAAATTTGCAACAACAACAAATCACCTCTCGTCAGTGTAGCAACAAGTGAGTCACTTTCCGACTCTCGCTCCAGTCTACAGCGTCTGTTACATCGATGTATTCGTATACATCTGCCGCCGCCACATGCACAGCTCGTCAGCTGTGCACAAGTTTTGCCAACAATTCTCAGAACCACTAAAGTGCAGTAGGCGCTTCTGCAGACCGATCGCCATCACCTCCACATCCATCGCCATCACTCAATAACAATGCCCAAATCAACACGCAACCTTGTAATCAACCTTTTGTTAAGAAATTGCAGGGATTGCCACAATTTTCAGTCGGTCCTGAGGAGTGGCCTATATTTATTGTCGCATACAAAAAACAGCAAATCTGTTTTCCTACCCCAACGTGGAAAATTTACTCCGATTACAAAAAGCCCTTCGAGGCGACGCCCGCGCTAAAATGGAATGTCTTCTGATTCACACTTCAAGCGTGAATGCCACCTAGCATCGTTAGAGTTTCACTTTGGACGACCCGAAGTGTTAATACGTAGCCAACTCACAAAAGTCAGAGCCTTTTCACCGATTACAAGTGGTAAAATCAATCTCAGCTAATCTCAGCTCAATGGTCACCAATTTGATCGCTTTTTTGGAAAATGAAGGAGCAGCGCCATATCTTTCCAATCCGATACTCCTGAAGCAAGTTGCCTGCACTGGAAGGGTTCGAGACAAAGTTACCTACTATAAAATCAGTTGCAGACATTAGGGCCGAAGAGATTTTGCGTAGTACGACGAAGCTTGTAGGTGATCGGTACGAAACCGGCCTTTTATGGAAAAGTGACGACAAATCCTTTCCAGAGAGTTACGCTGCCGCATTGAAACGCCTTCAATCCGTAGAGCGCAAAATGTCAGTTGAAGCTAACTACAAAAAATGGTACAACGAAAAGATAGAAGACTATGTAAATAAAGGTTATGCAAGAAAGCTAACCTCAGAGGAAATTGAAAAACAAATCGAGCGAATATGGTATTTACCCCATTTTGCGGTATATAATGTTAATAAGGGTAACAAACCAAGACTGGTATTCGATGCAGCTGCTACAGTCAGTAATGTCTCTTTGAACTCTACGCTTATGAAGCGCCCTGATGTTTATCAACCGATACCATTGCAGTCGATATTGTATAAATTTAGAGAAGGGAACATAGCGGTATGCGGGGACATTAAAGAAATTTTCCATCGCATAAACATACGTGGAGAAGACATTAATGCACAACGGTTTATCTGGCGCGAGGGAGATACGTCAAGGCAGCCCGACATATATGTAATGAAAGCCATGATTTTTGGATCTGTCTGTTCACCATGCTCTGCACGGTATATGAAAAATTTGAATGCATCGAATTTCAAGACGCCCCAGTGGGAAAAATGGTAATGAATTATTCCAGTATATCATTTTATAATGCATTCAAAAGGTTAATTTTCAAATAAATAACAAAAGCATATATTATGAATTTCATTTTAAGTAATTATAGATACATTTACTGATTATATCTTAATCAAAACTCAAATGTTTTTAAAATATTTCTAAGTTAATACATTATTTTTTCTTAATATGTAGTAATCTGAAATATTACTAACTTACTTAATTGGCGCTTAACCGTCTAAACGGTTATGGCCGTACAACAAGATAATATAATCTATTTAAAACGCATTCAAATCTGCATTACGAATTAAACGAGAATTTAATGCATAAATACAACGGGATACCTTAGCAGTTATCAATATGCTACTACGGGTATCTGTAATCTTTTTGCGCATTTCAATTTGTGTTTTATCAATTTGTGGTCGCAGCTCAAGTGCTATTAAATTTATAATAAATTATTTGACACAAAAACTTTATTAAAATGATTTAAACTATTCGGTAAGTAAACATAAATAAAATTAAATATGATGAATTTCATATCAAAGGCTGAAAAAAACGTACATTTTGAACCCGACCCCCTCAGAATTTGATGAATTTCTTACCCACCAAAACACGACCTCATTTTTAGAAATTGCATTTTCCAAAAATTGTGGGCGTGGCAAAGTATCGAAATATCCGAAAATATTAGAAAAATTACGATAATAGGTACTTTTAAAGTGTGATTACTACGGAATGGCTTTACCGATTTCAAAGATCTTCATAAATCGTATGAAAGGTATTGAAATAAGCTTTCAAAAAAATACACTGTAAAAATTTTTAGTACACTGAAAACAATTTTTTTTAAATAAAATTTAAAACTGAAAAAACACTTCAAAGATCAAGCGATTTTGAAAAATAAAATTTTATTTTAGAAAGGTCTATTTAATATATATAACATATCTGAAAACTAAAATGGGGTTTTTTTTTTAATTTTTTTAAGTAAATGCATCTCTTGGTTACTTTCTCATATTTGGATTTCATTTTTTATTAATTAAGTTTAATTAGTTAATTTTTTATTTTTATTTATTTAGATTTAATATACAACTTTGCGCAGCTCATACTGCTGACTTTCGCAATATTTGCTGACTTACTAGTTTGTCCATGTCCTGTTGTTTGTCATTGTCCATGCTAGAGCGTTTGACGTCCGAAAACTTTGTTTTATTTTTTTGTATATCTTTGCTAATTTTTATCAATTCGTAAGATAAATCATGCCCAAAAATGTCTTTAATTTCCTTAGATGTCATGGTGTTTGGTAATAGAGATAATATTTTTTGCTTATCCAAATTATTTGAGCAGTTTTCGATTTGATATTTCATGTTCTCCAAAATTTGTTCGTAGTAAGCTTTGATCTTCTTTAGGTCTTCTGATAAAGTTGACAGTGAACCACCTCCAAGTGAATCCGAAATACTTTGCGCAATTTGCTGTGTTTTTTTTTTTTTTGCAGTATGAATCCCTTTCTAAATATTTTCGCTTCATGGATGGCTTCCAAGATGAGGAATAACATGCTTATTTATATTGTCGACGAGTTCGTTGCGTTCGAGTGATTTAGTATAGCTGCTGCATGTTGGAAATTCTTTATATTCTTGATACAATTCACCGCTAGTCAAGATTTCTTGTGCCTCTTCACTTTCCGTTTCAGTAGAACGCTGATTATCAGCAATGTTGATAGCATTCTTAAGTTTAAAGCGACAACTTTCGCAAATACGGCAACGATGAATGTCGGAGACTGCTGGAAAATGCTCAGATATCAGCGCTGCTTCGTTTAAGCTAATGTTTCGAAGTTGAGAGGAACATTTTCTTGATATCTGCACACATCTGTATTTATTAGTTGTTTCCATATCAATGCCTAGTTTCGTTCTGGTCTGTGTCTATCCGTTGTGTTGTTTTTTATAGTCCATGGGTGCTGTGGCAGGTAATTTCAATCTATGTGTCCGTGGTAGGTAACATTAATATGCGTGTGTGTGTGCGCGGTATTGATACGTCCGAATTGTTACCTTTTCCAAGGCTTGTTTTTGTAGGTATCTAGACATACCGCTTGTTAGCTAAGCGGTAGGTTGAGGGAGGTAGAAATCGGTGATTTTTGCCGTTTGGTAAATTTTTCGTTTTTGCTTGTTCATTGTTACGTGTTTGGTTGCTGTACCTTCTGGCTTTTGCTGTTTTTTGTAAACTAGTTTTAAGGGTTCAAATATTTCGTCAGAGATAGTGTTGGTTTGTTCGTTTATTATCCTGCCGTCAAATGTTTTTAACTCGTATATCTCCATGTTCTCAAGTACATTGAGCCGCCGACCTTTTCCTTGTACGTGAAGTATTCGAGCCGTTGTTTTGACGTTAGCTGGGGTGCACCCCACTGGAATAAAAATTTTTTACAGTGTATTTTTTCAAAGGAGATTTTAATACCTTTCTAATGGTATAAACATTTTTGAAATCGGTTGATTAGTTTACGCGTGATATCAAAATATCAGAAAGTAACCAAGAGATGCATTTACTTAAATAAATTAAAAAAAAAAGAAAAAAACACCCTTCTAGTTTTCAAATATGTTATATATATTAAATCTACCTTTCTAAAAAAAATTTTTTTTTAATCGCTTGGTCTTTGAAGTGTTTTCCAAGTTTGAAAAAAAAATTTAGAAAAAATTAAAATTTTTTTTTTTTTTTCAGTGTAATATAGAATCTTTACAGTATATGTTTTTAAAGGTGATTTTAATACCTTTCTAACGGTATAAAAATTTTTCAAATTGGTTGCTTAATTTACGCGAGATATTCAAATATGAGAAAGTAACCACGAGATGCATTTACTTAAAAAAATTTAAAAAAAAACCCCATTTTAGTTTTCAGATATGTTATATATATTAAATAGACCTTTCTAAAATAAAATTTTATTTTTCAAAATCGCTTGATCTTTGAAGTGTTTTTTCAGTTTTAAATTTTATTTAAAAAAAAATTTTTTTTTTCAGTGTACTAAAAATATTTACAGTATATATCACACTTTAAAGTACCTATTATCGTCATTTTTCTAATATTTTCGGATATTTCGATACCTTGCCATGCCCACAATTTTTCGAAAATGCAATTTCTAAAAATGAGGTTGTGTTTGGGTGGGTAAGATGTAACCCCATGCATAATTTCATCAAATTCTGAGGGGGTCGGGTTCAACGCATATTGGATTTGATGTGAAATTCATCATATGCAATTTTTTTTGTTATATCGGCCTACTGATTTGTAAGATCGCGAGTTTGAATCGACCTCAAGGCCTAACAATAATTATTTTATCATTATTATTGTTATAATATATTTTTTCTTTCTTCTATACTAATTTAAAATTTTTTCAATTTAGAAAAAATATATATTATAACAATAATAATGATAAAATAATTATTGTTAGGCCTTGAGCTCGATTCAAACTCGCGATCTTACAAATCAGTAGGCCGATATAACAACAAAAATTGTTAATACATCCCAGAGCACGGGGAAAAAGTGTCAATTAAATATATGACACTATGGCATCATCGCCATAAACAAAGTCCAATTTTCACAACTATTCTGTAACAGATGTCGCAGTGCTGTGAAATCAATTTGCAAAAACCAGAATTGAAGTAGTAATAATGAAGACAAACAAAAAACCGCTGTGATGGCTGAATGGTTATTGCAGCGGCGCCTAAACGTTGCTGATGAAGGAATTTAGCAGTTCCCGAAATGGATTTATACAACGAGCTTTGGCAGTTGTCTAAAATTTTTTCTTTCTTCTATTCTAATTTAAAATTTTTTCAGTTAAGAAAAAATATATTATAACAAAAATAATGATAAAATAATTATTGTTAGGCCTTGAGCTCGATTCAAACTCGCGATCTTACAAATCAGTAGGCCGATATAACAACAAAAAATGTTAATACATCCCAGAGCACGGGGAAAAAGTGTCAATTAAATATGACACTATGGCATCATCGCCATAAACAAAGTCCAATTTTCACAACTATTCTGTAACAGATGTCGCAGTGCTGTGAATATAAATTGGCAAGAACCAGAATTGAAGTAGGAATAATGAAGACAAACAAAAAACCGCAGTGATGGCTGAATGGTTATAGCAGCGGCGCCTAAACGTTTGCGATGAAGGAATTTAGCTGTTCCCGAAATGGATCTATACAACGAGCTTTGGCAGTTGTCTAAAATTTTTTCTTTCTTCTATTCTAACTTAAAATTTTTTCAATTACGAAAAAATATATTATAACAATAATAATGATAAAATAATTATTGTTAGGCCTTGAGCTCGATTCTTGCGGTAGCAAAGCTTTATACTTTTAGTGCCAACCGATGTGTTTAAAATTAAAAGAAAAAAATTTGCCGACAAAATGGTAAAAAAAAGAAAAAAAGGCATGTGCTTAGAGAATTCTGAAAGCAAGTAGGAATTCAAGCGCATAAGAAAAAGGTTAAAACATATGAAAAATTAGGAGAGGTGGCCTGTCGGAGGCAAATGTCAAAGGAAATAGGAAATTGAATAAAAGAATCAAAAACGAATGACATGAATAAAACTGTGTAGGTAAAAAAACTTACCCGAAGAAGAGAAAAAAAAATTTACGGAATTGAATAAAAAATTTATAACCCTAAAACGAATCGAAGGGATTCAAAGCGAAAAATTAAAATTATGAGAAAACTAAAGCAGCAAAAAAAAGTTGAAATGCCCTTATGCCCCTATACCCCTGTTGCAGTACCTTTTTCTTCGTTTTTGTGACCCTAGGCTGAGCAGATATTGCTAAGTTTCTTTTCTTTCTTTCACAAAAAATTAAGATATAAGTCATATGCATATATAAAAGAAGTCCAAAAAGTTGATGTTGATGTTGTTGTGGTTGTTGGTAGCCTCTGCAATCGCGGTCGCAAGGGAGATGTTGTGCGCTTGATACCATAAAGCTGATATCACCAGTGATCGTGAGTATGGCTGATAGAAAAAAAATCCTCGAACTCAGAAGTTGTAGTTGTCGTTACTGCTGGGACCGAGTATCACCAAAAGCATGCATCGCAGTTGTTGTTGTTGGCGTTGCGCCGCCAAAAAGAAGAAGTTGTATCTCTTGCTGGAAGATTTTGGTGTTGCCGTTGTTGTTGTGATGTCAATATATCGCTGGTGCGAATGTAGTAGTTGTTGAGCGTTATTTAATAATATAAAAATAACTACCGGTTGTGGTTGTTGCGGTATATTGCCAATAAAAAAGGTGCTGTAGTGGTTTTTGTTGTGGAGTGCGCTACCAATTAAAATTTTATTGTAGTGCGTGGCAGTTGTTGTTGGGCGCTATGTCGCCGAAACCAGCGCCCAGTGGGTCTTTCCCAACGAAAAATCAATTGTTCGCTGAAATTAAATACAAAAGAAAACCTATTTAGAAATTCAAAAGTAAAAGCGTATCTATGTACATGTACATAATTGCCTACGGATTTCTTGTCTGCATAGTCATATATTCATCTACATACATATATTTGTATGCAGAGACGTATATGTCGATGCAAGTTTTCTTTTGGCTTGCTTGGCAAATTGGCTATATAGAAGCCAACTTCCCAGTGGGCATGCCAAGTGGAAAAAAAAAACAAATCCAAAGCCAAAGGAAACAATTAGACTTACCTGGTTTTCAGCTGTTGCGACACACGTTGTAGTTTAGTTTATTTCTGCTGTAATGATCCGGATCGGGTGCTAGGTGGAAAACCAGATTTATTTGGTTTTAACGTTCGCGATACACTTTTCGCCGCGCAATACTCAAAAAAACTTTACCTGGCCAAACGATTTAGAAAACAGGCTTTAACTCCGGTTTAAGGCGCGCACTAAAAACTTGGTGTAATTAAAATATTTTTACGTATTTCACACTTTGCACTAAAATGATACTTTGGCCCGTTGGCTGATTTTCCCCCTTCTTATAGCCACCGCCGTGGTAAGAAACGTTATCCAGAAACGGAAAATTCCTACCTATACAAGCTAAACCTTCTTTTCGGCTTTCCCGTATTTTTCATCCATACAATCAGGCACTCATACATTCACACGCTTACCGCTCCACAAAACGAACACCTACACAGATACATTTGGTTCGTGCCTTGACCGCTCACACTGATTCATGCACACGCTCATAGCCTTGCACAAATACACATCCACATACATAATACCGAACAGAACAAACACATAGTTACTTATCATTCGTCAAGGCTGCTAGGTTGTTAGCAACATGGTGAAATTTTACTTATTATAACCACATGATGCCAAGCGCAACATCTTATTTCCGCTGCAACATTGTGTTCACTGTAGGTACAATGTTGTCAATGTTAATGTTATTATGTTAATATTATGTTAATGGCAACATTGCGGCTAAGGCACGGACCTGGACACAAAACACATAAACACATAAACACGTATACACGCTGTCACCCATTAAAGCCAGTATGGAGACAAGCTGTCGTTACAGGCTCGCAACCGCCGATGGTGCTTGCACTATGGAGCGTGTGCGTAGAAAAGTTTAAACGCAGGCTGGCAAGTATTATTTCCCGCGTCCAACGTGTGGCCTCGACCCACGACTCAATGCCGGGCCTATTTTTTTTTTCACGCCTTTAAATTTTGGTTCTGTTTAACTACGAACTAAATCACTGGGCTAATGCTACTACTTAAACGTATATCACAGATACTACTCTACATATCTAATAGTAAATAAAATATCACAGATAAAATAAATAAAAAAAAAAATAAATAAAAAAAATAAAATAAAATAAAATATCACAGATGGCAAAAAAAATGTATATAAAAAAAATATCACAGATCAAATAGTCAAGTAGGTAAAAAAAAATAAATAAATAAAATAAAATAAAAATAAATAAATGCAAAAATAATCAAATAAATAAAAAGGTCAAAAAAAATAAATAAAAATAATTTAATAATATAATCACATGCGTCAATAAATTAATAAATTCAATACGTCGACAAATATATAAATAACATAGAACAAGAGTACTAACACTACAAAAAAAATATTAAGCTATTTTGCAAAAATGTCTTTAGCGTGGTATACGCCGATCTTTTTCCCACTACTATCGCCAAGCTCGTACATTGAATTACCTATAGAATTAAGTACGATACACTTTACTTGTTTCGGTGCTAATTTAGCGTTGTAATTATCAACTTGGGAGCTTTGTTTGAAGTTGCGGCGATATACCACTTGTCCAATCTGAAACTTTATATCTTTACTCCTGGTGTCGTAGACCTTTTGATTTCTATCGTGGGCCAGCTTCAGCTCCTTCATAATTCTCTTTGTTATGAGCTGCATCTTATCACCAGCCGTATCTATCTCCACGTCACCATCCTTCAACGCTGCCAACTTTCGATATAGCTCATATGATGCAGCATGCTGTATCATAGGCATACCGAAAGTGGCATAGTATGGTGACATGTTGATGGCTGAGTGAGTAACGCTGCGTAGTGCAAATGCGGCATCGCTGACGCATTTGTCCCAGTTATTTTGGTTGCCCTTTATGAAGGACCTAATTATCTGCAGCACAGATCGGTTGACTCTTTCCGCAGCGTTACCCTGAGGTGAATAAAATGCAGTTCTCACGTGTGTCGTGCCGTATTTCTCCAAAAACTCTTTGAATATTTCCGAGACGAATTGTTTGCCGTTGTCCGAATGGACATATTCGGGCACACCAAACACGTGAAAGACTTCTTTCTCTAAAAATTTTATAACCTCAGCTGAAGTGGCCCTCCTCATAGGTTTTAAGAACACAAACTTAGTAAAGTGATCTAGACAAACATAGACATACACGTTACCATCACTAGAACGAGGATAAGGACCCATAAAATCAATGAATAAACGTTGGAAAGGTCGCTCTGTGAGCTTTTGCTTTCCCATCATGGGTTGTTTAAACACGTTTTGAGTTTTGTTAGTTTTGCAGGTTTCGCAGTCTTTTACATGTGCGCATACGTCGGTGACCATTCCTGGCCAATAATATTTTTGACGTAGTCGTGACAGTGTCTTGTGGATGCCACCATGACCAGCGGACGGTGAGCTATGAGACGACTCTACCAGCCCCGGTCGCAGTTCCGACGGAACCCAGAGCTTCCAGGTCTGGTCCGCTAGAAGATCGTCCCCCCTGTCGAATTGCGTCCGTTTATAAACGTAACCGTCCGATATGCATAAGTCTGGCAACTTATCTTTGTTCTCGGTCACCGTCTTTTTTAACTCCGTATACTCCTCCGACTCGAAGCACGGTGACTCGAGACACACGTCTATGGCTCTGTCGTTCGTCAGTATTTCGTCCATGTGTATTCGTGAGAGTGTGTCGGGAACCACGTTTTGCGCACCTTTTCAATGTTGGATATCGAAATCATAACCCTGGAGTTTCAAACTCCACCTTGCCAGCCTCCCAGAAAGATCTTTCTGATTCATGAGCCATTTGAGGCTGGCATGATCAGTTATGATGGTGAACGGGGTTCCTTCCACATGGTCGGAATCTTTTAACACTCACGATCGCAGCATAGCATTCTAGTTCTGTTATGCTGTAGTTCTTCTGCGCTTTATTTATTTTTGCCGAAACGTAGGCAATCGGTCTTTCGTTCTGGTCATCGTCCAACTGAAACAAAACCCCTCCCACTCCGTCCGTTGATGCATCACATTGAATATAAAAACGACGCTTAAAGTCAGGATGTGTGAGCACCGGTGCCGAAACCAAACTCTGCTTTAAAATTTCAAATGATTTTATTGCTTATTCCGTCATTGCAAACCTTTTGATTTTGTCTTTCTTGAGGCAGTCGTGCAGCGGGGCTGCAATAGTCGCATAGTCCTGTATAAAACGTCGGTACTAGCCCGACATACCCAGGAACCGTCGTAGTTGCTTCGGGGTTTTCGGAACTGGGAAGTCCCTCACAGCTACCACTTTGTTGGCGTCCGTCCTGATACATCCATCCCCGACTACGTACCCTAGATATCGAACTTCTTTGAAACAAAACTTGCTCTTTTCGACATTAATTGTTAACTTAGCCTCGCGAAGACACCGAGCGACCTTTTCCAATAAACACATATGGGACTCGAAATCTACAGAACAAACTAACAAATCGTCAAGATAAACAAAAACACATTCACGTAAAGCGGCCGGAATGACCTTGTCCATGAGACGACACATTCGTTGTGCTGCATTGCACAACCCGAAAGGCATGACGGTAAATTGGTAAAGGGGTCAGCCAGGGACTGTAAAAGCAGTCTTTTCTCTTGACTTCTTCTCCAGAGGAATCTGCCAGAAGGCATCCTTGAAATCTATCGCGGAAATAAATCGTGTATTTTGTAGTCGGCTGAGGATTCCATAAATGTGGGGTAAGGGGTAGGCATCCTTAATTGTTCGTTCGTTGACTTTGCGAGCGTCAAGGCACAAGCGGTTTTTCGTCCCTTTTATTACCAGCGATACCGGCGAATTCCAGCTGCTGTTGTACTCCTCGATGACTCCCATGCCCAACATCTGATCTAACTCTGCGTATATGAGTTTTTGAATGGCTGGTGAAATCGGGTAATGGCGCTGCTTTACTGGCAGATTCTCGTCAACCACCTCGATGACGTGTTCCTCCTTATCTGTTTGGCCTAACCCTAATACCGCGAAGGACGGGAATTGGGCTTTTACACGCTCCAACCTATTATTTTTCTCCGGCGTTAAAACGTGCTGCACAGCATCGAAAGACAAGTCACCCTCGGCGGGCACGAGCTCCGCCACACTGGCACCATTCACACTACCACTCCCACCCTTACTCACAACACTCATACCGAAAGCCTGCCAAAAATCTATTCCAAAATATACTTCCTGTTGTAGATCAGGAACTATCAAGAATTCTAATTCCCTGGTCGTATTATCCCACTCGACTGGTAACTTTATGACCCCTACCACGGCGGTTTCCTCCCCGTTCGCGGTTCGGATATTTTGACCCCTGATTGGCACAATCAAGGCCTCTTTGCCGCACAGGAGTGCCGCTGAGCCTTTTCCTAAACAGCTGGCACTCGCCCCTGAGTCCAAGAGAGCTAAAACTTCCCTACCTCCTATCGCGGTTTTTGCAAAAAATTTATTGTCACCTTTTACAGTGACAATTGTCGCGACAATTTTGCTGCGCAACTTCTTAAAATATCTCCTTTTCTCCCTCATCTTAGGAATCTTCTCAAAATTTCTCTTTTTCCTATGGTTTCACAAAATATCCTTCTTCTTGCTTCTTCATACTCTATCTTTCTTTGGTGTAAACTCTTTCCCTCGCGTTTTTCCACCGTCCCTTGGGGTTTCCTAACCTCCTCTCTCTGTTCTATTTCTTCTTTCTTCAAAATTTTTATTTCAGGTCTGCCGGGTTGCCTAACTCCTGGCTGGAGTCCCCGGTCAACTCCGCCAGCCTCGGGTTTCCCTGTTTGGGCTTAAACACGAAAAAGGACGAATCACTTCCACACGCAAAACAGACCATATTGTGGAACGAGGACGAACATTTATTTAGTTTTTGTGCTTCTGCCGGGTTTTTCACAAAGTGATCCACCGGCGTACCGCACGAAAAACACAACATCAAGTGGAAGGGTGATGCACAAAAGGAATTGACGGTACAGTTGGACACGGAAGGACTAACAGAAGGACGAACACTATTGGGATTGGCTGTGGTTTGGTGTTGGGGTAAGGATTGGGATTGGTGTTGGGGTTTCCTATCAAAGGCTTCGACTTTTGTTGCCTCTCCTAACCTTGACTGCTCAAAATCGACCTCGTTAACTACCCTAGTCCTACTCTTATTCTCTTTAGTAAGTTTTTCGGCTCTCTTGCATTCCGACTTGAGCTCCGCCAACGAGTCCATTTTTATGGCGAAGGTCAAGTTGGCCAGGTACGGTTTGAGGTTGCCCCTGATGATGCCAACCAACTCCCTCTCAGGGATCCTCTTCCGCAAACGGAATGTCATATTGTGGACTTCGGCATAAAAGTCATCAAAAGCTTCATGATTTCACGGATGATTTCATAGTCGGACTCGGCGGATTTGAAGTGGCTTAGCATTTCGGCTTTCAGCCCGAAATAGCCGAAATCGGGTTCGTCTGCGTTGTCCTCAAGGACCTGCCAATACCACTTCAAAGCACCGCCGGAAACCAGACTATGAAAGTCCGTGAAGAGCTGGAAGTAGGAAATATTATGCTGCTCGCGCATCCTCTCCACCCGAAAGATGAAGCTTTCGACGCTTATACCTTTACTGGTCCCATCGAATTTGATGTGCCACTTTTCAAGGTCGAGCTTCTTCCACCTGGGAGGATCGCTGGCATCTCGCCCGGTACTGTAACTGACCGTTGGCTCATTGACGCGCTCTGCGTTTCCCCCCTTCCGGCTCCGAGGCTCGGGCGTAGATGCCAAGGCGGACCGATGTACAGACGCTTGCGCAGTCGTTTCTATGTCTGCTACGCGGCCACCAAGGTTATCGACACTGGTCTTAATGCTCATCACCTCATTTGCCATTTGCGCCACCAAGTCGTTTTGTTCGCCATCATCGCCATCATTCGGCTCAGCTGTTCGACATTATTTGCATCTTGGGCGGTGTGGCTTTGAGGAGCATTAAGGCCAATGCCGATATTCGTTGATGGTGCGTTCTGCGCCGGAACATCACCCCCCTGGGCACCTAGGTTTTGCTTGTCGACCATTTGGCACACCAAATCAATTTTTTGGGAGAAGTTTAGACTATTTTCGGACTCGTTTAACGACACCCCGTTCGCGAAAGAGACCCTAATTGGACGTTCAGGGCCAAAAGTTCCGAAGATCCGCGACGTACACCTATTAAAATAGTCCGTAGGAACAAAGTCAACGGGCCTCGGTATACCCGTGTCAATTTGGTTAAAAACTGAACCAACTATTTGGTTTTCTAGGGCTCGCGCACGGCTCCTAGTTAGACGCCTCTGGGAGTCGAGGATACCCAATCCCCCAACAACTCTATTTTCGACTTCCTTCTCCGACATGCACTGTCGGTATGTGAAAAAAAAATTTGACCAAAAAAAAAAATAATATCAACTAATATAAAAAAAAACTCAATATGAAAATATTACGATTAAATTTAGTATGAATGCGTATATATATGTGTGTGTGTAAAAATTCCGGTAATGTGTATATGTGTGTCTTAAGGATAAAGGAAATTCAAATTTGAAACCAAAAAAAAAAAAATATTTTTCTAGTATATATACTAAAAAAAATTCAAGTATCGAATTTAATTAAAACCAAAATTAATTTCAACCCCTATATTTGCGGTAAAAATTGCCAGAAAAACAATAATAAAAGGAATATACTCGGAGTGTATGGATGTATAGGATAAATGTGGAAAGTAAAATAATGCAACAAAAAAACTAAAAGCAAAAACACTATAAAAAATTGATAAACTCCAAAATTTCTAAAATCAACGTGAGCACTTTTTGAAAATAATCTTAATGATTATGAAATAACCAACAACCAAAAAAAAATATAAATAAAATTAATAAAACTGAAAATTTAAAAGTATCGAACTTAATGGTTGAAAATAGGTTAACTGAACTTGAATATATATGTCTTGGTGTTTTTGGTGCTGCCTTGGCGAAGGTTCGGTGAAGGCAGTATGTCCGTCCGTATCTAAACATCTAGTGTCAAGTCCGCCGTCATGCTGTCCGTGGAAGTGGGGCACATCACGATCATGGACTTATCCCTAAGAGTGGATGCCACACCTGCTCTCCTAACTATCGTGGCGACGACTGTTAACCTCACTTACCGGGAATGCTGGACTCCCGGTAAGGTAGCCTGGACAGCTCGCCACGATCTCCTACCTAAGTCCGTCACTAGCTAAGTGTCATACCAGGTACCACTTAGTCAAATTGCAGGAACCCGAAGAAGGAACCCTGGTATGAGCACGTCGCTAATCCCTATCTAATTGTCATGATGACACTTGTCGGCCAGGCTAACCCAAACGACGTTGCCATCATGACGGTCCCTGTCCAGTCAAAAGACGGAAATAAGGATTGGGTTTGAAAGGAACATGGGATAAGAAACAAAAACAAGGAAATCTGGAATAAAAGTGGGAAGATTAAAGAATAGTGACAAATAGAGTTACTCGAAAAAATGTGGGAAATAAAAAGATTATCGGGCTATTATCGTTGGGCGCCATTGTTACGTGACTGACTGTTTGGGTGGTGAGGAGCGGCGGCAAGCAGGTATGCTTGCGGGCCCAGGCTAGCTCGTCGTCTTGGGCGGGGTATTGCACCACCGACCTCACCCGCAGCCACATGAACAAAATTGGGGTTCATACCTGCATGATGAAAAAAAAGGATGAAAGAAAAGCTGAAGAAGATATAAATAGACGTGAGGGGCAAAGTTATAGAAGGGAAAGCATGAGGGGCAGAAAAAGGTGAAGGCCTGTCCGGTCAGTTGGAGTCTACCCTCCCTCTGCAGTGCAACTTGCACTTCACCGTGGGCACTGTGCTGACTCCTGTTTACCTTACAGTGCCCCCAAGCCTGACATGAGTCTGTCCCCTGTCACTCAGTCATTTTCCCTGAACACTCACCTTCACCTAACCTTTCCGCGCACAAGCGCAGCACCAACACCAACTTAAAACTTTAGCCCTGCATAATGAATGTATTAAAATTTTCATCCAAACATAATTCTTATAATTTATTTACAAAATTTTTTGTTTACAAATTACCGACTAACACCCTACTACCAGTTCAATAATTTCAATAAAACTTTAAACTCAAAGTTTACTACAAAAAAATTTTCCAAGGGTTTCAAAAGTTTACTCAAAGTAACAATAAAAAAATTGCTCAAACTTAATGCTAAATTTTATTACTGGCGAACATTAAAAATTCATAAGAGTGCAAGAACAAGTAGATACATTCCAAATTCAATTCTATAAAAAAATACCTACGACTAATAGACAAAGTGTCTGGCCTCAAATAAGAAAATTTAAACTTTTGGGGCCACCCTAATGCGATATTATTAATAGGAGCTAATTCTAAATTCTAAAGATACAAATTCAAATAAAATAAAATAAGAGGGTGAATAAAAAAATCCAAGTACCCTAATCTCTGACCTACCGCAACCGCTCAAGTAAACCGAAGATCAAATATGTACAACGCAAAAGTAGGTCATCAAAGCAAAAGAATTTGTATGTTTATGAAAACAAAAGGTATGTATGTAAGTGCAAATGTACGTTTGTGACGTTTTTCATGCATGTACATATGTTCGTTGCAATCTGTTTTTATTTTTCTGATTTGCTAATTCCTGTTCTATTTTTGCAAGAGCAGGAATCTGTGCTAATACATGTAGATACAACTAAACAGGTGTATTTTGATAAATTTTAATGTTTCACTCAAAACACTCACCAAGTTACTCTTCTTATCCAACGGCGCCGCTGCAGTTGAGTAGCTGAAAAAAAACTCAAACATACATATATACATACATACATAAAGCTACCCTCAATTACTCAGCCAGATCGCTCGCTTGCGATCTTGCTTTATGAGTTAATTAGTATGTTGCTTATGTCCGGACGATAATGCACGCGGCCAAATGAAACATGTATGCAAAGATGCTTAGTAAAAAGGTAACGAACAAAAAACTTATAAGAAACAAAGAAGGCAGGTGATACCAAAAGTATAAAGCAAAGCTTTATACTTTTAGTGCCAACCGATGTGTTTAAAATTAAAAGAAAAAATTTGCCGACAAAGAGGTATAAAAAAGAAAAAAAAGGCATGTGCTTAGAGAATTCTGAAAGCAAGTAGGAATTCAAGCGCATAAGAAAAAGGTTAAAACATATGAAAAATTAGGAGAGGTGGCCTGTCGGAGGCAAATGTCAAAGGAAATAGGAAATTGAATAAAAGAATCAAAAACGAATGACATGAATAAAACTGTGTAGGTAAAAAAACTTACCCGAAGAAGAGAAAAAAAAATTTACGGAATTGAATAAAAAATGTATAACCCTAAAACGAACCGAAGGGATTCAAAGCGAAAAATTAAAATTATGAGAAAACTAAAGCAGCAAAAAAAAGTTGAAATGCCCTTATGCGCCTATACCCCTGTTGCAGTACCTTTTTCATCGTTTTTGTGACCCTAGGCTGAGCAGATATTGCTAAGTTTCTTTTCTTTCTTTCACAAAAAATTAAGATATAAGTCATATACATATATATGTACCATAACTAAAAGAAGTCCAAAAAGTTGATGTTGATGTTGTTGTGGTTGTTGGTGGCCTCTGCAATCGCGGTCGCAAGGGATGTTGTGCGCTTGATACCATAAAGTTGATATCACCAGTGATCGTGAGTATGGCTGATAGAAAAAAAATCCTCGAACTCAGAAGTTGTAGTTGTCGTTACTGCTAGGACCGAGTATCAACAAAAGCATGCATCGCAGTTGTTGTTGTTGGCGTTGCGCCGCCAAAAAGAAGAAGTTGTATCTCTTGCTGGAAGATTTTGGTGTTGCCGTTGTTGTTGTGATGTCAATATATCGCTGGTACGAATGTAGTAGTTGTTGAGCGTTATTTAATAATATAAAAATAACTACCGGTTGTGGTTGTTGCGGTATATTGCCAATAAAAAAGGTGCTGTAGTGGTTTTTGTTGTGGAGTGCGCTACCAATTAAAATTTTATTATAGTGCGTGGCAGTTGTTGTTGGGCGCTATGTCGCCGAAACCAGGGCCCAGTGGGTCTTTCCTAACGAAAAATCAATTGTTCGCTGAAATTAAATACAAAAGAAAACCTATTTAGAAATTCAAAAGTAAAAGCGTATCTATGTACATGTACATAATTGCCTACGGATTTCTTGTCTGCATAGTCATATATTCATCTACATACATATATTTGTATGCAGAGACGTATATGTCGATGCAAGTTTTCTTTTGGCTTGCTTGGCAAATTGGCTATATAGAAGCCAACTTCCCAGTGGAAAAAAAAACAAATCCAAAGCCAAAGGAAACAATTAGACTTACCTGGTTTTCAGCTGTTGCGACACACGTTGTAGTTTAGTTCATTTCTGCTGTAATGATCCGGATCGGGTGCTAGGTGGAAAACCAGATTTATTTGGTTTTAACGTTCGCGATACACTTTTCGCCGCGCACTACTCAAAAAAACTTTACCTGGCCAAACGATTTAGAAAACAGGCTTTAACTCGGGTTTGAGGCGCGCACTAAAAACTTGGTGTAATTAAAATATTTTTACGTATTTCACACTTTGCACTTACACGCACTGGCACTGGTAAAATGATACTTTGGCCCGTTGGCTGATTTTCCCCCTTCTTATAGCCACCGCCGTGGTAAGAAACGTTATCCAGAAACGGAAAATTCCTACCTATACAAGCTAAACCTTCTTTTCGGCTTTCCCGTATTTTTCATCCATACAATCAGGCACTCATACATTCACACGCCTACCGCTCCACAAAACGAACACCTAAACAGATACATTTGGTTCGTGCCTTGACCGCTCACACTGGTGCATGCACACGCTCATAGCCTTGCACAAATACACATCCTCATACATAATACCGAACAGAACAAACACATAGTTACTTATCATTCGTCAAGGCTGCTAGGTTGTTAGCAACATGGTGAAATTTTACTTATTATAACCACATGATGCCAAGCGCAACATCTTATTTCCGCTGTAACATTGTGTTCACTGTAGGTACAATGTTGTCAATGTTAATGTTATTATGTTAATATTATGTTAATGGCAACATTGCGGCTAAGGCACGGACCTGGACACAAAACACATAAACACATAAACACGTATACACGCTGTCACCCATTAAAGCCAGTATGGGGACAAGCTGTCGTTACAACCGATAGCACAAAAAATAGGAAATTGAGCTACAGTTTTCAATATTTGTAGATAAGCAGATGATGCATTGCTAAAAATACTTCGCGATGAAAATATTAATGTACCAAAATCGTCTAAATCCTTGAGTGTTTCCAAAAAGCACATAATAAGAACGGTATCTCCTGGTTCGTATACACATATCGGTCTTCAAAACTAAATAAATAAAGCGGAGCACCTTTTACAAAACTTAAGCACCATCATTTTAGATATCGGAATCGATGGACTCCCTTTGTACAAAAGTTCAAATTTAAGCTTGTGGCCTATATTAGCAAATGTTGTGAACGCTCCACAAGTAAAAGTATTATTGGTAGGTGTATACTTGGGAAAAAAGAAACCTAATGAAGTATATTCCTATTTGCATGATTTGTGCTCCCAAATTTCTAAACTTAAAAATGAAGGTCTCTTCATTGGTGTGATGCTCCGGCTCGTGCTTTTTTATGTAAAACTGTTGGTCACAACTCTTTCAATGGATGCAGTAAGTGCATACAAGTGGGTAGAAAAAATAAATAATACGACGACTTATAGTACATCTTGCGTACGCCTTCGTACGGACGATGAATTTTCAAGACGGTCTTATACTGAATACCATAAAGATTTAGATAGCATTAGTAATGTCTTGGAAGATGTGGGGGAGAAAATTGTTATTCAATTTCCACTGGAGCCGATGCATCTAGTGGGTCTGGGAGTTTTATTTATTTATTTATTTTATTTATTACGGCCAAAAAAGCCTAATTCATTGTATAGTACAATTTACAAAATTCATAATTGTTTATTAAAACTATTTCATTAAAAAGAAATGAGTAAATTTATTGTTTAACTAGTATTAAATATTTAAATTTTTACAATATAGAAATAGTTTTTCTTTAAACTTAACAACGTTTTCACAGTCTTTTATCTCTGCTGGTAGTTCATTATACATTTTATAGCCTACGTATTCTAAAGTCTTTTTTGCGAACTCGGTTCTTACTTTGGGCAGTCTTAAATTTCTGCTACTCCTAGTTCCATAGTTATGGATCTCATAATTGTACTGTATCCTATCACTCAGATAATTTGGTAACATTCCCTGTGTTATGTAATGTATAAACTTCAAAGAGTAATAACAGATTAATTGCTTAATACTAAGCCAATTTAACATAGGAAGCATAATACTTTTTGATGTTCTATAAGAGCATTTTAGTATCAAACGCATTGCTTTGTTTTGCTGTATTTGGAGCTTATTAATTAACGTATCATTTGTTACTAGTAGTATTGATGGGCAGTAAATAAAATGTGGTTCTACAATTGATCTATATACTAATATTTTATGATGTTGGCTAATATGCTTACATGTTCGATACATAAATCTTATTTTCTGTGCAATTTTCTTCTCTAAATGATTCATGTGTTCTGTGAAACTTAGTTTCTCATCAATTATTACACCTAGGTACTTCATTTGACCTACTCTTTCAATTGCATTGGTTTTTATTTTCAGACTAGACTGGATTAAGTTATTATGGTTCTTGTTAAATATGATATACTTAGTTTTATCAATATTAAGTTTTAGCTTTCTACTGCATAGCCACTTAAATAAATTTTTTAAGTCTTCCTGTATTTTCATGACAGCGCAATCTACATTTTTGTCACTAATGCTAACTCATGCATCATCCGCAAAAATACTTATTTTACAATTTCTCAAGCAAGTTTTTATATCATTGATGTAAATTATAAACAATATCGGAGCAAGTACTGAGCCTTGTGGCAGCCCAATGTTAACATCAACAACCGATGAAACTGCGTCTCCAATTACCGTCCTCTGCTTTCTGTTACTGAGGTAACTACGAAACCATTCCAAAGCTTTTCCCTTGATCCCAATTTTATCCATTAACTTCAGCAATTCATTTCGATCGATTGTTTCAAACGCCCTCTTTAAGTCTAAGAAGCAAGATACTACTACCTTTTTATCAGCAACAGCCTCTTTCCACTCTGCAATTACCATATTCAATGCTGTTTCGCAGGAGTGGCCTTTCCTGAAGCCTGATTGCTCTGGTAGTCAAAAAAATTATTTTACGAATCTTTAATAATCCCCATATTCCCCGAGAATTTGTTCGCAAGACAAGAGGTTTGGAGGAGGTTTTTCGCTGGAAAGCAGTTGAGTTTCGTCATTTCGTACTTTACACGGGCATATTAGTTTTAAAACACAAAGTAGAAAGCGAAACATATTACCATTTTTGCCTTCTCCAATGTAGCTACAGATTTCTATCAGATGAAAAAAGCTTTATGTCTAAACTCAATGCGCAAAGGTCTTTTATAGGATTTTGTTGAAGTATTTCCGACTATTTACTCTGAGGAACAAGTTTCTTACAACGTTCATTCTCTTCTGCATTTAACTGATTGCGTAGAAGAAACTGGTTATTTAAATGTTTTCTCAGCGTACAAGTTTGAAAACAATTATTGTTATCTTAAGTCGGGGGAGGCTATTAAGATTAGAGCATTTTCAATGCAGAATGGTAAAGTTATCTTAAGTGGCAAACAATTAGAAGGTGTTCGCAGTTTCTTTGAAGAACCATTGAACTCTATGGAAGATTTACACATTTTTATTTCCCAAAGCGTGGAATCGCACAGTAGAAATATTTATTTTGACGCTGATTCGATACAGCATAAATTAATGTGGTTATCATATGGAAATTCACTATTATTTATACCTGTTTTGCAATCCAATAATTAATCGAAATGAAATTAAATAAAAAATTAATATTATCTACTACATTTTATTATAGAAATTTAAGATATGAAAAAAAATCCAGTGGAAATATGAGCAAATCGTTGAAGAATGATTCAAGAGGTCAGTTATTGCAGCAAAAACACTTTTGTAATAACTTAAATAATTTATTTTTAGTTTTATTTGTTTAGGTTGTTTGGAGGACAAAAATAACCAATTGGAAAACTATAATATAAATGATATAAAATCAGAAGTTTCTGCGCTGAAAGAGGAAATGAAAAATTTGTCAGGTACATTCACATCAATAATATTTTTATCTAGTTTTTTATTTTATTTATTAAAACTGTCATTTTATATTAAATTTTTGATTCAATTTATTTTCTATAAAATTTCTCTCCTTAATTTTTATTTTTTATTTAATTCAATTTCTTGTTTTTTTATTTGGTTTTTTATTTTCTATTTAATTTTTTTTTTTTAATTGTTATTTTAAATTTAAAGATCAAGTTGGTAAATGTAATGAATATATTGGAAAACTGATTACAGAACAAGCCAATGTGAGTCTGGAACTTTTATGTAAAGTTAAAAATAAAGCGCTTCATTTTCCTATTAATTCGATCGAACGGTTGTACGAAATTGACAGCAACATGGCAGAAAATGGTGATACCTTCGTAAGATACCTAATTTGATTGTTCTATATTAAATAAATTATAATTACCCGAGTAACTAAACATATATTTTATTATTTACTTCCAGAAATCCACGATTAACTCTATTTTACGAGAAAATGGGTTGAACAATGGTTTACCAAAGCTTATTACACCAAAAGTGCTGACACTATTCAACTATATGGGAAAAAAGGAAAAAAGTAATTTAAAAATCTTGAAAGTTTCAATTCCATTTTGTACGGTAAGTTTTTTTCCATTATGAATGCTATATAATATAATATTATAACTAATGTAATATAATATTATAACTAATATAATATTATACTAACCACATATGTATGTATATACAACACTTTTTTTAGATTGTCTTCAAAAAGACGGTTACAACCAGTCACAATATTCAAAAGAAATAAAGGCGGCAATTAAAAAGGCTAAGCTGCGCTTCCACAAGCACCAATTTGACGAGAGGAAGAAATCGAAGAATCAGTACGTTTTCTAACATTTTCCACTTGTCCATTATTTGTAAAATTAATTATGTTTTCATTATTATTTATTAAATAGATATAAGTAAAATGCTCAATAAAAATGAAATGAATGAAATGAAATTTATATATAATATGTTAAATGAAATATTTTTTATTAGTATTTATTATTTATATATTATTCATCTTACAAATAAGTTTAAATACCGATTACAATATTCCATTATCAGTAGTCACATATGAATATAAAAGTGTAAGCTTTGTTCATGCCTAATTACCTATGTAAGACATTATACATTTTAAAATCATAATTTATTATATGTTAAATGAATTCATTTAAATACACATTTTAATTCTACTTTTGTTTTCTTACATCCAAAAATTAATATTTGTGTAATTAATGTAAAAATTAAAGCCTTGTTTATGCATAATAAACTGCATAAGTCAGTATACATTAAAAAATCAATATAAAAATTATATAAAAAAAATGCATACTTCTTTCGTTTACACATAAATGCAAAATTGAATGCCATACTTTTCTAGGACATCGCCGTAGGGAATGTGTAAATTGCCCTTTTAAAGATTGTTTTTTCGATTACTTTGCATTACTTCTTCCCACTGGGACTTACCCGAGGGCAGTCAATACAACAACTGCATAAGTCAGTATACATTAAAATCAATATAAAAATTATATAAAAATAATGCATACTTCTTTCGTTTACATATAAATGCAAAATTGAATGCCATACTTTTTTAGGAAATCGCCGTAGGGAAAAAATGCATTTTGGAATTGTGTAAATTGCCCTTTTAATGATTGTTTTTTCGATTACTTTGCATTACTTTTTCCCACTGGGACTTACCCGAGGGCAGTCAATACAAAGTCAATCCTCAATACGTTGACGACTATGCAGATAGCTTCATTAATGTCGAGGAGTATATACATGTATCGAATAAGTAACGGAGATTCACAGCAAAGCAGGTTTCGTTCTCAGGGGTTTCGTTTCAAGCTCCACACAGTTACTGCAAGCCATTACATCCAAAGATCCAGAGCAAGAGTGTGTTTGAAAAATATGTGCGGTTCAAAATCAGCATGCGACAAAGTTTTCGGAATGTACTGGGATGCTAACAGAGATGTTTTATTTTTTAATTTAACATTTACAAAAATATCAATTTCAGTTTTAAATGGCGATCGAAGACCAACAAAGGCAGCGTTGTTGGGGTTAACCCTGTCGATATTTGATCCATTTTGTTTCCTTGCAAATATTACATTGGTACCAAACATTTTGTTGCAAAAACTGTTGCTGGTTAGTATAGGTTGGCACGATAAAATACCGTTTTTAAAGATTTATCTGCCGAAATTCAATTGCATATTTTTGTAGATGCAAGTGAGCTGGCGTTTTTATCTGTAGCGTATTTCCGTATAAAATGTTATGATCAAATAACCGTTGCCTTCGTAGCCGCCAAGTCTCGATGCATTCCTTTGAAACCAATGTCAATTCCTAGATTGGAACTATAAGCCGCGGTGCTTGGAACACGTTTAAGTGGAACAATTATTGAGTGTCACACAATAAATCTTGCACTAATATATTACTGCTCAGATTCTAAAACACTAATTCAGTGGATTCGCTCTGAAGCTCGCCAATATAAACAATTCGTAAGTAATAGAACTTCGGAAATTATTCACAAATGTGAGGTGGCAAAATGGAGATGTGTACCCAGATCGATAAACGCAGCTAACAGCGCAACGCGATCACAGGCTTGCACTATATCTATGATGGATTCGAAGTGGATTCATGGTCCAGACTTCCTAAAGCAAAATGAAAATATTTAGCCGGTATTACTGCGTTTTTCCGCCAATGATACCGACATCGAAAAAAGAGCAAAACCGTTATACACAATGCGACTGCACGAGGATGCCTTTCAGCAAATTTTCAAATTACTATAAATTCGTCAAAGTAATGACTTGGGTTTGATACGCCGTCATCAGATTTCGCGCATTATTAAACAAAAACCAAGAAATTGGTATTGAATATCTCCTGTGTTTACCCGTCTGCACCAGAAACCCAGTAATTTTACCAATGGATCATGCCCTGTCATGACTAATAGTCCGGCATTTCCATGAAGCATTTTATCACCAAAAGCAGGAAGCTATTATATGTGCGATGCGATCTAAATATTGGATCCCGAATGTGCGAAATCTCCTGAAGTCAAGCGCCAATGTCAAGTCTGCAAAAACGCATCAGCTATGCCGAGCCGTCCTATCATGGGTCAGATACCAGTTGGGTGTCTTTCACCATTCGTCAGAGCGTTCTCGTATACTGGTATTGACTATTTTGGGCCAGTAATGGTATCCATCGGAAGACGGTGGGAAAAGCGATGGGTGGCATTGTTCACCTGCCTCGCGGTTAGAGCGATACATCTCGAGGTGGCCAGGGTCGCTTCCCAAGGCAGTCGGTTCTATGTACCGGAGCAACTCGAGATTATTCCCGACCAAGGACTGTCATTTCAGTGTAACCCCATTTAATTTGTTGCATCCCTCCCACAAATTGTCATCCTCCCAGCAGCTCCTTGCAGCGGGACTGCTCCATATTCTCTTGCTCCGGGAAGGTATCGAACCCAATCCGGGTCCGTCTCCTCACCCCGGTCCTGAGAAATAATTTTGCTGTATCTGCCGGAAAAGAATATTCTTAGGACGGTCATACTCTTTTCAGTGGGTGTCGTGTAAGGGATGGTTGCATCGGACAGGTTGTTCTGGGCTAGATCCCAAAACCAGTCGTCCACGTAACTTCTATAAATCTTTTGTGGCTCCTTGCTCCTCACGCCCTAGGACGTCCCGTAGTCTGCGCCTTAGCGCCACCACTTTCCTAGATGTTCTGGTCTCCGCGACGGCAATCCCCCGAAGGATTTCATTGCGCCATGTTGCAAGGCCGCATACCCAAATACACCGGGTACCCCAATGCTTACCCAAGGACGCCCAGTCCCAGGGCCACAACAGCGTCCTAGCCTTCCACAACCCAGGCGTAGTCACCCGTCACTTACTAGTGACGACGTCTCCCCCTATGCACTTCAGAATTCTGCAGTTAAACTGTAATGGATTAACTGGGAAGATCACGGAGATAGTCGATTTCATGAAGCGGCACAACATTCGCATTGCTGCGATTCAAAAGACTAAACGCACAGCAAGATCTTTCCTTACAGACCTGTTCTGGGTATAATGTCCACAGAAAAGATCGCGAGAGCGGAAATGGAGGCGGCCTCGCATTTATCATACACCACTCTGTGCAATATCATATATTTGATCCCGACATCAGCCGCAGGGACAGTGTCTTAGAGCGTCAAGGCTTATCTGTCCGGTCCGGCGATGCAAACCTAGAAATCATCAACATCTACATCCCCCCTGCCATCTGTTGCTCCGCCTTTGGCGGTAAAGTGCTGTCGGATGCGAAAAAATGTGCGATCGCTTTCTGCCGTTAATATGTAATGCATTCTACGGTCGACAAAAATAGACGGAGGGCCAACAGACACGCACATAAACATAAATTCAGCGCGTCACCAATTACCATCACCGACAAAGAGTTTGAGGATGCCATTGGTCATGCTAAACCGTGCAAAGCAGTGGGCCCAGACGGCATAGCCATGCCGATGCTTAAAAGCCTAGGGAAAGAGGGTTTCAAATATTTAGCACATGTCTTCAACCTGTCTCTTTCCACCTTTATCATACCCGAAAAATGGAAAATGGCCAAGGTGGTCCCGCTACTAAAGCCTGGGAAACCAGCTAACATAGAAGAGTCATATCTCCCGATATCTCTCCTACCGCCAGTAGCCAAGACGCCTGAAGCCATTTTGCTCCCCTACTTAAAAGCGAATTTGCAGCTAGCCTGTCATCAGCATGGCTTCAGAAAACTCCATAGCACCACCACCGCGCTAAATGCCATCAGCACCCAGATAAATTGTGGTTTAAATCGAAACCCCCACCATAGGATAGTACTCGTTGCGCTAAACCTATCAAAAGCTTTTGATACGGTCAACCATGGCACGTTACTGCAAGACCTGGAAGGGTCTACCCTTCCGCCATGTCTTAAAAGGTGGACCGTAAATTATCTGGGTGGTCGGAAGGCATCGGTGCAATTTAGAAATGAAACATCAAAACCAAGATGAATTAAACAAGGGGTGTAACAGGGTGGGGTCCTATCCCCATTTTTGTTTGTTTAATTTCTACATATCTAAGCTACCTTCGCCACCAGAAGGAGTTACTATCGTTTCCTACGCCGATGACTGCACAATAATGGCCAGAGGCCCAGGCCCACAGATCGATCAGATTTGCAACAGAATAAACGGCTACCTCCCTGATCTCTCCATTTTTTTCGCCTCGCGAAACTAGGCTTTATCACCGACTAAATCCTCCGCGACCTTATTTACAACATGGACGTGCCAAATATCGACCATTTTGAACATCCAAGTCGATGGCTCTACGCTACCGACTGTCCTACACCCCAAAATCTTGGGTATGACGTTTTATCAGGATCTAAATTTTGGTAAGCATGCAGCCGCAATTGTATCGAAAATCCAGAGCCGTAATAAAATCCTCAAATCCCTTGCTGGCAGTACTTGGGGAGAAGACAGCGAAACGCTCATTACCACATACAAAGCAATTGGCCAGCCGATTGCATGCTACGCGTTCCCTATATGGTCGCCAAGCCTAAAAACTACCCACTGGAAGAAGCAACAGGCCTGCCAAAACACTGCTCTCACAACCGCCACGGGCTGTCTTCTTATGTCCCCAGAATACCATCTAAATAATGAGGCGAGAATACTCCCCATCAGGGAGAGAAATTAGATGCTAACCAAACAGTTCCTATTGAATACCCAGAAGCCTGGGCATCCCAACCGACATCTGATTGATGAGCCGACACCGCCTAGGGGCTTAAGGAGTCATCTCCGTAAGCATTTTGAGAAAATACGGCACCTGAGAACTCAGCCGTATGAAGCAAAAAAACACAAGCAGGTCCTTGGTGAACTCCACAAACAGGCATCGGACCTTTATGCCAGGAATTGCCCGGTGAATCCAGTACTCAAAGAACAGTACCCAAAACTTACGGAATAGGAACGCATACCCCCCAGGGAAACGCGAGTCACTCTAGCTCAACTTCGTTCTGGATACAGTAACAGGTTAAACAGGGATGTTGCTGGCATATGTGCCTAGCCTAATGCTTTTGATAATTTTATACAACTGGTATTTCTTATATTTTAATACAACTCTGTTTAAGTACCCGAAAATTTGATATGTACTATAACGGCTGTTTTCGGCTTCACTATTTCACGAAGAGTCGAGAAGCAAGCACGAATAAGTATGTAAGATTGAAATAGTTGGCCTTTTAATTCTAATTATATAAAACCCCATTAGAACTCATTAATACTCTAACGCTCATTTTTGTAACATTGTAATTTCCGCCATTAATAAAGAGTTATTAATATATTCGTTCTTCGAAATCCCCGGTATTTTCTTGCGAAGCTTGCGAAGCACAACAAACGATTTTTCTTGATTCATTTTATAAAAAAAACAAGTAAAGGTGTCTAAGTTCGGGTGTAACCGAACATTATATACTCATCGTGAGCTTCAATTGTACATTTCATTTCAGATAAATTACTTTTCTACATAACACGTGGCACAGCCCGTTTAAAAAAATTTCTTCCCATTTCCTCTTACAATAAAACTTGATAAGTGAAATGTCATTGATTCAAAACTATTTTTTGCTAAGTTATGGCTTATTATTCTAGTCTACGACCCTTTTAAACTCGTTTTATATCTAAGTTGCCGTGGTCTTTAATCGATCCCGTCCATTTTTACTAGAAATATTTTCTGCTATAAGGAAAATATGTGTACACAATTTCATTACGATATGTTAAATTTTCTTCGAATTATGGCTCCCGAAACATAGAAAATTGCTTGGTCATAAAAGGGGCGGTGCCACACCCATTTTCAAAAATTTTACTGTTTTCCAATTTAATGTTATAACTCAATTTAGAAAGTAAAATTCTATTGATACAAAGCTCTTTTTCGCTAAGATATAGCTTATTATTTTCATCTACGACCCTTTTAAACATCTTTTATATAAAAGTGGGCGTGGTCTTTAACCGATCTCGTCCATTTTTTCTAGAAATATTTCCTGCTATACGGAAAATTTGTGTACCAAATTTTATTACGCTCCGTTAATTTTTCTTCGAGTTATGGCTCCCGTAACATAGAAAATTGCATAGTCATAAAAGGGGCGGTACCACGCACATTTTTTAAAATATGAAGTTTTTCCTATTTATTGTTATAAATACACTTGGTAAATGAAATACTATTGATATAAATATCTTTTTGGCAAAGATATAGCTTATTTTATTCATCCACGACGCTTTTAAAAATCTTTTATATAAAAGTAGGCGTGGTTTTCAATCGATCTGGTCTATTTTTTCTAGAAATATTTCCTGCTGTAGGGAAAATTTCTGTACCAACTTTTATTACGAACCCTTAATTTTTCTTCGAGTTATGGCTCCCGAAACATAGAAAATTGCATAGTCATAAAAGGGGCGGTACCACGCCCATTTTTTAAAATTTGAAGTGTTTCCTATTTATTGTTATAAATACACTTGGTAAATGAAATACTATTGATATAATGCTCTTTTTTGTAAAGATATAGTGTTGCGGGGGCAGTGTGGACCCGGGGGAGTCGGGCGTGTGCGTCGCAATAAAAAGAAATAAAAACCGAGCTAATATCACACAATAACAATTTTTATTCACTATATTAAAGGAGAACAACTATTCGCTGTATTTGATGAAGGGTATTAATTAATTGAAATGCACTTGGCACATTCAAATCTAGGCAAGTGATTAATTGCAAATATAAAATTAAGTGACAATTACATGGTGTTAAATTTTAAAAAATAGATAAAATTGATATGTGGTAGGATAACTCACAATGCACTTGGCAATTCCAATTTATAAAAGAACTAGCCTTTACCCGCGGCCCTGTCCGCAAGGAAAATTTTAAATATATGGGCTATTCGCGTTAGCCTGCTTATTATCTGTTTAAAATTTTGTTTTCTGTCTAATGCATTTTATTTTTGTAATTGAGTAAAAAAAAGAACTAAATGTGCTGATAACCTGATAGGATCCCAAATGATCCCGAAATTATCCAGAAAAAGCTACGAAATGACCCCAACGCTATCGCGGACGGATCCCGAAAACCATCCAGAAATGCCCCGAAAAGGTCTCCAAAAGTTACCCGAATAGTCCCAAAAAAACCCGAAATGAGAGCGACACGATTCTAGACGTATCCAGAGAACCACACAGAAATGATCCCTGAAGGTGTTCCAAAATGATCCCGAAAAGGCTCCGAAATGACCCTGACGGGCTCCCGGGCGGATCTCAAAAACCATCCAGAAAATATCCAGGAAGGGTCCCTAAATTATCCCGACTAACTCCAGAAAATGTTCCGAAATGGCTCCGAGGGGATCCACGATGGATCGCGAAAACCATACAGAAATGATTCCGGAAGGATTCCAAAATGATCCCGAAATAGTCCGGAATTGACCCAGATGGGATCCCGCACAGATCCAGAAATGATCCCGGAAGGGTGCAAAAACTATCCCGGAAAAGTAACAAAAAATCCCGAAATGGCTCCTACGGCATCCCGGACGGATCCAGAAATGATCTCGGAAGGGTCCCCAAATGATCCCAAAATGGTCCCGAAATGACCCTGATGGATCCGGCAAACCATCAAGAAATTATGCCGAAAGGGTCCCAAAATGATCCCGAAATAATACAGAAAAAGTCACGAAACGACCCATAGAGGATCCCCAAATGATCCCGTATTAGCCCCGAAAAGGTCCCGAAATAACCCCGACGTGATCCCGGACAAATCCCGAAAATCATCCAGAAATGATTCCGGAAGGGATCCCAAATGATTCCGTAAAAGTCCCGCATTGATTCCGACGGGATCCCGAACGGATACCGAAAATCATCCAGAAGTGAAGCCGGAAAGGTCCTCAAATGATCACCTAATAGTCCCGAAATGACCCTTAAGGGGTCATGGACGGATCCCATAAACCATCCAGAAATTATCCCGATGTAGTCCCGAAGAAGTCCCGAAATGACCCTGACGGGATCTCGAACGCATCCCTAAATGACCCTGACGGGATCCCGGACAGATCCCGAAATCCATCCAGAAATTATCTTGGGAGGGGCCCCAAATGATCCCCAAAAAGTCCCGCAATGATTCCGAGGGGATTCTGATCGGATACCGAAAACCATCCAGAAGTGATGCCGGAAAGGTCCTCAAATGATCACCTAATACCAAAATCACCCTGACGGCATCCCGGACTGATCCCAAAATCCATCCAGAAATGATCTTGGGAGGGTCCCAAAATTATCACGAAATAGTCTGGGAAAAGTCCAGAAATTACCCTGACGGATCCCGGACGAATCCTGAAAACCAATCTTAAATGATGCCGAAAAAGTCCCGAAATGACCCTGATGGGATCCGGAAAGGATCCCAAAAACTAACCAGAAATGATGCCGGAAAGGTCCTCAAATGATCTCCCAATAGTTCCGAAAAGACCCTGACGGGATCCCGAACGGATCCCGACAACTATCCAGAGATGATACCGAAAGGGCCCGCAAATGATCCCGTATTAGTCGAGAAAAAGTCCCGAAATGACCCCGACGATATCCCGGACGGATCCCGAAAACCATCCAGAAATGATGCCGGAAGAGCACCAAATGATCCCGAAAAAGTCCCCAAATGACCCCGACATACTCCAGAAAAGGTTCCGAAATGGCTCCGAGGGAATCAACGACGGATCGCGAAAACAATACAGAAATGATTCCGGAAAGATCCCAAAATGATCCCGAAATAGTCCGGAAATGACCCAGATGGGATCCCGCACAGATCCAGAAATGATCCCGGAAGGGTCCAAAAACTATCCCGGAAAAGTAACAAAAAATCCCGAAATGGCTCCTACGGCATCCCGGACGGATCCAGAAATGATCTCGGAAGGGTCCCCAAATGATCCCAAAATGGTCCCGAAATGACCCTGATGGATCCGGCAAACCATCAAGAAATTATGCCGAAAGGGTCCCCAAATGATCCCGAAATAAAACAGAAAAAGTCACGAAACGACCCCTAGAGGATCCCCAAATGATCCCGTATTAGCCCCGAAAAAGTCCCAAAATGACCCTGACGGGATCCCGAAAGGATTCCGAAAACAATACAGAAATGATGCCGGAAAGGTCCTCAAATGATCCCCTAATAGTCCTGAAATGACCGTGACGGGATCCCAACAACTATCCAGAAATGATGCCGAAAGGGTCCGCAAATGATCCCGTATTAGTCGAAAAAAAGTCCCGAAAGGACCACGACGGGATCCCGGACGAATCCCAAAAACCATCCAGAAATGATGCCGGTAGGTATCCCAAATGATCCCGAAATAGTCCCGAAATGACCTCGTCGGCATCCCGGACGGATCCCGAAAATTATCCAGAAATGATGCCGGAAAGGTTCCCAAATGATCCCCTAATAGTCCCGAAATTACCCTAATGGGATCCCGGACGGATCCCGAAAACCATCCAGAAATGATGCCGAAAGGGTTACCAAATGATCCCGTATTAGTCGCGAAAAAGTCCCGAAATGACCCCGACGGGATCCCGGACGGATCCCGAAAACCATCCAGAAATGATGCCGAAAGGATTCCCAAATGATCCCGTATTAGTCGCGAAAAAGTCCCGAAATGACCCCGACGGGATCCCGGACGGATCCCGAAAACCATCCAGAAATGATGCCGGATGAGCCCCAAAATGATCCCGAAAAAGTCCCCAAATGACCCCGACGAGATCCCGGACGGATCCCGAAAACCATCCAGAAATGAAGCCGGAAGAGCCCCCAAATGATCCCGAAAAAGTCCCCAAATGACCCCGACGATATCCCGGACGGATCCCGAAAACCATCCAGAAATGATGCCGGAAGAGCCGTCAAATGATCCCGAAAAAGTCCCCATATGACCCCGACGAGATCCCGCACGGATCCCGAAACCATCCAGAAATGATGCCGGAAGGGTCCCCAAATGATCGCGAAATAGTCCCGAAATGATTCCGGAATGGTCCCGAAAATGTTCCAAAATAACCCCGACGGGATCCCGGACGGAGCCCGTAAACTATACAGAAATGATCCCGGAAGGGTCCCAAAATGATCCCGAAATAGTCCCGAAAAAGTCCCGAAATTACCCCGGCGTAATCCCGGACCGATCCCGAAAACCATCCAGAAATGATCCCGGAAGGGTCTCGATATGACCCTTACGGGATTACAAATAAGGTGAAGCTAATTATAAAACCATGTTAATAAGGCAGCAGGCGCATTGGAGCGAATAAAAAGTTAGATAGAAACATACAGGTAAAGCTAATAAAAGCGTGCTAATAAAAACAATTGATGGAGGGCGGATGGCGGGAGTAGAGGAGAGGACCACTGATCGTTCCTTCAAAATTGTCTAGATCTCGTTCTGTATGTACCAGATACCAAAAACTGTTGATTTAGGAGAAAATTTAGATTGAGTTATAACAATTTATGGATTTTACACCAGAGGGGGAGATAAAGGGGGGCGGGCGGAGGGTGTCACTGCTTACTTTGTAAGCCCTCGACTTATTTGACCCCTTGAGTCTGTGATATTGGTGAAGGCCAGTATACGTAAAGTTATAATGTGTAAAAATTATGAAAAATAATTTCTCGAAGGGGTCGTGGGACCCCCACCCCTCTTTCCATGTTCGAAAAAAATTTCGCTAGTAGACTACTGTCTGTGTCCCAAATTTCATCAAAATCCGTGTAGCCATTCTGGCGTGATTCAGTCGCAAAGACGAAAAAATATAATAATTAAATTATAACTGTTCCTAGGGGGCGGGGACCACGCCCCTTTTGAAAAATATATAGCTAGTAGATCCTTCTAGACTATTGGCTATATGTGTGCAAAATTTCATCCAAATCGGTCCAGCCGTTCTTGCGTTATTGAGTCACAAAGTCAAACGTCTGGACAAACATCCAAACATCCAAACATCCAAACATCTTAACATCCAAACTTTCCCATTTATAATATAAATATTAGATTATTTGCAAATATTAAGTCACGGACAATCGCAAATTATTAAGATGTAAAAATTGTGGAAAATGGTTGGTTTAGATTACTCACCTGGGGCTAGCTGCTGGCTCGTGAACGTTCCAAAATAGAAAGAAGGAATCAAATCGCGAAAAAGTCCGCGGCACCTGCCGATAGCTAACTTTCGTCGAGTTTTTCCCCTTCGAAGTTAACGCTCGGCTGGTGTTAGCCGTTACCGGTAATAAAGAAAATATATTGGTGCGCGCGTTAGCAGGAATGATGAGGCGACCGAGGAGTTAATCGTTGCGGTTGGGCTCAGACGTGTACGTTGTGCTACCACCGTAGCCTGGGTCGTGATCCTATCCGTAATTCCATACTTTTCGCGTAACACTAGGGTACCCTTCGTAAGTCTGGCCGTGTTAAGCCGCTCGAGCTGGGGTTTGTTGGCTAAGTGCGCGTCTATTACGGACGTTCGCGCGCAGGGATCAACGAGGGCGCGCACCAAATGGAGGCGCCCCCTGCTTCTATTCGTACGATCGCGGTAGGCGCAATAGCTATAAATGATCGGGTAATCGTTGTCAAGTCATTGGTTGCCCGCAATCTCCCTGTTCGGAAGCCGGTTGGAATCACCTGTCATGGGAATAGAGTAGTGGTATTACCTTCCTTGCGTGGTGGATACGGGGCCGCTCTGTCAGTGGAGCGTCGGGTCGAGCGGAACGGACGCGGCTCCGCGCCGCCCCGCGACGGTTGGAAAGGACGTATCTCCGCGCCATCCCCGTGTTTCTTTCGCACCTGGTCGCTTTTCCGGTCCGGGACTCCTGTCTGCTTTTCGTGTTGCAGCAGCGGTCGGAAGGATCGTGCTTGACCATTGGAAGCTGGGGCGATAGCTAAGGCGGCTGCACCTCTGGCAATCTCTTCCATCTCTTCCTCCTCATCTGCTACCTGTTGGCCTCATGATCGGGTGTCCTCCGTTATGTGTATCGAGAGCACCTCGTCGGCGCTTGCTTCCTCCTCGTGCTTGTCGTGGTAAGTAGGGCGTGGCTGCGGTTAATCTTCCTCCATATGCAGAGTAGTGTGGTGCGATTCTCGGCAGCGGTGGCACCGGTCGCTGCTAGGGCATATTTCCAACCGATGGAACGGCGATAGGCAATTGGGGCAGTGCCGGTGTATAACGACGACCCGGAGGCGTTCTTCTGCCGACATTCCCCTGTACAGCGGGCATAGTCGTATGCCGTGATTCTTGTGACACAACCGGCAGGAGACGGTGAAGGGGTCATCGCGTTGCTCCGTCTTGCTGCGTTTGACCGAGAAGCCCGTCATTATGGAACGGGAATTTGCTATTATTTGTTTTAAACTCCAAGGGGTTGGGTGGCGTATGAGCAGGTACTAGAAGCTTAATTGGCTGGGATTGTGGTTGGCGTACTCGGGATAAGGGGCTATGTGGAATGAATAATCTTATTAAGGTATTCTGCAGGTATAATGATGTGTTTGTAGTGGTTGAAACCACTGTTATATTATATAATTTTATTGAGATACGCCTAAAAGTATTTTTAGTTTTGGTAAATATTCTCATCAGAATGAAAATTCTGATATTGAAAACAATCAAAATGGTGAAAAATAAAAAATTTAAAAATTACTGAACATAGACTAAAGACAAACTATATTTTTTGGTGTTTGCCTAATGCAGGCAATACGCGGTTATATACGCTATTTCACGGTAAACCCGTGTATTGCCAAGGCTCTTTGCAAGCTGGTGAATGAGATTGTCGTTTAAGCGACGTCGTGAAAAATAAATGTGCGACAGATGGGAAGTGTCCCTTATTCGCTGCCCTGGAACACTCTTTGTGTTGATTTTTGACATTTTGTGTGAGAATCACAAATTGTGGTGTATTTGTTGATTTCAACACAACCCTGGTGGGGTGGCCTCCACTACCGAGTGTGGTAATTTGAAGAGCTCTCAGCTGCTAACTCTTCCACTCCTTGGAATCGGACAGCTGTTCGGTGCTGCCAATTTGGCAGCATAACGATACCTAATGGTCATGTCATGAATTCTTTCAGGAAATTCACGTGTGAGTTCTGACACGATATGAACTTGGATCATTATATCGAAAAATTCTCATTTTTCCTTGTTTGGAGTCTTCAAAAAGTATTTTCATTGTCTTTTTTTTCTCTTTTTTTCAAGTTAAGGTTGTGGGCTTCCTCGCTGTGGTTACATCGGAAGCGAAAACATGCTTCGCTTTAACGGTTTCTTTTCCCCCAGTTTTGGAAATATATATTTATCAATAAATATATCTGATTAATTGTTCCGTTTTTGTAAAGCACGCTTAATTTCTTCTCGTCCTTTAGTTGTTCCCCCACCCCTTTTTTCCTTTTATAATTTTGTTGTTTTTTTTTTTTTTTTTGTTCCGAACCATAGCTGTTGGCAGGGTGTGTCGGACACCTACTTTGCTCGCGTACGACGTGTCGGGCTTGTCGGATCCCGATCCGAATTTGTGATCCCATGGGATCGCGCGGACTGTGTTCCCGGCTTAAGGGAAAAATGTGGTAGAGTGGCAACCTTGTGCTGTTCATTAATAAAATTGCCGTCATCCGGTGGCAAAATCGTGAGCCAGATAAATAATTTTGCATGTAAATGCAACAACAACGATTTGAGCCAGATAAATCCACATAGATGTCTGGTTCAATTTGTGAGCCAGATAATTTGTTAATTACGCGGCCTTTAATAAACCTTTTTTTTTCAAAAAAAAAAAAGTCGCTGCTTAGCCCTTCGCCGTATGAGTTAAATGAAAAACAGCGCCGACATCTGCCTATCACATTTCACGTGTGCGAAAATTTCACGACATCTGCTTTTCAAGTCTCTCAATGATCCAGAGCATTCCCGTGAGAAGTGAGCGTGAGCCGGAGCTGTAAAACTCACTAGAAGACGGCAAATGTCATTCATGAAATGTGGATACATACATTTTCTGAATGAATTTTCAAGTCGAAAGCGTACAACGTGGTTTGGTAAGTATGGTCTTTTTGGTTAATTTTCGCCGCTCTACTAATTTTATTTTTCTTATTTTGTTTCAGATTTCTTTGGCTGGATTTTGCTTGCACCTGATGTTGAGCAAAGCGCTGATCCTTGCTATACTATGCGCCACAATCTCTCTTATTTATTTATTATTTGTTGGAGCACTATCCAATATTACCCTAACAGTTTTTAGCACGTTGGCTGCGAGGGCCTTTGGTGCTTATTCTTATTTAATCTGCTTCTAGCGATTCTTGGTTATTTTGCAAAGGTCCTTTCAAAGAGACAATCGCCATAGCTGCATGTAACCTAACTTTTGGTTACAAAGATGTCAACACTGATGACCAGAATTTAGGGTATGTGCCCCAGAAACTAATAAGTCTCCCTTCTTTATTTACAATTCATCGTCTAATTCTGTCGGCGGTAAGCGATGATTTTAACATGAACTCTTAGTAATGGCGGGATTTTTCCACTTATCGAGATATCGACAGCGATACCTTTGAGCGCTTAATCACATCTTTCTAAACCGGCAAAACGTTCAAAATCCATTGACAATGGCGGAAGTTATGAGTGATGTTGAATGTTAAGATCCCATAACGCATAGCTGAACTCGATGTGCTAACATGAATGAAACCCATTTTTTTTGACAAGTGCTACGGTACACCATGGGCACTTGTATTTGGAGGAGGCTCGAGAGATGTAAATGTGTATTTTCAGTGGGTGGAGATGATAGTGTATTTTCAATGGGTGGAGAATTTGCTCAATCCGATGGCACCTACAAGGTCTCGACGGGGTGTAAATTTTAGTGTGTAGATATGGTGTATGATACATAGCATTGCGTGTGCTATTTGGTCATGATGTACCCGGGGAGAACATGATATTAGTTTGTGACGAGGCAACGTTACTGGTATGGTTGAATGTGGCCAGAAGCGCGACACAGTACAATTCGCTGTGACGACAACATAAGCATTGGATTATGCATATATAGTGCTTGGCAACCCTTAACATTGCCTAGTAAAACAATAATAACAAATGAAAACAAACGAAAAGAGACTGGATTAAAAGCAAATTATACAAATGTCGACTAGGTCTCCGTCGTAAGAATTTGCAATTAGTTGGCGTTACTGCACTATTCCTTGCAGCATAATATCACGGATTCATTGTTGTTCATTGTTTGTTTGGAAGATTTACAATGGACGGATTAGTGCCGCCATCAATTGAAGATTTTGTGTACATTACCGACAATACATATACTGCTAAGCAAATTATACAAATGGAATTTAAAATATTCAAACGCTTGACTGCAATATGTCGCGCCCATTGCCAATACATTTCTTGCGTCGTTTTTCCAAAGCCGCTAAAGTGGAAGATATCCATCATGCAAAGGCCATATTTCCTCGAATTAACATCGATAGAGTACGAATTAGCATCATATAGCCATCAGAGATTGCCGCTGCATATCTATCTTTAGCTTTACATTTACTGAAAGATAATTCAAAATCACCAATTGGTTTTAATACCAACCACTGGACATCAACAAAGCAATGGTATTTCCACTACACTCCTGATCATTTACGGCCAATTTACAGAAAAATTGCAAATTTAGTGCGACATGCAAACGTTGCTCAATTGCAGGCTGTCTATACAAAATATCAATCATCAAAATTATATAAAATATCACTGCGTTCAGAGTTATATGACAAATTAATTGATTCAATAATTAATTCGAACAAATGAGCGCAAGTGGTAATTAGACAGTTTGGGTGATAGAAGCAAACTGCATGATTTTAAGTTCTGTTTATGGCGTTTGGTTTAATTGTTTTTATTTTTTATAACAAAACCTTCTCTAATTTTATCTGTCCTATTACCTTAAAAAAAATATATATTTTTAAAAATTTAACCTTGTTCGCGTTGAAATCATAATCAAGAAAAAACTGTGGGCCAAGTAATTGCCATTGGTGCCGGGAATGTTTCAGTTTCGCTCGCGTTCCTCATCAAGATGTCTTCCTTGTGACTATGTGAACTATATTAGATTCGGGAAAATTTTAGAATAGCACCCCCGAGTTCACGGGTTAAACTTGGTATCAAATGAAAGAGGGAGTTCTGCCGATCACAAATATATATACCTTAAAGTGCGCAAACTTATAATTTAAAAGTTCTTTGTTGGTAAAGTTTGCAAATTTAGCAAAATTCTATAGCACTTTAACTTACAATTTACACATCTTTCAAAACCTTAATCCACATACATATCTATATAAATTGGCAACGATAAACTTAAATTGCATTTTTGTATATTTCACATTTCATTTTTGCATTGTTTTTTCTTATTATAAATGTTTTTATTAAATCAATCGCGCTTTTGTAGAAACATGCACATTTATATATATATATATATATATTATTGATGACATTACAAAGCTGTGCTGCCACATCAACAAAAAAAAAAAACCCAATATAGATATTACCTTACCACCTTTCAGTTAATAAAGGAAAAGTAAAATATATATTTTTACTACTCATTTTGAAAAGTTGAAAAGAAATTATAAAATAACAAATTAGAATTATGTGTCACAAAAGCACAAAAAGTATGAATCACAAAAGCACAGCAAACAAACTAAATGGAAGAAAATGACGCTACTATGAAAAAGCAATCAGTGGTGCCGACAAAAAAAATTGTAAGTAGGACGACTTTCCGAGTAGTCGGCCTTCGGCCGCGCTTATAAAAAATAACCCTTAGCCGGTCCATCACCGGCTTCGCGAACCACAGTATTTCTGAGTAGAACACCTTTCCGCGTAGGCGGCCTTCGGCCGCGCTTATAAAAAAACCCTTAACCGGTCCAACACCGGCTTCGCAAACCATAGTATTTCTGAGTAGAACACCTTTCCGCGTAGGCGGTCTTCGGCCGCGCTTATAAAAAATAACCCTTAGCCGGTCCAACACCGGCTTCGCAAACCACAGTATTTCTGAGTAGAACACTTTTCCGCGTAGACGGCCTTCGGCCGCGCTATAAAAAATAACCCTTAGCCGGTCCAACACCGGCTTAGTGAACCACAGTATTTCTGAGTAGAACACTTTTCCTCTAAAGCGTGTAAAATCAGACGAATTTTTTCAATGAAGATGAACCAACTGCACCATAACATAATAATAGGGGGGCAGGACCCCAGAATCGTATTGCTACTACTACTGTTAATTTGTGGAAATGGATATCGTAAGACTGCACTTCTTCTACTTGGTGTTTTTTAGATGTGGCAGCACAGATTTGTAATGTCATAAAATATAAATACGTATACACATATAAAAGTTGTATAGAAATTTTCAAATTTTAACAACAAATAACTTCTAAATTATAAGTTTGCGCACATTAAAATATATATTTCTGATCGGGAGAACTCCCTCTTTCATTTGATTTAAAGTTTAGCCCCGAATTCGGGGGGTGCTAAACTAAATCGTTGCCTTAGATTCAGCTAATAATCCAAAATGTCTCATCCAACGCATTTCTATCGCTGTTCCAGCCTATACCGATAAGAACATTATCTAGATTGGCTTGTTCCTCTCTGGTAGACTGAATGGCACGATCCATGTCGCTGTTTCGGGTGCTGGCCATCGTAATCCGTGTAATGTGTGACGCGTTCCAACGGCTTTATCTTCCGTTTCATATTGAACATACCACTTCGACTTGATACGGTCAATTTATTACATGAATCGCGGCTATGAGCAGGACGAATATTTTGGTAGTGGTGGTTCAGCTGCCGCAGCTTTGACCAATACTTTTTATTTTGATGAAGGTATTGCCTATTGCAATGACGACACTAACAATGGTAATGGTGATCAGATCAATACTAATGGCAGTGTTTCGCGAGCGCAATTTGATCGCTGGTATCCATATTTATATTCGCTTTGCTGACTGGCACAACGGACGAGCTATGTAAATGCGTGACCTTTCGCGCTAATAGTATTGTCGTAGTCCAATTGACACGTTGATTATTATTTTTATTATTATAACTAAATCTGAAGAATAAGAAATTAGATGAGGGTACTAGTAAAAGCATTGCTCGTATAGAACTCTTATATTTACTTCATGTTTCCTGTATTTTCATTATAGTCGTCGTTGTGTTAAATAACTAAAAAAAAAATGACAATGCGGACGAGCCAGTGGTGTTTTCCTTTTTTAAGCAACAATGCCGAAATTCTACTGCCAGCGACATTTCTCGACTCGGTGGCGCTCAATGACCCTGGTGGGGGTTTCAGTCTCCTGTCAACTATTGTTGTTACGGCAATAATTGTGTCCCCGATGGGTCTCTGGCACCACCCCTTCATACTGGATACTGGATCGGTACAGCAAAATCGGAATTTGCGTCAACTGAACGTATGAGATAATTCATTTAATTTATTAGATTTGTTGCCTGGAATCTTACAAATTATATTTTGCATAAAATTTAGGTAGGCAGGCAGGAGGAATTGTCGCGGCATGATTCAATGATCACAATGGGGTTAAGAGGTGAGCGAATATGCACGGTTGTAATTGTAATTGATATAATTTTTAGTTTGACGTTTGTACTTAGAGTGTACGATAGGACCTCTTGAACGATTATACCGATTCAAAGGGGTTTATATAATTTGTATGGGTTTTAGTTGTAATAAAGTTTTAGATTGCAACCGATGGGTGGTCCCTTCTATTGTTTCTTCAATTTGCCTTTGCGTTTGCGCAATGAGTTGCAAGACTTCGAAAGTGCCTTAAGAAATGTGCGAAAATCAAACTTTTGCTGTAGGGACCACCAGAACGACCCATAAAAGAACTATACGCCATAACCAGCAAATATTTATCGAAAACGATTTAATTATTATTATTTTTTTGTTCATTATTTTATTAACAACGACGTGTTTTTTCGAACACATGCAAGTCCTTTATATACTCATTAAGCAGCCAAACAGTTGGTTTGCATACAATTTATGAACCGTTTAAATTGCATGAATACATATGTATATCGTTTCCTATGAAAATAATACAAAAAAACTACCAATATATGGCGGTGATTCTATCCCAAGTGCCTACTGCAACTCCGAGCTCGTGACGCTGCACGAAGTTACTGCGAACCTAAGTCTTCTAGTAGGTGAGGAGAATAGCAACCTATTGTTTGGTTCCTGCATTAGTCTCGGGCGGTATTTGAGGGAGTTTCCACACATAAGTCACCAAGGAAAGAACTTGTCATCAATCACCTAACAAGCGATAGCTAGACTCAATACCAGGCGGATGTGAGGCCGGTGTAATGAATTCATGTGGCACTAATCTCTTAATAGTATACCAAACAACGATAGATCTCGAACGAATATTAACTACCTTTATTATGACTCTAAACCAGTAGCTGCTATTCGTGATGTGTATAATCACACTCGGAATATGTATAACTGGAGTTGCTCTAGGGGCTGCCATTAAGAGGCAGAATTCTTTAAATTGTGAATAGCTAGTTATTTGTTTGCCTTGGTGGTTATTGCGCCACATCTAGGCCGTCTTTAAGCACCAGCGTTGCGGCCACAAGACGCCGACCAAACCATCAGTAAACCCTTATGAATTTCTCTAACTATCAATACACTTTGGTTACTTTTTCTAACTAAATAATGAGTTGTAATACCATTGGACAACTGAAATAGCCCATAAACCATATGAATACCTTGATGATCCAAAATTGAATATATATTTTCAGTTGTTTTTGGAATCATATTTGACTCAAATATGTTTACTTTAAGTTATCAACACTTTTTAATCTTTTTTCATTCAGCTTTCTGGATCTTTTCTGCTTATCTTGGTTGACTGAACAATGAATATTCTACTTGTTAAACTTTTACTTCTCATTGAAGATCTTATTTTGTATAAGATATGAGGAATAAATGCATGCTAATCATATTCGAAGGTCATTCATAAATCTCATCCAAAACGGTTAAAAGATGGTCACAAATGTGATCTGAAAATGACTGTGAAAGCAGTCAAATATCACTCCAAAACAGTTGAAGCTCACTTTGACAGTGGTCTCAATTGTGAACAAAGCGTTTCGAAATATGAATCGTCAAGGATTACTTGAGAATAATCACATTTGTCTCCCGACAATACATTAATTTTTGAATTGAAAATACTTTTTAAATGTGAACGTTGTTAATTATCTTGGGGCCTGAGGTTTAAATATTATTTGGAGTCGCTGGATATTCTGGTGACGATATGAATCAATGTCTGTGTAGGGGGTTGTTATAAACGGGTGGGAGTTACAGGTCTCCCTCACCCCCACTGGAGGGTGGTAGTAGGAACAATTTCGTGATTGATCAGGTGGTTTGTCCCCTTGCCGTATCCAGTTCGACGACTCGCACTCCGTTATCGGGGCCGTAGTGAAGTTTGGCTATCCGACCTAGTCTCCATTCATTGGGAGGCAGATTGTCCTCCTTAATGACGACTAGGTCCCCCTGTTTCAGATTGGATTGTGGATGCTTCCAATTAACGCGTTTCTGCAACTCGGTGAGATACTCAGTTTTCCATCGTTTGCAGAAGGTTTGATGCAGTGCCTTGAGTTTTTCCCATCGATTGACGAGTGAAGCGCGATTGTCGCTGACGTCAATCTCGGGTGGCGCTAGTAGATGGCCCCCGACTAGGAAGTGTCCGGGGGTAAGTGGCTCCAAGTTGCACGCGTCATTTGAAGATGGGTTTAGGGGTCGGGAGTTTAGACACGCTTCAATCCTACACAGGAGGGTACTAAACTCCTCGAGAGTAAATTTATGATCCGATGCGATCTTTTGAAATGAGTTTTGACTCCCGCTTCCCACATCCCACCCATATGAGGATCCACTGCGGGGATGAAATGCCTTGAAATCTGAGCGGAGAGCCCTCGACGCTCCGACAAAATTCGTTCCGTTGTCGGAGTAGAGATTTTTCGGGCATCCTCGCCTGGCTACAAATCGACTAAACGCTGCTAGAAACGCGGCGGTACTGAGTTCGCTAGTCGCCTCTAAGTGGATCGTCTTAGTCGCAGATCAGACGAATAGGCAGACGTAACCCTTGGACATGCGGCATCCTCGTACGCTGTAGGACTTGATGTCAAGCGGTCCGGCAAAATCCACCCCGGTGTTTTTAAATGCCCGACAAAAGGTAGTGCGTTCCGCAGGGAGAATTCCCATGAGTTGCGTCGGGGAACGTTTGCAAAATAGCGTATATGATGGATCGGATCATGATTCTGGCCCGAGGTATCCAATACTGCGTGCGTAGGAGCCGCAGCATTAGTTGGTTTCCGCCATGTATGGAAATAGTATGGACAAACAGGACTAGGAGACGGGTGAGTCAGCAGGCGTAAGGGGGGATTATCAGGTGACGCTCGTTGACGAGAACGTCCCTGGATGCTTTGAGACGACCCCCCACCCGAAGGACATTATGTTCGTCCATAAAGAGGTCTATAGTAGGATCTCGCTTTTGGCCGCGATAGGTTTCCTAATTCTCAGAGAGTTCATTTCCTCAGCTTTGTGGTTTGTTTGGGATATCCTTATGAGAGGGCTAGTCGTAGCATTGATTTCATCGGGCGAGATCTGGTGAGACTCTGCTTTAAGGGACGCTTTAGTTTTTGGATGAGTTCTATTCGAGAATCTTATAATATAGGAAAATCGATCAAGAATATCCTCGCTATTGTTAATATTTGTTGCTGCATGCACTTGACCTCCTTTTTCTTCGATGATTGTGTGGCACTCCGGTTCGCCTTGAGATAGCCATTTCGCTTTGCCTTCTTGCAACCAAGAAGGTCCCTGCCACCACAAAGAGTTGTCGACTAGGTCCGTGCCTGGAAGTCCTCTGCTGGCTAAGTCCGCTGGATTTGATGCGGACTCGACATGTTCCAAGCTTTAGTTCCTACCTTCTCCACGATTTTTGTCACCCTGTGAGCTACAAGTGTTGACCAGAAACAAGGGGGTTTTCGAATCCATGCAAGGACGATGGTCGAATCTGTCCATAGGTGAATGTTGAATGTACCTAAGTTCAGGTTCTCCATCACAGTTTCCAAAGTCTCAGCCAGCAAGACGGCACCGCATAACTCCAATCTTGGTAATGAAATTGTTTTTACTGTTGCCACTCTTGTTTTTACCATAAGCAGATTAACGTAGATCTTGTCCTTTATCTGAGCTCGCACCTAGATCGTAGCCGCGTAGGCTTTTTCGGTTGCGTCACAGAAGCCATGTATTTCTATCTCGTTGATTGGGGTAAAGTGCACCCACCGAAATATCCGAATCTTGTTAATCGCGGGATACTCCTGCATAAAGGTTTGCCAGCGGTCTAGAGTGATTGTGGATACCGTTTCATCCCAATCCGTCCCCTCCAGCCAAATGTTCTGCATTATGATCTTGGCTACGATGATAACTGGGGCGAGCCAGCCTAAAGGGTCGAAGAGTTTGGCGATGGCCGATAGGATCACCCTCTTTGTTAAGATGTCCTGGTTTTCGATTGATTTTGCTGTGAAATAAAAGTAGTCGGAATGCGCGTTCCAACGGATGCCTAGGGTTTTTACCATGCTCGCGTCCTCGAACTCCAGAAAGTCTTCCGTAAGCCGGTGAGGTTTTGGTATTCCTTATAATATCCTGCTGCAATTGGAGGTCCATTTTCGAAGATGAAATCCTGCTGACTTTAATGCAGCTGTGATTTCATCGTTAGCAGTGATTGCTGCTTCGAAGCTATCCCCCCTGCAAGGACGTTATCGGCGAATATACTGTTTCGCAAGATGTGCGCTGCGATTGACAGCGATGCCTCGACGTCATCTGCAAGTTGATGTAGCGTACTGATCGCTAGATAGGGGCACAGTTGACCCCAAAGGTTACGGTGTTGAGTTCGTAAATACTGATAGGGTCACCTGCTCTGAGACGAAAAACTATTCTTTGGTATTGGGTTTGGTTTTCTTTTATCCAGATCTGCCTGTACATCTTCTCAATGTCGCTGTTGAAGATGTATTTGTAGAATCTCCATCGGGGGAGTAATATTGTAAAGTCGGCTTGAAGTACTGGGCCGGTGTGTAGGACATCGTTCAGGCTCGTGCCGTTGGATGTCGGGCGCGACGCGTTGAACACGACCCTCACTTTAGTTGGTGTGCGCACCTTGGACATGTGCCTTATTCTGTCAGCACCCTGTTGTATTCTGTCTGTAGGGCCGGTATCTTGGCTATGCGTGTCTCGTTCCGATAGAACTGTGAGCAGATGCTCTTAATAGATGGGCCCAAACAGAGGGTTTTTGGGAAGTCTTGTTTGAAGGGAAGGGCGACGGTGTACCTCCCATCAGAGTTCTTTTCCGTTGTGGTTTTATATGGTGCCTCGCAAAGGCATTATCTTCGGTCAGGACCTTTTTCGTAGGTATGTTTTCAATTTCCCAGAAAGCGGTAGTTGCTTGTCTAAGCTTATTTCATTGAAAAAGGATACCCGTGTATTGGTTGGGTGAGGTGCTTCTGCACGACCGGTTACAATCCAACCGGAGACGGTTTCTTGGGCGAGAAGCGTATTTAGAACGTTCTTCCGTATACCGTTTAGTATTATCTGGGGATAGATGTCGACTGGTTCATTAATGAAGAACTTCTTATCTGCCAGAGTCATATCAGGGAACGCTTGCTGAGTCGTTGCGCTAACTTGGCAAGTCGGAAGGTCCCCTCTTAATTGAGGCAGGACTAGAACCACCGTGTCAATGCTTACTAAGGGGTCTGTAAGCGAACCTAACGTAATCGAACATGATTCCTTTACTTGTGCGGATGGCGTATTATTTATTCTTGACACTTGCACATGCAAACGTTTGCATGGAAGGTTTATTCGCTTCTTTAGTCTTTATGTTTCCGCTCTGGCGGAAAATTTCACTCCATTATAGTGCATATTAACACGTGCTGTACCTAATAACACTCCTTTAGTTGTGTTAGCATGACACGAAGAGACGTTATTAACATTATCTTGTCTTTTTTCAGCTTCCAGCCTTGCCCTAGCCTGTTGTGCAGTTCAGGGCGTGTTATCGGTGGCATTCTGAGTCCACCTTTGAGGACTTGTCTTCGGTTGTACTGTCAGGAGATGGAGCAAGGTGTTGTGCCTTGCGTGGCACGTGCTGCAGTTGAATGGGCTGATGCATCGTGTCACGGTGTTCCACCGGAGAGACAATTCAGACAGTGACTATTGCTCTTTATAAAATCTATTTTTCCTGACGTAGACAACCTACGGAATTTTTGGCAATTTCGTAATTTGTGCTCCTTACTGTTGCACATCTTACATGCCAATTTTAGTACGCTGGCTTGGTAAACCCCAAATTTTGTCGAACTTTCCCTTGGATTTGAACTTTGATTTTTGGGCGCTTTGGTGGTTTTGTTACCTCTAATGTCAGAAACCGTTTCTAGTGTTTGGAAGCGATTGGACAGGAATTTGTCCATATCCTCCTATTTCGGTATATCAGTTTTTCTTTCCACGGTTTGTTCCCAAAGAGCCAGGTTAGATTCGGGGAATTTTGTTGAGCACAAGTAGGTTATGATTGCATCCCAATTTGTGATATCAATATTATGGCATTGTAGCGCAGAAATGCAATTGTTTATTTCCCGTTGCAATTTTTTAGTTGATGTTCCACACTCCTGTTCGACTGCCGTCAGGTTAAATAAAAGTTTTAATTGCGTGTTTACTAGGATACGTTTCTTTTCGTACCTGTAGTGTAGGTTTTTCCAGGCGGTTGCAAACCCTCGTTTGATAACGAGCACCTGCCCACTATTTCTTTTGCCTCCCCTTGCGTTTTTTGGTTTAGATAATATAATTTATTGACATCTTTCAGATCGGTATTGAGAATGTAAATTGCCGTGAACATATCTCTAAAGGCCGGCCAGGAAAGGTAGTTGCCTTTAAATACATCTGTATCGCAGGGCGGAAGCCGCATTTTATGTCCCGGCGCGAAGAGTCTTCATCCTTCGCTTCATCTTTTGCCGGCTGTGGGGTGATAGTTTCGACTTCAGCCGCCACAGCAGACATGCATGGCAGGTAGCATGCGAAGCAACATTTATTCTTCTTCTTAAGCGCACTTAGGTCCTCCTTGGACAGATCACTATTGCCGAGAAGACTTTCGTATGCAGACTTGGTTTTCTTCCATAGTGCCCTTAGCTCCTCTTGCAGTAGTGCAAGGGTATGCTTGTTCCGGGATTCGGCCGAGGTGGAGTTGAAATCTTGTTCAAACTCGGCTATGGAATCCGCCAATCTAATATACGTCTCCACTGTTTTTATTAATTTGAATATTTTGTTTATGTAAATGTGTCGAGATTGTATAAGTGTGTTTTTGTTTTTTGAACCTACTCCAGCAATTAATCCTGCTGTTATTGTGCTATATAGAAATCCTGATGTGATTAATGTGTTAGTAACAGTGATATAAAACACTAATAGAGATCCTCACGAAGATTTAATTATGTAGAACACAGATAGAAATCCTGACGAGGATTTAATGTGTATACAGTGATATAAAAACACAGATAGAAATCCTGAAGGGATTTAATGTGTGTAAAGTGATATTAAACACGGATAGAAATCCTGACGAGGATTTAATGTGTCTACAGTGATATGCAATACAGAGAAGAGAATCGTCTGCAAATATTTAATGTGTCTGTGACAACCTAAACAATTGAACTACGCTGGTAACCCAGCAAAAGCGAAAGAACGAAACAAAACGAACTACAAGTGCATTTAGCAAAAAGAAGAAAAAGTTTTCAATCATTATATCGTCATCGAAACGCCGGCACGCGCATTAAAATTCGACACCAAATATTCACACTAAATTTATACCTTTATTAAATAATTAGAGTTCCTTACTTTTAGTAAATAACATGCAAAAATGAATTAAAATTTTCTTAGTGTAGTAAGCATTCGCAGAGTGAATTAAACTAAACACATAAAAACCTTAAACTCGTAGACTCATTATCCCCATAAAGTGGTGACCCCGAAAAAAAAACGTGGCTACAGTGAGTCTTAAAGCAAACGACGATTCAAGTATTGTATGGTGGGCGCACCGGCATTTGGACCCACAGCAGATTCTTTAAGAGTCGAAAAGCAAAGGCGTAGGTATTACAACGTGACCATAACGGCATACATCATAACGGTTCTCAATGACACTTTCGACCTTTCGAAAAGCCGCAGCGGCTGCAGGAGGCGGCAGCAACGTCGACGCCAACGGCGGTGCTAACGACGAAAACGCTGACAGACCGCAAATAAATGCTGTATTTGGGAAGTTACCGTTTCCCAAGCTTAATTCCAAATACAACATAGAGTTATGGTTTATAAAAATCGATGCGTGGTTTGAACTCCATGGTTTTGGTGTACATAAGGAAAAGGATAAGTACACAGCTATTATAGCACATGCGGACGACTTCATTTTAGACCAGGTTTTCGATTTAGTGCGCTGCCCACCTACAACAGCCCCGTATGCTACGCTTAAAAAAGCCATAAGCGAGAAATTCAGCGATTCTGCTATGGCCCGACTCGATAAGTTAACCGGCATACAACTTGGCGACAGTAAACCAAGCCATTTGCTGAGCCAAATGCAACGAACGAATGCCACTAAAGACGAGTCAGTTATCCAGCAGTACTGGCTCAAACAGCTAGCTGAATCAGCACGCGCCGATATCGCCGGCATGCTACAGGCACAACCCAGCACACCATTGCATCAACTCGCAATCATCGCAGACTCAGTACTAGATGCACTAAGCCGAGACTTGAACGCATCAGCACCAGCTAGAGGATCCGGCATCAACGCTGTCGAAACATCATCCAACCGTGTGTCCGAGTTAGAAAGACGAGCTGAAAAGCAAGAGGCCATACTTGACAGCATCAACAGCAAGCTAAACCAGTTAACACTCAACAGTCGCAGCCGACCACGGGAACGTTCACGAAGCACAGCTAAATGCACTAATACACCTAAACGCACTGTACGGCACGGCAAAGGTGGAACAATCTCCGACTTGTTGGTATCATCGCGAATATGGAACGCAAGCTCGTCAGTGTCGCAGTCCTTGCGATTTTTCATCGAAAGCTACAAAGGCAACAAAAAACTGAACACTGCCGCAACGGGCATTTTCGACGGTTGCAGCAAAATAAAATCGTCAAACAATCGGTCCCAATGCGGATTAGAGGTAAAGTTTTCAGAATTCATTAAATCTAAACGTTTTTTATACCTGATAGAAAATCGAAGCAACTGTTCCTAATCGACACCGGATCAGAGGTTTCTGTGATTCCCCCAACCCGGAAATGCCGTTTGTCAAATTTTAAAGGCAGCCCACTCTTCGCAACTAATGGCACACCCATCAAAACATATGGTGTAACACGACGAACACTCGACTTAGGTCTCACACGAACATTCACGTGGGACTTCGTCATCGCAGAAATGAGGTACGCTATTATCGGCGTCGATTTCCTTCGTCACTTCAACCTCATAGTAGACATCGCGAGCTCCATACTTATCGACAAGGCATTACAAACGAATTCACCACGCGTATGTAGTCTCGAACAGCCAACAATCAACGAGTGCCAAATTCCCAACGAAATCGAAAATCTGCTCAGTGAGTTTTGTGAAATCACCGACATGAATGCACCAGCTCCTTCCAAAACTCAAACGGGTGTAATTCACTGCATCGAAACAAAGGGTCCGCCTAATTTTGCTCGACCTAGACGACTCGCCCCAGACAAAATCAAAGCGGCGAAAGACGAGTTTGAATACTTAACCAGACTCGGAATTTGTCGCCCGTCTAAAAGTTCGTAAGCTTCCCCATTACCTTCCACATGACCTAAACCGAGCTTAACACGAAATTCTAATCGAACCCAGGGACATCCCGAAAACGGCAATAACCACGCCATTCGGACTATTTGAGTTTACGCACATGACATTTGGTATGTGCAATGCTGCACAAACATTCCAACGGTTCATGCATGCAGTTTTTCAGGTACACTCGCTGGCCTGAGGCAATACCGATTCACGAAGTATGCGCAGAAACAGTAGCCAAAAAACTTGTCCACATTTGGTTCTCACGATTTGGTATACCAGCACGCATTACTACCGACCATGGAAGGCAGTTTGAGTCCCAACTCTTCAAGGAGTTGTCAGGTATGCTAGGCATAACACATCTGCGTACAGCAGCATATCATCCACAGGCGAACGGAATCATTGAACGATGGCATCGAACCCTCAAAACTGCAATTACGTGTATCGAACGATATGATTGGGTTGATCATCTGCCTATATTACTAGGCCTTCGCTCTGCATTTTAACCAGACATCGGAACCACAGCTGCGCAACTCGTTGAAGGCACTAATCTACGGTTACCAGGTCAGTATTTCAAAGACAGCGACAACCACATACCGCAATCAGATTTCGCTAAACAGTTCACAGATATAATGCAAAAGGTACGCCCAAATCAAACGGCAAATCACGATGCTCCGAAAGCTTTTGTATTCAGCAAATTAGCCGACGCAACTCATGTATTCGTACGCAACGACAAAATCCGACCAGTATTTCAACCGCCGTACGATGGCCCGTATCTCGCACTTTCTAAACACCCAAAGTATTTTAACGTCGAAATAAATCACAATCGAGTAAATATATCTATAGATAGATTAAAACCCCCATTTATGAAAGTAGAACAACAACATACTCAATCGCCGACAGTCGTAACACCACAAAGCTCAACCCAAGGAGCTGCAGCAACACCATCATCAGATAAACCAGACATACCATCTCAAACGATTCCAATCGCTCAGAATACAGTCCAAGCGACCACTACATCATCATCAACGATCACCACAAACGAAACGCCTACTAATAGCCGCGGTCGCAAAATAAGACTTCCCGTCCGTTTAGGGACGTAAAGTCTGGGGAGACCTCTGTGGCAACCTAAACAATTGAATTACACTGGTAACCCAGCAATAGCGAAAGAACGAGACAAAACGAGCTACAAGTGCACTTAGCAAAAATAAGGAAAAGTTTTCAATCATTATATCGTCATCTCGTCATCAAAACGCCGGCACGCGCATTTAATTTATACCTTTATTAAATAATTAGAGTTCCTTATAAAATAAAATAAATGTAAGGCACGATAACCTCCGAAGAGATCTAAAGCCGAGCTCCTCTTCCAATTTGCTCTTGATTTTCCCTACAAATTGGCCGGACGGGACCTACATGTTTTATGCCGACTCCGAACGGCACCTGCACGCAGATGAGTTTTCACTGAGAGCTTCGCCCGATAGTCAAAAGGCGATTGGTGTGTGTAAAAAACACGAAAATTGTCACTTTCACAAGCTTTGTCTTTATTGCATCTAACACGGAATGCACTTTCCGTACGTAAAATCAAGCCACTAATAAAAAAAGGTTTTGTGCAACCAAGCAACCACGTACGTACCTTAAGTTTTTTAAATTGACCGTTGGGCTGCGCTGTGTTGATGTGATGGACTGTATGATTGATAATGGACTGTATGCTGTGATGTTAATGTGATGGTGTGATGTTGATAAGATTGTATGATGATGATGTGATGTTGTGTGATGAAGCTAATGGACTGTATGAGTTATAATGGATGTGATGATGCTAATAACGGATTGTATGTGATGTTGATGAGTGGACTGTTTGATGTTGTGATGATGATGTGATAATGGACTGACTGTATGGGTGATTATGGATGTGATATCGTAAGATGATTTGATTGTGATCCTAACGCTGACGGAAATAATAAGTCAGTTGCTAAAATTAATATATTAAAAATTAATTTGTAGGCAACTAATTTAAAACTACTTGCACATAAATGCAGCGTGGGGCAGTTTCGTTTTCATATACGTATGTATGTACATATTTACTAATTTACACTTGCTCATCTTCTTTAAACTTATGTACATCCAAGCCATGGTTTTTTCGCTTTGGTTTTTGTTTACCGTTTTACAGCTTCGCGTCAGTTGTGATTTATTGCGTTGAAGAATAGTTTGCGATTTTAATAAGTGCGTGTATAAAAGCGTTTTAATAAATAAAAAGAAATAAGTGTATTTTTTTCTAAATTAAAACGTAAATTTAATAAACTGTAAAAGGTGAAATGAGCAGTGGTTGTAGCAAAAGGCATTTGAGTAGGCAAATCAAGAAGCAAAAGGAAAAAAAATTTGCATTGTTTGATCAATATGCATTAGAGAATGCGAGTGATTTTGCATGTAGCAACGAAAATGAAGAAAGGGAAACCGGTGAAGTTGAAAATCGCAGTTTTGAAGAAGAAACTATAGGTATTCCTGCAAATAATGTGCAAACGTTCAGAGAGAAAATAAAAAGGTGGTTTTTAGGGAATTTATTGTCCCGCCAGTGTTTGGAGGAACTACTGTTGATTTTGAAAGAGGAGAATATGGACGTTCCTCTTAGTGCTGCGACACTAATTGGAAAAACGCCTGATAGAAGCATAACGACCATAAACCCTGGGGTTTATTGTCATTTTGGAGTAGAAAATCAAATACTTAAAGCTGTTAGTGAAGTTATTATTTTACCTGAAATTGTTGCTAGCATAAATATCGATGGACTGCCATTATTCAGGAGTTCGAAAGCTCAATTGTGGCCCATTTTGATGAAAATTATGAACGCACCTAATATTGCAACATTTTGTATTGGGGTATATTTTGGGTATAAAAAACCAGATGATATTAATGAATTTCTCAAAAATTTGGTAGAAGAACTAAAGCATTTGCAATCAAACGGCATAAAGGTGGGCAACAAAATAATTCCGTTTAAATTAGGAGGGCTTGTATGCGATGCCCCGGCCAAATCCTTTGTGTGTGGCGTTCCTTCCCATACATCAAGTCATGGATGCACCAAGTGCTGTCAAATTGGAAAGAAAATTATTAATACGCTTACTTATTCTACCGAAAGTGGGTGTTTAGTGTCAAATGAAGACTTTTGCTCAAGAAAATATTTGAATCACCACCAAAAGCTTTTCCACAATACCAAAACCCCTTTCGAGAGTATTGACTTTAAAATGATAACTCAGATACCTTTGGACCCAATGCATCTTTTAGATCTTGGAGTTGTACGAAAATTTTTGACCAGAATATTTTATAATAAATGTAATTATAAGTTAAATAAAGAAACCAAAACTATGATATCGGAGTGTATTTAAGTAAGAGTGTGCTAAAGGAGTTTGTTTGGAGACCTCGAAGCTTGAATGAACTAAATAATTGGAAAGCAACAGAGCTTAGGCAGTTCGGTTCGAGGATGTGTATTATGAGTTTTTGCTGTTATTCTGTGCTTATCGGATGCTTTCTTCCCCGAAAAGTTGCAGAAAAAATATTCCCGTAAGCCAAGCTATGTTGCAGCTATTTGTTGAGAATTTTGCCATAATTTTTGGAGCGAATAGCATATCTCACAATGTTCACGGGCTTTTGCATATAACAGATTCAGTGCAAGAATTTGGAGATTTAGCAAGTTTTTCAGCATACCCATTTGAAAACTATCTCCAAATATTGCAAAAAATATGTAAAAAACCTTCAAAAATATTGCAGCAAATAAATAAAAAAAATTGAAAACGAAAAACTTGTTATCGAAAGAAGGGAATTAAAGGTAAAATACAAAAAGGAGCGGATAATTGGCATTTCGTATCGCTACTACTTTATAAGCGCCTTAAGCCCTGACAACTTTTGTTTTTTTTTCAACAAAAACACCAATCAAAGTGATAGGTTTTAAAAAAAATTGACAACAAGTACTTCTTGACTGGACGAAAATTCACCAAAATTGAGAGTTTCTTTAAGGAACCTACAGATTCTTCCACGTCCCTAGGTATTTCTTTGGTAGATATTGAAAGTTTGGATTCAGAAGAGGACTTTCCTGCTGATCAAATCACCCAAAAGCTTGTTGGTTTGCCATTTGAAAATAAAATTCTTTTATTACCAATGCTACACTGCTCTATTTAGAAACTCAAAATGCATAAAAGAAATTTTACTATAACCGATTCCAAAAATGCGGTACCAAAAATCAAAAAACTAAAAGTTGATACAGATACCAGTTGCTCTAATTTTGCAGAGCTACGTGAATTTATAAAAACGGAACTAAAAAATATGAGAGGTAAATTCAACCATATGTATGTATGTGCATTAGAGCGTCTGGCCTTACAGGCAAAAAAGATATGAAGAAAAACGTAGTTTTTTTTATATATTTTTGAAATGCATTTTTTTCGATGCGCTCTAATGCAATATGTATATGTACATTAGGGGATTCAAAAAAATAATATTTTTTCCAAAAGTTAGTAATTGGTAGGAAAATAAACCAAAAATGTAGGTATGTTTATTTTCTTATCAATTTCGAACTTTTGAGAGGGTAAGACTTTCAAAAAACAGATTCAAGCTTAATACACAAGTTTCAGTCAAATTTCTTAACTTTATTTCGGGAAGAATGCGGTTTTGTACCCCACATAATTATACCTTTTATCAACATGCAATGGTATTATAACTTTGCTCCGATGTTTGTAAGTATGAGACAAAAGAAGAGATAGACCTACCAATAAGTATACCGATATGATCAGGGCGATGAGCTGAGCCGATTTCGCCATGTCCGGCGGTCCGTCTGTTGGTCCGTCCGTCCGTCTGTCTGTTTGAACGCAAACTGATACCTCAGTTTTAGAGATATCTCGATGAAAATAAGTATTGGGCCACCATTTTGAAAAGCATTAATCATTTGTCGGAACCAGCAAGACGGTATGGGGTATGTATCTTTGAATTATCAGTTTTGAAGAGATTGTACCAATTTTAAGTAAGGATCGGACACTTAAAAAAGTTATGCGTATTCATGAAAGGTATAAAGCCTTCGGCACATCCGAAGACAGTCCTTTCCTTACTTGTTTCATTGTAATAATAATACAGTTTTAACACTGAGTGGTCGTGTTATTTAATTATTTTCTTTCAGAGGAACAATCACATCATAATAAAGCTGTAATGGAAGTGTTAGCTCATCAAACTGTTATGATCAAATCCTTGGTTAGACAAGGGAATGATGAACTTTCTCTCAGCAAATCTTTCCCTATACTTAATGAGGAAGCTTTAGCAATAGTTGATAACCAAATAAACGAAGAAAACCGACCCATTTATGTAAGTGTTCAATAGTTAATTCAGAATTCGTATAATTCTTGAGTTATGGCACTATTTAAGTTAACTCATTAATGTCCGCAACTTATTCTTTCGTAACAATCATCAGGATAATCAATATCATTTATCATGTACCACTTGTACAAATAAACTCCAATTGAGTAAAAGCAGTACAAAGCATTATTTTTCCCGTTATTTTTCTCTCTTTTCAAATTTAAATTCTCATTATTATTTTAACTTTAACATCGCAAATTAGGTGAACACCACTGCTGGCAACTTAAGATGCCAAATGATGCCATTAATGAGTTAAGAAACGATATTTGTTTCTGCATATCGCTAAAAGATGTCTGTATTATTATTTAACACCTTATAGGTCAAAGGAATGAAGTTGCTCATGAGAGGAAACCCGAAAAAGAAGCTTTTGTCTGTGCTTAGCCAGGACGTCATAATTAAATATAACCTAGACAGCTCACACGGGAAGAAGAGACTAAAGGATTATTCAAATTTTTATTCTGTCTTAAAAGGTATACATTTTTTTGTAATTATACTCTAATTTCTTTTCCAACTACTCTTTGAATAAATTTCTAGAATCATTTTGTGTGGACGAAAACGATCCTGAAGACACGATTCGCAAAGCTATACAAGTTATAAAAAAACAATATTTTCATTCAGAATTCATTAAGAAGAAACAATTGGCACACTAATCAGTTTTTTATTTTTAAATTCACAACACTTACATATGTCAATTTAACACTTTGTAATATGTTTTCACCAACACTGAAAATTTAATATTTTCAGTCCACAAGTTTCCAAAACGGATATCACACGAACATTTTAAAAAGAGTGCAAAGCTTTCAATTTATATAATAATAGTCACATTAAAAATAACTTGAAATTAATATATATTTAAGGTTTTTAAAAGAAATTGGTTTAAAATGAATATTTTTACAACTAGTTGAAAAAAGTCACATTGAAGCTTCCTTGAATTTAATATATGTTTAAGTTGTTGAAATGAAACCGAATTAAAATGGGTTAAAAATAAATAATTTTATGGCTAATTGAGAAAAAATCCAATAAATTCAACTTAAAATAAATATATGTTTAAGTTGTTTTGTTTAAACTGCATGTTATAATGTATCGACTTCGCTAGCCGCGCTATAACTTTCATCGAAATTTAATTAAATACTCGCACTTTGATTTACTGCGTGAAAATTATATTTCTCTTTATTTTCTTTAAAAATCACAATCAACTTTTTTGCGCACGTCAGTAACTTTCAGTTGGCAGAATTATATTGATGGCGGTGAAACATGAAAATGCCGATGTCACTCTCGGCACTCGCCATTTTCATGTTTTACCCCACATATATCCTATTCTCTCTTACATGCTATATTTCAATGCTCATGACATATTATTGTGTATTTGGTTCTTTCTATTTGTACTATTCACAATTAAATATCATTGTGAGTAACAATGTTGAGATGTTGCCAGATGATTATTAAAAAGTTAATTAGGGGTATTTTATCCTTACATCACCTTTTTGGGGAAAAGAAGAATTGACAAAGTGATCAATTTTGTCACATTCTTCTTTGGCCAAAAACTTATAAAAATTGTTGCGAACAAACGAATATATTTATATTAGGGTGTTCCTCCCCTTTTTAGTTCGTTGGTTCGGAACCATTTTTATTAATAATTGAAAAAAGATTTTATACATCGAATAGTTAAACTTTAGCTACATTTTTATAGTTCATTGTAACTTAAAGGAAAGGTATAAATATTAATATTTTAATTTACGTCAAAATATTCTGAATGTTTTTTTTTAAATAATTGTGTTTTACAGATACAATTTAAAGTTTTACATTTTGTATTACATATCAAATATGTATTTTTTTTGTTACGGACCATTATATAAAAAGTTTATTTGAATATGCAAAATTTGTGCTTTTTTTCTCTTTTTTCTTTTGTTGTTTTAACAGTTTTTAAGCCTTCGTGGCTGCTTACATGCTAGTAAGTAAATTTTGGATTTTTTTTTTTTTTTCAAATTTTAAGTAAAAATATTGAAGTAATGTTAGTTTACTTTATTAAGCCGGTTTTTATGTACCACTTTTTCTTTGTTTTTAACTTCACCGAAAATAGTTACATTAGGTTCGTTAATTTTAGTTATAATAAACGGACCTTGATAAATATTTTCGTGCTTATGATGTGGTTCTTTTTGTAAAAGTACTTTATCTCCGATTTTTACAATTAAAGGTCGTGCCGTTTTATCGTACAAATTCTTACTTTGTAATTTATTTTTATTAATTAGTTTTTGTGCCAGTTTGTGTGCTTTCTGCATCCTAAACTTAACTTCTTTGGCATAGTTTTCGACATTATAGATCGGGTCAATTTTTTCTTTACTCAACTCATTAGGCAAAGTTGCCTTTTTCCCAAAAACTAACTCGTAAGGCGAAAATTGATTGTCGAAAACTGTGCTACTCGTAGTGTTGTGTAGGAAGGTAAAATATTTTAAATAAACATCCCAATCAGAAAAATTGTCTTTTAAATATGCACGTAAGTATTCATTAAAAACTCTATGATTACGTTCAATCGTGCCAACAGTTTCATGATGGTATGCAGTTGAAAAATTATGTTGAATATTTAAAAGCTTTGTTAATTCTTCAAATAATTCATTTTTAAATTCAGTACCTAAATCTGATTTTATGGCATTCATTGTGCCGTATGTTAAAATGAATCCTTCAAAAATAGCTGAAGCGATTGTTTTTGCCGATTTGTCTGGTACAGCGACTGTTACCAGATATTTAGTCATGTCGCAAATCATGGTAAGTGCGAACTTGTTACCATATTTGGACTCAGGTAGGGGTCCTGTTGTGTCAATTACTAATATATCAAATGGTTTACAAGGAGTTGGTGTTAAAACAAGTGTTTCTTTTGTTTTAGGTTTAACCTTGTTTAAGGGACAATCCTTACAATTTTTGATATATTTCGATATATCACGAGTCATGTTCTTCCAATAAAATTTTGTTCGCAATTTTGCGTAAAGTCTTTTCATTCCGCAATGTCCACCAGAAATGGGATCATTATGGTAAATTTTCATAAGTTTTAATTTTGTATCCTCATCTGTAACTGTCTCCACTGGATCTGTTAAAATAATTTCTAATGATTTTAAAATTTTATTTTATTTATTTGTAATAGTATAATGTTCGAACATAATATCGTTTTTAGGCCATTCAATCTTCTTAATTTTGCGTTTGCCGGCTTCTGATTCAAGCCTCGAAAGTAATTTCTCTAAAGTCATTATTTCGTTAACAAGCTCAAAACTAAGTAACTCGAGTTTCTTATGTTTAATATGCGCAAAGATTCTTAAATTTGTTGTTTTATTATTTTTATCGTACGTAATTGCAGATCTTATTCGTGGGACTTTTTTCGAAAAATTAAATGAAAATTTGTCATAGACATGTAAAGTAAGTTGTTTTTCGTCGGTTTTGTCTGTTTGTCTATGTAAATTTTTGTCGCTTGCCTTTTTTGTCATGGCTCTTGTCTGTACTGCCAAAATTTGTTTGTTCGATTCTTCAATCTCATCGATTGTAATACGCGATAGTGCATCAGCACAAACGTTTGATTTACCTTTTATATATACAATAGTAAAGTTGTATTCAGATAGTTCCAGTCTTATTCTTGAAAGTTTTGAAGATGGGTCTTTCATGTTGAATACGTATACTAGAGGTCTATGGTCTGATTTTACAATGAAATGGGTACCATACACATATGCAAAGTAAATAGCTAAAAGCTCTAATTCTATAATTGGTTTTTTCTGTTCGGCTTTATTAAATGCTTTAGAAGCGAAACAAATTGGTAAATCGCTATCTTGCTGTTCTTGACTCAAAATAGCGCCACATCCAGTTGTGGAAGCATCAACAGTGATAATGAATTGTTTAGTAAAATCTGGATATTGAAGTAATTTTGGTGAAAGTAACGCTGCTTTCAAAGATAAAAATGCTCTTTCGCACTCAACATCCCATACAAATTCAACTCTTTTTCTGCTTAATCGGTTCAGAGGCGCTGCCAGAGACGCAAAGTTAGGTATAAACCGTCTGTAATAGTTTGCAAACGCGACAAATCGTCGTACCGCATCTTTGTCAGTCGGTTTTGTATACTTATTAATTGCGTTTATTTTAGAGTCGTCTGGCAACAAACCTTTGGCTGAACATTTATGACCTAAAAATGTAACTTCTGGTCGTAAAAAGTTGCATTTATTTGGGTTAAGTTTGAGATTAAATGATCTACAAGTATCGAAGACTTTTGAAAGATTTTTAATGTGGTGTGCTTCGCTACACCCTATGACGATAATATCGTCGAAGTACAAAAATGCGACATTGGGTGGTATACCCGAAAAAGCTATGGTCATCATTCGCGAGAATGAATTAGGTGCTATTTTTAAGCCAAATGGAAGCACTTTCCATTTAAATGCGCCACGGTCAGTGCTGAAAGACGTAATGTCACGAGAGTCAGGATGCAAGGGGATTTGGTGAAATCCTGAAAAAAGATCTAATGTGGAAAAATACTTTGCTCTACCGAGATTGTCTAAAATATCGTCAACTCTAGGTAGTGGAAATTTATCAGCAATGAGTTTTTTGTTTACTGCGCGAAAATCTACGCACATACGATATGCTTTTTGACCGTTAGTATCCTTCTTTGGGACTACAATCAAAGGACTATTGTAATTCGAATAACTAGGTTCAATCAAATCGTTGTCTAACAATTTATTTACTTGGCGATTTATTTCTTCGCGTTGAGAATATGGCAATATATAATTTTTTACATATACCGGATCGTTGTCTGTTAATCTTAGTTTTTGCTCGTAAAAGTTATTTAAAGTCATTTTGTCCGTGTCAAGAGCGAAAATGTCGGCATAATCTATGCAAAGGTCAATTAATTTACTATGAGCATGTTGAGGTATTTGATTTTTTAAAATCGAAGTTAGTTTTTTCGTAACATTGTAGTTTGAAAGTTTTTCTGTCCGAATACTTTTTCTTTTCACATACTTTATATCATCTGTAGTATTTATGACTTTAATTATTGGGTTACTGGAATTAACAATGCACCTAGCTGTGAAAACACCTTTTTCGATTTCCTGCGAGCACGAAAAGTGGTTCGGGTGAGTTTCCTAAATCAAAAAGTCTGAATATTTCGCATCTTGGAGGAATGATACAACTGTCGCTTTCTGTTCCGTGTAGGATTGGTATCTCGACTTTTTCATTACCTACCCAAAAGGAAATACTATTTCTTTCATAATTAATAATGCATTTGTTAATTTTCAGGAAATCTTTACCCAGTATGCCATCGGATGGAATATTAAAATCTTCATTTACTACATGTAAAATATGTTTAATAGAAAAGTTTGAAAAATTTAAATTTTCTGTAATTTTACCTAAAGTGGAAACTGAATTAGAAGTGACACCGGTAATGTTAATAATGTCGTTCGTATTTAAGGAAATATTTCTGTCTAGACGTGATATTTTTATTAAGGAAATGTCGGCTTGAGTGTCTACTAGGAAAGAACAAAATTTTTGTGACTCGTTTAGTTGTAATTCTATAAAATCAGAGTAATTTAAATTTAAACAATAGATGCCTATTGGTGAGGGAAGTTCGCTTACTGGCTTAGTTCGTCCTCCCTCAGTGTTCGCTCTTGAGGGGCGCTGGCGTTTAAAGCGCGAACGTTTGCGTTTCGACCTCTACTGTTTGAGGATCTTGAATTGTTGTTTCTATTGTTACTATTGTTTGGATTAGGATTGGTATTTGGACGCGTATTATTATTGTGATTATTCTGATGTCTATTTCCGTTATAATTCCTATATCTTTGATTATTATTACCGTTATAGTTACTATTGTATGCAAATGAACTGTTATTATTTCTATAACCAGTATAGCCGCGGTTTGGGTAAAAACCTCGATAACTACCACGTGAATTTCTAAATGTACTGTTACCACGTGATCGAAAAGCTAAAACCTGACGTCCAGTTACTTCATTGTTTTGTTCCACAATTAATTTTGCTACTACGTCTTTCGGATCAGTAAATGCTGTTGCGGCTAGAATGGTTTTTACTAAATTTGATTTTGCATTTAGACGACACACGTTAACAGTTTGTTCGACTGCCATTTCATGAGCTTTCGCTTGAGTGATCCCTTCAATAATAAGAGACCGCTCAAGTGAGTCAGCTAAATCTTCAACTTTTTTGGCAAAATCTGTATAATTGTTTCGGTTAACATGCGACGCTGCAATTCTCCCTGCTACAACTTTCGAGTTGTCTGGTTTGATCCTATTACGTAGAGCTGTTTTAATTTCGTTGACTGAAGCTACTTGTGTTGGTATTGCTTCACGAGCTTTACCCTCTAATTTTGATTTTAAGAACGCTATAAAAGTATCGGTTAAATCTGCAGTAGCGAATTGTTCAAGTAATGCAATTTTGTCTATAAAAGAATCAAGTGCTAGTGGATCACCACTGTAGTTTTCTCTAATAGAATTAGCACATATGTTAATAAAAATTCTTTTATCCTCTGGAGTTGCCATGACTTGATCGTTAAGATCTGGAGCTGAATTAGTAGAAGATGAGGGCACGTTTGTACTAATTGGATCGTTAAGATCTGGGTTTACGTTAAAAGAAGGGTTAACTAAGTTTGTACTATTTGGGTCGTTAGGATCTTGCTTTAAAGTAGAAGAAGTTAAAATTTCTCTATTTGAATCGTTAAGATTTGAAACTAAATTAGAAGTTAAATTTTTAATGGAAGAATTTTCGAAGCCTGGAAAATCTGTTGATAAAGAAAATCTATTTTCCTGGTTTGTGACTTTTTCGGACGAAGAAGAAATTAAACTTTCGTAGCTTGAGCCTGATTTATCTGAATCGGATTCTGAATCTGAAGTTTTTTTGCACTTGTCTACTACTTCTAAGGTTGTACATATGAAATTACTAAAGCACTTGTTTGAATGTTGAATTTATATTCGAAGTTAAATTGTTGAGGAAAAAGAGCGAAGGAAAAATTTAAAGAAATATTTAACCATTTATTATAAGAATTAATTGAAACTGCAGTAAATTTTTATAAAAAAATGTGTAAAAAGTAATTGAATTCAAAATGGCTCAAAAGTATGTAAGTTTTAATTGGTAAAAGTCTTAAAATGTACTCACGGACGCACCGCTTTATTCAAAAAAATCTCAATTTGGTTTTTCACGGAACCACCGCATGTAATAAAAAAAATATTAATTGGTTTTTAACGGAACCACCGCATATTGTCAAAAAAGTTACTTGGTTTTTAACGGAACCCACCGTATGTATCAAAAAAATTAATTGGTTTTTTCGAAAACCACCGTATGTATCAAACAAATTAATTGGTTTTATCGAAAACCACCGTATGTATCAAAAAAAATTAATTGGTTTTATCGAAAACCACCGTATGTATCAAAAAATAATTAATTGGTTTTATCGAAAACCACCGTATGTATCAAAAAAAAAATTAATTGGTTTTATCGAATACCACCCTAATATCAAAATCCAAAATTTATATGCTATTGAAACAATCCAAGTTAATTATATGATAAGCCAATGCATTGCATTTAATGGTAATTAAAATGTCTTATATACGTATATATGCTTGAAGAAAAAAACCGTAAGCAAAAGAAAAAAATTTTAAATACATACATATATATACTTAATTTCGCTGCTGCTAGTTTCCGTCACTACTGCTGCGCTGGCAGACCTGAATCGCTGCTGGTGTTGTTGCTGCTACTGATTGCGGTAAAAATGGCGTTGTATTGGTGGAGTGGTTTTTCGCGTTCCGTTATGTGAGTAGGTGGAGGAATGCCGTTAGAAATTCCGATGGTTGGTGGTACAGTTTGCCCTTACGTAGGCGAATTAGTTTTTCGAATTTATAATTCTTTTTTTGTTGTATTATCTCTGCTTCTTTTTATATTTGTTGTAGTCGTAGATTTAATTGAGGGGAAACAAAAAAATTTATTTCTGCTGCTTTTTATAAATTTTAATTGTGAAATTTAGTTAAATTAATTATGAATTTATGGACTTTAGTTAGGAATTTGTGTTAACTCTGTTTTTCGTTGTAGATTTGCATGTGTTTTATTAGAAAATTGTATTACTTCTGTTTTTCGTTAAAGATTTGCGTATATTTGTTAGAAAAATTAAATTATTTCCGTTTTTATTAAAAGTGTTGGGTTTTTTGCGATCAGTTCAATAACTTTTATTTTTTATGATTTGTAGGCTAGTCTGATCTACTTTATGCTAGTGCAAATAAAACAATTAATTCACCTTACGCCCGACATTTCGCTGAATATTCATTTATGGACTTTAGTTAGGAATTTGTGTTAACTCTGTTTTTCGTTGTAGATTTGCATGTGTTTTATTAGAAAATTGTATTACTTCTGTTTTTCGTTATAGATTTGCGTATATTTGTTAGAAAAATTAAATTATTTCCGTTTTTATTAAAAGTGTTGGGTTTTTTGCGATCAGTTCAATAACTTTTATTTTTTATGATTTGTAGGCTAGTCTGATCTACTTTATGCTGGTGCAAATAAAACAATTAATTCAACTTACGCCCGACGTTTCGCTGAATATTCATTTATGGACTTTAGTTAGGAATTTGTGTTAACTCTGTTTTTCGTTGTAGATTTGCATGTGTTTTATTAGAAAATTGTATTACTTCTGTTTTTCGTTATAGATTTGCGTATATTTGTTAGAAAAATTAAATTATTTCCGTTTTTATTAAAAGTGTTGGGTTTTTTGCGATCAGTTCAATAACTTTTATTTTTTATGATTTGTAGGCTAGTCTGATCTACTTTATGCTGGTGCAAATAAAACAATTAATTCACCTTACGCCCGACGTTTCGCTGAATATTCATATATTTCTCTTTATTTTCTTTAAAAATCACAATCAACTTTTTTACGCACGTCAGTAACTTTCAGTTGGCAGAATTATATTGATGGCGGTGAAACATGAAAATGCCGATGTCACTCTCGGCACTCGTCATTTTCATGTTTTACCCCACATATATCGTATTCTCTCTTACATGCTATATTTCAATGCTCATGACATATTATTGTGTATTTGGTTCTTTCTATTTGTACTATTCACAATTAAATATTATTGTGACTAACAATGTTGAGATGTTGCCAGATGATTATTAAAAAGTTAATTAGGGGGATTTTATCCTTACAATGTAATGTAATTGAAAATACATGCAGGATAAGGCAATTGACTGCTTCCTATGACATCGCCGTGTTAAATAAGTCAGTTCGTTGCAGGGGAAAAAGTCAGAATTTCAATTAGATGTTATTGAAAATAAAGTACTTTTTAAAATGCTTTTAAAGTAATTAAATTTCCTGCTGGGAGTGGACTGTATGTGTATGTGTGCTGACGAGTTGGTATACAGTGCTTGTTCGTTTTTCTGTCTCGCTGATTTTCGATGGTTGATTTTAATATTTTTAATATCTATATTAATGTTTAATATCTATATTAATGATATAACCAATTCTCTAAAGTACTGTGATATTAAACTTTTTGCTGACGATACAATGTTGATGCTTAGTGGAGATACTATCACTGAAATATATATAAAATTACAAGAAGACTTAAATAGAGTATATGATTGGTTATGCTCGAATAGATTGAGACTCAATATAAGCAAAACAAAATGTATGGTTATTTCAAGAAGGAATTTTCAAAACAATGAGTTACCACTTCTAAATATAAACAATGAAGCTATTGACAAAGTCAGTACTATCAAGTACTTAGGAATCAAAATCGATGATAAACTCAACTTTATTGAGTACATCGATTACACGGTTGGGAAAATAGCCAAAAAGGTATATTTCATGCAAAGAACCTGCAAGTACTTAAGCAGACGGTACAAGGTAATGGTTTACAGATCGATAATCGAACCTCACTTCATATATTGTCCAACATTATTCTTCATTATGAGAGATAACCAAATTTACAAATTGCAAAAGCAACAAAACCGAGCTATGCGATTTATTCTTAGGAAACGACATGACAATCCTATCAGAGATATGCTCGCCACTCTAAATTGGCTAAGCATTAAACAGGAACTGTTTTATCATACGATGAATTTTATTAGAAACATAATAGAAGGCAACTTGCCTGAATATTTGAATAGTAACATAAAATATGTAAGAAATGTTCATTCCATAAATACAAGAAGAAGAAATGATTTTACTCTACCTGCTTAGAGAACAGAAGCAGACAAATGTAATGTGTACTATAAAGGCTTAAAGTTCTACAATGAATTACCAAATGATGTTAAATCTAGTAAAATAAAGGAATTTAAACACAAATGGTACAATTACTGTAGAACACTGCCATTCTAGTGCAAGATGGGCAAACTTTCGAATCATCAATAGCATTGCATACATCCCGATTACTCTACGCTGGCACTAGGAAGCTATCCCACGTATGAAAAAGTAGCCGATGCTCATACTGTAACGCATCACTCATCCTAGTAAGTGCATCGCCGTACAGATGTTGCCTTCGCACTTTAAATACGTTAACAACGTCAGATACAACTGGCAAAATCCTTGCATTGGTGTCATTCGTCTGCTACCCATCTCTCACTCCATTTGTGCTGTCAATAGACGCAGATAAATTAATTTAATTAGATTATATATTAATTACTATATATAGGTATAAGCTAGGCTTAGTATAAGCTGTAAGAAATAAATAAATTAAATTAAATTATAATAGCCTCTTGCTTGATAAATAATTTTCAATTCTTCAACAGCGCTGATTCTTTTCGATAATTCACCTGTTTTGTCTTCCAAAATCTTGATTTTCTCGGCGCGTTAGGACCACATGTTGCGGGGGCAGTGTAGAACCGGAGGAGTCGGGCGTGTGCGTCGCAATAAAAAGAAATAAAAACCGAGTTAATATCACACAATAACAATTTTTATTCACTATATTAAAGGAGAAAAACTATTCGCTGTATTTGATGAAGGGGATTAAGTAATCCAAATACAAAATGCACTTGGCACATTAAAATCTAGACAAGTGATTAATTGCAAATATAAAATTTAGTGACAACTGCAAGGTGCTAAATTTTACAAAATAGATAAAATGGATATGTGGTAGGATAATTCACGATGCACTTGGCAATTCAAATTTATAAAATAATTATTTGCAAATATTAAGTCACTGACAATCGCAAATTATTAAGATGTAAAAACTGTGGAAAATGGTTGGTTTAGATTACTCACCTGAGGCTAGCTGCTGGCTCGTGAACGTTCCAAAATAGAAAGAAGGAATCAAATCGCGAAAAAGTCCGCGGAGCCTGCCGATAGCTAACTTTCGTCGAGTTTTTCCCCTTCGAAGTTAGCGCTCGGCAGGTGTTAGCCGTTACCGGTAATAAAGAAAATAGATCGGTGCGCGCGTTAGGGTGGTCCGTAATATTTAGGCTGGGGGCCTAAACATATAGCTTATTTTATTCGTCCACGACCCTTTTAAAATCTTTTATATAAAAGTGGGCGTGGTCCTTAACCGATTGGCGAAGTGTCATCAGCGATCAAAACCATAACTTGTGGCGTTCCTCAAGGGTCCATTCTAGGTCCACTACTTTTTAGTGTATTTATAAATGATATATTTTTAGCCTGTCGGCATGTAAGTATGCATGCATATGCTGGTGACGTTCAGCTGTACCTATCTGGTCGTTTTGATACTATTAATGCAATAGCGGTAAAGCTGAATGAGGATTTACTAGCTATATCACGATGGTCTACACGAAATGGCCTTCAACTTAACTCAAGTAAGTCGTATGTCTTACCAGTTTTCAAAAATAAAATAAATCTTACATGTATTCCTAATATAAATTTAAACAACAACTCTCTTGAAATAGTTGAAAAAATCACCAATTTCGGCTTCATTATTAACACAAATTTAACTTGTGTAAACCACATAAGTTCAGCTGTAGGCAAAGTGTATGGTACTCTACGTAACCTGAGGCAGTCAGCACCATTTACTCCAATTCATATTCGAAAGAGGCTTGCCCATCAAATTATTTTGCCTACCCTAACCTACTCTGAACTAGTATATAGCAAGCTTGACTCTCAGTCGGCGCATAAAGTTGATATTGCATTTAATGAAATTACGCGTTATGTATATGGAATACGTAGGTTTGACCACATATGTGCATGGAGAACATCGCTACTGGGATATGACATCGCTGCTTATTTAAAAGCCAGAAACTGTATATTTCTATTTCGTTTAATGTATACGAAGACTCCAAATTATCTTTATGAAAAACTTATCTTTCCACAATCAGAGCGCTGCCTTAACCTCATGTTGCCATATTTTAACCTTAAGAACTCTACTAGAATGTTTTTCATCAATGCTGTTAGAATTTGGAATTCAATACCTGCTGGCATAAAAAGCAAATTGAACTGAAGTAACTTCACGGATGTCCTATATAAATACTTTTTCACAAATTGAACCATTTACATAATGTACTGTGTACTTATTTTTTGTTACGTGTTTTAATATACTTATTGATTGACTTAATTTAATTTATGGTTAATTTATCGTAAACTATTTGTAACTTATTTCTGGATCTGAGTGTTATTTTTCTGTTGTGCAAAAAGAGATGTAAATCTTACTGTACTATTATTTTAGAAATAAAATTGAATTGAATTGAATTGAATTTCGCTAATTTTTCTTCAAAGCATTCCTTATAGTAAAGGCAACCTCTCTGCCGAATTTTGTTACGATAGGTTTAACCATTTTTGGTTTATGATTAATAATATTTGTAAAATAGATTTTATCACAAGTTGGCTGTGCCACGCCCATTTTAAAATTTTTTTTTCAAATTTTTATCAAGAGCCTCAATATCAGTCCACACGTCAAATTTCGACATTCTAGGCGTATTATTTACTAAATAATCAGGTAAAATGTGGGCGTGGTTATCATCCGATTTCGCTCATTTTCAATACCAATCTATTCTGGGCCCAGATAAGCTCGTATACCCAATTTGGTGAAGATATCTCAATATTTACTCAAGTTATCGTGTTAACGGACAGACGGATGGACGGACGGACATGGCTCAATCAAATTTTTTTTCGATATTGATGATTTTGGTATATGGAAGTATATATCTATCTCGATTCCTTTATACCTGTACAACCAACCGTTACCCAATCAAAGTTAATATACTCTGTGTGCAAAGCACTCTGAGTTTAATGACCAACACTTGCGACAAAAAAAAGTTCTCAAAACTAAGCAGAAGTCGATAGCGTTTTAAAACTTCGTTAAAGTCAAACTGAATGATCCACAAAGCTGCATACTTGCAAAATTTGCAAAATTTCATAAAAAAGGGTTGAAAATTTTGAAGGAATGAATAAATGGTAATGGTAAAAATTCGATCTTTTCACAATTTTAAACTCCTTGCGCAACTTCAATATTGTATATTTATTTCTATTATAGCATTTTCTTTCCCCAATTTCGCTCTCTAGCTAAATCAAAGTCGAATTTGTGCCCAAAGGTAATAGCTTCGAGAGCGATTACGCTTCATTCAGGTTCTTTTCTCTAAACATTTTCGATATGTTGATATATGTAAGCGTTTTTCTAAATGCTCAGATTTAGTTCCTATGTAACTTTTATTTCGCTGACAATCGGTGAAGTCCTTTTATCATATATAACGTTCTTGTCTGTCTCTTGGAATTCTATCTTTATTTTATTGTACAGTTTTCAAACATTGTTAAGATTCTTGACTGCAAAACGGCTGTTTTCAGCGAGCTCTTTGATTTTTCGAGGGATATTTTTGGTTACTTACTTAATTGGCGCTTGACCATTTAAACGGTCCAACAAGGCGCATCAGTCGCTTCTTCTCTGGATTGACTGGCGCCAATTGGTCACACCAAGGGAATTTGAATTTTGGGTTTCATATGGGAAACATGATATTGCCAATGTTTTTATCTCAGTTGGCTGTTGTTGAGTTATAGAGTTTGGCAATATTGGAACAACATCGCTGTTTTTGATGGATTTTCTATGGCTATTTACTAGCCTGGATATTCATGGGAAATAAGTTTTTTTAATTTAAAAAAAGGTTTTCAGAAGCGCCCGTTCCGACAATTTGTAGGAAAAATTAAAAAGGAGCACGACGCAAATTAGAAGAGAAGCTCGGCCTAAAACCTCTTCGGAGGCTATCGCGCCTAGCGTGTATTTATTTATTTTTTATTAATTTTGATGGGTAATCATTCGATTTTATGGATGTATTTTATAATTGATTTGTTTTTGCCGTGGTATTGGTTATAAGTTATATTAAATATTCGTCTCATTAATTCTTATGCGTTGCGGATTTGTTGGTGAGTGGATGTATTGATCTATAGTTTAGTATACGGCCGGTTGCGACTGGTTTACGTGATCTATCCGTGTTTAATGCTTACTCTTGTATATTTGTAAAGATTATCATATCCAAGAATGGTAGCATATTGTCGTGTTCTTTTTCATTTATGAGCCCGCATCTTGGTTCTATGGCTAGAATATTTCAGATGCTGACGGAAAAATATATTTTCTGGCAATACTAAATATAGGTCATCTAAGTATTTTTTTATAAAAAAAAAAGTCTTCTGCTTGTTTCAAAAATTACAAGTAAGCCTAATTCGTGGTATAAGAAAGCAGTACTGTAGTGAAAGTTTCCAGCGTCCAGGGCAATATACCACGCTCATGGAACGTCTCTCTAAAATTTATTCTTTGATCTCGTAATCTGAGCTGTACACGAACAACCCTTCATAATTTTAAATACCTGCATTTCCCTGGATACGATTTGTCAAAATTTTAACTAGCGATTTTTCGGTGGCGATACCGATTTTACTATTTGTTATCTAATTTTTAGCAGCGCCATTGATATGATAGATTGACCCTCAGAGGGTTAATTGGCTTAGAGTATACCATCGGCAGGTATTTCTATCGTAAAAGACGACTAAAATGCCCAACGAAATCAAGGGGTTGCCAGCACAATTTAAAGCTTCTCTTACCCAATTGCCACCCTCACCTACCAGTGGTAAATCCTGTTTCTTTAGCTGGTGAGGCTCTGGCAAAGGATCATATACATCTATAATACTCCCCAAAACCTTCGGGTAGTGCTTTTATCGCTACAACAACATATGATAATTTGATGGAAGAAAGGTGGCTTCAAAGATAATTGCCGCTAACAACAACAAGATTATATTTTTCGTCTTAACGACCTTATAGCGAGCCGAAATATTTCTGAGCCAACCTCATTAAGAGATGTACTATGTAGTTCTAATTCTGTCCCCTCGCAGTGTTTGCAACTGATACTTTAAAAATTGTGATTTCAAAGTGGCAATTGCCCCCCTTTGAAGAAAGCATTCGTGACTGATTTTGAAAGAGTTCTTAACTGAGTCAGTTGTATAGCCGCGACCGATCACAAATTGTCATCAATATCCTCTAACGGGAGTCCAAGGAAACTTGCCGTTTCAACAGGGGTGGACCATAAGGAAAGGGGTGTTAGAGGCGTTGGTTCCACATTACAATTAAAGAGATGGTTGGTGTCATGTGGGGACACATTGCAAGCGGGGCATACATTTTGTATGTCGGGGTTGATTCTGGATAGATAAGAGTTTAACCTGTTACAGTATCCAGAACGAAGTTGAGCAAGAGTGACACGCGTTTCCCTGGGGAGTATGCGTTCCTCTTCCGCGAGTTCTGGATATTTTTCTTCAAGTACTGGATTCACCGGGCAATTCCCGACATAAAGGTCCGACGCCTGTCTATGGAGTTCACCAAGGACCTGCTTGTGTTTTCGCTTCATACGGCTGGGTTCTCAGGTGCCGTATTTCCTCAAAATGCTTACGGAGATGACTCCTTAGGCGGTGCTGGTTCGTCAATCAGATGTCTGTTGGGATGCCCAGGTTTCTGGGTATTCAACAGAAACTGTTTGGTCAGCATCTCATTTCTCTCCCTGATGGGGAGTATTATCGCCTCATTATGCAGATGGTGTTCTGGGGACATAAGAAGACAACCCGTGGCGATTCTGAGAGCAGTATTTTGGCAGGCCTGTAGTTTCTTCCAGTGGGTAGTTTTTAGGCTTGGCGACCATATGGGTGACGCGTAGCACGTAGACGGCTGGCCAATTGCTTTGTATGTGGTCATGAGCGTTTCTTTATCTTTTCCCCAGGTACTGCCAGCAAGGGATTTGAGGATTTTATTACGGCTCTGAATTCTCGGAACAATTGCGGTTGCGTGCGCACCAAAATGTAGATCCTGATCAAACGTCACACCCAAGATTTTGGGGTGTAGGACAGTCGGTAGCGTAGTGCCATCGACGTGGATGTTCAATATGGTCGACATTTGGGGCGTCCATGTTGTAAATAAGGTCGCGGAAGATTTAGTCGGTGACAATGCCAGGTTTCGCGAGGCGAAAAAACTGGAGAGATCAGGGAGATAGCCGTTTATTTTATTGCATAGCTCATCGATCTCTGGGCCTGGGCCTGTGACCATTATTGTGCAGTCATCGGCGTAGGAAACGATTGTGACTCCTTCCGGTGGTGAAGGTAGAAATTAAACAAAAGTGGGGATAGGACACCACCCTGTGGCACCCCTTGTTTAATTCTCCTCGGTTTTGATGTTTCGTTTCTGAATTGCACCGATGCCTGCCGACCACCCAGATAATTTGCGGCCCACCTTTTAAGACATGGGGGAAGGGTAGACCCTTCCAGGTCTTACAGTAATGAGCCATGGTTGACCGTATCAAAGGCTTTTGATAGGTCTAGCGCTACGAGTACTGTTCTATGATGGGGGTATTGATTCAAACCGCAATTTATCTGGGTGCTGATGACATTTAGCGCGGAGGTAGTGCTATGGAGTTTTCTGAAGCCATGCTGATGAGGGGCTAGCTGCAAATGTGCTTGGAAATAAGGGAGCAAAATGGCTTCAAGCGTCTTTGCCACTGGCGATAGGAGAGATATCGGACGATATGACTCACCTACGTTAGCTGGTTTCCCAGGCTTTAGTAGCGGGACCACCTTGGCCATTTTCCATTTCTCGGGTATGGCAAAGGTGGAGAGAGACAGGTTGAAGATATGCGCTAAATATTTGAAACCCTCTTTCCCTAGGTTTTTAAGCATCGGCATGGATATGCCGTCTGGGCCCACTGCTTTGGATGGTTTAGCACGACCAATGGCGTCCTCAACCTCTCTAGCGGTGATGGTGATTGGTGACGCGCCGAATTTGTGTTTATGTACGTGTCTATTGGCTCTCCGTCTATCTTTGTCGACCGTAGGATGCATTATATATTGTCGGCAGAAAGCGCTCGCGCATTTTTCCGCATCCGACAGCACCTTATCGCCAAAGGCGATGGAAACTTTGTCTTTGTGCTTTGTCGGATTCGATAGGGACTTTACGGTGGACCAAAGTTTACCTACACCGGTAGAGAGGTTACAACCTCTTAGGTGCTCTTCCCATTTCGCCCGCTTGTGTTCGTCCACAAGCAATCTGATGCGTTGGTTTATATCCCTTATTTGGGGGTCGCCTGGATCAAGCTGTCTTATAAGGTCGCGTTCCCTCGCTAAGCTCGCGGCCTCCGCCGGGAAGTGGGGCCGGATTTCGGGAATTCTCCCGACGGGAATGAAATGTGCCGAGGCGGATTCAATGACCTTACGGAAGGCACGCTCCCCTTGGCGGGCATCAGTCGGGATAGGGAGGGCAGCAAAGCTGCTGTCTGTTGCAGATTTATATTCTTCCCACTTTCCTTTTTTGAAGTTTATGAAAGTGCGTTTTGTGAGGATCCAAATCCACCGGCTTTGGAGCCCACACATTCGAACCTACAAATATTTATCAAAACTCATTAAAACGTGTATAAATCCTACTTGAATTACAATGAATTTATACATATAGCGTGTAAAATGTACAAAACTGAATTATATGAATTAAATTTACACATACAAAATAATCATTTTTGAATTACCCTAATATACATATAAACATTCATGACAACATCTAATTTCTTGGTTTAAATAATTGTCTCTGCCCGCATACGGTAAATATTTTGGTTGAACATTATAATTTCCACAGATAACCCATAACCGGCTGGAATTTTAAATAATGCTGGGAATACAGCAATGCAATAAGCAACAAACATAAGCTCCCATTGCAAGAACACCAAAAACATACAAATATACGTATACCAAGCCATTGCGACCAAGCACAGCAGGCATTGAAGCGAACGGTCGGGGCGGACATCGCACAAAGAGAAACGAAAAAAATGCAATGTACTAGGAACCGGTCACGTTAGCATACCAACAACAAAGCGTGGGTACTAGACACAAGTTACCTACGAAGGGCAACCAACTCGTCGACAACAACAAGACCCAATAAGCAAGCAGCAGAGGGAAAACAAAAATAACTATGCTAGCTAACTGGAGATGCGTGCCAACGAACTCACATGTTAGGGGGGCAGTACAAGAGGCATTTTTACATACGCAATTTGGAGATAGATACTTATAATGCGATATATGGGTATAATAATGCAGTTAAATGTAAGATACCTTAATTAAATACATATAATAAGTAAAATTTATTGTTGCAGGATAACTGTCCACCTGCGCGTGGACAAGTATAAAAGGGCGACAAATTTCGCGAATTGAGACAGTAGCCAGCTAGGTATAGTAGCCTGCTAACGCCTTGTTTAGCGGTGAATGGGACTCCTGGAATTTTTCCATCTCACGAGTTCTTTATTTTAGCAACTTTGGGGGTTTTTCCAACCCCATCGTTAGAGGGATTGTGGTGGTTTTTCCACCTCCGCAACCTTCAGAAAGAGCAGGGTATTCTTAAGCTATATACTCGGTGGGGGTTTTACCAACTCCACCGACTGGGAGGAAGTGGTGGTTCTCCACCTCCACTTTCTTTACGAAGTAGTCTGAGATTTTTAGCTTAAGCGTAGTCCCGGTGGGGGTTTTCCCAACCCCATCGGCGTAGAACCGACGGTAGTTTCCCACCTCCGTCGCCATAGCTTTAAGGGTAGTTTGAATATTTTGGAATAAAGAGTTTATAACGTTTCTTTTTTAACAACAAAACGTGATCTTTCTCTTTAAAAGGAGACGATAGGGATTCTTCTCTAATTCCACAGGGATCCTGGACGGACTGAGCATACCCCGGCGCAAGGAAAAGTCCGTCACAAATGGCGCCCGAGCAGGGACTCTGAATACATAGACTCATGGTAAACAAGTAACAACACGAGGATAACCACACAGAGGATTTCGAGACACAAACCACAGAGGATTGCGAGTTACAAAACATCCACAGGAAAGGCACGGAGAGAAAGCAAAATAACTAGCAGGCATTGTGAAGGTAACTTGGGTGTATTATCTCAATCGTGAGGAACTTCTCAAATACGCATCCGAGTTTGGGTTGGAAGACAGCGGAACGGTGGAAGAGCTACGCAAGCGCCTAGCAGGCTTCATCCAGACGAAAGGTACCGACACAAGATTCCAGGAACGATTCACAGAATTAGCCCTACAGCACTTCCGACCAGTAATCACGGTAAGACCACCAACTCCGATAGAAAACGCCGCGCAAACATCGCCAGGCGGCAACACACAGGAAACTGTCAACGAAACAACCAGGCACGAAGAGGGGTCACGAACACCGCCATACGCGATGTACCAACCAGCATCACACACAAATATAATGGATCGAGTACGTAAGTGGGGTCTGAAATATGACGGTGGTAAGGACCCGCTATGTTTTATTGAATGGGGGGAGGAGCTGGCCGACAGTTACGAAGTTGGTCGCGATTCCATCCCACGAGCGTTACCTGAGTTGCTGAAGGACAAGGCCTTGGTGTGGTACCGGAACAACAACAGGCAGTGGCAAGAGTGGGAAGCCTTCAAGAAGGACTTTCTAAAATTTTTCCTGAGCTCGAGGTATTTCGAGAAGCTAGATGACGAGATCCGTCAGCGTACGCAGCGCGCAGGTGAGCAGTTTAAGGATTACGTTTTATCGTTACAGGCACTCATGCGTCACGCTGACTACAACGGCGAGCAGAAGCTGAACCGGATTTACAGAAATTGTCGACGAGAGTACCAGCTTTACATCAAACGGAGCGAGTTCACCAGCTTAGAGGAACTGGTAAGCATGGCCGAGGATTACAAGAACATCTTACCGGAGAAAGAACCGCTGAGGCCGGCGACGAAACCTTTTGTACCGCGACGGCCAACCGAGCATTATCAATATATACGCGAAGATGAGAAGCAAGGAGATCGGAGAACGGAGGCGCAACGACAAGCGAGCACGCCAGAGCATGCGACGACACCACGCCAAGGGCCCATCGATCTACGGAACGCATGCAGGCGATGCGGGGAAAGCGGACACTATGCACATGGGTGTCGAAACGAAAGAAGGGATTTCTGCTGGCAGTGTGGCCGAGTAGGTATACTAACGCGTGCCTGCTGTCGTGGACAGCAGGGAAACGGGCAGAGACCCCATTGGTATCGAGGGGTGGCATCACAACAAACCCAACCTCGTACTCAGTAAGTACATTTAGGCAGACCCAAGGGCGAATCTTGGCTGCAGTAACCCTGGAGAGGAAGTCATGGCGTCAGTAGATACGGGGGCGACACGAAGTTTCATCAGCGAGAAGACAGCGGCGAAAATAGATGCACGGAAGCTCAAGAAGATACATACAAGAGTGGTGATGGGCGATGGCAGCGCAGCATGGATAGCGGAGGCAGTGGACGCAGAGGTAAAACTGGGGGATCAAGTGCATCAGAGTGAGTTGTTAGGGTTAGTCGACAGCGTGGTGATCGGGACAGATTATCTGGAAAAGGCTAAATTTGAGCTGAGGTGTGGCAACGAAACAATGACGTTACGAACAGAAGAGAGAGCGCAGGAGATGGTGACGTGTACAACCATGATGGAGGACGAAGGTAGCGCAAGTATCGAGAAAGACGTGAGGAATGACGTTGCGGTGAGTACGTTTCTAAAGCGCGAATTACAGATTTTCGAAGAGATGACAGGAGTATCCAACATTGCCACGCATAAGATAGTGATGCGAGATGACCGTCCAATCAAACAGCGGTATTTCCCTAAGAAGCCAAAGATGCAGGAGATCATAAACAAGGAGGTTGACGAGCTAATAGAGAAGGGTTGCATCGAACCATCCCACAGCCCACACAGTGCACCAATAGTTCTAGCCCGGAAGAAGAACGGCAAATGGAGACTCTGCGTTGACTATCGGCAGCTCAACGCTCGCTCAGTGCCAGATGCGTACCCACTCCCAAGAATACAGCATATCTTAGATAGGCTACGTAGCGCGCGTTTTATCAGCAGTCTGGACCTCAAAAATGGTTATTGGCAAATCCCGATGGAAGAAGATAGCAAGAAGTATACAGCATTTACCGTGCCCGGCCGAGGGTTGTATCACTGGAAAGTGATGCCGTTCGGTCTACATTCCGCTCCGGCTACGTTTCAGCGAGCACTCGACCGTGTTATTGGCCCAGAGTTGGAACCAAATGCGTTTGCCTACCTGGATGATATCATCATCACCAGCACAACTTTGGAAGAGCATATAAAGCACCTAGGGGAAGTATTTCGGCGGCTACGGAGGGCGAATCTGAAGATCAACCCAGAGAAATGTGAGTTATTTAAGAAAAGTTTGAAATATCTAGGACACGTCGTCAGCGAGGAAGGAAAACACACGGATCCCGACAAAGTTGCGGCTATCAAGGAGGTGACGCCACCACACAACATACGACAGTTAAGGCGATTTCTGGGGATAGTCTCTTGGTACCGGAGGTTCGTACCCGACTTTTCACAAGTTGCGCACACACTGACGTCAATGTTGAAGAAGGGAAGTAGGTGGAAATGGTCCGAAGAACAACAGGCGGCATTCGAAGCGGTGAAGAATGCACTAATACAAGCACCAGCACTAGCTTGCCCAGATTTTACGAAAAGATTTCGATTACAGAGAGACGTGAGCGATTATGGTCTCGGAGCAGTTCTCACACAGGGGTTGGATGACGAAGAGCGAGTAATAGCGTATGCTAGCCGCCGGCTGAATAAAGCCGAGATGAACTACTCACCAACTGAGAAGGAATGTATAGCAATCCTGTGGGCAATAACGAAAATGAGACCGTATTTAGAAGGGTACAATTTCACGGTTATCACCGATCATCTGGCTTTGAAACGGTTGACTGGATCGCTCGATGGGCGCTCGAGTTACAGCAGTATTCGTTCGACGTGCAGTATAGGAAGGGCAAGATGAACGTGGTCGCAGATGCACTGTCAAGGCAGCCACTGGAGGAACAGCTGGGTAGCCTTACGACACATGAAGAAAGTTTGAGTTGCAAGTGGTACACGTCAAAGATGGCTGAAGTAACGAGGACACCAGAGAAGTTTCCCGAATACGTCATAGAGGAAGGAGGACTATACAGACGAATTGGAAGTCAAATGGATGGTGAGGATGCGGTACCGTAGAAGTTATGCGTACCGAAATCGGAGAGGCGAAGTGTGCTTAACGAGATTCACGACACACCAAGCGCGGGGCACATGGGGATACGGAAATCCATCGCGCGTGCAATGATGCGGTATTACTGGCCTGGGATGTTCAGGGACGTACGGAAGTACGTGCAACAATGCCACGCATGCCAAGTCTACAAACCCAGCCAGCAACAAGCTGCAGGTAAGATGCTAACGCAGATTTCAGATGAACCTTTTGCTACCGTTTGTGCAGATTTCGTTGGACCACTCCCTCGTTCGAAGCATGGTAATACGATGGCATTAGTTTTCGTGGATAAATTCTCGAAATGGGTAGAGATCATAGCAATACGGAAGGCGACGACGGAGAATGTGATCAGAGGTATGAGGGAGAGGATTTTGGCCCGATTTGGCGCGCCAAAAATTCTAATCACAGACAATGGAGCACAGTTCACAAGCAGGAATTTCAAGAAGTTTTTACAAGAAGCCGGCATAAAGCACAAGCTAACGGCACCGTACACACCGCAAGAGAACCCGACGGAGAGAGCGAATCGTAACATCAAGAGGATGATAGCACAATTCACCGGGAAGGAGCATAAGACATGGGATGAGTTGTTCCCAGAGATGACACTAGCACTGAATACGAGCGTATGCGAGTCAACAGGCTACAGTCCAGCATTCGTGGTACAGGGTAGGGAACCGAGGATCCCCAACGCCCTCTACGATGAGCAAACACTTGGCACAGGCGAGGAGAAGGTGGCTCTCAGTGAAAAGATGGCGAAAATGTGACAGGTATATCAGATGGCACGTCGTAGACAACAGCAAGCGTCAGCGGAGCAGGCAAGGCATTATAATTTACGTAGGAGGCAATGGCAACCGGCGGTGGGCGACTTGGTACTAGTAAAAGAGCATCAGCTGTCCAAAGCAGTGGACAATTTCGCAGCAAAGTTAGCACCAAGATACAGTGGGCCTCATCGTGTAACGAACTTCGTATCGCCCGTAATCGTCGAGCTAGACAAGGTGCATAACGGCAAAAGGAGGACGGCACACATAAGCGAGCTAAAAGCATACCATCAAGCGACAGTCGAAGAAGAAGCAAGTCCAGAAACAGAAAGAAGAATACGTTCACCCCGCGAACGTGGTAAGTCAAATGCGCCCCGCCAAGCCCCGAATGGGGGCTTCACCGAAGTCCCCATCGGGGAACAAACGAGACGACCGACGACGATAGCAACAACACGACGCGCGCCATCATCAGCATCGTGTAGTAGAACCTCGAACCAACATTCCACCGAGATATCCACCGAGGAACACACAGAGCAACTGGCCGTAGTAAGAGCAACGCCACGCGCGCCAACATCGCAAACAGTCCAGGTCACGGAAGAAGATCAGACGGATTACAGCACGGTAGCGACGTGTGGTTCACTAGCACTCGCCAATTCAGGTGCATATGGTTTCGGAATCGAACGCGCAGACATAATCAACAACCAACAGGTGGTAGATGAAGACCGGAGTGGGTGGCACACAGCACGAGCGCAAGCCCCAACCCTAGACAACGGGATCCTGACGACGATGACCTACGTCAACCACATAGCCAGCCAATGCAAAACCTGGTGACGGAATTCTGCATAACATTTCATTTTAGAACAAGACCCAGATCGCGAGAGATTACCCTATAAATAAGGCAAGTATTGACCGCCACGAGAAATTGAATTTTACAATGGTGACAGTAAGTCACATTACGGTAGGTGAGGAGAGAGCGTGAGGACCCAAATCCATCGGCATTGGGGCCACACACGCAAAACCACATTTTTCAAATTTTACAATATTCAAATTTACCGACATAATTTTTTTGAAATACCCTAATGTACATATACGTATAACTTTGATTTTACATTCGTATATTGGTACATCATCATTCCGCAGCAGTAGGACCACATATACAGCGAAAACCAAAGCACATAAAGAGATCCAAATATCCTGCAACAACAAGACAACGTACCCAGGAAATCATGATGAGCGCTGCCGGGAATAATACTGTTAGACGATCCGCGAGGACTCCTATAAAAAGGGAGCACAACACCGAAAATAAATCAAAAGTTTCTAAACATGGACAAAAGCGACAACGCAAGTTATACCACCGAGAGTGCTAAGGACGGTTCACTCCGTATCAGAATCCGGCGGGACCTAAGCCAGCACAACCACCATACGACGGGCCCAGTGCCACCAGAAGAGGAGGAAGTTGCCTACGACGGGGAGACCGACAGTCAGGGCACGGAAACGTTCGGGTATCTCAGGGGCAACGAGGGCGGCCCGATACTTAGCCCGAGGTACGAGACGGTGTCGGAGTGCGAGTCGGCAGGGTCACTCGTCGACATGGGTAACGAGATCCATACAGTACTGAGTACGGATATGAACCCGAGGAGCGTGCCGTGGTCCGGGACTCTACCCCAATTCCCATTTCCTCAGACAGCGAGGAAGAAGGCGACGAACCACCACCGAGCAACAGGGCGAGCTTTCCATACGCCAAACCGACGAAGAGGTACAAGGCCGGGGGTTTGTCGAATACCAGCGGCACATCACCCTCCGCATGCGGATATACGACGCCAACGCAAGCACGGAACCCCCCACCAAGTGGAGGATCTTGGAGGCGGTAATGGGACCCCCAACGAACGTCAACAACGACGACGAAGTATTTAGCCGTTTGACCAATGAGGTCAACGGCAGCCTCAACGACGACGACGAAGTATTTAGCCGTTTGACCAACGAGGTCAACGGCAGGCTCAACGACGACGACGAAATATTTAGCCGTTTGACCAACGAGGTCAACGGCAGCCTCAACGACAGCGACGTACTAAGTCTCAACGCGAGTGACGGCAACATAGGCGAAGGTGAGGATGTGCTCACAGAAATCGAGAGGTGGCTCGAAAAGACAACAGCGGAGGCGACCGAGACATGGGCCAACCGAACCGGAGTCGAACCCCTCCCCGAGGAATTAGAGAGAGACATCAAGGAGCATGTACAGGTAGTACGGACGAAGCGGCGGAAGAGGACGTTCCATCGGAACATAGACGGTCACACGTACCGAGTGAGAATCACTAGGACCGGCCTGGTAACGGTAACCCTGCTTACGGCAGGTGACGGGAGAGTGTGAGGACCCAAATCCACCGGCTTTGGAGCCCACACATTCGAACCTACAAATATTTATCAAAACTCATTAAAATGTGTATAAATTCTACTTGAAATACAATGAATTTATACATATAGCGTGTAAAATGTACAAAACTGAATCATATGAATTAAATTTACACATACAAAATAATCATTTTTGAATTACCCTAATATACATATAAACATTCATGACAACATCTAATTTCTTCGTTTAAATAATTGTCCCTGCCCGCATACGGTAAATATTTTGGTTGAACATTATAATTTCCACAGATAACCCATAACCGGCTGGAATTTTAAATAATGCTGGGAATACAGCAATGCAATAAGCAACACACATAAGCTCCCATTGCAAGAACACCAAAAACATACAAACATACGTATACCAAGCCATTGCGACCAAGCACAGCAGGCATTGAAGCGAACCGTCGGGGCGGACATCCCACAAAGAGAAACGAAAAAAATGCAATGTACTAGGAAGCGGTCACGTTAGCATACCAACAACACAGCGTGGGTACTAGACACAAGTTACCTACGAAGGGCAACCAACTCGTCGACAACAACAAGACCCAATAAGCAAGCAGCAGAGGGAAAAAAAATAACTATGCTAGCTAACTGGAGATGCGTGCCAACGAACTCACATGTTAGGGGGGGCAGTACAAGAGGCATTTTTACATACGCAATTTGGAGATAGATACTTATAATGCGATATATGCGTAGAATAATACAGTTAAATGTAAGATACCTTAAGTAAATACATATAATAAGTAAAATTTATTGTTGCAGGATAACTGTCCACCTGCGCGTGGACAAGTATAAAAGGGCGACAAATTTCGCGAATTGAGACAGTAGCCAGCTAGGTATAGTAGCCTGCGTAGTAGTAGCGGTGAATGGGACTCCTGGGATTTTTCCATCTCACGAGTTCTTTATTTTAGCAACTTTGGGGGTTTTTCCAACCTCATCGTTAGAGGGATTGTGGTGGTTTTTCCACCTCCGCAACCTTCAGAAAGAGCAGGGTATTCTTAAGCTATATACTCGGTGGGGTTTTACCAACTCCACCGACTGGGAGGAAGTGGTGGTACTCCACCTCCACTTTCTTTACGAAGTAGTCTGAGATTTTTAGTTTAAGCGTAGTCCCGGTGGGGGTTTTCCCAACCCCATCGGCGTAGAACCGACGGTGGTTTCCCACCTCCGTCGCCATAGCTTTAAGGGTAGTTTGAATATTTTGGAATAAAGAGTTTATAACGTTTCTTTTTTAACAACAAAACGGGATCTTTCTCTTTAAAAGGAGACGATAGGGATTCTTCTCTAATTCCACAGGGAACCTGGACGGACTGAGCATACCCCGGCGCAAGGAAAAGTCCGTCACAGTTTTTCGGTCACGATGAAGTCGGCGGTACGCTCGAACGAAATAAGTATGGGCAGGTGGTCGGATGCCAATGTTATCATCGGCTGCCAGTTGACGCAGTTTACGAGTTCTGCGCTCACGATTGAGATATCTGGCGAGCTATGGCAGCTTCCTACCATACGTGTGGGGGCGTCTCCGTTTATTGTGCAGAACGTCGTTTCTTCTATTTGATCCGCCAACATCTCACCCCTACTGTCCGCCCGCAAGTTTGAATGCCATAGGTCGTGATGGGCATTGAAATCGCCTAAGATAATGCGATTGTTGCCAGTGAGTAAGGCCTCGATTTTAGGGCGGTATCCACTGGGGCAACAGGTGACAGGAGGGATGTAGATGCTGACGATTTCTAGATTTGCATCGCCTGACCGGACAGATAGGCCTTGACGTTCTAAGACATTGTCCCTGCGGTCGATGCCAGGATCAAATATATGATATTGCACAGAGTGGTGTATAATAAACGCGAGGCCGCCTCCATTTCCGCTCTCGCCGTCCTTCCTGTGGACATTATACCCAGAGCAGGTCTGCAATGCAGATCTTGCTGTGAGTTTAGTCTCTTGAATCGCAGCAATGCGGATGTTGTGCCGCTTCATGAAATCGACTATCTCCGTAATCTTCCCAGTTAGTGCATTACAGTTTAACTGCAGAATTCTGAAGTGCATGAGGGGTGACGCCGCCACTCTAGGGGTAAGTGACGGGTGACTACTCCTAGGTTGTGGAAGGCCAGGACGCAATTGCTGTTGTGGCCTTGGGACTGGGCGTAGACTACGGGACGCCCTTGGGCGTGAGCAGCAAGGAGCCACAAAAGATTTATAAAAGTTACGTGGACGTCGGGTTTTGGGATCAAGCCCAGAACAACCTGTCCGATGCAACCATCCCTTGCACGAGACACACTGAACAGAGTATGACCGTCCTAAAAAGATTCTTTTCTGGCAAATGCAGCAAAACCATTTCTCAGGACCGGGGTCAGGAGACGGACCCGGATTGGGTTCGATACCTTCCCGGAGTAAGAGAATATGTAGCAGTCCTGCTGCAAGGAACTGCTGGGAGGATGACAATTTGTGGGAGGGACGAAACAAATTAAATGGGGTCACACTGAAATGACAGTCCTTGGTCGGGAAAAATCCCGAGTCGCTCCGGTACATAGAACCGACTGCCTTGGGAAGCGAACTGAGTCAGTCGTAGGTGGTAGTCGGCGTCTTTAAGTAAATAATTTATATTAGTATATTTCAGATTTAATCACTGTTGGTACAAGTTACGCTACCCACTAAGTGCAAAACTAATTAGGGCATTGTGTGTCTGTCTCCCATTTTGTCCTTAAGAGAATATCATTAAAAAATTGATAATGAATACCGAAATAGCTATAATTATTGATTCTTTAATATAGCAATTTCAAGTCCTCCTAAACAAGTTTCTGAATTCTCCCACACAAATGAATTAAAGATATCAATCTTTCCTTTTGGTGTCACTTGGAAGTATGGTTTTAGTAGGGATATACTTGAGCCCACCGACTATAACGAGGGGGTCCAGGGCTTTCGGACACCTCCCAAAATGCCGAGCTGGTAAACATATTTACTATTGATTCAAGGTTCGATTCGAGCTCAAGGCCAGAACAATAATTTTTTTCTAATGATAATTATTGTTATTTTTTAATTTTTCAAAATTTGAAAAATTGTATTTTGTTTTTGGAATAGTAAGTAGAAAATTTTTCAGACAACCTGCCATAGCTGCGCAGATAGATCCATTTCGAAGAGTGCTAAGCCTTCATCATCAGTACGCTTTAGGCATGCTGCGCTAACCATTTAGCTATACAGCGGTGGTTTGTTTGACTGGCAAATTTGCTACTTCTATTCCTTTTTACCAACTATATTTATTCAGTGTTGCGCCATCACTGATAATGCTGGATTTTTGATTATTGTCAATTACTTTGTTTGACATTCCCAAGTGCTCATGGTTTATTAACAATTGTTTTTGTTTTTATCTGCCAATTGATAAATGATTCAAGGTTCGATTCGAGCTCAAGGCCAGAACAATAATTTTTTTCTAATAATAATTATTGTTATTTTTTAATTTTTCTAAATTTGAAAAATTGTATTTTGTTTTTAGAATAGTAAGTAGACAATTTTTCAGACAACCTGCCATAGCTGCGCAGATAGATCCATTTCGAAGAGTGCTAAGCCTTCATCATCAGTACGCTTTAGGCATGCTGCGCTAACCATTTAGCTATACAGCGGTGGTTTTTTTGACTGGCAAATTTGCTACTTCTATTCCTTTTTACCAACTATATTTATTCAGTGTTGCGCCATCACTGATAATGCTGGATTTTTGATTATTGTCAATTACTTTGTTTGACATTCCCAAGTGCTCATGGTTTATTAACAATTGTTTTTGTTTTTATCGGCCAATTGATAAATGATTCAAGGTTCGATTCGAGCTCAAGGCCAGAACAATAATTTTTTTCTAATGATAATTATTGTTATTTTTTAATTTTTCTAAATTTGAAAAATTGTATTTTGTTTTTAGAATAGTAAGTAGACAATTTTTCATCATTTTTTTTTGCTACATTTGCTCAAAAAGTGTATATTAGACTATCTGACAGTTCTTGGACCTTTTAAAATATTGGTTATGAATTAACATTTTCCCTCTTGACATAATAGTGGAATGTAAAAATTAATTTAAGAAGTCCTTTTCCTTCAAGTTTAAGGATAAATATTTCATTTGGCAGCTGGCTCAACTCCCCGTTCAGAGAACAAATATTTTATCACTCAACTAACGGAGACATGTTTGCAACGTATCAACAAAAATATTGTTCGCTGAAAGCGCCCAATGCCAGTGACTGAAAAACTGTTACAGTGTTAAGCAGCAGTTACCCACGAACGTACGTACAAAAAACGTGTCAGCTGACACGTTCTATCTTATGAATGTGCAATGTAAACGAAAACTCACCGACGTTCAACGCACGTACGTACGTAGCCCGGAACGTAGAAATCAAAACAATTTTGATTTTTTCCGTAAGAACTTGTCAGCTGATCGCTCTCCCACTAGACAGAGTTGCTAGTAAACTTTTGTGCGCTAATTTTTGACCGACTGGGAATAAGGGACGGAGAGAAAAAGAAGAAGAGTTAGACAAAGATAGAGAGATAGGGATAGGTGGAGCGGGGAGGAAGAGAAAACTAGAGAGAAAAGAAGGGATGGAAAAGGCGAAGGGGTAGAAAGAGGCGAAGACAGAGAAGTTAATAAAAGGATACAGGAAAGGTGAATTAGAGGTAGAAACTTATTTAAAATTGTGCAGCTAGACAAAAGCAAAACTATATATTCAAGAAATCAGTTGCAAACATTTAAATTTTCCAGCAATTTTCTGGTTTCCCGACCACTTCGTCCCCCTTGTGAGAAGCACCCGCAACGTGATAGTCTCCCTGCGCCTTCTTCCCCCTCGCTTCGCCATTGTAAGTGTGCGAGATATTGATCACAATATAAACAAACAATGTTTATTTTATTTCCTCCTTGCTTATTTGCATGTTTTCGATATCCAGTTTAAAATTTCTGAAGATTTTCGCCGGATTTGCCTTAAAGAGTTTTCTCTTTTCTATTTTGGAAATGTGATGGTGACCACTTCAAAGTACAATTTTTTAGGGGTACTTACTTCAATAAATAAAAGACTTGAAATCTTACCAAATGATATTTTATTATGTATAAATATACTTTGTATACCTTTAACGGGAGTTTATCTTTACTTACTTTACAAAGATGGCAAAGTCATTCACGTCTATTTCGCAGCCCGGCCACCCGCATATTCCATGTGCATATAGAGGGTGATAATATCTTTTCGGACTGTCGGTACTTTTTTTCCTATCAACGTAACTTTTGGCACTGAAATTGGATTCATTACAGCTGATTTCAGCATATTTATCACTCTCCTCGGTATATCCCCCACCTATAGCATCAAAAAAGTTCGCATAGTTTGGTGACATCGAAACAGCACCTGTGTAGCCATTGCCTATTTTAGCCGCGGAAGCATTTTTATGTGGTGATTGTACATGCGCTGCTGCAGCTGCTTCTGCTGCTGCTGCATGCAGCGTTATTTTCACGTTGGATGGAGAGGAAACTGAAACTGGAGGCAAAGAAATAATTACAGGCGACATTATAGTAGACGAATCGGGTGGTGGTGTCATTATACGTGGGGAAGAGAGAGGACATGTACCATGCATCACAAGATTCCGAAAACGTGTTTCTTGTTGCTCCTCATGATTTTCATGCTCCTGATGGCATAACATAGCCGTCGCTTTATTAGTCGTAGTGGTGCTCTTGTGTTGTAAATCCGATGAATGAATATTCTTAAATTTTTGGTCTGCATGTATGTTTTCGATATCCAGCATATGTGGTGTTACTGTTTCAGATTCCATTACTACCGTAGGAAGCAAAAGTGTAGCGTTCGTCGGAGTATATATCAAAGCTATTTATTGACAAAAGCTCTTTAGTGTTGGCGGTGCATGAGAACTGTGTTATAGAGAAAAGAATGGATGTCAGTATCTGAAAATAAACAAATGGTAATTAAACATAACAAGCGTGCCCGAAATCAGTTGAAATGAAAGTTCCATTAGTTTATATGCAATTATTGAATAAAATTTACTTAAAAGTTATTTATTATATTGAAAAACTCACGGAATTTAAAGTGTGTCTGAAATCAGTTTAAATAAAAGTTGATAAACTAGCAAAATTATCGCTTTCCAAAAAACAAGGAAACGTCATTTTTATCTCCAGTAACGCATTTAAATAACTTTTTTAACCGAATTTGCTTCCGCTAAACTTGCCTAACAATTATTTTTCAAATTTGTTATGCAAAAACTTTTATCACCTTTTATCATCTCTGATAGGTTTGATGAACTTAGGATGAGCTTGAATGTTAACCTTGCATTTTAATTGACGACAACAAGGTCATTGAAAAAATAAAAACCCTTTATTATGCAGAATGTATGCATGATTCAATTACAGAGATTTGACGCTCCCAAATTTAAAAATATGGACGGGTTGCTTTTATGAGTAAGGAAAACGGGGAATAATTCCATCTTTTCCCGCGAAAATTGTAGTAGAAAAGTTCTTTTAGTAGTGATAATAAATTTGTAAATGCCAACAGGTTTTGGGGGAAATAATTCATTTTCTACTAAATATTTTGTGAATTGAAAAAGAGTTATATTGGCTTGGTCATTCTTTCAGTATTTGTTTGAAGAATGCCGTACGTAGAATTTGATTCAAAAATACAATATCTCAAAATTTTCTTTGAAAAACCCCCTATCAGTACATTTTGATATCAGAGGGAGTTATCGAAAAGCATTCTGAGGTAAGACGTTTTTCAATCTAATTCTAGTATAGGGCGTTTTTGTGAAAAATTTTGAAATGGGAAATTAAAAAAAAATATTTTGGTATCGGACGATTTTGAACAGGCAGCCGAAATGGGGTGATACTCTACTCATCAGCCACAATGAACTGACAAAAAAAAAAAAAAAAAAAAGAAAATGGCTTATTGTTGTTGTTGTAGCAGTCCTTCGCCTCATCCAATAGGTGCGACCAATCACAAATTGTCATCAATGTCCTCTAACGGGAGTCCCAGGAAACTTGCTGTTTCAACAGGGTCAACCATAATGAGAGGTGCGTAAGAGGCGTCGGTTCTACAATACAAATAAAGAGATGGTTTGTGTCATGTGGGGATGACCTCTTAAGCCCCTAGGCGTTGTAGCCTCATCAATCAGATGTTTGACAAAAACTGTTTGGTTAGCATTTAATTTCTCTCCCTAATGGGCAGTAATCTCGCTTCATTGTGTAGGTGGTATTCTGGGGAAATAAGGGCCCATAGAGGTTCTAAGGGCAGTATTTTGGCAGGCCTGTATTTTCTTCCAGTGAGTAACCTTTAGGCTTGGCGACCATATTGGGGGGGCATAGCATACAATCGCCCGGCCAATTGCTTTGTAAGTGGTAATGAGCGTTTCATCTTTACCCCAAGTACTGCCGGCAAGAGATTTGTGCATTTTATTACGGCTATGGATTTTCGGAACAATTGCGGCTGCATGCTCTCCAAAATATAACTCCTGCACGAACGTCGCACCCAAGATTTTAGGGTGTAAGATAGTCGATAGCTTGATGCCATGGACGTGGATGTTCAATTTGGTCGACATTTGGCGCGTCCATGTTTTAAATAAGGTCGCCGATGATTTGGTCGGCGACAATATCAGGTTTCGCGAGGCGAAAAAGTCAGGGAGATAGCTGTTTATTTTGTTACAAAGCTCATCGATATGTGGCCATTATTGTGCAGTCATCGGCGAAGGAAACGGTAGTGACTCCTTCTGGTGGTGAAGGTAGCTTTGGTATCTAGAATTTAAACAAAAGTGGGGATAGGACACCACCCTGTGGCACCCCTTGTTTAATTCTTCTTGGTTTTGAAGTTTCGTTCCTAAATTGTATCGATGTCTGCCGACCACCCAGATAATTTTAGGTCCACCTTTTAAGACTTGGGGGAAGTGTAGACCCTTCCAGTTCTTGACCATATCAAAAGCTTTTGAGAGGTGTAACGCAACGAGTACTGTCCTAGGAAAGGGGTTTTGATTTAATCCATAATTTATCTGAGTGCTATTGGTTAAAGCGCAGAATGTGTGAACAGGAAGATGCCACAAAAGATTTATAAAAGTTACTAGGATGTGGGGTTTTGGCGTCTAGCCCAGAACAAACTGTTCGATCCAACCATTCCTTCTACGCGATACACTAACAAGAGTGTGGCCGTCGTAAAAATATTCTTTTTCGGCACACCCAGCAAAACCATTTCTTAGGATCGGGGTCAGGTGCAGGACCCGGATTGGGTTCGATACCTTCCCGGAGCAAGGATCTGCTGGGAGGATGACAACAAATTAAATGGGGTTACACTGAAATGACAGCCCTTGGTCGGGAAAAATCCCGAGTCGCTCCGGTACAAAGAACTGCCTTGGGAAGCGATGGCTTAGATTGTATTAGAACTTTATATTCCGACCTTAACTTTGACAGAAGAGTTAAGCTTTTGTGCGGTCCTGCTACACAGGGAGTATTCACTTTTTTATTCTGAAATTTCGGAAATCTCTTCCGCTAAATATTCATGGAAGTGTTCCGGATAAACCGTTAATTTAGAATATTCGGACACGTTCGTTTGATACTACCTCACGAGGTCCGATATACCAAATAAGTATATACATAATATTCCAAAAGTACCCCGATTTCACAAATTCTTAAATAGAGATGAGTGTTCCAGCATGCACATTTCATTATGGCATGTGCATTATTTAATAATGACATTTCTGTGTGAATCGATTTACTTGTCGAGTTTTTGACGTTGAACGATGAATTTTGAATTGGTTTAGGTTTCGTATGTTCATAGGTTTACGAAAGTGCACGATTCCTTGGTGTCCTACTATTCATAAAATTACCTATGTTCAGCCAACAACACTAATATATCATGTTACCAAATTCAACATAAAATTAAAAAAATTGGTCTAAGGAATTATCGGGTATTTGTAAGTGGCAGATTCCACAGATAATTGGAATAATTTATGTATCGGCTCAGATAAGTTAACTGCACAGTATTTGAGTACACAACTAGGAACACCATCTGGACCCGGAGAAAAAATCGGTTTCAAACCGAGAAGGCTCTGAAGAACAGTATTCTTATCAATTACTGGATTAGGAATGCAATTAAAACTTTCCAAGTTGTAGGAGTGTTGACCGGGTTGAAAACGTTTAGATGAGTAGGTCGACCTGAAGAATTCTGCAAATAATTCCGCAATATCATTATCAGAACTAGCATTCTTGCAACCAAAAGAAAAAGTAGCTGGAAAACCAGATGTTTTCCTCTTGGAATTAACAAAACTGTAAAATCTTTTCGGATTGTTGAAAAATTGAAATTTACAACTGCTTAAGTACAATTTATAACATTGTTGGTTTAGACAATGAAAGTTGCAACGAGCAACCGAATATTTAGAAAAATCGGCAGACGATCCTGATCTCTTGAAACGTTTATAAAGCCTAGATTTAACATTATTGAGTCTAATAAGTTGTCTTGTGAACCAAGGTGGTTTACTTGTTCCAGCACTAACACATCGAAGGGGGACACAGCTTTCAAAGAAGCCATCAAGAATACCGTAAAATAATGAAGTCGCTGAGTTGACGTCCTTACTCGAATAAAGATCTGACCAGTCATGAGTAGCAATCAATTCGTTGAGTTTTATGAAGTCCGCCTTATAAAAACATCTTGAGCGGGATCGAGATTTTAATTTTGTAAAGCACAGCTCCATAGGAGGCTAAATAATATCAATTTCTATTTCAAGCGTAGGATGTAAGGGATCTTCTGGAAAAGATAAAGGAGAAATACGATTGAGGTCAAGAATCTTGTTTTTACAATTTAAAACATTGTTGATCTGTACGAGAGATGTATCTAAAATAGTCTTAACGAAATCATGCTGACAGGTGGGAGTCAAAGTGTTTGAGTCGCTCAAGCTAATCCAATTTACCGAGGGTAAGTTGAAATCACCAAGAACGACTAAGCGATCTTTGTCTCGCAACTGAGAGTACAAGTTTCGAATAGCTAAATTATGGCAATTGTAAACATACATATCCGACCGGGGCGGAATATATGAGCAACAAATATATAAGTTAAAACATCACATTGAAATCTTTACTGCTATAAACTCAATATCAAATGCGTTGTCCGACAACAGCAACTCGGATGAAAGACTTGAGTCCACAGCAATAAGAACACCGCCTCTCTGGTTGATGTAGAGATCGTAAGTATGAGCTGGCTGATAACAATAGCTTCAAATAATTTTGGAATAGCGGAGAGCTTTACTATGCCGCGATAGTTTTCAATGAAATATCTAACCTCGCTCTTATAAGGAGGATCTCATTCCTCCTGATACGCTGACGGAAAGATTCCACTCTTCAAAGATAGATTCAACAAGTTAGATAGAGGCTTATAAATATAGTCTGCGCACAATTCTCGAAAAAAATTTGCAAAATCTTGATTGTCGTTGGATAAAAAATTTCGGTACTTCATAATTGAAGAGAACACCTTTACGTTGCGTTTGGAGTTTACGAAACCATAAAACGACTTTGGGTTTCGGATAATATTATTTTTCATCTCACAGATATAAGCGTTATAACACTTTTTATTGGGTTCAAAATACTTCTGAAGTAAAATTGAATCATGATAGTAGTCTTTACTCTTGATTTCTTATGTAACTTAAATGACCGTTTTCTTTTATATTTTTTTAAGCTCTCAGTCCTTAAGTAAACCATGCTTGGGTTGGTTCAACAGTTCCAGATCTACGTTTAGGAACATACCTTTCAAATAGGATGTAATGGTATTTCCAAAATGCGAGACTTTTGTCTCTATATCTGTACTAGAGACAACTAAAATTATATAATTATTAAACCTACAAGTATTAAAGCGCTAGCTACCAGGGTCTTCGGGTTATTGCTACGTTAAACAGGAGATGGCGAATAGGGTCATGAGAACAATAATGCATGTGTGTTGGCGAAAAGAAACATGGTTTTATGATAAGTGCATTTACAGGTGAGTATGACATGCATACACCTGTAGTACGCAAGCGCATAGATGTACACTCACATGTATTACACTGCATAATTCACCATGCCTGCAAAATTAATTTACAATAGGTATTTGTTTTATGTGTAGTAAACGAGCAATAAAAGTAAATAAATATTAAATGGATATATTACACAACTTTATAAACTTACTAGAAGATCCGGCAGACGTTGTTCTGCCCTAAATGTGGCCTATCTGCATACATTTTAATAAGCTTTTTCTGTCTGACTCTGCCCTTCTCCCTCTTAACTTTTTCCTAATCCTTTTATTCACCCCTCCCTCCGTCTTTTTTGCTTCATCTATCTCCATCTTCGTCTCATTCTATCTCTTTCTCAATCTCCTTCTCCATTTTCTCTTCTCTCAATTGCTTCTCATTCTTCTGCATCCCTTATTGCCTGTCCCAGAGGGTGGTATGTATTTTATTCCAGTCCCAGTCCAAGTCCCAGTCCCACTCCGAGTCTCAGTCCCAGTCCTAGTCATAATCCCAGTCCCAGTCCGTTTCTGGATAATATATTACTCTGTACTAAAGCACTCATCAATAGCTTTCATTTGATTTCCATATTCTATAAACACATTCTAGGGGTACACGGGTCCACGTTTCGGCCTATATCTCGAGACCCTGTACATCGATTGCAACCAAACCGCGTGAGGTTTACGCAGCTTGTGTGAAAGTTTGAACAAAATCGACCGACGCATCTCTTCAAACACCGGCGACCAACTAACATACATTTTAGCCTTTCTTTTTATATATATCGACTTTTATTTTTCACACTTCACTATAATATTAAAACGAAATGCATATATTCGTTGCTTTTGAAATTCGGCTTAAAATTTGCACATGGAACAACTAAAGACTCTCCTGAATTAAAAAAAATGGCATAGTACCTCTAAATCGCGGGCCCCCTCAGAAACACCGGGGCCGAGGCTAATCCCCCCCCCCCCCCCCCTCACCTTCTCGACGGGCCTGGTAATGTGCTATACTTGATATCATTCGCTATAATATTTTTTATTGATAAGCACGTTGTTTAATTAAACACCAACCATTTACACGGAAGCATATCCGCACCACCCGAAAATAATATTGCGACTATAAACTGAGATATAACCTATCCTATATTTCAATCTGGATCGAACTACATACGGGGTGCAAAACAAATTCAAAATCGGTTTAGTAGTTTAAGAGTCCATCGGGAACAAACATAGTGACACGTGATTTTTATATATTAAGATAAACAAAATCTATACTCTCTATATCCCAACGATTAAGGTAAGATGATGGCTTGTTGTTGTTAAATACCGAAGTTCTTATTTGGTTTAATCCTGCGCATACATCCAAAATATGGATAGCAGTATTATTGGTTGAGCCGCAAAAGAAACAGACTTGTCGTTCTGATCCGTTTAAGAGATGTGAATGTGTGGTAATTGTGTGTCCGATTTTAAGGCGCTTTGTTGATAGTCAAACCAATCTTGTATGAAGTATTTTGAAGTATATTCTTTGACGAGATTTTTAATATCTTAATCAATCACATAGTCGAACAGGTGCAAAGGTTGATTGCTCGTTATTTAGCAAGAGTATCGGCTTTTTCGTTTCCATCAATACCGGCATGGACTGGGATCCACATAAGTTTGATTGAATTTCATGTTCAAAAAGTATTTCTCTAATTAATTATTGGAATGTTGCTATTGTGGCCAACAATGGCTTCGAACGTAGACTTGCTATCACTGCAAATGACATAATTATTTCCCCTAAGAGAGGCGTACTGTACCGCTTTGAGTAATGCAGCTGCTTCGGCTGTGAATATCGGGCAATACGTTGGCACAGCACCGACGACAATTGTGTACACCAAGCTCATTTGTCACAGCAAACGTAAAGCTGGTGTCAGACCTCGATCCGTCAGTAAACAAGAATTTCCGAGAGCCTCTCAGAAGTTCAATAGATTTGTTGTAGATTTGCCTGTCGCTAGGGCTGGTAGACGCATTTTTAACACGCTTTTATTAGCTTGGCCTGCATGTAGCGGAATCTTTGGGCTTAATTTTCACCGGTTTCTAGAATTCTGATTAATTTGAAACTTTGCATACGTATCAAGGACCGATGACAATGCATTAATGTGATGTTGTGGTGACATAAGGTCAACGGCCATAAGGTCAATTGGCCTTATTACCACTTTGAATGGCCATAAGTTTGATTGAAACTTTGGACACATAACAAGGCTCGATGACAATGCATTAATATGATGGTGTGTTGACATAAGGTCAACGGCCATAAGGTCAATTGGCCTTATTACCACTTTGAATGGCCATAAGTTTGATTGAAGCTTTGCACACGTATCAAGGGTCGACGATAATGCATTAATGTGATGGTGTGGTAAAATAAAGTCAACGGCCATAAGGTCAATTGGCCTTATTACCACTTTGAATGACCATAAGTTTGATTTAAACTTTGCACACGTATCAAGGCTCGATGACAATGCAATAATGTGATGGTGGGTTGACATAAGGTTAACGGACATAAGGTCAATTGAACTTATGACCACCCCAAATGGCCATAGATTTGAAACCTTGCACATAATGCGAAAAACGCATTCCTTTATTAATGATAGAAGTGGATGCACGGCACATTTACGAAAGAGCATACTGGAGCCCTTTTTTAACACGGTTTTATTAGCTTGGCCTGTATGTAGCGGAATCTTTGAGCTTAATTTTCACCGGTTTCTAGAAGTCTGATTAATTTGAAACTTTGCATACGTATCAAGGACCGATGACAATGCATTAATGTGATGGTGTGGTGACATAAGGTCAACGGCCATAACGTCAATTGGCCTTATTACCACTTTGAAAGACCATAAGTTTGATTGAAACTTTGCACACATATCAAGGCTCGATGATAATGCATTAATATGATGGTGTGTTGACATAATGTCAACGGCCATAAGGTCATTTGGCCTTATTACCACTTTGAATGGCCATAAGTTTGATCGAAACTTTGCACACATATCAAGGCTCGATGACAATGCATTAATATGATGGTTTGTTGTCATAAGGTCAACGGCCATAAGGTCAATTGGATTTATTACAACTTTGAATGGCCATAGGTTTGATCTGCCGACCCTTGGCAATTTCGGCGAAAGACCGAGTCCAGCCTCCCTGCGTCTTGGCCCTTTTCGGTGCCGTGGGGTTGGATTCATCCATGGACCGCGGCGTTTCGAGGTTTCATCACTCTCGACTAAAACTTTTAAAATTATTTGAACTAAAAAATTAATAAATAATAGTTTAAAAAAACTAAAAAACACGCATTTATTGCAAACCGAACTAAAAAATAGAAAATAAATTTCAATTAAAAAGAGTTTATATAACAGTAGTAGAAGGTTAAACAATCGTTTATAGTTAATCACCTCAAAATAAAATTATAATAAAATTTAAGTTATTAACAGAATAATTTAATTCACAGTAAAAAGCGTGGGGTGCTTGATATTGAATGTTACAATCATTCTATTGACAACTATCTGAGAGGAAAGGTATGAAATGTAGTCAAATTCACCCCACGCTTTTTACTCTGAATTAAATTATTCTGTTAATAACTTAAATTTTATTATAATTTTATTTTGAGTTGATTAACTATAAACGATTGTTTAACCTTCTACTACTGTTATATAAACTCTTTTTAATTGAAATTTATTTTCTATTTTTTAGTTCTGTTTGCCATAAAAGCGTGTTTTTTTAGTTTTTTTTTAACTATTATTGTACTTTAATAGATTGGTTATGAAGAATGACTTTATTGACAGCCACTGCGGGTGTGTCTCATTTTTCGACAGCGCTGGTATCGAAACTATGTCCAGCTTTCTCCCATGTTTAAAGCACGTGATATCGCCGAGGTAGTTATATTTCGTTTTTTTGAGCCATTCCGATTTTATGTATGAAAAAGTAGTTTGCTTCTGCTGTACAGCATTTTTGGGATTAGCATCATCAAGATGGTACGGATTCTTTCGGAGATGGCTGGAAGTCCGGCTTCAGCTAAAATTACTTTTGGTGGAGATGTGGGGAAGCGCGGATACTTCTCCTGGCAGCTGCGTGATATGGTGCTTGTAGACGTTTGATGTGTGTTTTAGCGCAGTGACCATATATTGTAAGTCCGAAATCGATTTTAGAGAGTATCATGGCTTTAGTTATATTTACAAGAGTTCTTATATGTACTAGACAATATTTCGATGATAAGTATTTTATTATGTTAAGCCTAGAGAATAAGCTTAGTCTAATATATTCGCAATGCTCCTTAAATGTAAATCTTTTATCAAATAATATGCCTAATATCTTTAAGCTTTTAGTATGAGGAATATTAATTTTTAATTAGACAGGAAGATGTTAGGTAAGACGCATTTATGTTTTCTGCAAATATGAAAGGTTGTGCTTTTATTTGCCTACAAATTTGCTCCGGATATTTTTGACCAATCGTTTAAGTCTGCCAAGATATTAGAAAAGGTAGTTTTAATTGCGTTTAAATCTTTGGCTTTTGAAAAGATTACTACATCATCAGCATAAGCAAAATGTTCAATTTGGTTGTATGAAGAAATGATAGTGCTGACTGCGTTGAAGGCGATTGTAAATAGGATTACAAATAACGGAGATCCTTGAGGGATTCCATTAAAAATCGGGTATATTTCAGATTTCTCACTGTTTACGCGAACGAAAAACTTTCGATTGAATAGGAAGGATTTTACAATATATATAATTTTTCCCCAACTTTCCATCGTTTAAGTTCTTGTAAAATACAATGGGCGCCAATTCTGTCATAAACCTTTTCAAAATCTAAACTCAGTATTGAAACATGCGTTTTTGATGAAAGGGCGTTGGAATTAAAATGCTGAAGCAACAGAAGAGGGTCAGTTACGCTTAAGCCTTTTCTAAACGCAAATTGGTGTGGATTAAATAATCATTTGGCTCGGAAAAACATATAATTCGTAGTGAGATTATCTTTTCTAACACTTTGGACATGCACGGTAAAAGTGAGATCGGCCTGTAAATTAGTATAGTAGTATTTGGCTTATTTGGTTTTGGGATAGGTATGATGCCCGCTGTCTTCCATTCTTGTGGGTACACCTTGGTCAAGGATTTGATTGTACAAGTCTTGATTTCAGAGTACAAGGAATGTTACGAAAAATAGGGTACGGTACTTTGTCTGCACCTGGAGTTTTTCCCGTCATTGAAGAAATCGTACTGTCAAATTCAAATAAAGTTATTGGTGAATCACCTTTAGATGCTGATAAGGAAGGAACGTGGTTTTTTTAATTTTCATGTTTGGCCTCGTCATTCAATCTATTGAAGTCTCTCCTAAAATTTGCGAAGTGTCAGTAATTTGACCATGTTTTAGCGAACTTATCGGCAATAATTTGAGAATCATAAATCGGGCCTTCTGGTGAATGGATAAAGGAGATATGGTTTCGTTGGCGTGACGATGTAAGACTTTTTATGTCTGCCCACACTTTTTTTGAACTGGATGATGGCGTTATTTCCTCGGTAAGGTTTTCAAGTGATTGTTGTTTAGCAGATTTAAGTTCTCGCTTGAAAAGAGCATTGGATTTTTTGTATTTTATGAAGTTTTCGTCGGTTCTACTCTTTTTATATTGCGACCACAATTTTATTTTTGAGTTTCTTAGTGTTGATAAATGATTTGACCAGTAAGGTACCTTATCAGAAAAAGTTTGTATGTTTGTTTGTGGGATAGCGAGGTGCGCAGCTGAGCGAATGATTGATTTGATTGCTGTTGCTTCTGCATTGACATTTGAAGAGGAAGGTTTGCTATTGGATAAAGATATTGCGATATTGCAGAATTTCGGCCAATCTGCTTTTTCCGGTATGAGTTTGGCAACAGGCTTGACTATATAGGAAATAGGAATTGAGAAAGAAATTAAAATGGGGAAGTGATCGCTATTGTGCAAATCATCCAGTGTTTTAGATGATAGTTTTGGGGCTATGGATGCTGAAGAGAGGGTAATATCAGGGTGGGAAAAAGATTTATGAGTGGAGAAATGAGTGAGAGAACAATCATTGAGAACCACAAGATTTTTCTAGACAATTATATCCTCGATTATTTTTCCCCTTTTATTAGCCGAAGTAGAACCCCACAGCGGACTCCAAGCATTGAAATCACCTAATAGTATAATAGGAATAGAGAAAAGATTTAGAATGTCAGTTATGTCTCTGATGTTAAGTTTCTGATCTGGAGGAATGTAGCACGAAATTATTGTGAACTTAAAACCAATGTCCACCTCTAATGCCAGAGATTGAATATTAGAATTGATAGAAATCTGCTTGTGTTGCAGCGATTTCCCTAGGAAAACGGCTATGCCTTATTTGCAGGATGTATTTAGTGGGCTGTTATGAAAATAGCTCACATACTTGTTGGGAGAATATGCTTATTTACCTGCTGGTATATGTGTTTCTTGTAAAGTTATTATTTCGAGTTTAAGTTCTTTAATGAGTAGATTTAAATCGGGATAATTGTTAAGAAGGCCATTAATGTTCCACTGTATTATTTTCATATTTCATTATCGGTCATTTCGATTGAATTGTTATTATCTAAGTTAACAGTTTGGAGGGAACTGGAGGAATTCAGATAAGAAGTAAATTGAGGTATGAAATCTGATGAGAGAGAGGTTATATGGGAGATGAAGTCGTAAGAGAGGGTATTGGTTATTGTTGGAGTATCGACTGACTCAATAGCATGTTGATTGGTTGTATTTTATGCGTTTGATGTGTTTAAATTTATTTCTGCATTTTCTGTATATATATTTTTTTCTTTGATTATATTTCTTTCTTTATCGATAGTGTTGTTTGCTGGTATTTTTGTTTGCGCGTTTTCTTCGCTAGTGTGTGTTTTTTTTTTTATTATTTTTGTTTATTGGCATTTTTGCTACTTCTGAGAAGGGAGTACGGTTTTCATTAGTTTGTTGTGGGATTTGTTTTTTCTGGATTTGGATAGCTTCGCGCATTGAGCACTTGTTGTCAGTTTTAATCGAAATGACCCGTTCCATTTGAATAAACCTAGGGCAAGATTTACTTGATTCCGGATGGTCTCCTGAACAATTTGCGCAAAAAGTGCGTGAGCAAGGTGATGGGTCATGAGGAGGGAGAGAGCAAGTGTCGCATGCGGGTGTCTTAGTACATCTTTTCTTGGTATGACCAAGAAGTTGACAGCTTTTGTATATCATAGGATTCGGATAATAAGGTCTTACTTTCGTGGTGCACCATGACAATTCAATTTTGCTTTGTAAATGGTAACGATCGAAAGTGAGAAGTAACACACCGCTTGGAGAAGGCTTACCATCAATATATTTTAGGAATTTGTAAACATCTGTGACACCCTGTTCTTTTAAATTTTCAACAATCAAATTTTCTGAGATGTCATTTAAACGGAGCGTAAATTGTCCCCTTTGAAGAATTCAGGCTATTGTGAAAGTCAAATTTCACTTGGCAAACGCCATAGAGGTATTTAGCAGAAAGGAATTTGTTTGCCACATCACTATTTTTTACAAACAAAATTAGATTTCCATCTCTTAATTCAGATATGTTTATAATGTCGTTGCTTATGTTTTTCAAAGCATTGTGAGCAGCGAAACACGAATATTTGCTGAAAGTTTTTTTAGTATCAACAGCACTTGTCACTACATACTTCGGATTTTCTTTTTTTCACAATTGGTAACGAGGTAAAAACTTCTTTTGTGATATAAATTTTTTTTTTCGTTTAGGCTCGGGGCTTGTCGATAATAAGGCAAACCTATTGTCCCCTAATGGGGGCCCCTTGGGGGACATTTTTATTTTTAATTAAATTTTCTGCTATAGCAAATACAATTTGCATACGCGTTAGGAAAAAAATAAAAAAAGACCGTGTGAATAGAAGAAAAGCGAAAGAGATTTGCAAAACACTCAGAGTACACAATCAAACTAGTCGATGAAGACAACCGAATTCAACGGAGATAAGTCAATGACTGTTATATATATTATATTACATACATACATGTAAGGTGCGATAACCTCCGAAGAGATCTAAGGCCGAACATCTCTACCAATTTGCGTCGTGCTCCTCTTGATTTTCCCTACAAATTGGCCGGACGGGACCTACATGTTTTATACCGACTCCGAACAGCATCTGCAAGGCAGATGAGTTTTCACTGAGAGCTTTTCATGGCAGAAATACACCCGGAGCGCTTGCCAAACACTGCCGAGGGGCGACCCCGCTTAGAAAAATTTTCTTCTAATTGAAAAACCTTATTTCTAAAATTTTGATGTTGCTTTGCCCGGGGTGTGAACCCAGGGCATACGGTGTGGTAGGCGGAGCACGCTACCATCACACCACGGTGGCCACATATTATATTGATCATTTAAAAAAATATATAATGTATACTTGTATATATTTATTTTTGTAAACATTCATCTATATAACTTTAAGTTTGCACATTTAAAATAATTAAATGTTTTTTTATCCCTTTGTTATTGTAAAACTTTATATGAGCTAAAAGGCCGTGGTTAAATAAAACAATATGTAAAATACAAATATTTAATAATTTAATTTAAATTAAATATTGCGGTTTATTTAAAATTGTATTTTATTTAACTACGGCCTTCTAGCTCATTTAAAGTTTTACAATAACAAATTCTTACAAGGCTATCAAAAATCATCAATAATGTTTTTTATCACTTTTAGGAATTTTGCGAAATATTCTTGATTATAAAAACGGTTTGAATGTTGTTTAAGTCACGATGAAACATTGGTTTTGATTTCGAGGATTTGCTTGTAAATTTAAAAAGGCTTATCGAAGGTAACATTTAACTCACTAGTCCACACATTTAATTGTGCGCACGCATACCTATGTATGTATATACGCACATTCATACTTTTGGGTCATATTTGGATCACATAATACGTACAAGAATAGAAAGAAACCTATTAAAAATCGCCGCAAGGGGGCGCAATGATCGATATATTCAAAAAAATCGTATTTGTGGTCCGTACAAGAATACAAAGAGTGGTACGTACAAGAATAGAAAGAGAACTATTAAAAAAAATCGCCGCTGCCCAAGGATCGAGATATTAAAAAAATCGTATTTGTGGTCCGATTTGACTCATATTGGGAACACATAATATATACGAGAATAGAAAGAGACTTGTTGAAAAAAACTTGCCGCTAGGTGGCGCAGTGATCGAGATATTCACAAAAAATCGTATTTGTGTTCCGATTTGGCTCATATTTGAAACACATAATACATACATGAATAGAAAGCGCCCTATGATGTCCGCTTTGGCTCAGCAGAGTAGAGTAAAGTCTTTGGAAGGATTATGTATTGAGGACATAGGTTGTAACAAATTGTCAGGAAAGAGTTCTGACTAAATAAACTAATGAGTCCCTAAATAAACTAAATAGAATAAGAAATAATAGGCAATTAAATAAAGACTAAAAACTTGAAAATAAAATAAAAAAAAATGTTTAAGTTAAACTTTTTTATTGAAAACAATACTTACATGAAGTAATAGTAATACTAAAGGCTAGAAAATAATTAGGTATGTCCTAGGTACTAGTCATCACACTCCTCATCAATCTAGGGCGTTGATCAGACAATTAAATAAAAGCATTGGGCGCGTGAAAGTATTGTTTTCAATAAAACCGTTTAACTTAAAATTTTGTTTTTAATTATTTTATTACTGCTACGAACGCAATTTTAATTTACGCAACACTTGTTAATATTTTGCCTAACACTTGTTCTAAAATTTTAATAAAAATTAACTTCGTTTGGTATATTAATACGAATCTTTCGTGTTTTACTATTTTCAACTTGTTGTCTCATTTTTCTTAACAATTACGTGGCTGCGCCTTTGCCGCCACTTAATTGTTCATGGTCCTTACTTCGCCGTTGTCAATAAGAGAACCACACAAAAAAATACAGCCCACTTTTGGGGTAAAGTATATCAACCGTTCCACTTAAAAAGCTTCATCGCTTCGATTTGAATGGAATTTGGTGAAATTGCTGTGCTATATAGTAGTGTTAATTTCACTTAAGTTCGCTCCTAAATTTTTGATGGTTACGGAGATATAAGCGTCTGAATTCTCAATTTATTTTGTGGAAACTTTTTTCTATAAATCATAAGTCGTGTAATTGGCTTTCTAAGAAGAAATGAATAAAACGGTTTCTGAAGTATTTTTTCCATTATTTTCCAATATAAACTTAAAAAAAATTTAGAAAAATTTTAGTAAAAATTTAATTAAAAAGATCGCGGTTTCTAATCGAGCTCAAGGCCTAACAATAATTTTTTATCATTATTATTGTTATGATGGTGGCCACCGTGGTGTGATGGTAGCGTGCTCCGCCTATCACACCGTATTCCCTGGGTTCAACTCCCGGGCAAAGCAACATCAAAATTTTAGAAATAAGATTTTTCAATTAGAAGAAAATTTTTCTAAGCGGGGTCACCCCTCGGCAGTGTCTGGCAAGCGCTCCGATTGTATTTCTGCCATGAAAAGCTCTCAGTGAAAACTCATCTGCCTTGCAGATGCCGTTCGGAGTCGGCATAAAAACATGTAGGTCCCGTCCGGCCAATTTGTAGGGAAAAATCAAGAGGAGTAGGACGCAAATTGGAAGAGAAGCTCGGCCTTAGATCTCTTCGGAGGTTATCGCGCCTTACATTTATTTTTTTTTTATTGTTATGATAAATTTTTTCTTAATTGAAAAAATTATTAAATTAGAATAGAAGAAAGAAAAAATTTAGACAACTGCCAAAGCTCGTTGTATAGATCCATTCCGGGAACTGCTAAATTCCTTCATCGGCATCGTTTAGGCGCCGCTTCTATAACCATTCAGCCATCACAGCTGTTTTTTTTTTTTGTCTTCATTAATCTTCTATTCTGGTTCTAGCCAATTGATATTCACAACACTGCGACATCTGTTGCAGAATGAATGTGAAAATTGGACTTGTTTGATGGCAATGCTGATGGCTGAATTGTTATAGCAGCGGCGCCTAAACGTTGCCGAAATGGATCTATGCAACAAGCTGTCGCAGTGTTGTGAATATCAATTGGCAAGAACCAAAATAGAAGTAAGATTAATGAAGACAAACAAAAAACCGCTGTGATGGCTGAATGGTTATAGCAGCGGCGCCTAAACGTTGCCGATGAAGGAATTTAGCAGTTCCCGAAATGGATCTATACAACGAGTTTTGCCAGTTGTTTATATTTTTTCTTTCTTATATTCTAATTTAATAATTTTTTCAATTAAGAAAAAATTTATCATAACAATAATAATGATAAAAAATTATTGTTAGGCCTTGAGCTCGATTCGAACCCGCGATCCTACAAATCAGTAGGCCGATATAACAAAAAAAATTTTATTAAAAATTTTTTTTTTTTAATTTTTTTCAAATACGGGCATTTTTCATATTTTTATTTTTAAATAAAAGCTTGATATTTTTCCTTTAAAATGAGACCTATCTTGTGATGCTGCCCGAAAATTTCTTTGATACATTTTCTTTTTTAACATAGAGGTACAGATAAAAGTTCACCGACATAATGCCATTATATTAATTTATTAATCACTTGAACACCTGTATATTATTCTGTGTATAAAACCATTTTATTTATTTCATTCTACAGGTTGTACTTACAGACTATTGCTAGTTTAGTGAATAAATTTAATCTAAAATTATACATACTGGCATTAAAATCTATTCAGTTCAAAGTCAATATAGTAGAGTTGTACATACTAATGTTTTTTTTTTTTTGTTTTTGGGAAATTCTTGGCTGCTAGTATGAAGGGAAAATCTTTTTAATTCGAGCTGTGTTGTAGAAGCAGGAATAAATGAATGAATTTTTTGTGTTCCAGGTATTGGTTCAGCTGAATGAAAACGATCTTTTAATTCGTTGCCTGTTTTTGCATGACTCTCCTTAGAACTGAACAAAATCTCTGTTTGAAGTAAGTTTCCTTTGGCCCACTGATAAAAAGAATCGCAATTAAGAATTTAACTATCCGGTGAAGCTTGTAAACTGACACGCCTTGCAAGTCTTTTCAAGTTTCCACCAACTCCATCACATGCGCCTTTGCCATGTGCACTAGCATGGAAACGTCATTCTGCTGGAATACCGAAATCTTCCTCGTGATGTACAAGATTTTGAAAGTTATACTTGTTTTTAAAATGTTGTGCTGCTAATTCTGGTAACTTTGAAGTTGTTAGTTAAATACTTCATCAGTAGTTGTTGGAGAGCATATACAGCTACTGTGTCATGTTGCAGACTATCTGATAAAATTGCCATACTTTTATGTGAAACAGTATTTATAATAATTTATTTGTATATCCTTATAATAAAAAACGACAGTGAATATCGTCATCTGGTCATTATTTTACAAAAAACAATGCAGGTAGTTACAAACTGCTCAGACCTAAGCATGAATGCGCAAGAAACGTTAAAGACTCGTTATTAGAGAAAAATTCGATAAAAATGCAGAAAATTATAAACTATTAATGCCTAAACAATGTAAGGTCTCAATACGCATGAGTTTAAACCCTTCAATTTCTTTCGGTAAAGGTCAAGACTCATTTTACGGAAGTAAAAAATTAGGTATGCCTGCTTTTTATGTTCTTACACTTTTTTCATTGTGGTATTATATTTTGCTTAATACTTAGTGAACATGTGAGTTATTTTTATTTATTTGTACAAAACTTTATTTTTATTAAAATTTATTACTATTTTATACAATGAAATAATGAGAAAGCTTTCCTTTGAAAATAAAAAAAAACTAGTTAAAGCGCGCATAAAAAAATTGATGCATTTATCTGCCCTCTATGTTAAAAAAAAATGTATCAAAGAAATTTTCGGACAGCATAACAAGATAGGTATCATTTTAAAGGAAAAATATCAACCTTTTATTTAAAAATAGAAATAAAAATACATAAAATGTTCAAACTTGAAAAAAAATAAAAAATAAAAATCGCGGGTTCGAATCGAGCTCAAGGCCTAACAATAATTTTTTATCATTATTATTGTTATGATAAATTTTTTCATAATTGAAAAAATTTTTAAATTAGAATAGAAGAAAGAAAAAATTTTAGACAACTGCCAAAGCTCGTTGTATAGATCCATTTCGGGAACTACTAAATTCCTTCATCGGCAACGTTTAGGCGCCGCTGCTATTCAGCCACCACAGCGGTTTTTGTTTTGTCTTCATTAATCCTACTTCTATTCTGGTTCGTGCCAATTGATATTCACACCACTGCGACATCTGTTGCAGAATAGCTGTGAAAATTGGAAAAATTGAACCGCTGTGGTGGCTGAATAGCAGCGGCGCCTAAACGTTGCCGATGAAGGAATTTAGTAGTTCCCGAAATGGATCTATACAACGAGCTTTGGCAGTTGTCTAAAATTTTTTCTTTCTTCTATTCTAATTTAAAAATTTTTTCAATTATGAAAAAATTTATCATAACAATAATAATGATAAAAAATTATTGTTAGGCCTTGAGCTCGATTCGAACCCGCGATCTTAAAATCAGTAGGCCGATATAACAACAAAAATTGTTAATACATCCCAGAGCACGGGGAAAACAAGTGTCAATAAAATATGACACTATGGCAGCATTGCCAACAAACAAGTCCAATTTTCACAGCTATTCTGCAACAGATGTCGCAGTGGTGTGAATATCAATTGGCACGAACCAGAATAGAAGTAGGATTAATGAAGACAAAACAAAAACCGCTGTGGTGGCTGAATAGCAGCGGCGCCTAAACGTTGCCGATGAAGGAATTTAGTAGTTCCCGAAATGGATCTATACAACGAGCTTTGGCAGTTGTCTAAAATTTTTTCTTTCTTCTATTCTAATTTAAAAATTTTTTCAATTATGAAAAAATTTATCATAACAATAATAATGATAAAAAATTATTGTTAGGCCTTGAGCTCGATTCGAACCCGCGATCTTAAAATCAGTAGGCCGATATAACAACAAAAATTGTTAATACATCCCAGAGCACGGGGAAAACAAGTGTCAATAAAATATGACACTATGGCAGCATTGCCAACAAACAAGTCCAATTTTCACAGCTATTCTGCAACAGATGTCGCAGTGGTGTGAATATCAATTGGCACGAACCAGAATAGAAGTAGGATTAATGAAGACAAAACAAAAACCGCTGTGGTGGCTGAATAGCAGCGGCGCCTAAACGTTGCCGATGAAGGAATTTAGTAGTTCCCGAAATGGATCTATACAACGAGCTTTGGCAGTTGTCTAAAATTTTTTCTTTCTTCTATTCTAATTTAAAAATTTTTTCAATTATGAAAAAATTTATCATAACAATAATAATGATAAAAAATTATTGTTAGGCCTTGAGCTCGATTCGAACCCGCGATCTTAAAATCAGTAGGCCGATATAACAACAAAAATTGTTAATACATCCCAGAGCACGGGGAAAACAAGTGTCAATAAAATATGACACTATGGCAGCATTGCCAACAAACAAGTCCAATTTTCACAGCTATTCTGCAACAGATGTCGCAGTGGTGTGAATATCAATTGGCACGAACCAGAATAGAAGTAGGATTAATGAAGACAAAACAAAAACCGCTGTGGTGGCTGAATAGCAGCGGCGCCTAAACGTTGCCGATGAAGGAATTTAGTAGTTCCCGAAATGGATCTATACAACGAGCTTTGGCAGTTGTCTAAAATTTTTTCTTTCTTCTATTCTAATTTAAAAATTTTTTCAATTATGAAAAAATTTATCATAACAATAATAATGATAAAAAATTATTGTTAGGCCTTGAGCTCGATTCGAACCCGCGATCTTAAAATCAGTAGGCCGATATAACAACAAAAATTGTTAAAAAATAAAAATTATAAAATTTATGGGTGAATTTTAGCTGGAACTCTATATGTTTAAAATAAAAATGTATTAAAGAAATTTTCGCGTGCCAAAATAAAACAGGTACCATTTTAAAAGAAAAATATCAAGCTTTTATTTAAAAATAAAAATATGGAAAATGCCCCTCTTTGAAAAAAATTAAAAAAAGAAAACTTTTAATACAATTTTTCTAAAAATTTTTTTATATTTATATTCCAAAAGAATGGAAAAAATACTTTAGAAACCGTTTTACTCATTTCTTCTTAGAAAGCCAATTACACGAAATAGAAAAAAGGCTTCCACAAAAAAATTGAGAATTCAGACGCTTATATCTCCGTAACCATCCAAAATTTAGGAGCGAACTTAAGTGAAATTAACACTACTATATAGCACAGCAATTTCACCTAACTTCACTCAAATGGAAGCGATGAAGCTTTTTAAGTGGAACGGATATACTTTACCCCTTTTGTATAAAGCAGATAGATCGAACCGGAAATAATTTAACACAATCCCGTGATACCAAATTGAGGATATAGCGCAGAAGGATATATAATAATAAATAGCAACGAAAAACTGTTGGGTTAAATTACCGTTTGTTGAGTCCGTAATAATAAAAAACAAGAGAGGCACACGCGTTTACGCTTTAAGTGATTTATTCAGACTAAACCATAGTGGAATACATTAAGTAGAAGAATAGGAGAAACATAAAGAGATAAGTTGGGTTGCCACATTTTTAACATTCTTCCTATCAACCCAAACGTTTGCTTGAAGTTCATAGGATTATTATAATTTTTGATTTATAAAATGCGACAAATTTTTTAAACTTTAACTTTAACAGTTTGCATCCATTTTGATGCTTAATTTTCTTCAAAAATTTTGTCATTATATCTGCAGCATTATTTTCGGTGTTAACATAATGAACTTGTACTTTTCCTTTTTCAAAAACGTCTCTCACCTAATGAAATCTTAAGTTTATATGTTTAATGCGCTTGTGAACCATTGGATTCTTGAATAAGCACTGCGCACTCTGGTAATCGCAATAAATAGTTGTAGGCTCGTTAAGGTAGTCACTGTAACCCAATTCACTCAGCAAACCTCGCAGAAAAACGACATCTTTCGCTCCTTGACACAGAGCATATATTCAGCTTCCATTGTACTGAGGGCAACAATAGACTGCTTTTTGGATTCCCACGACATCGGTGTAGGATTTTCTGTCTTCCACATCACCAGCCCAGTCAGAATCAGTATAACATACTAAGTTGTCGTTAGTGGCAGCTTACCTAAATGGTGAATTGAACGACGAAGTGTATATGACACAGTCACTTGCGTTTGAAGATCCGAGTTACCCAAATAAAGTGTGTCATTTGAAAAAACCTCTCTACCGCCTAAAACAGGCAGGCCGTGAGTGGAATAAAAAGGTTTCCGATATTCTATGACCATGGGCTTTCAACGGTGTAAGGCAGACAGTTCTGAATATTTTAAGAGGGAGCCCAACAACAAAATGTGCCATGACCTACGTGGATGATATTCTACTTGTAATGTAAAACAACACCCACATCTACCAAAACAGCGCATTTTCACTCCAGCTCAAACACAATTTTAAACGGCAAGGTACGTGGTTTTTTAATATTCCGTGTTTGGGATGTTTTTTTTTATAAAAATGTTTAATAGAATTATAACTCTTTACAAATTGATGCTTTTTACTCAGCATTCAACAAAGCAAGTGCTTTTGTAAAGTGGTAAATTTATATTGTGTGCATTAGAAGCAGGAACAATTTTCGTACACCCACACTTATTGTCCCACACAAACATGGACATTTACCTAAAATTTGTATATTGCGCCTTCTGATTATCTGGAAAAATTCCCCACCAGCGATAAGATTGTCCAGACGCATCTGAATATAGTACAACACTGCTCTATAGGTTAACGTAACCACAAAACAAATTTTTAAATCCCGAACTTCACTTTGCATGGTTTTATTTTTTTAAAAATTCATTTTTATTCAGTTGTAAATTTTGATTTGTTGAGGTTGATTACGTGAAAGATTCGAATCTCCCACGTAATCGCCAATGGAAAGTTGAACCCAGTGAAAAGAAAAGCTAAAAAATACGGAAGACTTTAATAAATATATTCGAGTAAGGATTTTATTATTTTCAAGAATAATGATGTAACAATTAAATTGTGTTTCGTATTAATATGTATTCAAATAATGAGTTTAGTGATTTAAAGGATAAGGAGATAACAATTAAATTGTGTTTCGTATAAATGTATTATTACCTGGACGCTGGATGGCTAGAACTACTCCCGTTGACGGTCGTGAACCAAGAAAGAATCAAACAATTGGAAAAAGGCGCTGAACCCTCAGTACAAGAGCCTTCGTTAAGTTTCCCCTTACCAAGGCTCCGGTGCTAAAAGCTCATAGCGGCAAACACAAGGCCGTGTTTGTGTTAGTGCATATATATGTAAGCTAAATTATTCGTCTACAGGCAGAAACAGGTATGCGGATTGATTTACGAGGGTGGGCCGAAATATTTAGGTCTCGGACCTAAACATGCCAGCCCCCTTGCTGCGAGCAATGATAAGGAAATAGACCATAGATTAAAGTATTAAAAAAAAATCGAGATCAATGGACCCAAGGGATCAACCTAGCCCTCCTTCGCCCAGGTACGGCTGCGAGCGGATGAGCAGTTGCGGACTGCGGACATTGCACCTCGCTGTACTATGCGTGTTGTGGATGTTTTCTACGGAGAAAAGAGAAGAAAAGGTTAGAAGAAATATACGTGGTTTAAATTCGATGGCACTTAGTTACGTTTAGATATTTGTGGACGTATGTGCATGTGGACCTATTGTTGGCAGACCTCGGATACGACCAAGCCGAAGGACGTCGGTTGAGCTAAAATCCCGCCTATGGTGGTAGTCGCCGTATCACTCACCATCAGTTCGGCATATATGTCAGCGCCGAGTGTAAGCCGAATAGGTGATGGGTTATAGAACCGCGGGTCTGCCAGACGCATAAACTGGAAGGGCACCGCAATTAGGGGATCTATGCTGTATGGCGGGCTCACCCTATGATGCCGTGCAATGACGACGGCCTGTGTATGAATACGCTTTGCTGCGCCGTACTTCCCTCGCAGTATTATAGTGCACCTTTTGGGTCCTGCTGCTCGAGACATAGATCTCGGACCGGCTCACTGTCGGCGATGGTGGTGGGCGCGCAAGGGTCGATAATTGCTCTTACTAAGTGGAGCTGTCCGTGCGATTCTATACGCACAATGGCCGTGGGAGTTATTGGCACGAACGGCCGCAATTTTGGCAGTGGAGCCGCATTTGGTTGTAGTCGGCCCGTTCGGAAACCGGCGGTTGTGGCCCTCTCTATAGTTCAGACACCGATTTGCTGGCGCACGTCCTTCACGTATGGCTCTGCCCTTTTTTGTTGTCGGGTCTTCGCGCGTCTCTTGTTAAGGCCATTTCTTTGGCTAGCCACTCGACCTCGATTAGGGACGCTGAGGTTTTGCTTGTCTTGATGCCAGTCGGTTACCTGTGGGCTCTCCATCTTCCTTTCTCTTTGTTTCTCATGGCGCAATAACGGCCGAAACATGCTCTGCGCTGGACCGCGATTAATCTAAGCTGATGCTGCGTTCGGTCCTTCCTCCTGTAATTCTTCCTCTTCCTCCACCTGCTGCGCCCATGATTTTGTTTGCTCCGTTACATGAATCGACAGCGTGTTGTCCAAATTATCTTCCTCACTCTGGTGGTCTCCCTCCCTTAACTCATCTAAGTGGAGCGTCGTGTGGTGTTTTTCTTGGCTCCTTTTGCACCTGTACTTGCTGATGCAATTTAATACGCGATGGAAGGGAGACAGACAGATCGGACAGTACTTATGAAGCAGGACCGCTCGTAACTTCTCCTCGGAAGTCATAGCGCGGAACTCCGGACAAACCCTAATGGAGTGCTGCCTCTTACACAATTGGCAATCAACGTGGTACATAAGTTTATGTGATTTCGAAACATGGCTCATGATCTGTAAAGGGGGTGAACCTGGGATCATGACCGTTACTCTATCATACACTATTTATTGTTGTTTTGCATGGGATGCGGAAACCCCAAGAAAAAAAGGAAATAGTGACTCATGTGCATAGTAGGAATAAATAGTTCTCGAAATTTGAGCGGGTTATGGCTTGCTGGAAAAGGTATAGTAAATAAAGTTAGAGAGCGCTAAACGCATTGATATCCCTTTTTGAATTTCTGGGCTTTGAGACGCGTGGATACGTGGTGCTTGTGCGATGGGCTTTAGCAGTACCTAAGAGCGCGTGAAACGCGCCACATGTGAGCTAGCCATTAGTGCTCAGTGAGCACACCCATTGAAGTGATTATTATTCTAAGTGCTGGCAATGCCGTCGTTTGGCATTTGACAATTATGCATTTCCTGAATGAAAATTCTTTCATTCATTCCAAGCACATGGCGTACGACATATTTCTTTGGAGGCGAAGAAAATGGCTGATTTATAATGGCTGATAAAGGTGGACCAGGGAGACTCTAGAATTTGTTCGTACGATATGGGTATCAAATGAAAGATATTAATGAGGGTTTTAAAAGGGAGTGGGTCATAGTTCTGTAGGTGGACGCCATTTAGGGATATCGCCATAAAGGTGGAACAGGGGTGACTCTAGAATTTGTTCGTACGATATGTGTATCAAATGAAAGGTGTTAATGAGTATTTCAAAAGCGCGTGGGCCTTAGTTCTATAGGTGGACGCCTTTTCGAGATATCGCCATAAAGATGGACCAGGGGTGACTCTAGAATTTGTTTGTACGATATGGGTATCTAATGAAAGGTGTTAATGAGTATTTTAAAAGGGAGAGGGCCTTAGTTCTATAAGTGGACGCCTTTTCGAGATATCGCCATAAAGGTAGACCGGGGGTGACTCTAGAATGTGTTTGTACAATATTGGTATCAAACGAAAGGTGTTAGTGAGTATTTTAAAAGCGAGTGGGCGCTATTTCTATGGGTGGACGCCTTTTCGAGATATCGCCATAAAGGTGGACCAGGGGTGACTCTAGAATTTGTTTGTACGATATGGGTATCAAATGAAAGGTGTTAATGATTATTTTAAAAGGGAGTGGACCTTAGTTCTATAGGTGGACGCCTTTTCGAGATATCGCCATAAAGGTGGACCAGGGGTGACTCTAGAATTTGTTTGTACGATATGGGTATCAAATGAAAGGTGTTAATGAGTATTTTAAAAGGGAGTGGACCTTAGTTCTATAGGTGGACGCCTTTTCGAGATATGGTTATAAAGGTGGATCAGGGTTGACTCTAGAATGCGTTTGTACAATATGGGCATCAAACGAAAGGTGATAATGAGTATTTTAAAAGGGAGTGGGCCTTAGTTCTATAGGTGGACGCATTTTCCAGATATCACCATAAAGGTGGACCAGGGGTGACTCTATAATGTGTTTGTACGATATGGATATCAAATTAAAAGTATTAATGAGGGTTGTAGTAGTTGTATATGTGAAGGCGTTTTCGAGATATCCACCAGATGTGGACCAGGGTGACCCAGAACATCATCTGTCGGGTACCGCTAATTTATTTATATATTTAATACCACGAACAGTATTCCTGCCTTAATTCCAAGGGCTTTTGATTTCGCCCTGCAGAACTTTTTCATTTTCTTTTACTTAATATGGTAGGTGTCACACCCATTTTACATTGTTTTTTTTTTTTTAAGTTATATTTTGCGTCAATAAATCAATCAAATTACCATGTTTCATCCCTTTTTTCGTATTTGGTATAGAATTATGGCATTTTTTTAATTTTCCGCAATTTTCGAAATCGAAAAAGTGGGCTTGGTCATAGTCGGATTTCGGCCATTTTCTACACCAATACAAAGTGAGTTCAGATAAGTACGTGAACTGAGTTTAGTAAAGATATATCGATTTTTGCTCAAGTTATCGTGTTAACGGCCGAGCGGAAGGACAGACGGTCGACTGTGTATAAAAACTGGGCGTGGCTTCAACCGATTCCGCCCTTTTTCACAGAAAACAGATATCGTCCTAGAATCTAAGCCCGTACCAAATTTTACAAGGATTGGTAAATTTTTGTTCGACTTATGGCATTAAAAATATCCTAGAAAAATTAAATGAAAAAGGGCGGAGCCACGCCCATTTTGAAATTTTCTTTTATTTTTGTATTTTGTTGCACCATATCATTACTGGAGTTGAGTGTTGACATAATTTACTTATATACAGTAAAGATATCAAATTTTTTGTTAAAATTTGACTTTAAAATATTTTTTTTTAAGTGTGCGTGGTGGTTCTCCGATTTTACTATTTTTTATTAAGCATACATATAGTGATAGGAGTAACGTTATTGCCGAATTTCATCATGATATCTTCAACGACTGCCACATTACAGCTTGCAAAACTTTTAAATTACCTTCTTTTAAAAGTAGGCGGTGCCAAGCCCATTGTCCAAAATTTTACTAATTTTCTGTTCTGCGTCATAAGTTCAACTCACCTATCAAGTTTCATCGCTTTATCCGTCTTTGGTAATGAATTATCGCGCATTTTGTGTTTTTCAAAATTTTCGATATCGAAAAAGTGGGCGTGGTTATAGTCCAATTTCGTTCATTTTAAATAGCAATCTGAGATTAGTGCCCAGGAACCTACATACCAATTTACATCAAGATACCTCAAAATTTACTCAAGTTATCGTGTTAACGGACGGACATGGCTCAATCAAACTTTTTTTCGATACTGATGATTTTGATATATGAAAGTCTATATCTATCTCGATTCCTTTATATCTGCACAACCAACCGTTGTCCAATCAAAGTTATTATACTATGTGTGCTCTGCTCAACTGAGTATAAAAAATCGAGGAGAAGGCGCGCGTTATTGAAAATAAATTATACAACACCGAACAAAATCGTGAAAAGGAGTTACAAAAGAAAATTGAACAAGTAAGGAAGGCTAAGTTCGGGTGCAACCGAACATTACATACTCAGTTGAGAGCTATGGAGACAAAATAAGGGAAAATCACCATGTAGGAAAATGAACCTAGGGTTACCCTGGAATGTGGTGTTTGTACGATATGGGTATCAAATGAAAGGTGTTAATGAATATTTTAAAAGGGCGTGTGCCTTAGCTCTATAGGTGGACCCCTTTTCGAGATATCGCCATAAAGGTGGACCAGAGGTGACTCTAGAATTTGTTTGTACGATATGGGTATCAAAAGAAAGGTGTTAATGAGTTTTTTAAAAGGGCGTTGGCCTCAGTTCTATAGGTGGACGCCTTTTCGAGATATCGCCATAAAGGTGGACGAGGGGTGACTCTAGAATTTTTTTGTACGATATGGGTATCAACTGAAAGGTGTTAAATAGTATTTTAAAAGGGAGTGGGCCTTAGTTCTATAGGTGGACGCCTTTTCGAGATATCTCCATAAAGGTGGACCAGGGGTGACTCTAGAATTTGTTTGTACGATATGGGTATCAAAAGAAAGGTGTTAATGAGTTTTTTAAAAGGGCGTTGGCCTCAGTTCTATAGGTGGACGCCTTTTCGAGATATCGCCATAAAGGTGGACGAGGGGTGACTCTAGAATTTGTTTGTACGATATGGGTATCAAAAGAAAGGTGTTAAAGAGTTTTTTAAAAGGGCGTTGGCCTCAGTTCTATAGGTGGACGCCTTTTCGAGATATCGCCATAAAGGTGGACCAGGGGTGACTCTAGAATTTTTTTGTACGATATGGGTATCAAATGAAAGGTGTTAATTAGTATTTTAAAAGGGAGTGGGCCTTAGTTCTATAGGCGGACGGCTTTTCGAGATATCGCCATAAAGATGGACCAGGGGTGACTCTAGAATTTGTTTGTACGATATGGGTATCAAATGAAACGTGTTAATGAGCATTTTAAAAGGGAGTGGGCCTTAGTTCTATAGGTGGACGCCTTTTCGAGATATTGCCATAAAGGTGGACCAGGGGTCACTCTAGAATCTGTTTGTACGATATGGGTATCAAATGAAAGGTGTTAATGAGTATTTTAAAAGGGAGTGGGCCTTAGTTCTATAGGTGGACGCATTTTCGTGATATCGCCATAAAGGTGGACCAGGGGTGACTCTAGAATTTGTTTGTACGACATGGGTATCAAATGAAAGGTGTTAATGAGTATTTTAGCTCTATAGGTGGACGCCTTTTCGGGATATCGTTATAAAGGTGGACCAGGGGTTGACTCTAGAATGCGTTTGTACATTATGAGTATTAAACGAAAGGTGATAATGAGTATTTTAAAAGGGGTGGGCCTTAGTTCTATAGGTGGACGCCTTTTCGATATATCGCCATAAAGGTGGGCCAGGGGTGACTCTATAATATTTTTGTTCAATATGGGTGTCAAATTAAACGTATTAATAAGAATTTTAAAAGGGAGTTGTGGTAGTTGTATATGTGAAGGCGTTTTAGAGATTTCGACCAAAATGTGGACCAGGGTGACCCAGAAAATCATCTGTCGGGTACCGCTAATTTATTTATATATGTAATACCACGAACAGTATTCCTGCCATGATTCCAAGGGCTTTCGATTTCGCCCTGCAGAACTTTTTCATTTTCTTCTATTTAATATGGTAGGTGTCACACCCATTTTACAAAGTTTTTTTCTAAAGTTATATTTTGCGTCAATAAAGCAATGCAATTGCCATGTTTCATCCCTTTTTTCGTATTTGGTATAGAATTATGTCATTTGATTCATTTTTCGTAATTTTCGAAATCGAAAAAGTGGGCGTGGTCATAGTAGGATTTCGGCCATTTTTTAAACCAATACAAAGTGTGTTCAGATAATTATGTGAACTCAGTTTAGTAAAGATATATCGAATTTTGCTCAAGTTATCGTGTTAACGGCTGAGCGGAAGGACAGACGATCTACTGTGTACAAAAACTGGGCGTGGCTTCAACCGATTTCGCCCTTTTTCACAGAAAACAGTTATCGTCCTAGAATCTAAGCGCCTACCAAATTTCACAAGGATTGGTAAATATTTGTTCGACTTATGTCATTAAATGTATCCTAGACAAATCAAATGAAAAAGGGCGGAGCCACGCCCATTTTGAAATTTTCTTTTGTTTTTGTATTGCACCATATCATTACTGGAGTTGAATGTTGACATAATTTACTTATATACTGTAAAGATATTAAATTTTTAGTAAAAATTTCACTTTAAAAAATTTTTTTTTTAAAGTGGGCGTGGTCGTTCTCCGATTTTGCTAATTTTTATTAAGCATACATATAGTAATACAAGTAACGTCCCTGCATCGTGATATCTTCAACGACTGCCAAATTACAGCTTGCAAATCTTCTAAATTACCTTCTTTTAAAAGTGGGCGGTGCCACGCCCATTTTCCAAAATTTTACTTATTTTCTATTTTGCATCACAAGATAAACCCACCTACCAAGTTTTATCGCTTTATCCGTCTTTGGTAATGAATTATCACACCTTTTCGATTTTTCGAAATTTTCGATATCGAAAAAGTGGGCGTGGTTATAGTCCGATATCGTTCATTTTAAATAGCGATCTGAGATGAGTGCCCAGGAACCTACATACCAAATTTCGTCAAGATACCTCAAAATTTACTCAAGTTATTGTGTTAACGGGCGGACGGACGGACATGACTCAATCAAATTTTTTTCGATACTGATGATTTTGATATACGGAAGTCTATATCTATCTCGATTCTTTTATACCTGTACAACCAACCGTTATCCGCTCTGCTCAACTGAGTATAAAAAGTTCAAAAACTTGAACGTCGCCCTGAGGTGGTGCGTCAAAATAAGGCGGCAGCAGCACAGCAAACGATTTGTGATGACAACAACATAGCTATTGCCTCATCTGGTTAAAGCGACAACAGCAACAACAATAATAACAAGTAAGGAAGGCTATGTTTGGGTGTAACCGAACATTACATACTCAGATGATAGATATGGAGACAAAGTAAGGGAAAATCATCATGTAGGAAAGTGAACCTAGGGCAACCCTGGAATGTGTTTGTATGACATGTTTATCAAATGGAAGGTATTAAAGAGTATTTTAAGAGGGCCATAATTCTATAGATGGCAACAACAACAATAACTGCAATAAGTTTTACATAGGAACAACAAAAAGGGCATTAGTATCGAGACTATACGAACATCAAATGGACGGGAAAAACAACAAAACAACAACAGCGCTTTCTCAACACCTGATCGAAAACGAACACACAGCTGATTTCGCGAACGCTAGGTTTTTGGATGTTGAGAGAAGAGAAAAAAGACGGATAACACTGGAAAGTCTCCGAATTCAACAGCAACTCACAAACGTAATGAATTTTAAAGAAGACGTGGCCAACACAAACAGCGCTTACACAGCTGTCAACAAACATGTAAACAAATAATAATAAAAAAACAATATGTTTACTGTTAATATGTGAAGTTTTTGTAATTTAAAAAATTAATCAAATTAATTTGAGTAAAGTTCCAAATGCTAATTTTTATGTCTATTGATTGTGCTGTATTCTTATATTTCGTTTTGTGTTTTCATGTTTCTGTTTTTTTAAATAAATGTAGACCTTCCTGATGATGACGCGAAAGCGCCGAAATGCATAGAGGGAAAAAGTAAAAACTTTTTGGTTTTTCTTTATTAATCTATCGGCCGAAGCAACTCCTAACCAGCAAACATTTTAAAAAGAGTTTGGCCCAACTAAAAATTATAAAAGTTCCTAATGTTGTAGATTTTGGGCTGCAAAATCAGATTCTAAAGTTTTTTTTTTTTTGAAAAAAAAAAGTTGTTATTATATAAGATATTGATTAATCACAATCAAAAACCAAATACTTTAAAGCTAATTGTTTAACTTATTATTTAATGTGATTATTGTTTATTGATCACACCAAATCTACAACATTAGTAACTTTTATTGTTAAAGTACCACCATAAAAAACGCGGCTCACTTCAGATATTTTTAGCCGTCTTTAATTTATTGTTAAAAAAAGTAAACTGAATAAATAAGATATGCTTTTAGTATAAACGATATACAATAATACGAGTATATGTTTATGTACAAACGAACACAATTCTGTAAAATGAAGTTTTTTACGTACTTAAATTTTATTTACTAATTATTGCTCAAAAAAGGACTGAATTTATAAAGCACTTTCTATGTACTATATATACATATATAAAAACACTTTGTAAAAATGATATAGATATTGATGAAACAGGATTATAAATTTTTATTTAATGTGATATCCATTTGTGTGGATGTTCAAGCCGTAGATTTCCCTCCGAATTTATAATTTACATATATGAAATAGATAATTACAAAAATGTATTTAAAACTGTATTTTTATTTGTGAAATAAAAAAATTCTATTAAACCAACAGTAATTTTGTAGTTGGGTCAACAGATTGAACAATTACTTTTGACATAAATACGTGGCAAAAAACCTTCGCATCGGTTAATAATGAACAGAAATATAAGGTAAAAGGACAACATCCATTGTTATTAATAACAGATACATTTTTAAACTAACAGAATGGGGAAGAGTTAATTTGACAGACATTTTTTAAATTCAACAGCAAATCTGTAAACTGCTTTTCAACAGATGAGCATTTGTTGGTTAAACGGATTTATTCTTTGGATTTGATTTACCTCTAAAATCTGATGTTTTGGCCTGTAATGCGCTTGATTCTACTTTTTTTTTTTTTTCTGACTATAGCAGGGACGTAAGCCGTGTTGAACAAATGTCAATAATATTAAGATTTTGCAATTTATCAACTGGAGCGACAGAGGAATATTTTATTGGGTTTATTGCCGTCGCAGAAACAACAGGAGAATATTTAACAAAATCAATATTACAAGAACTAGAAAAAAATGATCTAGATATCCAAAACTGTCGACGATAGGGATATGATAACGGCGTCAATATAAATCCAAGAGCATTCTTCACGCCATGCGGACGCCACAATTAGAATTTACTTTTGATAGATGCAACTAATTCTTCAACGACAGCCAAAACATTTTTCGGCTTTATCAATAAAATCTATGTGATGTTTTCAAAGTAAAGCAAGCGTTGGGAGATTGTAAAAAGTAAATTAAAATTGACATAACAACCTCTGTCTGAAACACGATGGGAGAGTAGAATCGGAGCAGTAAAAACAATATTTTCACAATTTCATGATGTCATCGAATGCATGAATGATCTGAAAAATAAAGCTGATGATTCCGAAACTCTAAACGACATTGAGGCAATCCTGAACGAAATGTAAACTTTTGAGTTTGTTGTTGCGATACACGTGTGGTATGAGGTTTTGCTACGTGTGAATAATATAAGTAAACTAGGGCAATCGGTTCAAGTCAACTTGAAAGTCGATATTGATACTTTGCGTTCATTTTGTTGCTGGATTCAAGAATTCCGTAATATAGGATTTGAGAAAAGCATAACAGAAGCTAAATTGTTTGTGGAGCAAAGTACTTACGAAATTCAGTCTCAATTTAAGGAAAACAGAATAGCCAAAAAAAAAACGAATGTTCAGCTACGAACATACTGATCAACCAGTTGAATCTCCTGAAATGCAGTTCAGAGTCAACTTTTTTAACACAATGATAGATGCTATAATAGTCGACACCGAATGTAGATTTAATGCGCTCAATGAATATTTTGAGCAATTTGGTTTTATTTATGACATCAATTATTTGAAATCTTTACCAAAAGAGGATCTTCTCAAACATTGTAATGATTTAGGTACAATACTTCTGGAAGGCGAAAACAGTGACATACAGCCTTTCGAACTATATGAGGAACTTCAGCTTTTGAAATTTAATTCACTGGACTCTAGCAAACACGCGAAACAACTCATCCAATACATTTTACAAAATAATTTAGAAGAAGTATATCCAAATGTTTACATTACAATTAGAATCGTGCTCACAGTTCCGGTCAGTACGGCTTCCGCTGAAAGAAGCTTCTCAAAGTTGAAATTGATAAAGACCTATTTGAAGAGTACGATGAGCCAAGACAGACTATCCGCTTTATCAGTCCTGTCTATCGAAGCTGAAATAGCGGCTAGTCTTAGCTATGATACAATCCTGAAAAAATTCAGTGAGGCTAAAAGCCGAAAAGTGCGACTATTTTAATTTCTATGTGTGCAATTACTTTTTGTCATCGTTTGATTATTAACAATAAAACTTGTTTACTTATACATTATTTTATATTTTTTTTGTACTGCGAAGTAGTAGAGGCCTCGCGAACTTGATGTCGCCGACGTCCACATGTGGTCTAGCGCCGCCACTGACCTTAACAAATGAACATAATAAATTATCCCTGAGTACAGACTGTTTAGGATTTGATAATCAATGTGTAATTCCAAATTCTAGTTTCTCTATTCAAACTCCGATTCTTAACGTTACAACCATGGCCACAGTCGAGCAGAAAAAATTGTTTATTAGTACGTATGTGATTATGCGAGAAAACTACAGTGGAGACCCGTTAGCACTAGGCTCATTTATAAATAGAGTTGAATCAATGGAAGTATTCTCTGACGAAATTTTAACTCCTACTTTCATTGCATTTTTAAAATCCAAACTCGAAGGCAAAGCTCGTGAATCCTTAACAGCGGAAATAAATTCAGTCAGCCAAATTATAGAAGCGTTACGCGGTAAAATAAAACCAGACAACTCGAAAGTTGTCGCTGGTAAAATCGCAGCTTTGAGAGTAAATAACAAAAATTTTTCAGAATTTTCAAAACAAGCTTTTCGCTCACGTCCTCTTAGATCAAGTTTTAGAGGGACAGTAATTTTAGATTTAACGGTAACTCAAATAGGCAGAATAATTCAAATTTTCGAAATACCAATTCCAATAGAGGCACCAGTCGGCCAAATAATTACAACAATAATAATAATAGTCGGTCCGCAAATAGAAGAAATATCAACAACGAAAACTCAAATACTAGAAATTCTGCCAACGTTAGAGCTTTAAACGTCGAAGCCCCTTAGTCGCGAACACTGAGGGAGCCGGAGCAAGGCGACTAAGTAATTTCCAATCAATATACTGTCTGAACCTAAATTATTCCGACTTCATCCAAGTAAAAGTCACCGATTCCGACAAAACATGTACGTTTCTAGCAGACTCGCAGGCAGATATTTCCCTAATTAAAATTTCCAGTTTGTCGACACATTCAGCAATAGATAACAGTAATATTATTAACATCACAGGCGTAACATCCGAGACAATTACTACATTAGGCAAAATAGAGACCAATTTCATAGTAACGAACATTTTAGTACCACATATTCTTCATGTGATCGATGCCATTTCAATATACCATCAGACGGCATACTCGGAAAGGACTTTCTAAAAACAAGCAAATGCATAATCGACTACTCAAACGACACAATACAAATTTTTCACGGGACAGAAAGGTTTAAAGTTTCAATTTTACATAGCACATCTAGCAACAGTTTAACAATTCCACCAAGGTGCGAAGTTTTCCGTATTTTCAATTTAGGTAATTCCAAAAATCCAGTTTTTGTTGATTCTCATGAGATCTCCAATGGCGTTTTCACAGCCAAATGCATAGTAGACACGAAAAATCCGATTTTAAAAGTAATTAATACAACAGACGAAGTAAAATAAATAAAAGATTTAAATATAAAACAGAAGACATTAGCAATTTTCTTATATACAAAATTAGTAAAGCTTCAGATGATCCAGAACGTTTAGAAGAACTTAAATCAATTTTAATAAAACAAATGCCCACATACGCAAAAGACGAACGTCTTGATTTATGCTTACAATACTCCGATATATTTGTACTAAAGACGGACTTAATGACTTTAAATAATTTTACGACCAAAAACTTAGATTGACAGATAAGACAACGGTATACGTTAAAAATTATAGATTACGATACTCACAACCTACTGAAATAAATAAACAGGTTGATAATTTGCTAAAAAATGATTTAATCGAAGAAAGTTACTCAAATTACAATAGTCCCTTGATTTGAAAAAGGACCCAACTGGCCAAAAATCATATAGAATGTGCATTGACTTTACAGCTGTAAATAAAAAATTAATAGCTGATAAATTTCCACTTCCGCGTGTAGACGACATTTTACATCCCTATTATGAACTAATACGATACACGATAAACGCTTGCAATCTGTCATACCGTATTATGAAATAAATTGTAGCATGTGAAACCCAATCATTAGCCTTTATCGTTTATTGTGGTATTGCCATACGCTAACTATCGCATCGGCTGTTAAATTTTCTACGCCAGCTATCGTTGATAAATTTTTGCACGATACGTTGGCAGCTATATAAATAAAAGTAAATATAAAATTATTACAAAATCCAAAAGAGTCCAACTAAAGCCTCATTCCCAACACTCTGTTGCCAAATCCTGGGCAAGAAACCTTAAAGAGGCACAAAGCTTCAAAATATTTGGGATAGATTTACTATTTTTACGGGCGCGCAAACTACCTTCTAATTCTGTTAAGACATACTCTGAAATCTATTTTTTTTATTAAACTTTTTTATTTTTAGTATGTCAAGTAGTTACAGTGTAGAGTTCACTTCAAGAAGATTGAAAGCATCTCTCAATTTTCTTCTTTTTATGGCCTCTATGCGAGTTTCGTCAATTTGTTCATTTGAGTTTATATAAAAGGCGACAAAGGTTGCAGAGAACGTTTTATTATTACAGCTTTTGAAACGTTTGCCATTTTTGTACAAAACAATTGAATTGTTAGTATTTACGTTTTTTTTTGCTATCTGTTTTGTATAGATTCACAAAAATTTGTAAACAAAACTCTGCTGTCATTCACAATAGTACATCTATCAGCGGTGCAAATCGCAATATGAAAGCTGATTTTTTACGATACGCTAGCAAGCGTTTATCGTCTATCGTATGATAATTGATAATAAGGGTGTTAGATAATCTCGGAAGAGCAAAATACTTCTCAACATTAGATTTATATTCCGGTTTTCATCAAATTCCGTTACATAAGAGTTCTAGAGACATCACCTTTTTCAGTACCGATCGTGGTGCTTTTCGTTAGAAAGTTTTACCATTCGGACTAAACGTTGCTCCAAACTCATTTTCCAGGATGATGTCTATTGCCTTTTCGGGTATTTTCCGCAGTCAAGCCTTTTTATATGTTGACGATGTAATAGTTATTGGGTGTAGCGAGACTCACCATCTAAAAAATTTAGAAACATGTGTTTGGAAACATGTAAAAAGTTCAATTTACGTTAAATCCTTTAAAATGCAATTTCATGCGTTCAGAAGTTACATTCCTTGGTCATAAATGCTCGTCCAAAGGCCTGCTGCCTTACGAGTCAAAATTTGTTGCAATTAAAAAATACCCCAAACCACGCGATAAAGATGCAGTTCGCAGATTTGTAGCATTTTCTAACTACTACAGAAGGTTTATACCGGATTTTGCATCAATAGCAGCACCTTTGAACAAGCTTACCAGGAAGAAAGTAGAATTTAAATGGGACATCTTTTGCGAAATTGCTTTTGAAAAACTCCGTAAATCTTTAATTTCACCTAAAATTCTCCAATACACAGACTTCACACAAGAATTCATAATTACAGTTGATGCTTCGAAAATTGGTTGCGGTGCCATTTTGAGTCAAACCCAAAATAGTAACTATTTACCAGTTTGCTTCGCACCAAAAACATTCAATAACTCAGAACAGAAAAAAGCAATAATTGAACTAGAACTTTTAACAATGTAATGTAATTTTACCATATAATATATTAAAGGAAAATCAAAGTAGGTGCAAATGCATTATCGCGAATTTCAATTCAAGAACTTAAAAATTCAAATAATCAAATTTTAGCAGTACAGACGAGGTCTATGACGAAACGTCACCAACAACTACAACAACCGACTGAAGACATAAACGAAAAAAATATTAAATTACAGGTATTCGACAAATTTTCATATAATTTTTCCAAGAAAATCCCTAGGATAAAAATCCAAATATGTCATGACAACGATTATAATAAAATCAATTTAAAAACATATGCGCATTTAAAACATAAAAAACTCGAGTTACTTAATATTGCGTGCACTAACAAAATAATGCAATTAGATGAATTACTTTTGAAGCTTCAAAAAGAAGCTGGTAAACGCAATATTACGCAAGCAGAATGGCAAAAAGATGATCAGTTATTTAAATATTTTTCTATTTGAAATTTTAAAAGTACAAGGAATGCAATTTTAAAAAATTTTCAAATACTATTAATAGAGCCTGTCGAAACAGTTACGGACAACGACAAAAAACTTAGACTAATGGAAATTTACCACAATAACCCGATATCAGGTGGACACCGCGGAAATAAAAACCTTTACGTAAAAATACGTACAAAATACTATTGGAAGGACATCACTAGCGATATCATAAAATTCGTTAAAAATTGCGAAAAATGTCTATTAAATAAAGTAAAGCCAAAAATCAAAGAAAATTTGGTGCTTACACCAACACCCTGTAAACCTTTCGATGTCGTAGTTATAGATACAATAGGACCATTGCCTGAGTCGAATAATGGAAATAGGTTCGCGGTTACCATTATGTGCGACTTAAGCAAATACCTAGTTACAATATCAATCCCTGATAAGACAGCAAAAACAATTGCAACTGCCATTTTTGAAGGCTTCATCCTCATTTATGGCATAATGAAATCAATTAAAACCGATTTAGGAACCGATTTTAAAAATGAAATTTTTTCTGAATTAACTAAACTCCTAAAAATCGAACATAAATTTTCTACAGGTTACCATCATGAAACCCTGGGTACAATTGCAAGAAATCACCGGGTGTTTAATGAATATTTACGAGCTTTTCTAAATGATAACTTCCCCGAATGGGACGTTTATTTGAAATATTTTACATTTTTGCATAATACAACTGCTAGTACGGTTTTTGATAATGGATTTACACCAAACGAACTAGTTACCTTACCAAATGAAGTTAAAAAGGAACAAACCGATCCAATTTACAATGTTGAAAGTTATGCAAAAGAAGTAAAATATAGACTACAAAAAACAAATAAAATGGCGAAAAATCAAATTAACAAACATAAAATTAAAACAAGTAAGGAAGGTTAAGTTCGGGTGTAACCGAACATTACATATTCAGTTGGGAGCTATGGTGGCAACATAAGGGAAAATAACCATGTAGGAAAATGAACCGAGGGTAACCCTGGAATGTGTTTGTATGACATGTGTATCAAATGAAAGGTATTAAAGAGTATTTTAAGGGGCAGTGGGCCATAGTTCTATAGGTGGACGCCATTTAGGGATATCGCATTAAGGTGGATCAGGGTTGACTCTAGAATTTGTTTGTACGATATGGGTATCAAATGAAAGGTGTTAATGAGTATTTTAAAAGGGAGTCGGCCTTAGTTCTATATGTGGACGCCTTTTCGAGATATCGCCATAAAGGTGGACCAGGGGTGACTCTAGAATTTGTTTGTACTATATGGGTATCAAATGAAAGGTGTTAATGAGTATTTTAAAAGGGAGTGGGCCTTAGTTCTATATGTGGACGCCTTTTCGAGATATCGCCATAAAGGTGGACCAGGGGTGACTCTAGAATTTGTTTGTACGATATGGGTATCAAATGAAAGGTGTTGATGAGTATTTTAAGAGGGCGTGGGCCTTATTTCCATAGGTGGACGCCGTTTCGTGATATCGCCATAAAGGGGACCAGGGGTGACTCTAGAATGCGTTTGTACTATATGGGTATCAAATGAAAGGTGTTAATGAGTATTTTAAAAGGGCGTGGGCCTTAGTTCTCTATGTGGACGCCTTATCGAGATATCGCCATAAAGGTGGACCAGGGGTGACTCTAGAATTTGTTTGTACTATATGGGTATCAAATGAAAGGTGTTAATGAGTATTTTAAAAGGGAGTCGGCCTTAGTTCTACATGTGGACGCCTTTTCGAGATATCGCCATAAAGGTGGACCAGGGGTGACTCTAGAATTTGTTTGTACTATATGGGTATCAAATGAAAGGTGTTAATGAGTATTTTAAAAGGGAGTGGGCCTTAGTTCTATATGTGGACGCCTTTTTGAGATATCGCCATAAAGGTGGACCAGGGGTGACTCTAGAATTTGTATGTACGATATGGGTATCAAATGATAGGTGTTAATGAGTATTTTAAGAGGGCGTGGGCCTTAGTTCTATATGTGGACGCCTTTTCGAGATATCACCATAAAGGTGGACCAGGGGTGACTCTAGAATTTGTATGTACGATATGGGTATCAAATGATAGGTGTTAATGAGTATTTTAAGAGGGCGTGGGCCTTAGTTCTATATGTGGACGCCTTTTCGAGATATCACCATAAAGGTGGACCAGGGGTGACTCTAGAATTTGTTTGTACTATGTGGGTAGCAAATGAAAGGTATTAATGAGTATTTTAAGAGGGCGTGGGCCTTAGTTCTATATGTGGACGCCTTTTCGAGATATCGCTACAAAGGTGGACCAGGGGTGACTCTAGAATTTGTTTGTACTATATGGGTATCAAATGAAAGGTGTTAGTGAGTATTTTAAAAGGGAGTGGGCCTTAGTTCTATAGGTGGACGCCTTTTCGGAATATCGTTATAAAAGTGGACCAGGGTTGACTCTAGAATGCGTTTGTACAATATGGGTATCAAACGAAAGGTGCTAATGAGTAATTTAAAAGAGCGTGGGCCTTAGTTCTATAGGTGGACGCCTTTTCGAGATATCGCCATAAAGGTGTACCAGGGGTGACTCTAGAATTTGTTTGTACGATATGGGTATCAAATGGAAGGTGTTAATGAGTATTTTAAAAGGGAGTGGGCCTTAGTTCCATAGGTGGATGCCTTTTCGATATATCGCCATAAAGGTGGGCCAGGGGTGACTCTAGAATTTTTTTGTACGGTATGGGTATCAAATGAAAGGTGTTAATGAGTATTTTAAAAAGGAGTGGGCCTTAGTTCTATATGTGGATGCCTTTTCGAGATATCGCCATAAACGTGGACCAGGGGTGACTCTAGAATGTGTTTGTACGATATGGGTATCAAATTAAAGGTATTAATGAGGGTCTTAAAAGGGAGTGGCCCTTAGTTGTATATGTGAAGGCGTTTTCGAGATATCGACCAAAATGTGGACCAGGATGATCCAGAACTTCATCTGTCGGGTACCGCTAATTTATTTATATATGTAATACCACGAACAGTATTCCTTCCAAGATTCCAAGGGCTTTTAATTTCGCCCTGCAAAACTTTTTCATTTTCTTCTACTTAATATGGTAGGTGTCACACCCATTTTACCAAGTTTTTTTCTAAAGTTATATTTTGCGTCAACAGACCAATACAATTACCATCCCTTTTTTCGTATTTGGTATAGAATTATGGCATTTTTTTCATTTTTCGTAATTTTCGATATCGAAAAATTGGGCGTGGTCATAGTCGGATTTCGGCCATTTTTTACACCAATACAAAGTGAGCTCAGATAAGTACGTGAACTGAGTTTAGTAAAGATATATCGATTTTTGCTCAAGTTATCGTGTTAAAGGCTGAGCGGAACAACAGACGGTCGACTGTGTATAAAAACTGGGCGCGGCTTTAACCGATTTCGCCCTTTTTCACAGAAAACAGTTATCGTCCTAGAATCTAAGCCTCTACCAAATTTCGCAAGGATTGGTAAATTTTTGTTCGACTTATGGCATTAAAAGTATCCTAGACAAATTAAATGAAAAAGGGCGGAGCCACGCCCATTTTGAAATTTTCTTTTATTTTTGTATTTTGTTGCACCATATCATTACTGGAGTTGAATGTTGGCATAATTTACTTATATGATGTAAAGATATTAACTTTTCTTTTAAAATTTGAATTAAAAAAAAAAGTTTTTTTAAAGTGGGCGTGGTCGTTCTCCGATTTTGCTAATTTTTAGTAAGCGGACATATAGTAATAAGAGTAACGTTCCTGCCAAATTTCATCATGATATCTTCAACGACTGCCAAATAACAGCTTGCAAAACTTCTAAATTACCTTCTTTTAAAAGTGGGCGGTGCTACGCCCATTGTCCAACATTTTACCATTTATATATTCTGCGTCATAAGTTCAACTAACTTACCAAGTTTCATCGCTTAATCCGTATTTGGTAATGAATTATCGCACTTTTTCGATTTTTCGAAATTTTCGATATCGAAAAAGTGGGCGTGGTTATAGTCCGATATCATTCATTTTAAATAGCGATCTGAGATGAGTGCCCAGGAACCTACATACCAAATTTCATCAAGATACCTCAAAGTTTACTCAAGTTATAGTGTTAAAGGACAGACGGACGGACGGACGGTCATGGCTCAATCGAATTTTTTTTCGATACTGATGATTTTGATATATGGAAGTCTATATCTATCTCGATTCTTTATACCTGTACAACCAACCGTTATCCAATCAAAGTTAATATACTCTGTGAGCTCTGCTCATCTGAGTATAAAAAAGGATCTATATGATAGGAGGGTGCGTCCGTTAACTATTAATATAAACGATAAAGTAGTAGTACAAAAAGAACCTAGAAATAAACAATAAAATATTTACCAAGGATCATATACTTATAGTCACAACAATTGATGGAGTTAATGTCACGGTTTTAGATGAAATGAATAAAAAGGAAAATACCGTTCACAAAAACCGAATCAATAACGTAAACTAAACATTTTTTTATAGAAATTTACCAACTAACTTTTAACTAATTTTAAATTTTCATTACATTCATTTCATCTCAAACTAAATTTTTTAAAGGCAATAGAAATTAGAAAACAATTTACATGTAATTGAATTCATATTATAATATTATCAAAATTTCATATGATTCAAGGTTCGAATCGAGCTCAAGGCCAGAACAATAATTTTTTCTAATGATAATTATTGTTATTTTTTAATTTTTCTAAATTTGAAAAATTGTATTTTGTTTTTTGGAATAGTATGTAGAAAATTTTTCAGACAACCTGCCATAGCTGCGCAGATAGATCCATTTCGAAGGGTGCTAAGCCTTCATCATCAGTACGCTTTAGGCATGTTGCGCTAACCATTTAGCTATACAGCGGTGGTTTGTTTGACTGGCAAATTTGCTACTTCCATTCCTTTCTACCAACCATATTTATTCAGTGTTGCGCCATCTGGTGCAAATCACTGATAATGCTGGATTTTTGTTTATTGTCAATTACTTTGTTTGACATTCCCAAGTGCTCATGGTTCATTAACAATTGTTTTTGTTTTTATCGGCCTATTTATAATTCATTCAAGGTTCGAATCGAGCTCAAGGCCAGAACAATAATTTTTTCTAATGATAATTATTGTTATTTTTTAATTTTTCTAAATTTGAAAAATTGTATTTTGTTTTTTGGAATAGTATGTAGAAAATTTTTCAGACAACCTGCCATAGCTGCGCAGATAGATCCATTTCGAAGGGTGCTAAGCCTTCATCATCAGTACGCTTTAGGCATGCTGCGCTAACCATTTAGCTATACAGCGGTGGTTTGTTTGACTGGCAAATTTGCTACTTCCATTCCTTTCTACCAACCATATTTCTTCAGTGCTGTATAGCTAAATGGTTAGCGCAGCATGCCTAAAGCGTACTGATGATGAAGGCTTAGCACCCTTCGAAATTGATCTATCTGCGCAGCTATGGCAGGTTGTCTGAAAAATTTTCTACATACTATTCCAAAAATCAAAATACAATTTTTCAAATTTAGAAAAATTAAAAAATAACAATAATTATCATTAGAAAAAATTATTGTTCTAGCCTTGAGCTCGATTCGAACCTTGAATGATTTATCAATAGGCCGATAAAAACAAAAACAATTATTAATAAACCATGAGCACTTGGGAATGTCAAACAAAGTAATTGACAATAAACAAAAATCCAGCATTATCAGTGATTTGCACCAGATGGCGCAACACTGAATAAATATGGTTGGTAGAAAGGAATGGAAGTAGCAAATTTGCCAGTCAAACAAACCACCGCTGTATAGCTAAATGGTTAGCGCAGCATGCCTAAAGCGTACTGATGATGATGGCTTAGCACCCTTCGAAATGGATCTATCTGCGCAGCTATGGCAGGTTGTCTGAAAAATTTTCTACATACTATTCCAAAAAACAAAATACAATTTTTCAAATTTAGAAAAATTAAAAAAATAACAATAATTTTCATTAGAATAAATTATTGTTCTGGCCTTGAGCTCGATTCGAACCTTGAATGATTTATCAATAGGCCGATAAAAACAAAAACAAATTTCATATGTAAAAAGAAAAAAAAACTGTTCTGAATGAACGAATGAAAAAAGGGGAGGAACACCAATAGCATACATTCATTCAATCAAAACAATTTAAGTCATAGGAACAAGAATAATATGACAAATCTGATCAACTTGTTAGGTTCTTCTTTTTTCTAAGGAAGGGCGGTGTAACCGAACTGCGTTACCCAGCCTTTAAGCACTGAACACATTCAGCAGTTGTAGAAATGGCAACTCAGCGTGTGTTGGAAACGAACGCAATCGAGTTCCATTTTAGAATTGACACGCGCCGGTTATAAAATCTAAAGGTAGAAAAAAGTAAAAGCTAAGTTTGAAAATTGAAAGTCTTAAACTAAATTTGTTAAAATAAGAACGATAAATGTTTATTGAAACCAAAAAGTGTAACGTGAAAATAAAACAGAGAACGTTTAAAAATTAAAATTAAATAAAACTAACTAAACCTAATCAAAAATAAAAAGTTTTTATTATTGAGCGAGTGCGTGTGGGCACAGAAAACGACTTTTAAAGATCCGTAAATGTATCCTTTTCAGGCACAACGCTGATAAAATATAGTTGGTAAGAATTCATAGAAGTAGCAATTTATCAGTCAAAAAAACCCACGCTGTATAGCTAAATGGTCAGCGCAGCACGCCTAAAGCGTACTGATGATGAAGGCTTAGCACCCTTCGAAATGGATCTATCTGCGCAGCTATGGCAGGTTGTCTGAAAAATTTTCTACTTACTATTCCAAAAACAAAATACAATTTTTCAAATTTAGAAAAATTAAAAAATAACAATAATTATCATTAGAAACAAATTATTGTTCTGGCCTTGAGCTCGAATCGAACCTTGAATCATTTATCAATAGGCCGATGAAAACAAAAACAATTGTTAATAAACCATGAGCACTTGGGATTTTTAAACAAAGTAATTGACAATAAACAAAAATCCAGCATTATCAGTGATTTGCACCAGATGGCGCAACACTGAATAAATATAGTTGGTAAAAAGGAAATGGTTAGCGCAGCATGCCTAAAGCGTACTGATGATGAAGGCTTAGCACCCTTCAAAATGGATCTATCTGCGCCGCTATGGCAGGTTGTCTGAAAAATTTTCTACTTACTGTTCCAAAAACAAAATACAATTTTTCAATTATAAAAAAATTAAAAAATAACAATAATAATTATTATAAAAGAATTACTGTCCTGGCGTTGAAACCGAATCGAAACTTGAATTATTTATCAATAAGCCGATAAAAACAAAAACAATTGTTAATAAACCAAGAGCACTTGGGAATGTCAAACAAAGTAATTTACAATAAACAAATGCAGAATTAAGGAATAGAAGTAGCAATTTATCAGTCAAACAAACCACCGCCGTATAGCTAAATGTTTAGCACAGCGTGCCTAAAGCGTACTGGTGATGAAGGCTTAGCACCCTTCGAAATGGATCTATCTCTGCAGCTATGGCAGGTTGTCTGAAAAATTTTCTAATTTTTCAATTATAGAAAAATTAAAAAATAGCAATAATTATCATTATAAAAAAATTATGACTCCTTTGCCCATGAAAAGGCGTGTTTAGAAAACTCTATTGCGATAGACAAACGAAGCCCTCTCTCGGCTCTTAGTCCATCGCTCCATAAAGATGGCCTGCTTCGGGTGAATGGGAGATTAGCACATTCCACCACGCCGTTTAATGAACGACACCCTATCATCATCCCTGAAAAATCGATTCGCGACACTCTATATTAAATTCCTGCATGAGCTACTTCTCCACGCCGAGGCGCGTCTCTTGCAACAATGCCTACGGCTGGAAATCTATATCCCCGGCTCAAACCCCTTATAAAGAAATGTATCTTCCAATGCAAAATCTGTAACCTTCATAAGAAGCAGATGCGCTCCCAAATCATGGCAGCGTTGCCCACGGAACGGCGCACTTATGCTCCGCCTTTTACTATCACCGGTGTTGACTTTGCGGAGCCTTTTCACGTAAAAGCCCTAAGGTCTCACACCCTACTGAAAGGTTATGTGGCGGTTTTTGTATGTTTCTCTACAAAAGCTCTCCACCACCACTCTACAAAAGTTCTCACCTCTAACAACTAACGCTTTTCTCGCAGCGTTCGCTCGCTTCGTCGGACGTCGCGGATACCCAGCGAAAATGATGAGCGATAATGGCAAAACGTTTATAGGAGCCAAAAGGGCAACCAAAAAAGAATTTTTCGACTTTCTGAAAACTGCCTCCCAAGAAGTCATCCAGAAATACTCCCCTCAAGGTATTAATTGGCAGTTTATTCCCCCCGGTGCTCCCCATATGCGTTGTCTGTGGGAGGCCGCAGTAAAACTGCAGGAACTCATACCTTCACAGTTGAAGAATTTACCACCCTCTTGGTAAGAATAGAGGCCGTCTTAAACTTTCGCCCGATTTCACCTCTGTCTCAAGACCCCTCCGAATTCACTGTTCTCACCCCCGGCCACTTCCACGAAGGCAAATGCGCCTCGTTTTATCTCCCCCATCATGCGGTTATAAAACCCGAGAAAAAAACACGAAAGTAAGGGTCGTATTTAACGCTTCGAAAAAATTAGCGTCAGGATATGCTCTTAATGATATTCTCTATACCGGGTCTACCCTGCAACCGGATCTGATGCTCCTTATACTCAAATGGACATACCAGTTCGTTTTCAACGGAGACCTAGAAAAAATGTATCATCAAATCGTAATACACGAAAACAACAGAGACTAGCAGGGGATCGTCTTTCGCTCGTCTCCGAGCGACCCCATAAAAGACTATCGTCTGAAAACAGTCACATTTGGTGTGAACGGTGCCCCTACCTCGCCATACGTACTCTTCACCAACTGGCCAAAGATGTAGAAGAACTTTCCCCAAAGCCGTCCCTGTCTTGACCAAAGAAACGTATGTAGATGACATTCTCTCTGGTAGCCATGGTATTCTTTATGCTGAACAGTCTCCCTCTCAAGTCATCCAAGCGCTCGGTTCAGCAGGATTCCCATTACGAAATATAACGGCCAACCACCCTAGTATTCTGAAGGATATCGACAAAGAGGACTTGCTCGACACAAATCTCTTAGAGTTTGAGAAAACGAGTAACGCCAAAGCTCTCGGCATTCAAAGGAACGCCCTCACCGACATCTTCTCGTATACAGTCGACTCTATACCCTTGTCGTCTGCTAGGACAAAGCGTCAGATCCTCTCCTCTGTCGCTAAATTTTTGACCCCGCAGGGTGGCTTACGCCGATAATGATTCAGGCAAAGATTCTCCTCCAAGGGTTGTGGATAGACGGAACCAACTGGGATGAAGAAGTTAAACCCCTCCGTCTCATAAAGTGGTCTCAATTCACCAAATTGTGTACGGTATCTCAAACATTAAGATAGGTGGTGGGTCAACTATAACCCCAACCAGCAAGTAGAACTGCATGGATTCTGTGACGCATCGGAAAAGGCATACTGCGCCAATGAATATGTTCGGACCACTCACGATAACAGTACCTCCTCTCATCTCTTAGTTTCCAAGAGTAAATTTGCACCCCTTTGCACTTCCAGCCTGCCAAGGCTAGAACTATGCGCGGCTCTTCTTTTGGTACGTCTCGTCGCTGTCGTCCAGTCAAACCTCAATCTCTCTATTACAAAGGTAATACTATGGTCTGACTCGGAAATAGTTCTAGCATGGCTGGAAAAAACCCCCCATACTTGGAAGACCTTTATCTCTAACCGCACCGCTGAAATAATGGATCTCGTCGGAAATGCGTCATGGAAACATGTCGGCAGGCACGACAACCCAGCGGACATGGGCACTCGAGGATATAAATCCATCGACTTGGCTAGTTCTCCGTTATCGTGGAATGGCCCTGAGTGGCTGACTTTGCCCCCGGAAGCCTGGCCAAAACTCATCATACGAAACACCAATCCACCGGAGGTACGCCGAGCCGAAGCTCTACTCGCCACGGAAGATGAAGCGGATTTTTTCGACCGATTCTCCTCTTTTGCACGAGCCCTTAGGGTAATGGCATATGTCTTAAAATTCATTCGCAACCTGCGTCATCGAACAGGAGGCACACGTTACGCGCCCTCCACTATCTCTTACGATGATCTCCATAAAGCGAAATGTAAAATTATATCCTTGACGCAAACCCACTCCTTTGCCCATGAAACTCTAAGGTGATAGACAAACGAAGCCCCCTCTCGGCTCTTAGTCCATCGCTCGATAAAGAAGGCCTGCTTCGGCTGAATGGGAGATTATCCCATTCGACCATGCCGTTTAATGAACGACACCCTATCATCATCCCTGAAAAATCGATTCGCGATAATCTATATTAAGTTCCTGCATGAGATACTTCTCCAAACCGGGGCGCGTCTCTTCCAACAATGCCTACGGCTGGAAATCTATATCCCCCGGCTCAAACCCTTATAAAGAAAGGTATCCTCCAATGCAAAATCTGTAACCTCCATAAGAAGCAGATGCGCTCCCAAATCATGGCAGCGTTGCCCGCGGGACGGCGCACTTTTGCTCCGCCTTTTACTATCACCGGTGTTGACTTTTCGGAGCCTCTTCACGTAAAAGCACTAAGGTCTCACACCCTACTAAAAGGTTTTTTGGCGGTTTTTGTATGTTTCTCTACAAAAGCTCTCTACCTTGAATTGTGCTCCGATCTAACAACTAACGCTTTTCTCGCAGCGTTCGCTCGCTTCGTCGGACGTCGCGGATACCCAGCGAAAATGATGAGCGATTATGGCAAAACGTTTATAGGAGCCAAAAGGGCAACCGAAAAGGAATTTGTCGACTTTCTGAAAACTGCCTCCCAAGAAGTCATCCAGAAATACTCCCCTCAAGGTATTAATTGGCAGTTTATTCCCCCCGGTGCTCCCCATATGGGTGGTCTGTGGGAGGCCGCAGTGAAAAGTTGCAAAATCCATTTCAAAAGAATTGCAGGAGCTCATACCTTCACAGTTGAAGAATTTACCACCCTCTTGGTAAGAGTAGAGGCCGTCTTAAACTTTCGCCCGATTTCACCTCTGTCTCAAGACCCCTCCGAATTCACTGCTCTCACTCCCGGCCACTTCCACAGAGGCTGCCCTCTCCTGGCCGTCCCGGAAGTGGATCATTCAGATTTGTCCCTTATGAACCGTTGGGAAATGGTAAAAAGCCTCCATCACCAATTCAGCAAAAGATGGAAAGAAGATTATATAAAGGATCTGCAGAAACGGCAAAAGTGGAAAAATCCACAAACTGAACCCAAAGTCGGTGAATGCGTTTGCATTCACGAGGACTCACTCCCCCCAACAGAGTGGCGTCCAGGACGCATTGAAAAATTATACCCAGGGTCATACGGTCATATACGCGTTGTCGACGTTCGCACTCAAACCGGCACCCTCCAACGCCCACTTGTAAAGTTATGTTTCCTCCCTCAAAGCGAACCTAGACAGAGCATGCACGGAAAGCCCACCGAGCTACCACTGAACCCCCTCTTCCACTCCTACCGCATTCTCTGCTGCATCGACGAGATGCAACCCCGAGCATCCCACGTCATACCCAGGCACCCCGGCCTGGTCGCCAAGTAGTACCTCCTCAGGTACCCTCTGACCCCACCGTGCGACCCCGTTCTCCCCCCAGCTATCTCTCGGTCTCGTCTAGCTACCGACGCACAACCGCCAGTTTCTACTGCCGCTCGACGCACCGTTCGGTGCACCGCTCAAGGGCTGCAGAGTGCCACCTTCAAGGGAAAGGTCTCAGACCTCCTCGTACGAGATGCGTTACGGACTCTTCAAGAGCTGCAAGAGACTCTAGCCGCTGAACGCGCCTAGGGCGGGGACGATGTTTGAGCGACTGCCGTAGTCGCCAACAACCAACTGTTCTATTTAATAGAAATTAGTCTTAAGAACTTGAAAATTGAATTTATTTACGTATGTACCTTTTACGTATAAGTACGCATCCTGAATAATTTATACGTACAAATACGTAATATCTTATATTACGTACATATTCTATATTAAATTTAAGTATCTGAATTGTTTTTATGAGCTGTACTCATGTATGAGTCACGTACTCATAGAATTGTACGCTACCGCGCAAGCTTATTTCACCTCTTTGGCAACCCCAACAATGGGTTGACAGATGTGACTATGTACCTACATACATACATTTATTATTGTTATTTGACCTACCTATGTACCTACATACATACATTTATTATTGTCTTATTATCATTCGTGTGACGCCAAATATTATTGTAAAACCCCTTTTTTTATTGAAGAAGAAGTTTCTTTAAAGATTAAAGCCCTTTATATCAAAAAAAAAGTTTCGTTAAAGTTGAGAAAAAGTGTTTTTTGTTGTATATTGGAAACAGATAAATAATAATTATAAATTGGGAATATATCCCCATAAAGTGGAACGAGCTACTAGTGCAGTGAGCACCGCCGTGTCCAGCACAAATATCACCATCATCAAAGCGCCATACAACCACCACCACCTCATTTACACCGCCGTGTTCAACCATCGCCATCACCGCAGCAGCCGTGTCCATCAGCAGCTACAGCATCCACCGCCGTAAAAGGAAGGTAAATTTGTAATCTCAACCCCCCTAAACACAGGAGCACTTGGGAATGTCAAACAAAGTAATTGACAATAAACAAATCCAGCATTATCAGTGATTTGTAAAAGATGGCGCAACGCTGATTAAATATAGTTGATAAGAAAGAATAGAAGTAGCAATTTATCAGTCAAACAAACCAAGGCTGTATAGCCAAATGGTTAGCGCAGCGTGCCTAAAGCGTATCGATGATGAAGGCTTAGCACCTTTCGAAATGGATCTATGTGCGCAGCTGTGGCAGGTTGTCTGACAAATTTTCTACTTACTATTCCAAAAACAAAATACAATTTTTCAATTAAAGAAAAATTAAAAAATAACAATAATTATCATTACAAAAAAATTATTCTTTTGGCCTTGAGCTTGAAAAGAACTTTGTAATAGTTTTTCTAAATGAGAAGCTTCTCAGTGGAAATTCATATGCTTAACATATGCCGTTCGGAGTCGGCATAAAATATGTACATATTTAGGTCCGGTCCCGCCAAATTGTGGGAAAAATTCAAATAAGCACGATGCAATTTGGAGAAGAAGCCCGGCCTGAATCTCCTCGGGAGTACGTCACGCCAAGACCACTGCCGAGGCGACCCTGCTTAGACATTTTTCTTCCAATTAAAAAAAATTCTAAATTTTTGATGTTGCTTTGTCCGGGGCGTGAACCCAGGACCTTTGGTGTGGCGGCCGCTAAGAAACACTTTCGTAAACACTACGAAATCATTCGTAAGTAGTATGAATGCATTCGTAGAATATACTAAGGACCTCAGGTCTCATTATTTCGTAATATGTACGAAATTAGTTTCGTACATTCTACAAAGTCTGTCGTTGCTGAAATTTACGAAAGATTTCATAGAATGTACGAAAGTTTTCCTTATATATACGAAATTTTATTTTTATTGTAGTTAATTTACTACCAAAGAGTAAATCTAAAATTAATTTAAGTATATATTATAATACGAGCCTAAAAAACGTTAGCTCAAAAGGTTACAATTCGTATCATATGATGATTAGACGCGGCAAAGACAACATAATTTTAGGATGTCGTGAGCTTTGTCAATAATTTATGGTTGACAAGTACGTAAAAATAGAGAGTGAACATTTACGGTACTTGCGACACAATGCATAGAAACTGCGTGCGGAGGAACATATTCAGTAGCAAGATGCTATTGCGAATAACGCTGACATTACAGATATAGGTCACTATGTAATCCTGCCATCATCATACATAGAAACTCCGCGTCATATGCAGGAATACATACAGGATGCTATGACTTTCGTTCGCGAATATGGACGATCGTTTTTTTCCATAACTTTTACGTGTAATCCAAAATGCCACGAAATTACATCGTTGCTATTGCCAGGACAAAATGTAATACATCTTCATGACTTTACAGCGCGTGTGTTTAAACTGAAGTTAAAGTCTTTGATCAATTTCATAACAAGATTGAATATATTTGGCCCCACATGATGTTGGATGTATTCGGTTGAGTGGCAGAAGCGAGGATTACCACATGCCCACATTTTGACCTGGTTCGATATATTAATTTCTGCAGAAATTCCAGATCCGTCGACTGATCAATTGCTGTTTGATATTGTTACTACAAACATAAATCGTTCAAAACCTTGTATGGTAAATGGTAATTTCACAAAGCGCTTTCCGGAAGATTTCACCAACGACACGGTTACACATGGTGATGGATATCAAGTATATTGTCGAAGAAGTACAGATAATGGCTGAAAATCATTCACCAAAACTATCGGAAACACAGAAATAGACGTTGACAATCTTTGGGTGGTACTATATTCACCTCTGTTGAGCAAAACATTCAATGCTCATATTAATGTAGAGTTCTGCATTTCGGTGAAGAGAATAAAATATATCTGCATATGTGAATAAAGAAAGTGATATGGCTTAGAGGTTTACGCCCATCTATTATATACCGGCGGTGGTGGCGCGGGCGGCGCGTTATTTTAAAAAGTTAGATTTTTCTATTTAAAAAAAATAATATTTACGAAAGGTTCTGTATGTATGTATTTAAGGAAACCAACGTTTTGGCCATTTTGGAAAAATCCTGGGTTTTTGCTTCAAAGTCTCGCAAATCGTTCACAAGATTTCAGGAGTAGCTCCTTGCAGAGGGTTTGTCCCTCGTTCACTTATTCCAGAGAGGCTTCGAACCTAACCCCCGTCTTTGGAATTGGTACTGCTGCGTCTGCTGAATAGAGATACATAAAATGGTCACACTTTTGTCTGTATATCTTGTGCAACGTGTTTTTTCACCTGGGGTTAACTCCTAATAATCGTCGCGAACACAATTTCTTTATATCATTTGTGACTCCTTGGTGGTCACGCAGAAACGCGTCTTACGGTTGCTAATAATGGTCTCTATTAATCCTCATGACTCTCGTGGCACAGACGCCTCAGTTTTTTCGGCTGTTTTTAAGAGCTACAATTCCCGATATGCGAACAGTGCAATCCCGACCACCAGTCGCTACCACGCCTCCTGACCCTCGCACAGAAGCTATAGGACTGCGACTTCGAATACTTTCCTAGAAGCCCTAGGTGTAGCTCCGAAGACTTTCTAATAGATGTTTTTGTCTCGCTATGCTGCCGCCCTCGAAATCATAAGCAGTCTATGTGGATGTCATCGCTTAACTCATGGGTGAAAATCGTATAATCCTCGGCGCATCTACATAATTAAAATTTTACAAGGACCCTGGACAAAATTTTTAAAATTTAGACGAAAGTTTTCAGACGTTTGTGTTCACAACATTGATTTCAATAGTCTTCATTAAATCAAAATGATATTTTAGAATGAAAGTCGACCAATTTTAAGTTGAAAGATGATAACTGCTGTTTTCCGGCCTTATGCTATAATAGCTCATTATGGATGAGCGCGTAGATTCAGTTTTCAGACTAGTTCGACTATCCACTACATTAGGGTAGTAGCACACACGGTCATTATTTCGACTGTCTTGGGAAAGATTTTGCTTCACCACTTTGAGTGTTCTTGCGAAGGACAAAGCATCACCTGGTAAATATATGTGCCTAACTATTAACATTTTTAAAAGGAGCCGTAACGTGTAGGTGATATTTAAACTTGGTTGGTAGGCTATCATCAATGTGATTCACTCCAAGGGACTAGTTTTAGATAGGGCCGCCAACTTTTGGAAGTGTCAAACCGGGAGACTTGGGTGTTGAAGAATGAAGTGTGAAAATCAAAATTTACCTTTCAGACGCTATTGTATAGTTTCGCAAATAAACAGCAGATGTTTGAATGTAAGCCCAAGTGATTTTTTAAACCTTTCTCATACGTACATATATCCTCAACTTAAGTATGAGGTAAGAATCATTTCAAAGGAGTGTTTATGCCCCCAGAACCTTTAGGATTTTGCATGACTGATTTCGCTTATTCTTTCATCCAATCGCAATTTGTTTAAAAACCGCCAAAAATGCGTCATTTTATTTGAATTCATTGTTCATTATTAATTTTTTAGAAAAAATATGCAAAGTGAGCATGTAAAATTATATATAACTTTTCTTTTAGTGTTTTATTTTAATAACTTCGTGAATTGGGTGATGCAAAGTCCGTGTTGTTTAAATAACTTTTGAACAGTTAGAAAGAGTTAAATTTCGCAATAAGTTTCTTATAACTGGCAGTGATTCGCATCCGTTGATACCACTTTCGACCATATCCGACCAATTTTCGACATGAAAAATAAATGGCCTAAACAGTCTTAAATAGTAGAAAATATAGTAACGCGCCGGACGGCGCCGCCGCCGCCACGCCGATAGTTTTGACATTAGGCGGCGATGTGCGAAAAACGACAAAAGTCGGCGGCGGCGTTTATCGGCGGCGTATATCTCTAATATGGCTGCATTTCGAATTGAAAATACTAATATACAAGTCCCCCAATGAATAAAAAAATTAAATTACTAATTACCAAATTGACCGTTATATAAGCTCCAATGAAGCTGTCTGGCGTATCTTCGTTCTCCAAGTTCATGAGCGGGATCCAGCAGTTATCCCTTTAGCTATCCATCTTGAAAACGGCCAGCGCGTATATTTCACGAACGAGACAGCGCTTGATCGTGTTACGAATCCATCAAAAACTACGCTCACACAATTTTTTGAATTATGTAGTCGTGCGGATGTGTTGGTGCCTTCGCACAAACACTGCTCTATTCAGAAGTACCGCAATATTTTACATGGGCTCAATCGAAAAAATTGATGCCCAAAAAGAAGGGTACACCAGTTGATGCGTCTCCCCGTTTATTTAAATCAAATAATTTGGGTCGCGTATATACAGTCAATCCAAGGCATACTGAGTGCTTTTATGTGCGACTGTTGTTGGTTAATGACAAAGGACCATTATCATTTCATGATATAAGCAAAGTAGATGGGAAACAATACGCAACATATAAAGATGCAAACCTTGCTTGAGGCTGGCTAGAAGACGACAACCATTGAGATAGTATGCTTGCTGAATCAGCATTAAATTTCACGGCAGCACAAATTCGTCTACTATTTCCTGTAGTACTAACTACATGTTTCCCGGCCCGAGCACAGATGTTGTGGGGTAATTACAAAGACGCATTGACTGATGATATATTATATCGACATCGTACAAGGTGCAACGATCCAACGTTTTCATTCTTTGATGCAATGTACAATGAAGCATCGATTGCTATGGAAGATTTTTGCATTGGTATTGCGAATTTACCAATCAGCCATTTCGGAATGAACTCAGTAAATCGAAGTATATCTGATTTACACAACAGAGATATGAATCGTGAACTACAGTACGACCCTTCAAAAATGGCAAGCATTGTTAGTCGCAATATTTCGAATAAAATGATGAGCAAAAAATAATTTACGACCGCATTATGCTGACAGTTTAGGCAGGGCTAGGAGGATTCTTTTTTTGATGCACCCGGTGGAACTGGCAAAACATTCCTTATCTCGCTACTTCTTGCCGAGATGTGATCAATAAATTGCATCGCCTTAGCTTTTGCATCTTCAGGCATTGCAGCCACTTTATTAGATGGAGACAGAATGGCGCAACAGCATTTAAGTTGCCATTGAACATCCAAAATAACTCTGATGCAATGTACAATAATAAGTAACAAGTCATACATGGCCAAAGTGCTGAAACAGTGTAAAATTATTATCTGGGATAAATGCTTTTTGGCACATAAACCTTCGCCTGAGGCATTGGATAGGACATTAAAAGATGTAAAAAACAACGAAAAACTATTTGGCGGCACCTTGCTACTCCTGTTAGGTGATTTCAGGTAAACCCTTCCCGTTATTCCACGTTCGACGTACGCTGATGAAATTAACGCTTGCTTAAAAACATCATGACTATGTTAAAAAAATACAACTGACGTTGAACATGCGTGTTCAAATGCTTCAAGATCCGTCCGCCGAAACTTTCTCGAAACAATTGTTAGGTATTGGTGATGGAAATGTGCATGAAAACACAGGATTCATAAAATTACAGAGGGACTTCTGTCCGATCGTCAATTCGCAAAGTACTCTTATCGACAAGAAATTTACCGATGTCGACACACAATATGGAAATCAAAGTGGCTGGCAGAAAGAGCGATTTTAGCAGCGAAAATTCGGATGTCAATGAGTTAAATTTCAAAATACAACAGCTGTTGCCAGGGGATTGGTGTCATACAAATCTGTCGATGCAGCTTGCGATACCAAGGAATCTGTAAACTTTCCAATTGAGTTTTTAAATTCATTGGATTTACCAGGCATACCACCTCACCATTTACAATTGAAGGTTGGAGCTTCGGTCATTCTGCTTCATAATTTGAACCCAACTGCTATGCAATGGTACACGATTAGTCATTAAAAAATTTATGAAAAACATCATTGAAGCCACCTTTGCTAACGTTCGTATCGCTAAACTGTTGAATAAATAACTCCACTTTTCAATAATGCAAAATGGCCTTTACTAAAGTACTTCACAATAACGTATTTCACAATATCACTACTATTGCTCGCCAGGTGGCTTCTTAAATCCAACTGATTATCGCGCCTCTACTGTTGCTGCCTTTTATAGTGTTTGGTTTCTTCGTTGACATTTCTAGGCGGTTCTGTTCTAGAATCTACTAGTTGGTTATCTGCTATAAGTTCCTCAGCTATAACTACAGATGCACAATTTTTATAGCTTCTCTCACGTGCGCGTGTATTTGTGAGCGACACTTCCACAATTATAATTGCATATCTCAGAAAAGATATCTGCATGTGTTTGTGCGTTGCTTCTCCGCTGCGTGTACGTACATATGTGGAGACATAATGATTGAATTATTGATGAGCATACAGTCACTGCTTAGCATCGGCTTAGAGATGACAGTATCACTTAGTGTTGCTAATATTCGTAACAATATATTACTGCCACGAATTCCTATGATGCGTACAGATGTGCCAATTGAATTCAAACGTATTAAATTCCCAATTAAATTATCATTTGTAATGACGATCAATAAGTCACATGGCCAAACGTTGTCTGTATGTGGCTTAGATTTGGAAACACCATGATTTTCATACTTACAACTATATGTAGCATGTTCTAGCGTTGGAAAACCATCCATTTTGTTTATATTATCTGAAGAAGGCCTAACCAAGAATATTGCATACTCTATTGTTCTGAGAGATTAATTTTAATGTTTTTTCAAACTGACACAATAAACAGTAATAATATAAATATAGTTTAAAAAAATAAAACACCCATAGTTTTGTTTAGTACGCATGCATACATCTGTAGCTGCACCCACCTCACCACGCTAACAGTGCGTATACGTAACATAAAAATAAGAGTTACTCATATATAAGTAAAAGCCTAATATATAAGTTAACACATAATAAATTCCCTTACCTTTTTGGCTACATTTTTGCCGACCTTACAAAGAGCTTTTTAATTCTTTTGTGGTTCCCACAGTAAATGAAATTCCAATTAATTTTGAAGTAATAATAAATCTTATTAATATTTTGCACTTCCTCTTTTGCAATCAATAAATCAAAATTCTCATTAAGCAAAAGTAACTAAATTTTGCTTCACAAGCGAAGTTGAGCCAATTCAAAGAATTAGCACAACAAGCCACTGTACGCGCATCCGCTACAAAGCTGTTGCTTGCGCTAAAGTGCTGACTTAGCGTCTAGCACACCTAGGCACAAGCAATAACCAATACTTGCATGCCTTTCTTGTTTTTGTTGTGTTAACGCGGTAGCGAATTATTTGATTTAATATGACAATTTTACAAAGTAAGTCTTCAGTCTGCATCTTATCGTGTCCGGATCTGGTTTAAAAATAACAAACAATATAATTTGCGCCCGAGCTAAAAACCAACATAGTATTAGTTAAAAGTTAAAATTTAAATAGTTTTAAAAGTTAAGAAAAAAAAGCAAACAGTTTTTAAGTTAAAATTTTAAAACTTAAAAAAGATATAGACAAGAAAGTAACACTAAATAACTTTGAACATTAAATTGCCACCAAAGTGCCAAAAGTTTAAAAATTAAAAAAGGCTAAGAGCTTGAAGGTGTGAATTATTAACTTTAATAATTTAAGTACCAAAAATTAAAAAGGCTAAAAACTTGAAGGTTTCACTAAATAACCTTTTAAAATAAAAGTGCCACTAAAAATCACCAAACTAAAGTGCCACTAAAAATCACCAAACCAAAGTGTCAAGCGTGCCACTAAAAACCACCAAACCAAAGTGCCACTCGTGCCACAAAGACCACACACCGGACAGAAGATAGCCACGGGTACCGGCAGGAGGACCGAGGTGCAAAGGGAAACCGGCAAACCCCCACCGAGCAAAGTGGACTTTTGTATGCTGACTCAAGTAGTGTAAGTGAAACTAAAAGTAAGAAATTTTTTTTAAAATAAAATATAGAACATAAGCCAAAAACCTTGATTCAAAAAAAAAAACGAAAAATGTTATTAAAAATTTTTAACTAAAAAGATAAAAAACTTTTTGTTATTATTAAATTCTGAGCCTTTAGGAAAAATAAAACAAGATTTTCCGCAAGCCAAAGGCAAATGTTCTGAGAATTTCTTTGAAAATAGAGGAAACATTTTTTTGGGTGTTTTTTCCATCCAAATATTAATTAATTAACACGATTATTAGAACAAAAAGGAAGAAGGATGGCAAACCCAAACAATTTGATACGACCACAAGTGTTAGAAAACAACAACCCAAATCCCAACCCACAGCCCAATCCTAATCCTACTTTACAACCTTCTCCCGAACTAACAACACTTATCAGGAGTTTAGTAACACAGGTACTAAATACCGAAGGAACAAGTATTATACAGAACATTATAGGGACTGAAACGCAACAAACACCCATTAGCGACCAGACGATAGACGAGGTGTACAGAAACAATCTCTCAGAAACCGATAAAATCCCTGATGTAGTGAGATCGTTGAGAGAATTCTCTGGTTAACCAGCAGAGTTCGAACACACGAAAGGGACCCCAAAATACTTTGGAATCCTAAGTGTAATTAGGAACAAAACCGTGGGCAGCGCTGATATAGCGCTAGAATCACACAATACTCCCTTAGATTGTAAAGCTATTTCGATGTGTCTTACGACACACTACCCAGACAAGAGAGACCTAGGTACATTGGAGTACCAAATGACTGGTCTAATACAGGGCAGGCTCTCTATTCAAGACTTTTATCAAAAAGTTTACCCCCATCTCTCCTAGGTACATTGGAGTCCCAAATGACTGGTCTAATACAGGGCAGGCTCTCGATTCAAGACTTTTATCAAAAAGTTTACCCCCATCTCCCTTGATTCTGAATAAAATTGGTTACATGGACGTCAGCCAGGAGTCAACTAAGCTACTCACTGAAACCTACAGAATAAAAGCCCTCGACACCTTCGTTAGAGGCCTTAACGGCGATCTCCCTCGACTGCTAGGCATGAAGGAGCCTAAAAACCTCCCGAAAGCTCTTCACTTATGTTTGAAATTAGAAAATAAAAAATTTAGAAGCACACATGCTAATCACCAGAATGGATTTAGTGATTATGACTACAAACCACCTCTACCACCTCGAAACTTTACCTACAAACCACACCAATTTCATCCAGAACTAGCGTACTTACCTCGACCGCAACAACAAATACGAGACCAAATAATTCCAAGACTGCAACAAAGATTCGTAAACCCGCAACATCACCAACAAAGGTTAAACAACTCCCCAAAACCATATCAGCACTTGCAAGGATACAATCCAGGATATTACAATCCACAACCAAATTTGCATTATAACCCACCTCCTAGGCCAAAAGCACTGAAACCGCAACCTAAGCCGGAACCAATGGAAATCGATCTGAGCATCAGGACAAATGCCGTGAACTATGCCAATAGAGCTAACCTGAAGTATTCTGGTAAAAGGCAAGGCAACTCGAACCTTACAAATCCACCCTTAAAACATCACAGGAATTACCACGTGACCACTACCCCAGAAGAAGTTTGCCATTCACCAGACACTCACCCAAACAGCAGATACGATCAATACAATGCTGATATCCCTGAATATCAGGATAACCCCCAATACCATCCGCACAACTACGAGAGCACAGATTTTACAGATATCCATTTTTGAGAATAAGAAACTCTTCGTTGCCTTACTATAGCTGCAGGACGAAGAGTGGAGAAATCTTGAAAATTTTAGTAGATACAGGATCAAACAAAAATTACATTCAGCCTCAATTAGTGAAAAGGAAAATTCAAAATGACAGCAACTTTTTAGCAAACTCAGTAGGAGGACAAATAGAAATAACCCATCACACATATGTCAACCTTTTTAATTTGCGAAACGTTAATTTAAAGTTCTACCTCCTTCCCTCCCTCGTCTCCTTTCACGCGATACTTGGAAATGATAGCCTGAAAGAATTAGCAGCTGTTATTCACACAAAAGAAAGTTTCATGACCATGAATAATTCAATTAAAATACAACTTAAACAGCTTATTTCACAGGATGTCAACCATATCAACATCCGAAACGAACACATGAACAATTTTCAAAAACAAGTAATGATTTCCTCAGTTAGTAAAAATATTGACCTCCTCTCTGACCCCAATGAAAAGTTAACTTATGCCACCATTAGGACGAACTCGAACGTACCAGTCTACACGAAATACTACCCCTATCCCATTTCCTTAAAAGGAAAAGTCGAAAAACAAATACAGAAATTGTTAGACGACGGAATCATAAGACCTTCACGGTCCCCATATAACTCGCCCATATGGATTGTACCAAAAAAACAGTATGCTTCTCTAGAAAAAAAATACAGACTAGTAATAGACTAAAGGAAACTCAATGCCATAACGATAGCTGATCGTTATCCAATACCCGACATCAATGAAGTTTTAGCAAAACTAGGTAAAAATACCTTCTTTTCACTAATAGACCTGAAAAGCGGTTTCCACCAGATTCCATTGAAAGAATCTGATATTGAGAAAACTGCTTTTTCAGTTAAAAACGGAAAATATGAATTTACGCGATTGCCTTTTGGACTCAAAAATGCTCCTGCCATTTTTCAAAGGACGTTGGATGACATTTTAAGGAAACATATAGGAAACATCTGCTATGTTTATATCGATGATATAATCATATTCAGCAAAGACGAAAAAACACATGCCAATAATATCCATGAAGTCTTTGAAACCCTACAGGAAGCAAACATGAAAGTACAGATAGACAAGTGCGAATTCTTTAAAACCGAAATAGAATTTTTGGGATTTCTGGTCTCATCTAAGGGAATCACTACAAACCCCACTAAAGTTCAGGCAATAGTTGACTTTCCATACCCACGAACACTGAAATACTCAAGATCTTTCCTAGGCCTCTCCGGCTACTACAGACGATTTATCAAAGACTATGCTGAAATAGCCAAACTTCTCACTAGTCTTCTTAGAGGAGAAGATTGAAGAGTATCGAAAAATCACTCAAAAAATAAACTCATTCAATTAGACAACAGAGCAAAAGAAGCACTTAACCAAATCAAAAATGCATTAATTTCAAGAGAAGTAATACTGACCTATCCCAACTATCAAAAAGAATTCCATCTAACAACATACGCCTTGAAACACGCAATTGGTGCAGTGTTATAACAGGACGGTAAGCCGATTACGTTTATTTCAAGGACGCTAACAAAGACGGAGGAAAACTACGCCACTAATGAAAAGAAAATGCTGGCAATAATATGGTCACTTAAATCCTTACGAACTTATCTTTACGGCACAGCCAAAATCAAAATATTCACGGACCACCAACCCCTCACCTACGCTCTAAGTAATAAAAACGCAACACAAAACTGAAAAGATGGAAATCAATTTTGGAGGAATACGACCACGAACTTAAATACAAACCAGGTAAAACTAACATTGTAGCCGACACCCTCTCCCGACCTCCAGAAATTAATTCAGTAACCATTGCCACCCATTCGGATGATAGTTCGGGACAAAAACTAATACCAGCAACAGAAGCTCCAATCAACGTATTTAAAAATCAAATTTGGTTACTTGTTGGACCACAAAAATCTTATAATTTCAAAATCCCCTTTCCAACATACCATAGACATACAATCACTCAACCACATGACGCCACCGAAGATCTTAGACATTTGTTACAACGATATTTAAACCCGTCTGTAATCAACGGCTTATTCACCTCAGAGGAGATAATGGGCCAAATTCAGAAGTTATACCCCATACATTTTAACACCTTCAAAATTAGATTCACCCAATCGCAAGTAGAGGACTTACAAACGGACGAACAACAAGAACGACAAATTTTGATTGAACACAAAAGAGCCCATAGGAATGCAATAGAAAATAAAAAACAAATTATAGAAAAATTTTACTTCCCCAAAATGCAGGCTAAAATAAACAAACTAGTCAAACAGTGCAGAATCTGTTCCGAAAACAAATACGATAAAAATCCAACCAAACCCGAAATAAAGTCAACTCCAATTCCCGAATACCCAGGGCAAATCATCCATATAGACATATTTATAGCCGAAAAAAAATTGGTGCTAATCGCTATAGACAAGTATTCAAAGTACGCCCAAGCAAGAGTAATTAAATCTAGATCAACGGGAGACATACGCGAGCCTTTACGACAAATCCTTTTCACATTTAGAGTACCCCAAACAATAGTCATAGACACTGAAAAGTCACTTAACTCCCATTCGATAACTTTCATGCTAGAAGATCAGTTGAGAATTAAAATCTACAAAACCCCACCACACACAAGCAAAGCCAATGGAGAGGTCGAACGTTTCCATTCAACCCTTGCATAAATATTAAGGTGTTTAAAAGCCGAAAACATAGACATAGCTTCTCATTCGCAACGAAGAAGAACTTTACAAAAACAAATCTACATGGCACACAAATTAATTGAGAGACAAAATGTCTCAATTGTGTTGTTAGTGTAGAAATGAGAAAAACTGAATTAAGCATGAAAACAAATACCAGCAGGATGGCCTAGTGGTTAAAGGCTACTGCAGTTTCACCATGTGATTCACGGTTCGAATCCCGGCGAAACCTTTGATAACATTACAAAATTGCCTGATGATGATTATGTGGCGGTTTTCGAAATGGGTCCATCGCAGTATGCCAGTAAATGTTTCTTTCTTTTCAGTTTCTCTTAGAAAACATAATAATTGAAATTCAATTATTATAAGCCGGTGTTAAGCTCATGAATTCTTGAATATAAGTATAAACTGAACACACCATTAAACAAACCTACATAAATATGTACAACTGAGCCCGAGTTGACAAAGCTTCTCATTCGCAACGAAGAAGAACTTTACAAAAACAAATCTACATGGCACACAAATTAATATAGAGACAAAATGTCTCAATTGTGTTGTTAGTGTAGAAATGAGAAAAACTGAATTAAGCATGAAAACAAATACCAGCAGGATGGCCTAGTGGTTAAAGGCTACTGCAGTTTCACCATGTGATTCACGGTTCGAATCCCGGCGAAACCTTTGATAACATTACAAAATTGCCTGATGATGATTACGTGGCGGTTTTCGAAATGGGTCCATCGCAATATGCCAGTAAATGTTTCTTTCTTTTCAGTTTCTCTTAGAAAACATAATAATTGAAATTCAATTATTATAAGCCGGTGTTAAGCTCATGAATTCTTAAATATAAGCATAGACAGGACCTTTGAAGACTTACTCGACAGAGCCATTTACGAATACAATTTCTCAATTCACTCAACAACTGGACAGAAACCTATAGAAAACTTTTTTGGATGTAGAATTCACATTAAACCTGAACAATACGAAGCAGCAAGACGAAATAACATACAGAGACTGAAAGATACACAGGAAAAAGATCTGCAATACCATAACAAAAATAGAGCACCCTGTAAGGACTATATCCCAGGTCAGACCATCTACATTAAAATCAATAAACGATACGGTACCAAACTAACCCGCCGCTATAAAAAAGAGATAGTTAAGGAAAATGAGACATCAACGGTCATAACAGAATCGGGCAAAGTGGTTCATAAGAGCCTAATAAAACAAAAGTAAAAACAAAAATAAAAAATTTTTGAAAATAAAAGGGAAAAAGAGAAAGAAAAAAATCCAAAAAAAAATTTAAAATGTTTCTCTTTTTTTTTTCTCCTTTTTAATCAAAATGCATCTAAGTTAGTATTGGACTTTTTTTTCGGAATAAAGAAGAGGAAAACTTAAAATCAAAATTCGAAAAATTGGCGAGTAGGTGTTACCTAAAAGGTTATAGGAATTAGGCATAAATAGCAGACAAAATTTGAACAATTAAAATATATTGCACATTATTCTAATTAATTTTATTATTAAATTTTTAGACTGATCGCGATGGTCGTACCAATAATCGCGAACGTCCAGATATTGGACTACTCGTCATCTCAACTTGTAACAATAGACTGCGGACCAGCGAAATTACAAATAGGAAACTTTAAAATCATACATATTATAGAACTACAAGATTTTGACGATACTATAAATCACTTAGTGACAGCAATCAATTACCAGCTACCAAACCATCCCCTAAAGCCAATCCTCATATCATTTGTGAAACAATCGAAAATTTATCTAGATAGAATTAGGGTAGTCAAACATAGCAATAAAAAAACATTAGACTTCATAGGTTCAGCGTGGAAATGGATAGCTGGAAATCCAAACCACAGCGACTTCGAAATCCTCACCGAAAAAATCAATTATGTTTTAGAAAAACATAATAGGCAAGTTGTCATAAATAAATTAAGCGACGAAAAAATAAACGAAGTCATTGAAAATATTAACAAAATATCTAAATTAGTGAAGGAAGAGAAAGAAATAGATAATGAAATTGTATTACAAATAAAATTCAAGTTAGAAGGAAGAACTTATTAATATAGCTTATGCCATTCACTGAGCAAAATCAAATATAGTCAACTCATACAGTTTATCCAATAAGGAAATGGATATAACGAAAAGTTTTTTATTTTTAAATTAAGTTTTATTTTTAAGAAAAGTTTTTTAGAAAATGAAAATATACCTTTTATAAATCTAGACGAAGCACTAGAGTTTGCAGAAATAAAAATTGCTTCAAATAAAGAAAGTCTTATTTACGTAGCGCTTTAGAAATAAGACCGATAAAAATAGGAGAAAGTATTAATCAAATAGAGTATAAGTCAATTTTAACATGTGAAAATAAAATTTATGGAAAAACAGAAAATTGTAAATCATATATGAATTTATCAATTTGCTCCAGAGATATTGTAAAAGATATTACGAATGGCACGTGCATAGTACACCTGATAAAAAGTAAAATAAATAATTGTACTAAAATAAATAACCAACATGTAAAATCAGTAGAAATGATTTCAGATGACATATTTTTTCTAAATAATTTTAATGGTAATGTAAAATTTTAAAATAAAAGTATAGAACTTCAAGGTTCATATTTAATTAAACGTGTCAACACAAGTATAGAAATAAATAACAAAATATATTTTTCAAAAGAAATAACGATAAGGAACCCCTTGCCGGCTATATTACATCCAAGGGCAACAAATAATAAAATGGAAGAAATGTTATCTCTAGACTTAATTAAGGAACTACAATTAAATGAGGTAAAAGAAATATCAATTTTAAGAAAGAAAAACACTATATTTATATCACTTTACACAATTTCTAAAATAATTATTTTATTCACAATTGTAATGAAATTACTAAAAAAATTTAAAAGAAATAAAGTTCAAATATCAAACCAGAGCATAATTGAGGTAGGGATTGAAGACCTGCCTAAATTTTACGTAAACTCATCGATCGAGGATGCTCGAGTTAGGGCGGAGGAGTTAACACATAATAAATTCACTTACCTTTTTGGCTACATGTTTGCCTACCTTACAAAAAGCTTTTTAATTCTTTTGTGGTTCCCACAGTAAATGAAATTCCAATTAATTTTGAAGTAATAATAAACCTTATTAATATTTTGCACTTCCTGTTTTGCAATCAATAAATAAAAATTCTCATTAAGCAAAAGTAACTAAATTTTGCTTCACAAGCGAAGTTGAGCCAATTCAAAGAATTAGCACAACAAGCCACTGCATGCGCATCCGCTACAAAGCTGTTGCTTGCGCTAAAGTGCTGACTTAGCGTCTAGCACACCTCAGCACAAGCAATAACCAATATTTGCATGTCTTTCTTGTTTTTGTTGTGTTAACGCGGTAGCGAATTATTTGATTTAATATGACAATTTTACAAAGTAAGTCTTCAGTCTGCATCTTATCGTGTCCGGGTCTGGTTTAAAAATAACAAACAATATAATTTATATAAGGGTGTTAAACATATTAATAACAATGTTTTAATAGTTACTAAGAGTCGTAATTTAAATTATATTTGTTACTTCAACAACGAATAATTTACTACCATAAATAAAGTATATTTTCACTGTCTACAACGCTTTCGATTATAAGTACTACTCTACACTCAATTTGTAAGTTTCTTATTTCTATTGAACTAAAAAACATTAGATATAAATACTGTTTTTGGCAAAACAACGCTTGCTAGTGTATATATAAATGCGCATAAACTTTAAATTGAGCAGCAACTCACCACACCGACGCAGTTTACATATTTTTCTTGACATATTTAATACAGTAATAAATAAAACAGGTGATTTCTAATCGGTTTTTTCAGTAAACTAAATTATCAGGCGATTGACCGTTTCATATTTCCAAATTAGTGGAAGGAGTAGCGTCTGCTGAATACTGTGCTTATCCGGAAATAAACAGATCGTACAGGTTTCCAGATTACTGTAGCGTTTTTCAAATGGAAATATTAGCTGTAACCAAAGCAGTAGAAACACTGGAATAGAATAGTTTAAACTGCAACCGTGTTAAATTTTATGTTAACGTCAAGCAGCTATTAAGGCAATAATCTCCCATAGCATAGCAGCTAAATGCGTTTACACTCTAACACGCAGTCTCTGGAGAGAATCGAGACAGGGAAAGCATAAATCTATATTGGGTCCCAAGGCGTATGGGAATAGATGGAAATGAAAAAGCAGATGAATTAGCTAAAAAGGGCACATCCCTTGAAGCTTGCTCCGTAGATGTCCCAATTATACTGGGCGATATTTAGAGAAAGCGAGAGGGGCACATGATCGACCAAGCGGGAAATTCGTGGGTTCGAGCGCGGGGCTGTAAAGTGTCGAAGATTATGTGTAGGTCACAACTTTAGACTAATAAAGTTGCTTCTATCATTAAAAAGAGAGGACTGTAGATTCATGACGGGTATTCTGACTGGACACTGTCTTCTATATGCCAGCTACTAGGAGTGATACAGCTGTCAGATCTAGAAGCAGGAAGTCCTAGAAAGCTTCTAGTATTTGCCAAAAGGACGGAGTTATTTTATAACACAGGTCCTGGTTTTTGATAGTGTTTTTCAGTTTGGTTGTAAGAAACAAACTTCTGGTAACACTACGGACTCATTCAGTCTATGCGAGGTCCTCATGGACCGGCCAGTTGAACCTAACTTAACCTACCGTAAAATATCAAAAAACCGACCAGCTTTAATTGCTTTGCGACATAATATTATAGATTACAACTCAACCAGTCAAAGTGAAATTTTTACATGAAAGAAACTAGGCAAATATGGAAATCGATTAGTAATCTTTTTAAATTCTTTTAAGCAGCAGTTCTATTCACATTTATAGAAAAAATGGTAAAAGTATAAAACAAAGGTGACAGTACACAGTCGAGTACACGTTCAAAAAAGGAATATTTGGCGATGCAAATTTAGAAATCGTCAACATTCCTCCCGTCACCTACTGTTCCTGTGGGTATCGCTCTGATATCAGTGAAACTCAATGGTGAAAATTCGATTATAATGCCCACCATGATCTGTGGCATCCCAATCTACAAGCAGACAGGTGAAATTATTCAATATGCCTTAACGTGAACACCTGTCAATGGCAAACTAATAGCGTCTTCTTTTCTGGAAAAAGTGCAACGATTTTTGTACGCCGCGGAAGGGTTGTACATATACTTTGTTCTATTCTTAAAAGCAGGTAACGCTTTTACGGGGTATTTCGTTCTTTTGTGAAAATTGTAGCCTGTTCGCAACGCAAAGCGTTACACTTTTAGCCTGCATGGCGGCGTGACAGTGCAACTCTGCTGAACCAGCTGATCGTGACAATTTATTTTCGTAACTTCACAGATTTTTAGCGAAGAAAATTGATATGAAGGATTTAATTGCTAATGAATTTTTATTATCATTTACAGCGCGTTTGTGAAAATCAGCTGATACACGGGGTAGCCATTTATGTCCTTTGCATGCACTATAAATGTTGAAAACTTTCTGGGTTTACGAGTAACTTAATTAAGGCTTTACCATTTACTTAGGCAACAATTTATTTCAGAAAAGAAAACGCTATAAGTCTCACGGTGTCAAACACTGATTTTAGTGCATGATCAATGGCCCAATATCGGCCCCATGTTGCCAACCTCATCACTTCGTGGCCGAATCATTGTTACAAAACTAGCTTGTAATCGGGTGTTTCAATCACAAGGTATTACCTTGGTATGATATGGAGTCTACCCAAGCTCCCACCATTTAAAGGATAATGGCATCCGGTTGCAAGGCAACTGCACGTTTAATTCCGTAATTATTCTATTACAAGCACAAATATTTCGCTGTAACATGTTCTGACTCTTTGGAACAATGCAATCAGATACAATATGAAACAATTTCACAATTTCTATATTAGCATAAGGATGTGAACAACCTGTTCTGAGCACAAGGAATATATAATATACCTGCTTCCCAATTAAGGGCCTGTAATTCAACTTTGCCAACACATCACAATTGAAATGTCCGTTCCTCTGTGAAAAGCTACGTCGAAGTCATCTATAAAAGATATACCGATCAGCTTAGCTTAACGCAGTTTCAAACATTTCAAAAAGAAGAGTGTGCACAAAACCACCCTTATTATCAATTTTTATCCACAAATGATAGGCATCTGCTTTATCTTAATTTTTGTCAACAGGTTACAGCATGTTAGACAACGGGGTCACAATTTTGGGTTATAATCAACATTTTCTTTGACCTTCCGCAGAAGTCTTTTAAATATTTATATTTAGGTTAGAATAAGTAAAGAGGTAGATTATCTTGTGGCCCCCGTGGTGTGATGGTAGCTTGCTCCGCCTACTACACCGAAGATCCTGGGTTCACCCCCCCGGGCAAACCAACATCAAAATTTTAGAAACAAGGATTTTCAATTAGAAGAAATTTTTTCTAAACGGATTCGCCCCTCGGCAGTGTTTGGCAAGCACTCCGAGTGTATTTCTGCCTCAGCTCTCAGCCCTCAGTGAAAACTCATCTGCCCTGCAGACACCGTTCAGAGTCGTCATAAAACAAGTAGGTCGCGTCCCGCCAATTTGTAGGAAAAATTAAAAGGAGCACCACGCGAATTGGAAGAGTAGCTCGGCCTAAAATCTCTTCGGAGGTTATCGCGCCTTACATTTATTTATTTTTTATTTAGTTTACCTTGTGGACGGTCCAAGAGTAAACTATATGCCAACTCTCCAACGAAGAAAACCGCATTTCACCGAGTAGAATGCTTTATTTTCTTATTCGTGGGCTGAAGTGACCGCATTACTCCGAAGAGAATGCTTTATTGCCAACTCCACCAAAGTGAACTCGCCGTATTAAGAAACATGACAAAAGAAAAATCGAGGGCAAGAGGCAAGATAAAATCCGAACCGCCAAAATACGATATGAAGCCACAGCTTGCGCTATTCATCCAAGTCCTCAAGGCAGGAATCAATACCAGAATACAAGCATCTGCGTACAATGTATCAAGTCAAGACTGGCTCATCCTGCTCCCTGCGGTACAGTAACGACCGAGATATGGTTGCACAGGTGATACAGTACGTCCACTCTGTCCCCTTTCGGAGTTTTAAGCATCACTAATAAGATGACGCACGTTTTCTACGTTTTAAGCTTCACTAATAAGATTACGGACATTTGCTACATGGCATTATGATCGCATTTTACGATCGTCATACTTACCGCGGGTAATATCTACAGCCTCCAACCCGCTGGGGGAGGTTGGGGTGAGATGTTGGCGGACCAAATAGAGGCCACGGAGCTTTGCACGATAGACAGGGACGGCCGAATACGTATGGTGGGCAATTCTCATAGCTCGCCAGATATATCCATCGTAAGCGCAGGGCTTGTAATCTGCGTCAACTGGTAGCCGACAACGGAACACATAGCAATACTTCTCTCATTTGAGCGATCAGCCGAATTTATCACATCTGACAAACGCACTTTCATGAATTTCAAAACAGAAAATTTGAACAAATATAAAGCATACACAGATGATCTTTTTGTTGCACTTCAGTCCTGACTGACCATCGTCATGGGTAACGTGCTTTCCTTAAGAATCCTCTTCGGCTCGCTTCATTCCCTAAACTCCGCCCAATCTTTCCAACGGAGGCCCAAAATTTACGTGGCCTTGTAAAACAGCAGCAGCATAGCTCAAATGGGTTACATAAATATACTCATCAGGCAGATTGTGGACAAACACAAGCTGGCAAAATGGTAGGAACAGGCGGAATTGCCATGCCGGTGCCTAAAAACCTTGTCTATGAAGAATTCAAATACCTGGTGCTCGTCTTCAACTTGTCTCTATCCACTTTCGTCATCCCTGAAAAATGGAAAAAGGCGTGGGTGGTATCGGTACTAAATCCTGGGCAACCAGCTGGCGTAGGAGACTCATATTGTCCGATATATCTCTTATCGCCAGTAACCAAGACACTTGAAGCCATCCTGTTTCCTTATTTCTCCTATAAATTACATGGCACCACCACTTCGAGAAATGCCACTCACAAATAAATTGCAGACCGAACGAAGAACCACAAAAAGTTCGGGGACGTACCATAAAATCCCAGAAGATCAAAACAAATGGTGCCACATTGTGGTGTTCTATCCCCAATTTCGTTTAACTTTTACATATCGAAGCTCCTTCCCCGCTAGGAGTTACCATTGTGTCCTATGCCGAAGACTGCACTACAATGGCAACAGGTCCCGGCCCTAGTTTAATGAGCTTTGCGCTGTCAAGAAACAAATCATGGGCGACCTTATTTACAGCGTGAATTTGGCAAATATCGGCAATATTGGACATCCGTGTCGATGGCATTACGCAAAGGAATGTCCTACTCCCAAAAATATTGGGTGTGAGTTTCGATGTCTTCTTATCCCCAGCATATTCCCCATAGATAAGAGAAATGAAATGCTAAACAAACAGTTTTGTTGAATACCCATAAATGGGGGGGGGGGGGCGCCTCCAAGAACTTGAGAAGTTATCTCCGTAAGCATATGAACAAATTCGGAACTCAATAAGTCAGCCGCTTGAAGAAAATAAGAACAATAAGGCCCTAAGAGACAGCCACAAAAGTCGGCAAATAACTATCCCATCAAATGCCCAAATAACTATTCCACAAATACTGCAAACTCGGAGTTGAGGTAAGCAACCTCCTCAGGGAAATGCGCGTCAGTCTAGCTCAACTTCGATTTGGATACTGTACTAAGCTAAACTCCGCCTCTGCAGAAAGTTAGCCCCGACATACCCAATGTACGTACCGCTTGTAACATGTCATATGACATTAACCATCTAATCAATTGCAATGTGGAACCAACAATCTCTTTCGTCCAACCCTGTTGAAACTGCAAGTTTCCTCGAACTTCCGTTAAAGGATATTGATGACAGTTTGTAAGTGAATGCACCTAATGAATCGGGTGAAGCACTGCTAAAACAACAACAATAACAGAGAGAGCGATGCAAAGCATTTTTCCGTTAGGAAAAGTCTGCCTGGCTCTCTAGCTTAATATGTTTCCATTTTAAAGATACCTATATTGCACAAAGCTATAACACAGCTTTTCCCTTGAATTTTGTTCTTGCAATTTTATTTGCAAATATCATAGATCTACCTTTGCGTATATAACTTGCAGAGCCGCAGCACAGTGGTAAGTCCCATAGGCCAAAATTAAAAAAATTAAAGTGAAAAGTTTGTCTCCAAATGTGTCATTAGTATCTCTTATTAGAACAGCCTTTTAAAAGGTATATTTGTTTTTGTTGCATTCGAACTGTACTCTTTAGGAATAGCTTCAAAAGTGAGGTTATGGTATTAGTTGGTTTTTGTAGTGTGACCAAGTTAAAAATAAAGTGAAAGTTCAAGCTATTTAAAAATACATAAAATATCATTGTATTGAAATAAATAAAAATTAATATTGAATTCAAAGATGTTTGCTTCATTTTTAAATAATTTTAGTATCTTTAGCTTGTTGTATTTTTTTTTTTCTTTTGTTACTTAAAATTTCATCCGTGTCTTTAAGAGTGTTTATTTGCACAAATATTTCAATTTCAGCTAAAATTTTAGTTGGGTTCCTCACCGAATCTCACGTTGGGACTTATATTTTAATATTAGCCAAAGTTTTAAGATTCTAAAGTGTTACTATCAGCTGCCAATTTCTGCCACTAACTATATTTTGCCACAGTTTTCTGATAGCGTCACCCTGATAAATTATTGTCGTATGTTATATATTCTCACACAAGATCTTTTAATAAGATTAATTCCTTTATTTAATCCTATTCAACATTGTATTTGCGATAGACACATCTTACCAATGCGAACTATCTCGCATGTATATGCATGCGGTGAAAGTGGGTGGTTGTGGGTCGGTATGAAGGTACCACCCGCCCCAGGTTTATGAAAAAATAATTCTCACATATTTTTAAGGCCGTAACCAAATTTTCACGTTGACATCTCTACTGGAAGTATTTTTGGCTACCACCTCCATATGCATATAATATGCATGCGGTGAAAGTGGGTGGTTGTGGGTCGGTATGAAGGTGTCACCGGCACCAATTTTATGAAAAGATAATTCTCACATATTTGTAAAGCCGTGACTATAGTTTCACGTTGATATCTCTACTGGAAGTATTTTTGGCCACCAACTCAATATAACACCGACCAGTGTGTGCAGGAGGAAAAAACGAACTTCATTCATTTTAGTCAGAATTTTAAAAAATAATGCAAAGTAACAGAGGATATTCATGCCAATTTTTGAGTGATCGCACCTGATAGAGGGGGCGAAGTACTGCCACAACAACAGAAAATCGATGCAAGCCGAATTCCGGGCAGGAAAAGTCTGCCGGTCTTCTAGTTTAATATATTTTCGTTTACACAGAGCTGCATTACAGCTTCTTCCTAGAATTTCGTACATGATTACCTACATGAAAGTTCGGAGCTCCTGATATGTACCTTATTTTTTTGAAACTTTGAAAGAAATCGAGCAAATTTCGGCAAATTACATGCAAAGCTGTAGGAAGAAAAAACAAAATTTCATTCATTTAAGTCAGTTATTAAAAAAATAATTTTTGCCTTATTTTTAACATGGACAACAAATATAAAATAACGCAAAATCTAATGTTTTTTTTTCATGCCAAAAACTTTCTTAAAGAAGTTAGAATGGGACCGTCTTCGGCTGTGCCTTTCATGAATAGGGCTCAGCAATAGTTTTATCCCATTAAAATTATCCGATTAATTGGCTTTATAAGATAAGTAATACATGGAAAACAGATGTACCTTTGCGGCATTATCAATATACACCTATCCCCCGGTTTACACGGAAGATCGGTTCCAGACAAAACCGTGTAAAGTGAAATCTTCGTTTTCCTATACAAAAACCGTGTAAGGCGCAAAAACTACCCAATTCAGTCATTTATTTAAATAAAACAAAACTAAAACATCTTAATGAAGGTTCACGAAAAGATAATTCAATCGATGACTTACCAGTTCAAACCAAAAAAACTCGCAATAATAGTAAAAATTATATATTTTTGTTCAAATTTTCATCAAACACTTTTCCTTCCACTTGAACTACATATGTACTCTGCGTTTGGTTATGTACATACATATTCACAATAAGGGGAATCCCTCAATATTGCAATCAGTGTTGCCAAGGGGACTCAAAAAGGTTTTTAATGATTTGTGAATCTTCGGAGTTTTTCAAATTTTTCTGATTTATGAACCGTGTAAAAGCGAAATCGTGTAAAACAAGTACCGTGTGAATCGGGGGATAGGTGTATGTGTATCAAATAAATATTATATCGGTAATCCTAACTCAAAGTTTCACGTTTATGGTTCTCTGCATGGGATAGCTATAACCACGAATCTCTTATCTGAACAATAGTTTCATTCATTCGACATTTGAAACTTATATCTGTTAAAAAGAGGTAGAAATTACGAAAAGCTCCTTGCCTGAACAATCGGTTGTATGGAATACGTATATGCTATATATACGACCGATATCTACGTTTTTTTTAGACAACAATGCATGTCGAATACGTAAGCACTTGGTGAAATTAGAAGCTTCTAGCTATTAAAATGGGACAGAAATTAGAAAACTTCTTACCTGAAATATCGGTTGTATGGGATATATGCTATGTATACGACTGATTTCTACGGTTTTTTCAGATAACAATAAATGTTATATATGGTTCATTTCTAGCTAATCAATCGATTGTAGGGGATATATACTACCGATCCCTACGTCCCTCAGCGGGTTAGAGGTTTAGAATATACCCGCGGTAGGTACGTCTGTCGTAAGAGGTGACTAAAACACCAAATAGATTCAAGGGGTGGTGTAGTGCAAACCTTTCAGGTTGCCAGCACAAAATATAGCTTCTCCAAACCCAATTGTCAACCTCACCTATTCGTTGCGAATCCTGTTTCATTAACAGCCGAGTCTCGGGCGACCCCGATTTCCTCATGGATCTGTGGGTGGGGGCGGGATGGCCTAGAAGGTCGCATATGGTCATAACAAATCGTTCCCGAGATGGTCGGGTTTGGTACCGTAACGTACCGGATCGGCATCCGGCAAAGGATCAGGAGTGTCCTTATCGCTACAACAACAAAAACAAAAACTGATCTCTACGATTTTTTCAGAGAACAACACGTACCAGATACGAAGTCATCTGGGAAATCTCATGAATTGAGAATAATATCACAAAAAACCTATTTTCGGAAAAATCGGTTGTATAACTGATATATGTTATAGTGGTCTGTTCCGGCCGGTTCCTATATATGTTTTATCTGACACCTACAGAAATACACTCACCAACTTTTATCAAGATACCTTAATTGAAGGACTAGTTTGCGTTCAAACGAACAGGTGGACATGGCTAAATCTAACCAGATTGTGAACCTGATAAATTCGGTACTTATCGGTGGGTCTATCTCTTCTCCTTTAAGGACTTACAATTTTAAGATTTGCGAGAAATTTAATATGCCATTTTTTCAGGAAAGGTATATAAATGCAAAATTGTATTAAATGAAAAATAGTACGTTTTAGCATTTTAAAATGCAAAACGCACATTATTGTTTTTGTGTTTTTTTTGTAGGTACCGTGTGTTCGAAAATAAACGGTATTAAATATCGATACCCATATGGCAACGAAACTCTTGGTTCTACATATAGTTTGCGATTGCTTTTTCTCAACAAGAGAAAAAGTTACCTGGCGCTATGCAACTTGGCTGGAATTTGGTTATTATATTTTGATAGGACTACCAAAGTGTAAAAAAATTAAATCTCACGTTTCTGTTATAGCTTGTCAAAAACAATCACATTTCACTTCACAATTTAATAATATTTTTTAATAAAAACTTGTTAGACGCTCTTTTTTTATTATCGAATAGTGCTATTTATATGCATAAAGTGACTTTGTCAAACTAATTTTAGCGGCTTTGTATTTAATACAGAAATCATTAAATTGTTCCAAATACTCAAAACATAAATCGCAGTTATATGTTCAAAGGCATCTGGGGTGATATATTTAATTGCACAACTATATATGGTTTACTTAAATAATAGAGGAACATACTGTCAATTATTGATTTAATAAGAAAAGCTTAAAAGAACTCTACTGCCGACATTTTCTTTCGCCATCTATCGTATTACATACTTAGAAAGTGTTTGTGTTGTGTTTGCTATTTGAATAATCGGCAAACAGCAAGCATGCGCATAACTGACTTTCGTTTTGAGTCAGCAATCAACATTTTTGACCTACATCAGCCAATACCCTCAAATTGGTTACTACAAAAACTATGATCTCGTGAATGATTATAATAGCAGTTGCAAAATATAAAGGGTGATTTGCTACGAAACTTGAAGACTTTAAGGTTATATTCCGGGGCTAATTTCATGGCGAAAGAGCCCTTAAAGCTGGGATACATTCTTATTTTCGTCAAGCTTGGCTGCGTATGCGCGCGAAAAAATAATTATTTCTTTTGATGTGAATGTTATATATGTCCAAAAAATGTCTCTCATTCGGTAGGAAATAAAATCATCTAAAGATAATCTTCCAATTTTATCAGCGGATTTCGAAACAATATTTTTTCATATTTAGTGATTTATTGAGTAAACCTTGGTTCGGGCGAAAAATAACATCATGTACCCAGCGTGAAATCTTATTAGAGATATGCAATATCGCCTTCCCTAAGCAGTTACTGTCATGGAATCCATATTCGTGCCCAATCACTTTAAATTTGAATTCTGAATTTTTGACATTGATATTAAAAGATTGGGAAGAACTTTACTAAAAGTAGCAGACCAGGAATATTTACATTCCTTCCTGCTTTGCACTAATATATATATATATTTATACCTTTCATCAAAATGAAATGGTATATTAATTTCGTCACGAAACCCAAAATTGTAAGTCCTTAAAGGAAACCCACCATTAAGTATACCGAAATAATCAGGATGAAGAGCTTAGTTGGTCTAGAAACTTCAAAATTCATCAAATTTCATCAAATAGTTACGTTTACGTCATATATTGTTGAAATACGTGATTCGTAGTCATAGTTTTTACACACAGACCACAAAAAACCTGAAACTTTGCATCGTCACACAAAGTACCTACCTATTTTTATAATTTTCATGAAAATGAAATGGTATATTAATTTCGTCACGAAACCCAAAATTGTAAGTCCTTAAAGGAAAATAGATAGACCCACCATTAAGTATACCGAAATAATCAGGATGAAGAGCTGAGTTGATTTAGCCATGTCTGTCTGTCCGTCTGTCAGTCCCTCAATTTTTGATATATCTTGATAAAATTTGGTGAGCGGGTGTATTTGGGTGTCCGATTAGACATTTGTCGGAACCGGCCGGATCGGACCACTATAGCATACATCCTCCATACAACCGACTTTTCAGAAAAAGAGGATTTTTTCATATCTTCTTCAATTTAACAGATTGAAGCTTCAAACTTCACCATATACTTTCATATATTGAACATATTGTTGTCTGAAAAAATTGATGAGACCGGTCGTATATATAGTATATATCCCCCACAACCGATTGTTCAGATAAGAAACTTTTCGTAATTATAACGGCAATCCGTAACGGCATAAACTAATCGAGATAGATATTGACTTCTATATATCAAAATGATCTGGCGAAAAAATAAATTCATTTAGCAATGTCCGTCCGTCCATCCGTCCGTAAACACGATAACTTGAGTAAATTTTAAGGTATCTTGATGAAATTTGGTGTGTGGGTTCCTGGGCGCTCATCTCAGAACATAAAAAGTGCGATAATTCATTACCAAAGAAGGATAAAGCGATGAAACTTGGTGGGTTGGTTGACCTTATGACGCAGAATAGAAAATTAGTAAAATTTTGGACAATGGGCGTGGCACCGCTCACTTTTAAAATAAGGTCATTTAAAGGTTTTGCAAGCTGTGATTTGGGAGTCGTTGAAGATATCATGATGAAATTTGTCAGAAAAGTTACCCATATTACTATTTGTGGGCTAAATAAAAATTAGCAAAATCGGATGGCTAACACGCCCATTTAAAAAAAAAATTTGATATCTTTACAGTATATAAATAAATTATGTCAACTTCAACTCCAGTAATGATATGGTGCAACAAAATACAAAAATGAAAGAAAATTTCAAAATGGGAGTGGCTCCGCCCTTTTTCATTTAAGTCGTCTAGAATACTTTTAATGCCATAAGTCGAACAAAAATTGTCCAATCCTTGTGAAATTTGGTAGGGGCATAGATTCTATGACGATAACTGTTTTACGTGAATATGTGCGAAATCGGTTGAGGTCACGCCCAGTTTTTATACACAGTCGACCGCCTTCCGCTTGGCCGTTAACATGATAACTTGAGCAAAAATCGATATATCTTTACTAAACTTATTTCACGTATTTATCTGATCTCATTTTATCTTCATATAAAAAATGGCCGAAATCGGACATAACCAAGTCCACTTTTTCGATATAGAAAATTACGAAAAATTAAAAAAATGCCATAATTCTATATCAAATATGAAAAAAGGGATGAAACATGGTAATTGGATTGGTTTATTGACGCAAAATTTAACTTTAAAAAAAAATTTGTAAATTGGGTGTGACACCTACCATATTAAGTAGAAGATAATGAAAAAGTTATGCAGGGCGGAAACAAAAGCCCTTGGAATCTTGGCAGGAATACTGTTCCTGGTATTACATATATAAATAAATTAGCGATACCCAACAGATAATGTTCTGGGTCACCCTGGTCCACATTTTGGTCGATATCTCGAAAACGCCTTCACATATACAACTAACCACTCCGTTGTAGAACCCACATTAATACCTTTAATTTGATACCCATAAAGTACAAACACATTCTAGAGTCACCCCTGGTCCACATTTATGGTGATATCTCGAAAAGGCGTCCACCTATAGAACTAAGGGCCACTACGTTTTAAATAATCATTAACACCTTTCGTTTGAAACCCATATCGTACAAACATATTCTAGAGTCACCCCTCTTCCACCTTTATGGCGATATCTCGAAAAGGCGTCCAGCTATAGAACTAAGGCCCATTCCCTTTCAAAATACTCATTAACGCCTTTCATTTGATACCCATATCGTACAAACACATTCTAGAGTCACCTCTAGTCCACCTTTATGGCGATATCTCGAAAAGGCGTCCACCTATAGAACTAAGGCCCACTCCCTTTTAAAACACTCATTAACACCTTTCATTTGACAGCCATATCGTAGACACACCCATGGTCCACCTTTAAGGCGATATCTCGAAAAGGCGTCCACCTATAGAACTAAGGATCACTCTCTTTTAAAATACTCATTACCACCTTTCATTTGATACCCATATCGAACGAACACATTCTAGTCACCCCTGGTCCACCTTTATGGCGATATCCCGAAATAGCGTTCACCTATAGAACTATGGCCCACTCCCTTTTACAATGCTCTTTAATACTTTCCATTTGATACCCATGACATACAAACACATTCCAAGGTTACCCTAGGCTCATTTTCCTAAATGGTGATTTTCCCTTATTTTGTCTCCAAAGTTTTCAGCTGAGTATGTAATGTTCGTTTACACCCGAACTTAGCCTTCCTTACTTGTTTATTTTATATTTATCTTAAAAATCGTTTAGATATGTTCAAATTTCACCAAATGCTTACGTGTATAGCATATATTGTTGTTTGAAAAAATCATAGAGACCGGTGGTATATGGGCAAATCCCAAAAACTTTTACTTTTTTGGATACTCGAGTTTTACACACGGGCAAAAAACTTAATGGCAGAATAAATTACAAGGGCATTAAGTTAAGAATCAAGGAAGTTGATAGTAAGATTTCGCAGAACTTCGAAACGTAAAAAACGTCGATTTTTACACATTTTCAAGCGATACCCTTGATTTTTTTTTAGAATTTTTTCAATAAAATTTTTAGGCACCGCTGAAACGCTATGGAATTGAAACTGAATGTTGTTTTTGAGACGGAGATTCTAAAGGTATGGGCAAAATTAATGTGCCCCTCCAATACTCAAAACTGTCATCAATCAAAATAGCGGTACTTTTTTTTTGTCATTTTCAATATTGATAGTTTTTTGCTTATAGCTTTTTGAGGCAAATGAGTATTGAAATTTGGATAATGTACGATAATAGCATATTAGGGAATAAAAATACGTGGGGCTTCAAATTCGATGTGCCCCTTTCAGTTTTGAAGGTAGAGGCAGAAAAGTGGAAGCACTTGGTTGCGTAAATTTTTTTAAGGAGCATGTTTTTTTGTGGGCACAGCTACAATTTTACTTTTATCACTTCATACCCTTTTGTTAATTTTTTCCCTACACCACAGTAGTATACCATCAATTGCCTCATCTTGGAATATTCGCTCAAGGAATGTTATTGATGTTTGTACATGGGGCAAATATACGAAATTTCCGACAAAAAATGGCAATCGTCAAGAAGTGAAGACAAATTTTTTTGTATTTTTTTAAACCAGGGCTCGAATTACATATTCCGTGATCGAAACGGCAATCGTACGAATAAAGATTACGTGACTGATCGTACGAATGGCAATATTGGTATTATGAGGTACGTTCAGTAACGTATCGTAATTTATGACAGGCAGTAATAGATTCAATGGTGATTTGTAATAGATACTTTGACAGTTAAATGTCATATTCTGATTGTAAATAAGAAAATTTATTTATTTACATTGTGGAATAAATTCCTATGCAAATTTTAAAAGGAAAAAAGGGGAAAAGAATTGCTTACAAAGAAATTAACACAGGTAATTCTAGTGATGAGTGCACAATTAATAATAAATATAAACAAGTAAGAACGGGACTGTCTTCGGCTGTGCCGAAGACTTCATACCTTTCATGAATGGGGCTGAACAATAATCTTATCCTGTTCGTAATCTCCGAATAATCGGATGTATAAGATAAGAAATATATAGTGAACAGATCTGCATACCTTAACGATTTTTAAGATAAATATAAAATAAAAAACAGGTAGGTAATTTGTGTGAGGATGCAAAGTTTCTGGTTTTTTGTGGTCTGCGTGTAAAAACTATGACTGCGAATCACGTATTTCAACAATATATGACGTAAACGTAACTATTTGATGAAATTTGATGAATTTTGAAGCTTCTAGCCGTAAAAAGGGGGCAAAAATTAGAGTTTATATGGGGTATATAATATATATACCACCGATCTCTATGATTTTTTCAGACAACAATATATGCTATATACGTAAGCATATGGTGAAATTTGAAGCGTCTAGCTGTTAAAAAGGGGCAGAAATTGCGCAAAGTTTCTTAACTGAACAATCGGTTGTATGAGATATATACTATATATACCACCGATCTCTATGATTTTTTCAGACAACAATATATGCTATATACGTAAGCATTTTGTGAAATTTGAAGCTTCTAGCTGTTAAAACGGGGCAGAAATTGCGCAAAGTTTCTTATCTGAACAATCGGTTGTATGAGATATATACTATGTATACCACCGATCTCAATGATTTTTTAAGACATCAATATATGCTATACGCCTAAGCATTTGGTGAAATTTGAAGCTTCTAGCTGTTAAAATGGGGCCGAAATCGTAAAAAAAATATATATATACTATATATACCATCATATATATATTATATATATCACCGCTCTCTATGATTTTTTGACACAACAATACATACTATATACGTAAGCAATCGGTGAAATTTGAAGCCTACAGCTGTTAAAATGGGGTAGAAATTGCGAAAAGTTTCTTATCTGAACAATCGGTTGTATTAGATATATACTATATATACAACCGATCTCTATGATTTTTTCAGACAACAATATATGCTATATACGTAAGCATATGGTGAAAGTGGAAGCGTCTAGCTGTTAAAAAGGGGCAGAAATTGCGCAAAGTTTCTTAACTGAACAATCGGTTGTATGAGATATATACTATATATAACATCGATCTCAATGATTTTTTCAGACAACAATATATGCTATACACGTAAGCATTTGGTGAAAGTTGAAGTTTCTAGCTGTTAAAATGGGGAAGAAAGTGTGCAAAGTTTCTTATCTGAACAATCGGTTGTATGGGATATATACTATATATACCACCGGTATCTATGATTTTCTCAGACAACAATATATGCTATACACGTAAGCATTTAGTGAAATTTTTACATATCTAAACGATTTTTAAGATAAATATAAAATAAAAAATAGGTAGGTAATCTGTGTGAGGATGCAAAGCTTCACGTTTTTTGTGGTCTGCATGTAAAAACTATGACTACGAATCACGTATTTCAAAAATGTTTGACGTAAACGTAACTATTTGATGACATTTGATGAATTTTGAAGCTTCTAGCCGTAAAAAAGGGGCAAAAATTACAGTTTATATGAAGTATATAATATATATACCACCGATCTCTATGATTTTTTCAGACAACAATATATGCTACATACGTAATCATTTTGTGAAATTTGAAGCTTCTAGCTGTCAAAACGGGGCAGAAATTGCGCAAAGTTTCTTATCTGAACAATCGGTTGTATGAGATATATACTATATATACAACCGATCTCTATGATTTTTTCAGACAACAATATATGCTATATACGTAAGCATTTGGTGAAATTTGAAGCTTCTAGCTGTTAAAATGGGGTAGAAATTGCGAAAAGTTTCTTATCTGAACAATCGGTTGTATGAGATATATACTATATATACAACCGATCTCTATGATTTTTTCAGACAAATATATGCTATATACGTAAGCAATCGGTGAAATTTGAAGCTTATAGCTGTTAAAATGGGGTAGAAATTGCGAAAAGTTTCTTATCTGAACAATCGGTTGTATGAGATATATACTATATATACAACCGATCTCTATGATTTTTTCAGCCAACAATATATGGTATATACGTAAGCAATCGGTGAAATTTGAAGCTTATAGCTGTTAAAATTGGGTAGAAATTGCGAAAAGTTTCTTATCTGAACAATCGGTTGTATGAGATATATGCTATATATACAACCGATCTCTATGATTTTTTCAGACAACAATTAATGCTATATACGTAAGTATTCTGTGAAATTTGAAGCTTCTAGATGTTAAAATGGGGCTAAAATTTGCGAAAATATATATATATATATATATATATATATACTATATATATATACTATATATACCACCATATATAAACTATATATACCACCGATCTTTATGATTTTTTCAGGCAACAATATATGCTATATACGTAAGCATTCGTTGAAATTTGAAGCCTCTAGCTCTTAAAATAGGGCAGTAATTACGAAAAGTTCCTTATCTGAACAATCGGTTGTATGGGATATATACTATATATACGACCGATCTCATCAATTTTTTCAGGCAACAATACGTGCAATATACGAAAGTATATGGTGAAGTTTGAAGCTTCAATCTGTTAAATTGGGTAAGATATTACAAAAATCCTCTTTTTCTGAAAAATCGGTTGTATGGAGGATATATGCTATAGTGGTCCGATCCGGTCGGTTCCGACAAATGTCTAATCGGACACCCAAATACACCCGCTCACCAAATTTTATCAAGATATCTCAAAAATTGAGGGACTAGTTTGCATACAAACAGACAGACGGACAGACGGACAGACGGACATGGCTAAATCAACTCAGCTCTTCAACCTGATTATTTCGGTATACTTAATGGTGGGTCTATCTATTTTCCTTTAAGGACTTACAATTTTCGGTTTCGTGACGAAATTAATATACCATTTCATTTTCATGAAAGGTATAAAAATAGGTAGGTACTTTGTGTGAGGATCCAAAGTTTCAGGTTTTTTGTGGTCTGCGTGTAAAAACTATGACCACGAATCACGTATTTCAACAATATATGACGTAAGCGTAACTATTTGATGAAATTTGATGAATTTTGAAGCTTCTAGCCGTAAAAAGGGGGCAAAAATTAGAGTTTATATGGGGTATATAATATATATACCACCGATCTCTATGATTTTTTCAGACAACAATATATGCTATATACGTAAGCATTTGGTAAAATTTGAAGCTTCTAGCTGTTAAAAAGGGGCAGAAATTGCGCACAGTTTCTTATCTGAACAATCGGTTGTATGAGATATATACTATATATACCACCGATCTCAATGATTTTTTCAGACAACAATATATGCTATACACGTAAGGATTTGGTGAAATTTGAACATATCTAAACGATTTTTAAGATAAATATAAAACAAACAAGTAGGGAAGGCTAAGTTCGGGTGCAACCGAACATTACATACTCAGTTGAGAGCTATGGAGACAAAATAAGGAAAATCACCATGTAGGAAAATGAACCTAGGGAACCCTGGAATGTGGTTGTATGACATGTGTATCAAATGGAAGGTATTAAAGAGTATTTTAAGAGAGAGTAGGCCATAGTTCTATGGATGGACGCCATTTAGGGATATCGCCATAAAGGTGGACCAGGGCTGACTCTAGAATTTGTTTGTACGATATGGGTATCAAACGAAAAGTGTTACTGAGCATTTTAAGAGGGAGTGGGCAATAGGTCTATAGGTGGACGCCTTTTCGAAAAGTTGCCATTAGGGTGGGCCAGGGGTGACTCTAGAATGTGTTTGTATGATATGGGTATCAAATGAAAGATGGTAATGAGTATTTTAAAAGGGAGTAATCCTTAGTTCTATAGGTGGACGCCTTTTCGAGATATCGCCATAAAGGTGGACCAAGGGTGACTCTAGAATGTTTGTACGATATGGGTATCAAACGAAAGGTGTTACTGAGCATTTTAAGAGGGAGTAGGCATTAGGTTTATAAGTGGACGCCTTTTCGAGATATCGTCATTAGGGTGGGCCAGGGGTGACTCTAGAATGTGTTTGTACGATTTGGGTATCAAACGAAAGGTGTTACTGAGCATTTTAAGAGGGAGTGGGCATTAGGTCCATTGGTGGACGTCTTTTCGAGATATCGCCATTAGTGTGGGCCAGGGGTGACTCTATAATGTTTGTACGATATGGGTATCAAACGAAAGGTGTTACTGAGCATTTTAAGAGTGAGTGTGCATTAGGTCTATAGGTGGACGCCTTTTCGAGATATCGCCATTAGGGTGGGGCCAGGGGTGACTCTAGAATGTGTTTGTACGATATGGGTATCAAATGAAAGGTGGTAATGAGTATTTTAAAAGGGAGTAATCCGTAGTTCTATATGTGGACGCCTTTTCGAGATATCGCCATAAAGGTGGACCAAGGGTGACTCTAGAATGTTTGTACGATATGGGTATCAAACGAAAAGTGTTACTGAGCATTTTAAGAGGGAGTGGGTATTAGGTTTATAGGTGGACGCCTTTTAGAGATATCGCCATTAGGGTGGGCCAGGGTGACTCTAGAATGTGTTTGTACGATATGGATATCAAATTAAAGGTATTAATGAGGGTTTTAAAAGCGAGTGGCCCTTAGATGTATATGTGAAGGTGTTCTCGCGATATCGACAAAAATGTGGACCAGGTGATCCAGAAGATCATCTGTCGGGTACTGCTAATTTATTTATATATGCAATACCACTAACAGTATTCCTGCCATGATTCCAAGGGCTGTTGATTTCGCCTTGTAGAACTTTTTCATTTTCTTCTACTTAATATGGTAGGTGTCACACCCATTTTACAAAGTTTTTTCCAAAGTTATATTTTGCGTCAATAAACCAATCCAGTTACCATGTTTCATCCCTTTTTTCGTATTTGGTATAGAATTATGGCATTTTTTTCATTTTTCGTAATTTTCGATATCGATAAAGTGGGCGTGGTTATGGTCGGATTTCGGCCATTTTTTATACCAAGATAAAGTGAGTTCAGATAAGTAGGTGGGCTAAGTTTAGTAAAGATATATCGTTGTTTGCTCAAGTTATTGTGTTAACGGCCGAGCGGAAGGACAGACGGTGGACTGTGTATAAAAACTGGGCGTGGCTTTCACCGATTTCGCCCTTTTTCACAGAGAACAGTTACCGTCATAGAATCTATGTCCCTACCAAATTTGAGAAGGATTGGTAAATTTTTGTTGGACTTAAAAGTATTCTAGACAAACTAAATGAAACTGGGCGGAGCCACGCCCATTTTGAAATTTTCTTTTATTTTTGTATTTTGTTGCATCATATCATTACAGGAGTTGAATTTTGACTTAATTTACTTATATACAGTAAAGATATTTAATTTTTTGTTAAAATTTGAATTTAAAAAAAATTTTTTTAAAAAGTGGGCGTGTTCTTCATCCAATTTCGCTAATTTTTATTTAGCACATATATAGTAATAGTAGTAGCGTTCCTGCTAAATTTCGTCATGATATCTTCAACGACTGCCAAATTACGGCTTGCAAAACTTTTAAATTACCTTCTTGTAAAAGTGGACGGTGCCACGCCCATTGTCCAAAATCTTACTAGTTTTCTATTCTGTTTCATAATGTCAACCCATCTGCCAAGTTTCATCGCTTTAACCGCCTTTGGCAATGAATTATCGCATTTTTTCGGTTTTTCGAAATTTTCGATATCGAAAAAGCGGGCGTGGTTATAGTCCGATATCGTTCATTTTAAATAGCGATCTGAGATGAGTGCCCAGGAATCTACATACCAAATTTCATCAAGATACCTCAAAATTTACTCAAGTTATCGTGTTAACGGACGGACGGACGGACGGACGGAAGGACGGACATGGCTCAATCAAATTTTTTTTCGATCCTGATTATTTTGATATATGGAAGTCTATATCTATCTCGATTCCTTTAAATATGTACAACCAACCGTTATCCAATCAAACTTAATATACTCTGTGAGCTCTGCTCAACTGAGTATAAAAATAGGTAGGTAATCTGTGTGAGGATGCAAAGCTTCACGTTTTTTGTGGTCGGCATGTAAAAACTATGAGTACGAATCACGTCTTTCAAAAATATATGACGTAAACGTAACTATTTGATGAAATTTGATGAATTTTGAAGCTTCTAGCCGTAAAAAAGGGGCAAAAATGACAGTTTATATGAAGTATATAATATATATATCACCGATCTCTATGATTTTTTCAGACAACAATATATGCTATATACGTAAGCATTTTGTGAAATTTGAAGCTTGCAGCTGTTAAAACGGGGCAGCAATTGCGCAAAGTTTCTTATCTGAACAATCGGTTGTATGAGATATATACTATATATACAACCGATCTCTATGATTTTTTCAGACAACAATATATGCTATATACGTAAGCAATCGGTGAAATTTGAAGCTTATAGCTGTTAAAATGGGGTAGAAATTGCGTAAAGTTTCTTATCTGAACAATCGGTTGTATGAGATATATACTATATATACAACCGATCTCTATGACTTTTTCAGACAACAATATATGCTATATACGTAAGCAATCGGTGAAATTTGAAGCTTATAGCTGTTAAAATGGGGTAGAAATTGCGAAAAGTTTCTTATCTGAACAATCGATTGTATGAGATATATACTATATATACAACCGATCTCTATGATTTTTGCAGACAACAATATATGCTATATACGTAAGCAATCGGTGAAATTTGAAGCTTATAGCTGTTAAAATGGGGTAGAAATTGCGAAAAGTTTCTTATCTGAACAATCGGTTGTATGAGATATATACTATATATACAACCGATCTCTATGATTTTTTCGGACAACAATATATGCTATATACGTAAGCATTCGGTGAAATTTGAAGCTTCTAGCTGTTAAAATGGGGCTAAAATTTGCGAAAATATATATATATATATACTATATATATATACTATATATACCACCATATATATACTATATATACCACCGATCTTTATGATTTTTTCAGACAACAATATATGCTATATACGTAAGCATTCGTTGAAATTCGAAGCCTCTAGCTCTTAAAATAGGGCAGTAATTACGAAAAGTTCCTTATCTGAACAATCGGTTGTGGGGGATATATACTATATATACGACCGATCTCATCAATTTTTTCAGGCAACAATACGTGCAATATACGAAAGTATATGGTGAAGTTTGAAGCTTCAATCTGTTAAATTGGGTAAGATATTACAAAAATCCTCTTTTTCTGAAAAATCGATTTTATGGAGGGTATATGCTATAGTGGTACGATCCGGTCGGTTCCGACAAATGTCTAATCGGACACCTAAATACACGCGCTCACCAAATTTTATCAAGATATCTCAAAAATTGAGGGACTAGTTTGCATACAAACAGACAGACGGACAGACGGACATGGCTAAATCAACTCAGCTCTTCAACCTGATTATTTCGGTATACTTAATGGTGGGTCTATCTATTTTCCTTTAAGGACTTACAATTTTCGGTTTCGTGACGAAATTAATATACCATTTCATTTTCATGAAAGGTATAAAAATAGGTACGTACTTTGTGTGAGGATCCAAAGTTTCAGGTTTTTTGTGGTCTGCGTGTAAAAACTATGACTACGAATCAAGTATTTCAACAATATATGACGTAAGCGTAACTATTTGATGAAATTTGATGAATTTTGATGCTTCTAGCCGTAAAAAGGGGGCAAAAATTAGAGTTTATATGGGGTATATAATATATATACCACCGATCTCTATGATTTTTTCAGACAACAATATATGCTATATACGTAAGCATATGGTGAAATTTGAAGCGTCTAGCTGTTAAAAAGGGGCAGAAATTGCGCACAGTTTCTTATCTGAACAATCGGTTGTATGAGATATATACTATATATACCACCGATCTCAATGATTTTTTCAGACAACAATATATGCTATACACGTAAGCATTTGGTGAAATTTGAACATATCTAAACGATTTTTAAGATAAATATAAAATAAACAAGTAAGAACGGGACTGTCTTCGGCTGTGCCGAAGACTTCATACCTTTCATGAATGGGGCTGAACAATAATCTTATCCCGTTCGTAATCTCCGAATAATCGGATGTATAAGATAAGAAATATATAGTGAACAGATCTGCATACCTTAACGATTTTTAAGATAAATATAAAATAAAAAACAGGTAGGTACTTTGTGTGAGGATGCAAAGTTTCTGGTTTTTTGTGGTCTGCGTGTAAAAACTATGACTGCGAATCACGTATTTCAACAATATATGACGTAAACGTAACTATTTGATGAAATTTGATGAATTTTGAAGCTTCTAGCCGTAAAAAGGGGGCAAAAATTAGAGTTTATATGGGGTATATAATATATATACCACCGATCTCTATGATTTTTTCAGACAACAATATATGCTATATACGTAAGCATATGGTGAAATTTGAAGCGTCTAGCTGTTAAAAAGGGGCAGAAATTGCGAAAAGTTTCTTATCTGAACAATCGGTTGTATGAGATATATACTATATATACAACCGATCTCTATGATTTTTTCGGACAACAATATATGCTATATACGTAAGCATTCGGTGAAATTTGAAGCTTCTAGCTGTTAAAATGGGGCTAAAATTTGCGAAAATATATATATATATATACTATATATATATACTATATATACCACCATATATATACTATATATACCACCGATCTTTATGATTTTTTCAGACAACAATATATGCTATATACGTAAGCATTCGCTGAAATTCGAAGCCTCTAGCTCTTAAAATAGGGCAGTAATTACGAAAAGTTCCTTATCTGAACAATCGGTTGTGGGGGATATATACTATATATACAACCGATCTCATCAATTTTTTCAGGCAACAATACGTGCAATATACGAAAGTATATGGTGAAGTTTGAAGCTTCAATCTGTTAAATTGGGTAAGATATTACAAAAATCCTCTTTTTCTGAAAAATCGGTTTTATGGAGGGTATATGCTATAGTGGTACGATCCGGTCGGTTTCGACAAATGTCTAATCGGACACCTAAATACACGCGCTCACCAAATTTTATCAAGATATCTCAAAAATTGAGGGACTAGTTTGCATACAAACAGACAGACGGACAGACGGACATGGCTAAATCAACTCAGCTCTTCAACCTGATTATTTCGGTATACTTAATGGTGGGTCTATCTATTTTCCTTTAAGGACTTACAATTTTCGGTTTCGTGACGAAATTAATATACCATTTCATTTTCATGAAAGGTATAAAAATAGGTACGTACTTTGTGTGAGGATCCAAAGTTTCAGGTTTTTTGTGGTCTGCGTGTAAAAACTATGACTACGAATCAAGTATTTCAACAATATATGACGTAAGCGTAACTATTTGATGAAATTTGATGAATTTTGATGCTTCTAGCCGTAAAAAGGGGGCAAAAATTAGAGTTTATATGGGGTATATAATATATATACCACCGATCTCTATGATTTTTTCAGACAACAATATATGTTATATACGTAAGCATATGGTGAAATTTGAAGCGTCTAGCTGTTAAAAAGGGGCAGAAATTGCGCACAGTTTCTTATCTGAACAATCGGTTGTATGAGATATATACTATATATACCACCGATCTCAATGATTTTTTCAGACAACAATATATGCTATACACGTAAGCATTTGGTGAAATTTGAACATATCTAAACGATTTTTAAGATAAATATAAAATAAACAAGTAAGAACGGGACTGTCTTCGGCTGTGCCGAAGACTTCATACCTTTCATGAATGGGGCTGAACAATAATCTTATCCCGTTCGTAATCTCCGAATAATCGGATGTATAAGATAAGAAATATATAGTGAACAGATCTGCATACCTTAACGATTTTTAAGATAAATATAAAATAAAAAACAGGTAGGTACTTTGTGTGAGGATGCAAAGTTTCTGGTTTTTTGTGGTCTGCGTGTAAAAACTATGACTGCGAATCACGTATTTCAACAATATATGACGTAAACGTAACTATTTGATGAAATTTGATGAATTTTGAAGCTTCTAGCCGTAAAAAGGGGGCAAAAATTAGAGTTTATATGGGGTATATAATATATATACCACCGATCTCTATGATTTTTTCAGACAACAATATATGCTATATACGTAAGCATATGGTGAAATTTGAAGCGTCTAGCTGTTAAAAAGGGGCAGAAATTGCGCAAAGTTTCTTAACTGAACAATCGGTTGTATGAGATATATACTATATATACCACCGATCTCTATGATTTTTTCAGACAACAATATATGCTATATACGTAAGCATTTTGTGAAATTTGAAGCTTCTAGCTGTTAAAACGGGGCAGAAATTGCGCAAAGTTTCTTATCTGAACAATCGGTTGTATGAGATATATACTATGTATACCACCGATCTCAATGATTTTTTCAGACATCAATATATGCTATACACCTAAGCATTTGGTGAAATTTGAAGCTTCTAGCTGTTAAAATGGGGCCGAAATCGTAAAAAAATATATATATACTATATATACCATCATATATATATTATATATATCACCGCTCACTATGATTTTTTGACACAAAAATACATACTATATACGTAAGCAATCGGTGAAATTTGAAGCTTATAGCTGTTAAAATGGGGTAGAAATTGCGAAAAGTTGCTTATCTGAACAATCGGTAGTATGAGATATATACTATATATACAACCGATCTCTATGATTTTTTCAGACAACAATATATGCTATATACGAAAGCATATGGTGAAATTGGAAGCGTCTAGCTGTTAAAAAGGGGCAGAAATTGCGCAAAGTTTCTTAACTGAACAATCGGTTGTATGAGATATATACTATATATAAGTTAAGGTACCATAGGTGATCATGCTTTGTCAGCTGGGTTACATTGCAACTTGATGACCCAAAATATTTACATGCTGGGTTATACTCCTAAACATCAACGGCGCCCCAGCAACAGCAGTTGTAATATACCTTATCACAGCATTAAGCAATTGCATTAATACCTGCTGCAGCAACTATTAGCATGGCTTGGCAAAACAACAGCACACGTGAAAGCGTGGTGATCAAGTCGATCAATGGATGACTTAGTAACAATACGTTCTCAACAATAAATTGTTTCGATGCCGACGCTGAAACAGTTGTGGGTGTCCGACCCAATATATGTATGTACCAACATACTTAACAGAGATGTCAACAAATTGAGTTGCTAGGTCATGATCAATGCCAACGACGCTTTCAAAGGGATAAGCAGCAACAACAGTTTAGTTATGCGGGCCAAAGCGGGCATATAAATAGAGGTCGACTGGACATTAGCAAGCAATTAAAAAGTGGATATCACAATGGCGAGTCGTATCGTCCTATAACAAGTGAAGTTGTAAAATACATATGTTAAATAAATAAGTTGTGAATATATTTAATCAACAAGTGTGAAAATATTTAATTGGCGCCCAACTAGAAGCGGAAAGGACCAAAGGACCCTGGGAAGCAGATCCTCATAGAACCCGTGCTGTTCATTCAATTCGATTCAATATAACTGTAAGTGATTTTGCAAAATTGGTTAAAAGTGGAAAACCTTTATAAAAGGTAAAAGTTGAATCATTTAATCAGTAATAAAATAGAAAATTTTCTAGTGTTCTAAATAATTAAGTGTGTCTTTTCGTGAATTTGAGATAAAACCCCATTTCTCTTTAAATTTTATATGGTAACTTTTAAATTACGAAAAGGTGAATTTTGCACTTTCTTTCGAAATGTGGTTTTGTATGAGTGGCTACTAAAGATTGGTAATAATAACAATCCACATCTCTTTATAACTACCTTATCAGTTGAAATTGAGAATTTCTATATGATTTAAGCATCATTGCAAAAAAATTAATAAGCGTGAATTTGGTTTTTGCTTTTGAACTTACTAAATTTTCTTTTATGTTTCTTTAAAAAATTTTTAGTGTAAGTATAATGTGTACGTGAGTTTTGGTTTTCATTTAAATTAACAAAAAAAAAAATTCTTTTCCTCAAGAAATTCCTTTATATTAGTGGCTGCTATTTATTCCCACTTCCAATCTGTGAAGCAATCAAAAAAATCAAAAAATGAGTGTAAGTAGGGAAGACGTTGTACGAATTGTTAGCGAGGCTAATGTGCGTACAAGGTTAGAACTAGGGGAACAGATGAAGCAACTTTCTTTGGCTGTTAACAGGCTACAACCTCCCAGCATAGAAACATATTTACCGGTAGCTGTTAATCCTTCAGTTGTTGATAATAATGCTAGCCTAGACTTAATTAAGTCTTTGCCGGAATTCAAAGGAGATTCTTCTTGGTACCCAGCTTGGCGAAGTGCAGCCCATTTTGCCATGAACTTTTACAAAGAGGGATCAGAGAGGTATTACATTGCCATGGGCATATTTAGGAATAGAATTGTAGACTCCGCTAATTTCACTCTTGCATCCTTCAATACTGTGTTAAATTTTAAGGCAATAATAGCGCGACTTGACCAGACTTACTCCGACAAAAGGCCACTCTATGTATTGGAGAATGAGCTAAGTATCTTAAGGCAGGGCAGGCTATCTATTATGGATTATTTTGATAAGGTGGATGAAAAGCTATCCTTGATAATAAATAAGCAAGTTATGACCCATAGTGGAAACAATGAAATTATAGGAGCTTTGAATGAACGCGCTAGGGAAAACGCATTACGTGTTTTTATATCTGGTCTAAAGAAACCTATGTGTGACATATTATTTTCTGCTAGGCCCAAAGATCTGCCAACTGCGCTGGCGATTGCACAAGAACTTCAAACGAGTCAAAGGCGCTATGAGTTCGCAGAGGCATATGCAATGGGCTATGCAATGAAACCCAACAGTTTTAAACCTACATTTCCTCAATCAGAAGAACCCAAAACCCATAATATAAATAGACCCACTCGCATGGAAATAGATAGCGGTTCAAGCTTTTTTAGGCAGAAAACAAACACCCAAAACTCGTCATTTCCACAACAGCCTAGTAGAAATCCGTCACAACCCTACAAATTTCCTGCGAATCTTCGAAAGCCTCCCATGCCGGTGGCGTTTAAGCGTAGTCATGATCCAATATATTCCGATCGCTCACCTATTCTCAAGGCACAGAAAGTAAATTTTATGCCGCAAATAGAAACTGTTGGAAGCGATAACGAATATCAAAGCCACAATGGGGATTATGAGCAACATAATGAAGGGGACTATAATTGTGACAATTTTGACGTCTGCACCGAGTATGGCGATGAAGTAAATTATTTAAACTAAAATCGCTCCTGCCGTTTATTACCAAGAAAGGCAAAAACGGTCAGGAGCTTCGTTTTCTGATTGACACTGGAACGTCGAAAAACTATATAAAACCTCTAGAATTTCTCCAAGGCATTACGCCTTTACAAAAGTCTTTCAGTTTAAAATCGATAAATGGAGTAAACATTATTGATAAGGAGTGCTTGGTTAACATCCTAGAAAATACCTCAACGTTTTATTTACTTAAAAATCTAAGTAAGTTCGATGGTATAATCGGCTACGATTTTTTAAAGCAGATCGATGCAAATATTGACACCGTCAAAGGATATTTACTTTACCGTAACGGTAAAGTTAAACTGCAATATCTTTCATGTGATCAGGTTAATTTAATTAAAATAGATGAGAACTCAGTTCCTTATAACTTTCAATCTCAGCTTCGTCAGGTTATTGAAAAGAATAAGAATGCGTTTGCGGATCCAAACCGTGCATTGCCATATAACACAAAGATGGAAGCTCGCATCCGCACAACTACCAATGAACCAATCTACACTAAAAGCTACCCTTACCCAATTTCAGTAACCCCCTTTATTAATGGCGAAATAAAATCCCTTCTTAAGGATGGTATTATTAGGGAATCCTGTTCACCATACAACTCACCAGTCCATATTGTATCGAAAAAAGGTATCGATGAAAGCGGAAAACCCAAGTTACGAATGGTTATCGAATTTAGAAAAATTAACGAAAAAACGATCCCTGACCGTTATCCAATACCAGATACGTCGGTAATTTTAGCCAATTTAGGGAGCTCAAAGTTCTTCACAACTTTGGACTTAAAATCGGGATTCCATCAGATAATTATGTGCGAACAAGACAGACAAAAAACTGCCTTTAGCATCAATAATGGTAAATACGAATTCTGTCGATTACCTTTTGGTCTAAGGAATGCACCCAGTACTTATATTCCAAAGAACCATCGACGACGTGTTACGCGAGGTTATTGGGAAGTTCTGCCATGTTTATGTTGACGACATAATTATATACTCATATTCTGAGAAATCTCATTTGGAACATATTGACTATGTTTTGCAAAAACTCGAAAAAGCTGGAATGAGAGCCTCCCCTGAAAAGTCAAAGTTTTTCAAAACTCATGTAGAGTTTTTAGGATTTCTGGTATCAGCGAAAGGCATTAAAACTTGTCCCGATAAGGTTAAGGATATCATTAATTATGAGCCTCCAAAGAATGTGCGCGCGCTCCGCTCATTTCTTGGCCTATCTGGCTATTACCGAAGGTTCGTTAAAGATTATGCCTCTATTGTTAAACCTCTAACCACTTACCTTCGCGGCGAAAACGGACATGTTGGAACGCGAACTTCAAAAAGTGTAAGCATTTGTCTTGACGCCGATGCTCTAAACGCTTTCGAAAAATTAAGCGGATATTAGCATCAGATGACGTGTTGCTCCAATACCCAGACTACAATCAACCCTTTGAACTTACGACAGATGCCTCTTCCAAAGCGTTAGGTGCGGTCTTGTCTCAAAGAGGCCGCCCAATAACCATGATTTCACGAACACTTTCGGCAAGTGAGGAAAATTATGCAACCAATGAGCGCGAGTTACTTGCGATTGTTTGGGCATTGAAAAAACTCAGGCACTACCTATACGGAATCCAGAATATAAATATTTATACTGATCATCAACCCTTAATATTTGCGATGTCAGAAAAAAATCCGAATGCCAAGATGAAAAGATGGCGAGCATTTATCGAGCAGTTTTCCCCCAAATTCCATTATAAGCCCGGAAATTAAAATAAAGTAGCGGACGCGCTTTCGAGACAATTTTCTTATAGTCTAACCGGAGTTGAATCAATTGAAACTGTTCACAGCGAAGAATCTTCCACTAATACTATTAAGACAGTAAGCTGCCCTGTCAATCAGTTCAAAAATCAATTAATAATATCCAAGTCAAATTCATTTAGTAAGAATACTAAAATTTTTTTTCAACAACTGATCCGACACACTATTACGTATAATTCTATGGAAGATCTCATTCAGTGTTTGAAATGCATTATCAACCCCAACGTTACTAATGCAATTCGATGCGACCTTCATACCTTAGGAGAAATTCAAAGTACAATATTGTTAGCCTTCCCTGGTATCAAATTTGTTCATACTGAAAATCTCGTTATAGATTTAACTAATAGGGACGACCAGCTAGAGACAATAGTAACAGAACATAACCGAGCTCATAGGGGTTTGCAGGAAAACTACCAACAGATTTCTCGCGAATACTTTTTTCCAAACATAAAAAAGTTACTGAAAACTGTTATTGCAAACTGTAAGATATGTTTGGAAAATAAATATCAACGGAAACCCCCTAACCCTGTTATAGGTCAAACCCCCATTCCAAGCAAACCTGGAGAAATTCTGCATGTGGACATTTTTATTACGTCTAAACAATCTTTTCTAACATGCATAGACAAGTTAACGAAATTCGCTATCGTTAAACCGATTGCATCTAGATCCATGATCGATATAAAATATGCGATGCTGGAAATTTTGCTAGTATTTAAAAATACTAAAACTATCGTCTCGGATAACGAAAAAGCTTTTAAGTCAAATACCATCGCGAACTTGTTAAGAGATAATTTTTCAATAACACAATATTTCATACCGACTCTCCACAGTGAAAGTAATGTACAGATTGAACGATTTCATTCCACATTGCTTGAAATAATTCGATGCACCAAAAACCAACAAAAAATTGATGAAACTATTGACCTGGTATTATTGGCAACCCACAAGTATAATTGCAGTGTTCATTCAGTGACAAATTGTAGGCCAATTGATCTTTTTCATAATTCCTCGGCGGAAAGGTTGGAAATGGCAAAGAAATTGTTAACTGAAGTCCAAAACAAAACTCTACACAGAAATAATTTGAAGAAATCCCTAAAAACGTATTATCCGGGCGAAAAGGTTGTTCTAAGGCGTAATAAAAGACTTGGGAACAAATTTGATAAGGTTTTTATGGAAAAAGTTATCGAGAAGGATTTGGGTACCACAGTCTTGATTGACGGAAAGAAGATACACAAAAGCAATCTGCGATAAACAATTTCTTGGCTTGAAAAAAAAAAAAATTTTAAAAAATATTAATTAATTAAAAGAAAATAAATAAAAATCTAAAATATTATACATACGAGAGGTCATAACCAAAAATCCACATTTTTTTTAGATATACCCTTTAAGAGTATCTAACTAATATTAATTATCTGTATTACGTAACATATAAATGGAATTAAAATAGAATTTAAGTTTCTATACGACTACGCCAAAACTCGTGCTGGAACCAACAAAAACATTTCGCATATCCACAATAGAAAGGTACAAAGACAATTTTCATACAGCGATCCGAGGACGTCTCGAACTTTCGAAGGGGATAGTTAAGGTACCATAGGTGATCATGCTTTGTCAGCTGGGTTACATTGCAACTTGATGACCCAAAATATTTACATGCTGGGTTATACTCCTAAACATCAACGGCGCCCCAGCAACAGCAGTTGTAATATACCTTATCACAGCATTAAGCAATTGCACTAATACCTGCTGCAGCAACTATTAGCATGGCTTGGCAAAACAACAGCGCACGTGAAAGCGTGGTGATCAAGTCGATCAATGGATGACTTAGTAAAAATACGTTGTCAACAATAAATTGTTTCGATGCCGACGCTGAAACAGTTGTGGGTGTCCGACCCAATATATGTATGTACCAACATACTTAACAGAGATGTCAACAAATTGAGTTGCTAGGTCATGATCAATGCCAACGACGCTTTCAAAGGGATAAGCAGCAACAACAGTTTAGTTATGCGGGCCAAAGCGGGCATATAAATAGAGGTCGACTGGACATTAGCAAGCAATTAAAAAGTGGATATCACAATGGCGAGTCGTATCGTCCTATAACAAGTGAAGTTGTAAAATACATATGTTAAATAAATAAGTTGTGAATATATTTAATCAACAAGTGTGAAAATATTTAATTTATACCATCGATCTCAATGATTTTTTCAGACAACAATATATGCTATACACGTAAGCATTTGGTGAAAGTTGAAGTTTCTAGCTGTTAAAATGGGGAAGAAAGTGTGCAAAGTTTCTTATCTGAACAATCGGTTGTATGGGATATATACTATATATACCACCGGTATCTATGATTTTCTCAGACAACAATATATGCTATACATGTAAGCATTTAGTGAAATTTGAACATATCTAAACGATTTTTAAGATAAATATAAAATAAACAAGTAAGAACGGGACTGTCTTCGGCTGTGCCGAAGACTTCATACCTTTCATGAATGGGGCTGAACAATAATCTTATCCCGTTCGTAATCTCCGAATAATCGGATGTATAAGATAAGAAATATATAGTGAACAGATCTGCATACCTTAACGATTTTTAAGATAAATATAAAATAAAAAACAGGTAGGTACTTTGTGTGAGGATGCAAAGTTTCGGGTTTTTTGTGGTCTGCGTGTAAAAACTATGACTGCGAATCACGTATTTCAACAATATATGACGTAAACATAACTATTTGATGAAATTTGATGAATTTTGAAGCTTCTAGCCGTAAAAAGGGGGCAAAAATTAGAGTTTATATGGGGTATATAATATATATAACACCGATCTCTATGATTTTTTCAGACAACAATATATGCTATATACGTTAGCATATGGTGAAATTTGAAGCGTCTAGCTGTTAAAAAGGGGCAGAAATTGCGCAAAGTTTCTTAACTGAACAATCGGTTGTATGAGATATATACTATATATACGACCGATCTCTATGATTTTTTCAGACAACAATATATGCTATATACGTAAGAATTTTGTGAAATTTGAAGCTTCTAGCTGTTAAAACGGGGCAGAAATTGCGCAAAGTTTCTTATCTGAACAATCGGTTGTATGAGATATATACTATGTATACCACCGATCTCAATGATTTTTTCAGACATCAATATATGCTATACACCTAAGCATTTGGTGAAATTTGAAGCTTCTAGCTGTTAAAATGGGGCCGAAATCGTAAAAAAAATATATATATACTATATATACCATCATATATATATTATATATATCACCGCCCTGTATGATTTTTTGACACAACAATACATACTATATACGTAAGCAATCGGTGAAATTTGAAGCTTATAGCTGTTAAAATGGGGTAGAAATTGCGAAAAGTTTCTTATCTGAACAATCGGTTGTATGAGATATATACTATATATACAACCGATCTCTATGATTTTTTCAGACAACAATATATGCTATATACGTAAGCATATGGTAAAATTGGAAGCGTCTAGCTGTTAAAAAGGGGCAGAAATTGCGCAAAGTTTCTTAACTGAACAATCGGTTGTATGAGATATATACTATATATACCATCGATCTCAATGATTTTTTCAGACAACAATATATGCTATACACGTAAGCATTTGGTGAAAGTTGAAGTTTCTAGCTGTTAAAATGGGGAAGAAAGTGTGCAAAGTTTCTTATCTGAACAATCGGTTGTATGGGATATATACTATATATACCACCGGTATCTATGATTTTCTCAGACAACAATATATGCTATACACGTAAGCATTTAGTGAAATTTGAACATATCTAAACGATTTTTAAGATAAATATAAAATAAAAAATAGGTAGGTAATCTGTGTGAGGATGCAAAGCTTCACGTTTTTTGTGGTCTGCATGTAAAAACTATGACTACGAATCACGTATTTCAAAAATGTTTGACGTAAACGTAACTATTTGATGAAATTTGATGAATTTTGAAGCTTCTAGTCGTAAAAAAGGGGCAAAAATTACAGTTTATATGAAGTATATAATATATATACCACCGATCTCTATGATTTTTTCATACAACAATATATGCTACATACGTAAGCATTTTGTGAAATTTGAAGCTTCTAGCTGTTAAAACGGGGCAGAAATTGCGCAAAGTTTCTTATCTGAACAATCGGTTGTATGAGATATATACTATATATACAACCGATCTCTATGATTTTTTCAGACAACAATATATGCTATATACGTAAGCATTTGGTGAAATTTGAAGCTTCTAGCTGTTAAAATGGGGTAGAAATTGCGAAAAGTTTCTTATCTGAACAATCGGTTGTATGAGATATATACTATATATACAACCGATCTCTATGATTTTTTCAGACAACAATATATGCTATATACGTAAGCAATCGGTGAAATTTGAAGCTTATAGCTGTTAAAATGGGGTAGAAATTGCGAAAAGTTTCTTATCTGAACAATCGGTTGTATGAGATATATACTATATATACAACCGATCTCTATGATTTTTTCAGACAACAATATATGGTATATACGTAAGCAATCGGTGAAATTTGAAGCTTATAGCTGTTAAAATGGGGTAGAAATTGCAAAAAGTTTCTTATCTGAACAATCGGTTGTATGAGATATATACTATATATACAACCGATCTCTATGATTTTTTCAGACAACAATTAATGCTATATACGTAAGTATTCTGTGAAATTTGAAGCTTCTAGATGTTAAAATGGGGCTAAAATTTGCGAAAATATATATATATATATATATACTATATATATATACTATATATACCACCATATATAAACTATATATACCACCGATCTTTATGATTTTTTCAGACAACAATATATGCTATATACGTAAGCATTCGTTGGAATTTGAAGCCTCTAGCTCTTAAAATAGGGCAGTAATTACGAAAAGTTCCTTATCTGAACAATCGGTTGTATGGGATATATACTACATATACGACCGATCTCATCAATTTTTTCAGACAACAATACGTGCAATATGCGAAAGTATATGGTGAAGTTTGAAGCTTCAATCTGTTAAATTGGGTAAGATATTACAAAAATCCTCTTTTTCTGAAAAATCGGTTGTATGGAGGATATATGCTATAGTGGTCCGATCTGGTCGGTTCCGACAAATGTCTAATCGGACACCCAAATACACCCGCTCACCAAATGTTATCAAGATATCTCAAAAATTGAGGGACTAGTTTGCATACAAACAGACAGACGGACAGACGGACAGACGGACATGGCTAAATCAACTCAGCTCTTCAACCTGATTATTTCGGTATACTTAATGGTGGGTCTATCTATTTTCCTTTAAGGTTTCGTGACGAAATTAATATACCATTTCATTTTCATGAAAGGTATAAAAAGAGGTGGAAGAGAGTTCCTCCTCTTGCTTCAATGATATTTTCCTCCGCTGATGTTATCAATTTCTCCTCGTATGGTCCACCACCAGTCCGAGACTTTGAGCTGCGGTTAAAAGTTAGTTTTCGCTTCGCTTGGTATTTTTAGTCAGCATATACCTACAAATTATAAATATCACAGAATTACAAATTATCATACCAAGAGATGAGTGTTCCGATCGGTTGTTTGATTTACCTTTCTCCACATTTTTGCATCTTTCATAGGTGGGCCTACAGCGTTAAGTTTTTTAGATAGATCCTCCCTCTCGTTGAGATGTCGCCTTTCTTGGGCACAATTTGGTATGATGTTTTTGGCCAGGTTGGGGTGCTGCTGCATAAATTCTCCCATCATCTCCTTTTGTTTATAATTAAGCTTATTTAGATGCGTCCTTTGGGGAAACAAACATTTTATATTATAAATACTTTTAACTAATTTTATATTTATTTACTTACATTATTAAACTCGAAATTTTCCTTTTAATGTTTGATAAAATTTTCCTTTTTAGTTGTGCTAAGATCACTTTACTTTTTTAAAAACAAATTTAAAACGTAAGAACTATAAATTATTTCGTTTAATTTTCAAACTACAACCAATTTTTAATGCACTCGAACGTCTTTTTGCTATCGTATGAAATTTTTTGACGTTTACGATTTGTTGTGTACGTTCACTGAACACATAATACCGAATTTCGATAGCAGCTATTCGTTCACGTATCACTTAATACCAAATAAGTACTTTTAAGAGACGAGAGACGGAATACGTAATTCGGGCCCAGTTTTTATTTAAAAGTAAATGAAAATAAACTCAAATTGGTACAAAAATTAAAAAAAAAAATAAAATGGTTTTCTACACTTTTTGACGATTGCCAATTTTTGGCAAAAATTTCGTATATTTGCCCCATGTACAAACATCAACATCTTTCTGGTCGTTGAATTTAAAGCAAACACATTAGTTTTTCTTTTTTTCTCCGACGCGTTTCGACACGTTATTGTGTCTTCTTCAGGGAGATTATGTATTTATTTTGACAAGAAAACATAATTAGAAAATATTTTTCTAAATTATAGTACATACATACCATAACATAAATTGTAGATTGAAAATTAACTGCCCATTTTTACAAAAATATATACATTTAACATAAACAAAATTTTTACATTTAAAAACCATCTACACTCTATCCCAGCTGTTCGTCAAGTGTTGGTTATCACACATTCGTATGCACAGCCGATATTATCTACATCCTCTTTGTAGTTCATTGCATTATTTATCTGCTGTTGGATTGGAAGCCTTTCCAACGTTAATCTTTTCTTTATTTTGCTTTCCACATCTTTTATTCGTGTATTGTCGAAATCAGCTGAGTGATCGAATTTGTTGGTGTGCTGCGCCAAGGCTGTCTTCATCTTTTTATTTTTTGCGTCTGCTTTATGTTCGCCTATTCTCACTCCCAAAGCTCGCTTCGTTGTTCCTATATATATTTTATCGCAGGGTTCGCCTTCTTTGCCATTACATTTAATTTCATAAATAACGTTGTGTTGTTGTTCCTTTTTTTGTTCTGTCTTTAGTTTTTGTAAATATTGTATTAAGTGTTTGATGTGGTCGATGAGCAAAAGCTATAGCGTTGTTGGGTATGTTGTGCCTAACGTTTTCATGTCTGTTAGTCCTGGTACATATGCTATGCCGGTAAATATTTTCTTTTGGTTATCTGCTTTTGTGTTCTGATTTGAATGTTTGCTATTGTTCATTTTTGTTGTGATCCAGTTTTGTATTAGGGTGCTCGGAAATCCGTTTTTGTATAAAAAGTTCTTGATTTTAACATTGTTTTCTTTTCTGAACTCCTGGTCGCTGAGATTATAAATTTTTTCAATCAGGTTCAACGCAGTGTTACTTTTATGAGTCCAGGGATGATTTGAGTTAAAATTAATCATCCTGGACGAGGCTACAGACTTGGCATACCAGTTTGTTTTTATGCCATTGCTGAATCTGTGGAGTTGAATATCCAAAAACGCCAACTTTTTATTTTCTTCTTCTTCACAAGTAAATTTGATTTTTTATGTTGGTTATTGAGGGTTTTCAATATCATTTCTACGTCCGTTTTCTTAATTATAGTAAATGTGTCGTCTACATATTTCTTTATGTATTTTATATAGACTCATTTTGATCTTAATTCAGCTATACTATCGTCTAGTATTTTGTCTAAGACAATGCCCGCTACAGTCAGTTATTATTTCATCGCTAACAAAGTAGTTGTTGTCTCTCAAACAAAATTCTAGGACCGATACAAATTGCTTCCTCGTAATAGTTGTTCGGTTCTCTTGAGTTGGCCACTGTTGCATAATTGTTCAGATTGCTAAGTGGATTGGGATGTTCGTAAAAAGCGAAACGACGTCAAAGGATACCAGTATTTCGTCGTCTTCGATTCCAGTTTCTTTTAAATCTTCATTAAGTTGTAACGAGTTCTTGATATTATAATTTTCCGAGATAATATTCTTTAATATTTTTCCAATGAATTTAGCGAGTTTGTACCATGGGACGTTAACTGACGATGAAATGGGTCTAAGTGGAATGTTTTGCTTGTGAATTTTTGGTAGTCCGTATAAAGGTGCACTAGCTGCATGGAATGTCAATAATTGTCTAGTTTTCGCGTCAATGTTCTTTTGCTTATACATTTCATTTATGAGGGCGTTGTTTTTCCTTAACAACTGTTGCGTCGAGTCAATTCTCATCGTTCTATACGTTTGCTTGTCACTTAAAAGGTCCTTTGTCTTATTTTTATATTCCGTTTTGTACATAATCACAGTTTTGTTACCTTTATCTGCACTAGTTATTATTATAGAGTCCTTGTGTTTATTTATAAACTAGCCTTTACCCGCGGCCCCGTCCGCAAGGAGAAAATGAAATATGTGGGCTATTCACGTTAGCCTGCTTATAAAGTTATCTGTTTAAAATTTTTTTCTGTCTAATGCATTTTATTTTTGTAATTGAGTAAAAAAAAGAACTTTATGAGCTGATAACCTGATAGGATCCCAAAATGATAACGAAATTATCCAGAAAAAGCCACGAAATGACCCCGACGCTATCGCGGACGGATCCCAAAAACCATCCAGAAACGCCCCGGAGTGGTTCCCGAAGTAGTCCCAAAAAAACCCGAAATGACAACGACACGATTCTAGACTTATCCAGATAACCACACAGACATGATGCCTGAAGGGTACCAAATTGATCCCGAAATAGTCCCGAAAAAGTTCCGAAATTACCCTGACGGGCTTCCGGACGGAACTCAGAAACCATCCAGAAAATATCCAGGAAAGGTCCCTAAATTATCCCGACTAACTCCAGAAAAAGTTCCGAAATGGCTCCGAGGGGATCCACGATAGATCGCGAAAACCATACAGAAATGATTCCGGAAGGATTCCAAAATGATCCCGAAATAGTCCGGAATTGACCCAGATGGGATCCCGCACAGATCCAGAAATGATCCCGGAAGGGTGCAAAAACTATCCCGGAAAAGTAACAAAAAATCCCGAAATGGCTCCTACGGCATCCCGGACGGATCCAGAAATGACCTCGGAAGGGTCTCCAAATGATCCCAAAATGGTCCCGAAATGACCCTGATGGATCCGGCAAACCATCAAGAAATTATGCCGAAAGGGTCCCAAAATGATCCCAAAATAATACAGAAAAAGTCACGAAACGACCCCTAGAGGATCCCCAAATGATCCCGTATTAGCCCCGAAAAGGTCCCGAAATAACCCCGACGGGATCCTGGACAAATCCCGAAAACCATCCAGAAATGATGCCGGAAGGAATCCCAAATGATTCCGTAAAAGTCCCGCATTGATTCCGACGGGATCCCGAACGGATACCGAAAATCATCCAGAAGTGATGCCGGAAAGGTCCTCAAATGATCACCTAATAGTCCCGAAATGACCCTTAAGGGGTAATGGACGGATCCCATAAACCCTCCAGAAATGATCCCGATATATTCCCGAAGAAGTCCCGAAATGACCCTGACGGGATCTCGAACGCACCCCTAAATGACCCTGACGGGATCCCGGACAGATCCCGAAATCCATCCAGAAATGATCTTGGGAGGGACCCCAAATGATCCCGAAAAAGTCCCGCAATGATTCCGAGGGGATCCTGATCGGATACCGATAACCATCCAGAAGTGATGCCGGAAAGGTCCTCAAATGATCACCTAATACCAAAATGACCCTGACGGCATCCCGGACTGATCCCAAAATCCATCCAGAAATGATCTTGGGAAGGTCCCAAAATTATCCCGAAATAGTCTCGGAAAAGTTCAGAAATTACCCTGACGGGTTCCCGGACGAATCCTGAAAGCCAACTCTAAATGATCCCGAAAAAGTCCCGAAATGACCCTGACTGGACCCCGAAAGGATCCCGAAAACTATCCAGAAATGATGCCGGAAATGTCCTCAAATGATCACCTAATAGTTCCGAAAAGACCCTGACGGGATCCCGAACGGATCCCGACAACTATCTAGAAATGATGCCGAAAGGGCCCGCAAATGATACCGTATTAGTCGAGAAAAAGTCCCGAAATGAACCCGACGGGATGCCGGACGAATCCCAAAAACCAGCCAGAAATGATGCCGGAAGGGACACCAAATGATCCCGAAAAAGTCCCGCAATAATTCCGACGGGATCCTGAGCGGATACCGAAAACCATCCAGAAGTGATTCCGAAAAGGTCCTCAAATGATCACCTAATAGTCCCAAAATGACCCTGACGGCATCCCGGACAGATCCCGAAATCCATCCAGAAATGATCTTGGGAGGGTCCCAAAATTATCCCGAAATAGTCTGGGAAAAGTCCAGAAATTACCCTGACGGATACCGGACGAATCCTGAAAACCAATCTTAAATGATGCCGAAAAAGTCCCGAAATGACCCTGATGGGACCCGGAAAAGATCCCGAAAACTAACCAGAAATGATGCCGAAAAGGTCCTCAAATGATCTCCCAATAGTTCCGAAAAGACCCTGACGGGATCCCGAACGGATCCCGACAACTATCCAGAAATGATACCGAAAGGGCCCGCAAATGATCCCGTATTAGTCGAGAAAAAGTCCCGAGATGACCCCGACGGGATGCCGGACGAATCCCAAAAAACCATCCAGAAATGATTTTGGAAGGGACCCCAATGATCCCGAAAAAGTCCCGCAATTATTCCGACGGGAATCTGAACGGATACCGAAAACCATCCAGAAGTGATGCCGGAACGGTCCTCAAATGCTCACCTAATAGTCCCAAAATGACCCTGAGGGCATCCCGGACAAATCCCGAAATCCATCCAGAAATGATCTTGGGAAGGTCCCAAAATGATCCCGAAATAGTCTCGGAAAAGTCCAGAAATTACCCTGACGGGTTCCCGGACGAATCCTGAAAGCCATCCTTAAATGATTCTGAAAAAGCCCCGAAATGACCCTGACGGGATCCCGAAAGGATTCCAAAAACTATCCAGAAATGATGCCGGAAAGGTCCTCAAATGATCCCCTAATAGTTCCGAAATGACCCGGACGAATCCCAAAAACCATCCAGAAATGATGCCGGTAGGTATCCCAAATGATCCCGAAATAATCCCGAAATGACCTCGTCGGCATCCCGGATGGATACCGAAAATTATCCAGAAATGATGCCGGAAAGGTCCACAAATTATCCCCTAATAGTCCCGAAATTACCCTGATGGGATCCCGGACGGATCCCGAAAACCATCCAGAAATGATGCCGGAAGAGCCCCCAAATGATCCCGAAAAAGTCCCCAAATGACCCCGACGAGATCCCGCACGGATCCCGAAAACCATCCAGAAATGATGCCGGAAGAGCCCCAAATGATCCCGAAAAAGTCCCCAAATGACCCCGACATACTCCAGAAAAGGTTCCGAAATGGCTCCGAGGGAATCAACGACGGATCGCGAAAACCATACAGAAATGATTCCGGAAGGATCCCAAAATGATCCCGAAATAGTCCGGAAATGACCCAGATGGGATCCCGCACAGATCCAGAAATGATCCCGGAAGGGTCCAAAAACTATCCCGGAAAAGTAACAAAAAATCCCGAAATGGCTCCTACGGCATCCCGGACGGATCCAGAAATGATCTCGGAAGGGTCCCCAAATGATCCCAAAATGGTCCCGAAATGACCCTGATGGATCCGGCAAACCATCAAGAAATTATGCCGGAAGGGTCCCCAAATGATCCCGAAATAAAACAGAAAAAGTCACGAAACGACCTCTAGAGGATCCCCAAATGATCCCGTATTAGCCCCAAAAAAGTCCCAAAATGACCCTGACGGGATCCCGAAAGGATTCCGAAAACAATACAGAAATGATGCCGGAAAGGTCCTCAAATGATCCCCTAATAGTCCCGAAATGACCGTGACGGGATCCCGACAACTATCCAGAAATGATGCCGAAAGGGTCCGCAAATGATCCCGTATTAGTCGAAAAAAAGTCCCGAAAGGACTACGACGGGATCCCGGACGAATCCCAAAAACCATCCAGAAATGATGCCGGTAGGTATCCCAAATGATCCCGAAATAGTCCCGAAATGACCTCGTCGGCATCCCGGACGGATCCCGAAAATTATCCAGAAATGATGCCGGAAAGGTTCCCAAATGATCCCCTAATAGTCCCGAAATTACCCTAATGGGATCCCGGACGGATCCCGAAAACCATTCAGAAATGATGCCGAAAGGGTTCCCAAATGATCCCGTATTAGTCGCGAAAAAGTCCCGAAATGACCCCGACGGGATCCCGGACGGATCCCGAAAACCATCCAGAAATGATGCCGAAAGGGTTCCCAAATGATCCCGTATTAGTCGCGAAAAAGTCCCGAAATGACCCCGACGGGATCCCGGACGGATCCCGAAAACCATCTAGAAATGATGCCGGATGAGCCCCAAAATGATCCCGAAAAAGTCCCCAAATGACCCCGACGAGATCCCGGACGGATCCCGAAAACCATTCAGAAATGATGCCGGAAGAGCCCCCAAATGATCCCGAAAAAGTCCCCAAATGACGCCGACGATATCCCGGACGGATCCCGAAAACCATCCAGAAATGATGCCGGAAGAGCCCTCAAATGATCCCGAAAAAGTCCCCATATGACCCCGACGAGATTCCGCACGGATCCCGAAAACCATCCAGAAATGATGCCGGAAGGGTCCCCAAATGATCGCGAAATAGTCCCGAAATGATTCCGGAATAGTCCCGAAAATGTTCCAAAATAACCCCGACGGGATCCCGGACGGATCCCGTAAACTATACAGAAATGATCCCGGAAGGGTCCCAAAATGATCCCGAAATAGTCCCGAAAAAGTCCCGAAATTACCCCGGCGTAATCCCGGACCGATCCCGAAAACCATCCAGAAATGATCCCGGAAGGGTCTCGATATGACCCTTACGGGATTACAAATAAAGTGAAGCTAATTATAAAACCATGTTAATAAGGCAGCAGTCGCATTGGAGCGAATAAAAAGTTAGATAGAAACATACAGGTAAAGCTAATAAAAGCGTGCTAATAAAAACAATTGATGGAGGGCGGATGGCGGGAGTAGAGGAGAGGACCACTGATCGTTCCTCCAAAATTGTCTAGATCTCGTTCTGTATGTACCAGATACCAAAAACTATTGATTTAGGAGAAAATTTAGATTCAGTTATAACAATTTATGGATTTTACACCAGAGGGGGAGATAAAGGGGGGCGGGCGGAGGGTGTCACTGCTTACTTTGTAAGCCCTCGACTTATTTGACCCCTTGAGTCTGTGATATTGGTGAAGGCCAGTATACGTAAAGTTATAATGTGTAAAAATTATGAAAAATAATTTCTCGAAGGGTCGTGGGACCCCCACCCCTCTTTCCATGTTCGAAAAAAATTTCGCTAGTAGACTACTGTCTGTGTCCCAAATTTCATCAAAATCCGTGTAGCCATTCTGGCGTGATTCAGTCGCAAAGACGAAAAAATATAATAATTAAATTATAACTGTTCCTAGGGGGCGGGGACCACGCCCCTTTTGAAAAATATATAGCTAGTAGATCCTTCTAGACTATTGGCTATATGTGTGCAAAATTTCATCCAAATCGGTCCAGCCGTTCTTGCGTTATTGAGTCACAAAGACAAACGTCTGGACAAACATCCAAACATCCAAACATCCAAACATCCAAACATCCAAACATCCAAACATCCAAACATCTAAACATCCAAACATCCAAACATCCAAACATCTTAACATCCAAACTTTGCCATTTATAATATATATTAGATTTGGCCGTTTCATCGTAAGCCTTCAAAATAAATTTTTCTTTTGGTGCACATTTCATTTTGTTTTTGTAGTTGCTTATTCTATTCGCAATCCTGCATCGTACCGTATTTTTATGATCTTCATCTTCGATCCTTTGGACTCCTTGTTCGATGGCGGCGTGGGTATGGGTGAAAACGATTTCTTTGAGACTGGTAGACAACAACCAGCGACATTCTTTCGGTACATCAATTTCGGTTTTGTTAACCAACCAATCCTCATTAGACCTTTAACCAAATTGCTCAAATTTTTTTTGTATATGTGTTTGTATTTTTGTATTTATATTTTTGTCGGTAATTTTCTTTATATCTCTCAAATGTTGTTTGTAGTTCTCTGTAATTAATCGGAAATCTTTTTCGTCTAGCCTTTTACGTAGGTCTTCGTTTATGTGGCCAATGGTAGTTAAGAACATTTTTATCCGTATATTTGTTTCTTTGATTTCTACATTTAAAATCTTCTTTAAAAACTCACCCTCAATTTTTTCCGCTTCTTTTCTTGATTTTTGCAAACTGAACGCTTGTATAATTTTACTCGTTTTACCTTTTAAATGTGTTGGTATAATATCATAACCTTTGTAGTTCAATAGAAATTTTAGCCTTTGTTGCATCTTCGCGAGTCCTTTAGTGTTCTTGTTAAAAAAAATAAAAAAAATAAAAATTAATGTAAGGCGCGATAACCTCCGAAGAGATCTAAGGCCGAGCTTCTCTTCCAATTTGCGTCGTGCTCCTCTTGATTTTCCCTACAAATTGGTCGGACGGGACCTACATGTTTTATGCCGACTCCGAACGGCATCTGCAAGGCAGATGAGTTTTCACTGAGAGCTTTTCATTGCAGAAATACACCCGGAGCGCTTGCCAAGCACTGCCGAGGGGCGACCCCGCTTAGAAAAATGTTCTTCTAATTTAAATACCTTATTTCTAAAATTTTGATGTTGCTTTGCCCAGAGCATACGGTGTGGTAGGCGGAGCACGCTACCATCACACCACGGTGGCCGCCAAGTGTGTTGTTGTGTTGTTTTATTATGTAACAGGTGTCATTATTGTATTTGTATCGTATGTGTTGAAAAAAGTGCTTCATTTTTTATAATATTATGTTTTCTTGAATTTCGGTTCCGCTATCCGATTGAAATTGTTATTGTATTTTTTTAGACCAAGGGAATTGTTGAGTTTATTTATTTGTAAGAGCTTTTTGGTCGTTCAGTAATCAGAAAATATTTTTCTAAATTATAGTACATACATACCATAACATAAATTGTAGACTGCAAGTTAACTACAAATTTTTACAAAAATATATACATTTAACATAAACAAAATTTTTACATTTAAAAACCATCTACACTCTATCCCAGCTGTTCGTCAATTGTTGGTTATCACACATTTGTATGCACAGCTGATATTATCTACATCCTCTTTGTAGTTCATTGCATTATTTATCTGCTGTTGGATTCTAAGCCCTTCCAACGTTAATCTTTTCTTTATTTTGCTTTCCACATCTATTATTCGTGTATTGTCGAAATCAGCTGAGTGATCGAATTTGTTGCTGTGCTGCGCCAAGGCTATCTTCATCTTTATATTTTTTGCGTCTGCTAAAACTAATGTTTTTGTTTAAATTGAACGACCAAAAAGCTCTTACAAATAAATTAACTCAACAATTCCCTTGGTCTAAAAAAAAAATACAATATCAATATCTTTCCTTGAGCGAATATTCCAACATGAGGCAATTGATGGTATACTACTGTGGTGTAGAGAAAAATTAACAAACGGGTATGAAATATTTGACGGTTACCCGGTTTCATATTTTTGTCGATATCTCTAAAACCGGGTTTCGGGTATCTACAAAATTTTACCTAAATATACCCCATATTGGTATGTACATCCTGATAAATTTCAACACAACCGGTTAAGAAGTGTTTAAATAAGTAAAAAATAAAATAAAGGTGTTGCAAACTTTGCAGTAAAAAGTATTTGGCGGTTATTCGATTTTATATTTTTACCGGTATCTACAAAACCGGGTCTCGTGTATCAAATAAATTTTACATAGCTAAGAGCTGCATATATCTCTATATTTTGTTAAAATTTCGATACAATCGGTACAGAAGTGTTGAAATAAATGTATATTTAACATTACGACCTCAATTTATATATATTTTGCTCGATCTTTTGACTATATCTTTGTGAGGCATTATGTGAGACGAGTAACGGCGATGCACTATAGCTCCAATTAATCCCTTAATGTTCCTAACAAAAAGATATTTGCGTGACCATGTTTAAAAAAAAAGTTTTTTTCCAAAAAAACCAAAGTTTGGCGGATTTCCCCATATATTGTTTTCTGAAAAAATCATAGAGACCGGTGGTATATATAGTATATATCTCATACAACCGATTGTTCAGATAAGAAACTTTGCGCAATTTCTGCCCCATTTTAACAGCTAGAAGCTTCAAATTTCACCAAATACTTACGTATATAGCATATATTGTTGTCTGAAAAAATCATTGAGATCGGTGGTATATATAGTATATATCTCATACAACCGATTATTCAGATAAGAAACTTTGCGCAATTTCTGCCCCATTTTAACAGCAAGAAGCTTCAAATTTTTCCAAATGCTTACGTATATAGCATATATTGTTGTCTGAAAAAATCATAGAGATCGGTGGTATATATATTATATACCCCATATAAACTGTCATTGTTGCCCCTTTTTTAAGGCTAGAAACTTCAAAATTCATCAAATTTCAACAAATAGTTACGTTTACGTCATATATTGGTGAAATACGTGTTTCGTAGTCATAGTTTTTACACGCAGACCACAAAAAACCTGAAACTTTGCATCCTAACACAAAGTACCTACCTATTTTTAACCTTTCACGAAAATGAAATGGTATATTAATTTCGTCACGAAACCCAAAATTGTAAGTCCTTGAAGGAAAATAGATAGACCCACCATTAAGTATACCGAAATAATCAGGATGAAGAGCTGAGTTGATTTAGCCAGGCCCGTCTGTCCGTCTGTATGTTTGTATGCAAATTAGTCCCTCAGTTGGTGAGCGGGTGTATTTGGGTGTCCGATTAGACATTTGTCGGAATCGGCCGGATCGGACCACTATAGCATATATCCTCCATACAACCGATTTTTAAGAAAAAGAGGATTTTTGTCATATCTTCCTCAATTTAACATATACTTTCGTATATTGCACATATTGTTGTCTGAAAAAATTGATGAGATCGGTCGTATATATAGTATATATCCCCCACAACCGATTGTTCGGATAAGAAACTTTTCGTAATTACTGCCCTATTTTAAGAGCTAGGATCTTCAAGTGTCATCGAATGCTTACATATATAGCATATATTGTTGTCTGAAAAAATCATAGAGATCGGTGGTATATATAGTATATATATGGTGGTATGTATAGTATATATATATATTTTCGCAATTTCAGCCCCATTTTAACAGCTAGAAGCTTCAAATTTCACCGAATGCTTACGTATATAGCATATATTGTTGTATGAAAAAATCATAGAGATCGGTTGTATATATAGTATATATCTCATACAACCGATTGTTCAGATAAGAAACTTTTCGCAATTTCTACCCCATTTTAACAGCTATAAGCTACAAATTTCACCGATTTCTTACGTATATAGTACATATTGTTGTGTAAAAATAGCATAGAGATCGGTGATTTATACAATATATGTATGATGGTATATATAGTAGATATATATAGTATATATATATTTTTTTTTTTGCAATTTCAGGCCCATTTTAGCAGCTAGAAGCTTCAAATTTCACCAAATGCTATACACGAATATATTCATGTCTGAAAAAATCATTGAGATCGGTGGTATACATAGTATATATCTCATACAACCGATTGTTCAGATAAGAAACTTTGCGCAATTTCTGCCCCGTTTTAACAGCTAGAAGCTTCAAATTTCACAAAATTCATACGTATATAGCATATATTGTTGTCTGAAAAAATCATAGAGATCGGTCGTATATATAGTATATATCTCATACAACCGATTGTTCAGATAAGAAACTTTGCGCAATTTCTTCCCCATTTTAACAGCTAGAAGCTTCAAATTTCACTAAATGCTTACGTATATAGCATATATTGTTGTCTGAAAAAATCATAGAGATCGGTGGTATATATATTATATACCCCATATAAACTGTAATTTTTGCCCCTTTTTTACGGCTAGAAGCTTCAAAATTCATCAAATTTCATCAAATAGTTACGTTTACGTCATATATTTTTGAAATACGTGTTTCGTAGTCATAGTTTTTACATGCAGACCACAAAAAACGTGAAGCTTTGCATCCTCACACAAAGTACCTACCTATTTGTATACTCGGCTGAGCAGAGCTCACAGAGTATATTAACTTTGTTCGCATAAAGGCAATCCGTAACGGCATAAACTAATCGAGATAGATATAGATTTCTATATATCAAAATGATCTGGGCGAAAAAATAAATTCATTTAGCCATGTCCGTTCGTCCGTCCGTCCGTAAACACGAAAACTTGAGTAAATTTTGAGGTGTGTTTTTGTTGTAGCGATAAGGTTGCTCCCAGAAGGCTTTGGGGAGTGTTATCGATGTAATGGTCCTTTGCCGGATACAGATCCGGTGCGCTCCGGTACCACAGCACAGGGTGCTAGCCCGACCATTTCGGGAACGGTTTATGTGGCCACAATTTTAGTCGCCTCTTACGACAGGCATTCCTTCCGCGGGAATATTCTGCCCCCTAACCCGCTGGGGTAAAATTTTGAGGTATCTTGATGAAATTTGGTATGTGGGTTCCTGGGCGCTCATCTCAGATCGCTATTTAAAATGAACGAAATCGGACTGCAACCACGTCAACTTTTTCGATATCGAAAATTTCGAAAAACAGAAAAAGTGCGATAATTCATTACCAAAGACTGACAAAGCGATGAAACTTGGTAGGTGGGTTGACATTATGACGCAGAATAGAAAATTAGTAAAATTTTGGACAATGGGCGTGGCATCACCCACTTTTAAAATAAGGTAATTTAAAGGTTTTGCAAGCTGTAATTTGGGAGTCGTTGAAGATATCATGATGGAATTCGACAGAAACGTTACCCATATTACTATTTGTGTGCTTAATAAAAATTAGCAAAATCGGATGGCGAACACGCCCACTTTAAAAAAAAATTTTTTAAACCAATTTTAACAAAAAATTTTGATATCTTTACAGTATATAAGTAAATTATGCCAACTTCAACTCCAGTAATGATATGGTGCAACAAAATACAAAAATAAAGAAAATTTAAAAATGGGCTTGGCTCCGCCCTTTTTCATTTAATTCGTCTAGAATACTTTTAGTGTCATAAGTCGAACAAAAATTTACCAATCCTTGTGAAATTTGGTAGGGGCATAGGGGCATGACGATAACTGTTTTATGTGAAAATGGGCGAAATCTGTTGAAGCCACGCCCAGTTTTTAGACACAGTCGACCGCCTGTCCTTCCGCTTGGCTGTTAACATGATAGCTTGAGCAAAAATCGATATATGAGCCGTTTATTTTGAAAGTGGCATAAGTCATTTCCAGCTCGTGGTCTTAAATGCATTGTTATTTTTGAACGAATGCATATATAGATGGTTATACAATTATAAAATAATAATAAGAATTGCATCTTTTGGATATTGGACTCTAACAAACTGGAGGCGAGGAGAGATACAAACAAATTATCACTGAACCTAAACGACATGAAATGACTTATGCCACTTTCAAAATAAACGGCTCATATCTTTACTAAACTTAGTTCACGTACTTATCTGAACTCACTTTATCTTGGTATAAAAAGTGGCCGAAATCGGACTATAACCACGCCGACTTTTTCGATATCGAAAATTACGAAAAATGAAAGAAATGCCATAATTCTATATCAAACTGGAAAAAAGGGATGAAACATGGTAATTGGATTGGTTTATTGACGCAAAATATAACTTTAGAAAAAACTTTGTAAAATGGGTGTGACACCTACCATATTAAGTAGAAGATAATGAAAAAGTTATGCAGGGTGAAATCAAAAGCCCTTGGAATCTTGGCAGGAATACTGTTCGTGGCATTATATATATAAATAAATTAGTGGTACCCAACAGATGATTTTCTGGGTCACCCTGGTCCAAATTTTGGTCGATATCTCGAAAACGCCTTCACATATACAACTAAGGGCCACTCCCTTTTAGAATCCTCATTAATACCTATAATTTGATACCCATAACGTACAAACACATTCTAGAGTCACTGCTGGTCCACTTTTATGGTTATATCTCGAAAAGGCGTCCACCTATAGAACTAAGGGCCACTACGTTTTAAGTAATCATTAACACCTTTCATTTGATACCCATATCGTACAAACGCATTATAGTCACCCCAGGTCCACCTTTATGGCGATATCTCGGAAAGGCGTCCACCTATAGAACTAAGGCCCATTCCCTTTCAAAATACTCAATAACACCTTTCGTTGGATACCCATATCGTAGAGTCACCCCTGGTCCACCTTTATGGCGATATCTCGAAAAGGCGTCCACATATAGAACTAAGGATCACTCCCTTTTAAAATACTCATTACCACCTTTCATTTAATACCCATATCGTACAAACACATTCTAGAGTCACCCCTGGTCCACCTTTATGGCGATATCCCGAAATGGCGTCCACCTATTGAACTATGGCCCACTCCCTTTTAAAATGCTCTTTAATACCTTCCATTTGATAGCCATGCCATACAAACACATTCCAGGGTTACCCTAGGTTCATTTTCCTAAATGCTGATTTTCCCTTATTTTGTCTCCAAAGCTCTGAGATGAGTATGTAATGTTCGGTTACACCCGAACTTAGCCTTCCTTACTTGTTTATTTTATATTTATCTTAAAAATCGTTTAGATATGTTCAAATTTCACCAAATGCTTACGTGTATAGCATATATTGTTGTCTGAAAAAATCATTGAAACCGGTGGTATATCTAATATCTAATATATTGTAACGAATTTACTGCAAATCCTCTTATTTGCCCTTTTGCTAGTTCGAATCACTAAACTGTTGAATAAATAACTCCAATATTGAACAATGGAAAAATGGCCTTTATTAAAGTACTTCACAATAACACTTATACTTTGCTACTCGCTGGCTTAATAACCAAACTGATTGATAACTCAAATGAATCTCTACTATTGGCCGCCAGATCACGTGCTTAATCAAACTGATTGATAGCTCAACTCAAACTGAATTACAGCGCCTCTACATCTGTTGCCTTTTATACCCTTTGGTTTCCTTGTTCGCATTTTTCCAGAATGTACTAGCATTGTCCATGAGCTCTCAAACTTCTCAGCTATAACTAAAATTGCACAATTTTATACATCTTTTAGGCGCTTCCAGAATCTACTAGTCCAGTAGCTCTCAAACTTCTCAGATATATGCATGTGTTTGCGCATTGACTCTCCGCTGCTCGTATTCGTACATGGTACATATGTGTAGACGCAATTATTTATTCGTTTATGTAGATACATAAAGATTGAATTATTGATGTGACTGTTTGTAGTTTACAGTCTCTCGCGCGCACATAGGCGTATAAGTAAATGCATCTGTGTGTGACATCTCTCTGGGCTGCCTTATATATGTGTATACTTGATTTGATTATTAACGTAAATACTGCTTGGCATGGCCTTAGCATCGCCTTAGTGATGGGATAACTTAGTGATGCTAATATCCGTGACACTGCCCTCCACCTAAGTCTGATCGTCCCGATCAGACAAATCTCTTGATCTAAACGTTGCCAGCCTTTCCAAATGGACCACTTTCATTTTGGTTCGTGGTTTACCGATGGTTTGTATGCGGTACACTACATCGTTGATCCGTTTTACAACTTTGTATGGGCCTTCCCAATTACACTGCAATTTCGGGGACAAACCTTTTTTACGTTGTGGGTTGTATAACAGCACCAAATCTCCTTCCTGAAAACCTTCTGAATTAATTGCTTTATCATATCTGGCTTTCAGCTTGTCACTCATAATCTTTGTTCGTTGCCTTATCAGATCATGTATTTCTCTTAGCTCTTCTTCCAAATCACTAGTGGATTTCCTGACATTTCTCTCCGCATTGGCATCTATCCCAAACTTCAAATCAGCTGGCAGTCTAAGGTCATTGCCAAAAATTACTTTTGCAGGGGTTTGGCCCGTTGTCTCATGCACTGCTGATCAGTAAGCCATCAAGAATAATGGTATGCGGGTATCCCATTCTTTATGGTACTTGTCTACTACTTTCCTTAAGTGCTCCTCCAATGTTCTATTGAATCGTTCTACCATACCATCGGATTGAGGTTGCAATGCAGTTGTCCGTGTTTTTTGAATGCCCAATGACTAACACATTTCCTGCAACACAGCTGATTCGAAATTTTGCCTTGGTCAGAATGTAACTCCATTGGTACACCATACCTTGCAACCCATTCGTTTTTAACCACTTCTGCTACTGTTTCTGCTTCTTGGTTTGGGATTGGGTATACCTCTGGCCATTTACTGAAATAATCCATAACCACCAGCACGTATTTCTTTCCGCGGTTGCTAGTAGGAAATGGACCTGCGACATCCATGGCGATCCTTTCAAATGTCGCACCTGAGTTATATTGCTTCATCTGGCCATGACTTTGTGTTCTGGGCCCTTTCGCTCTGCTGCAAACCTCGCAGTTCGCAATCCACTCGGTGACCGACTGACGGCAACCAACCCAATAGAATCTCTCTGAATCTGTTTAATCTTCTCGACCGTCTTCGTGATTCCAAGATGAACTCCGCTTGGACCATTATGCAGCTCGCTGAGCACATCAGGAATCCTCTTTCTGGGAACAACTATCAGTTTATTCTTGTATTTACCATCCTCACTCTCCCATACTCGATGAAGGCAACCGGATATCAATTCTAAAATGTTCCACTTTGCCCAATATGACTTCGCAATGGGACTCTCTGCTGACATCCCTTCTCTGTTTCGCCCTTAATTTCGTTCGAGCCCTTGCATAACACGTGACAGATCTGCATCTTCTAGCTGGCACTTTCTTAGCTGTTCCTTGTCACATTCATCTGTACATGTTATATTCATTAGCCGGACATCTATAATGTCTTCTTTAGCCTCGGCTTTTGATCAGTGCTTGCATTCCAAACTACATGGTCTTCGTGACATTGCATCAGCATTTCCATGGGTACTACCTTTTCGATGCTCAATGGAAAAGTCGTAGCTTTGTAGTCGCTCGATCCACCGTGCCAATTGTCCTTCCGGATTACGGAAATGCAGAAGCCATTTCAACGCTGCGTGATCTGTCCTGACACGGAATCGCTGGCCGTAGAGGTATTTGTGAAAATGTTTAATGCACTCTACCAATGCCAACAGCTCTCTCCGCGTAACACAGTAGTTCCTCTCTGGTTTTCCAATCGAACGGCTGTAATATGCAACTACCTTCTCCTGTCCATCGACCAGTTGTGATAAAACGCCTCCTATAGCATATCCACTCGCATCTGTATCTAGAATAAATGTTGCTCCTGGAATCGGATATGCTAACATTGGGGCAGTGCATAAACGCTCCTTCAATGTTTGGAAAGCCACTTCTTGCTCCTTCTTCCATTCAAAAGCTTTGTTTTTTCTTGTAAGCTCATGGAGGCTATGGGCTACGCTGGAAAAATTTGGTACAAATCGGCGGTAATATGTGCACAGCCCAAGAAAACTTCTCAATTCATGTAGGTTCTGTGGTCTTGGCCAATCCTTTACTACCTTTATCTTTTCATTCGCTGTGCAGACACCTTCTGTAGTTACCTTGTGGCCCAAATAATTTACTTCCTTTTTAAACAACGTACACTTTTTGGGACTTAACTTCAGACCAGCGCCAGCTATTCTCTGGAAAACTTCCTCCAAGTTCTTAAGATGTTCATCAAAACTCTTGCCCAATACCATCTTTTCCAATGTAGTCCTTTCAGTACCTGGTCCATGAGTCCCTCAAAAGTAGCTGGTGCATTACAAAGTCCAAAAGGCATCACTGTAAATTGCCAAAGACCATCACCGACACTGAAGGCTGTTTTCTCTTTATCTTCCTCCTCCACCTCAACTTGCCAGTAGCCGCTTTTCAAGTCCAGTGTAGAAAACAATTTCGTACCAAGGAGCGAGTCCAGAGTGTCGTCGATTCTTGGCAATGGGTAGCTATCCTTTTTCGTAACGTCATTCGACTTCCGGTAGTCAACGCAAAACCTCATTTTTCCATCCTTCTTCTTTACAAGTACTACCGGTGAGCTCCAGGGACTAGCTGATGGTTCGATGACGCCGCTGTCGCTCATTTCTTGTATAATTTGACTCACCACTTCCCGCTTCGCCAGTGGAACACTACGTGGAGCTTGACGTATCGGCCTCGCGTCTCCAGTGTCAATTTGATGTTTCACAACATTGGTGCGGCCTGGTTTGGAGCCATCCTGGTCAAATATGTTTGCGTACTTTAGGAGCAGTTGCTTTGCCTTACTGTGATAATCTTCCTCTAGCCCCTCCGTCCATTCCGTGATGTCATTTGAAAGATCAGTGTTACTAGATGAAACGTGTTCCTGGAGCTGTTCACAGTTAATAATTACTTCAGCCTCTTGGCATCTTCCCAAAATAGCTCCTTTAGTCAGTTTGAGTGGTGACTTGAACTCATTGAGTACTCTTACCGGAATACGTCCATCTTGTTTTGTCATAGCCAGGGTTTTTCCTACAAGTATGTTCAGTGCTGATTTGTTTGCTGCTTCGACAAGCCACAATTTGTTTGTCCCACAATCTCCATCAACCTTTGCCCAGATGACTGCTTCGGATTTTGGTGGTATTCGCTGACTCTCTTCCACCAGCACTCGTTTACTGCTGTAGCCTCTCTCGTAGCCGAAATTAAGTGGTACATCCATGTTCTTATATCGCATCGTCTTGCTTTGCATGTCGATCTTGATGCCCTGGTCGATTAAGAAGTCCACTCCAATTATGATTTCATCAACAATCTCTGCCACTATAAAATTGTGTACTACCGTGATGTTCCCAATTGCGACTTCACATGATACTTCTCCTAGAACCGTGCTGTCTTCTCCAGTGGCTGTACGTAATCTTGCTCCATGCAATGGTCTTATCTTCTTGTTGACTAAATCCGCTCGAATGATGGAATGAGATGCACCCGTATCTACAGTCAGTAAACGTTCCTTTCCATCCACATGTCCTCCGACAGTAAGATTGTTTGACCTTCTTCCAATTTGTGAGATAGAGATTATGGGGAATTCAATTGAGGGAGCCAGCTGTCGCCCCTTGCGGCTGACTCGCTTTAGTTTAACGATTGAGTGGACTTGGAGATTTGCTCATCTCCTTCAGCCCTGCGTTTACGGCCACCCACAATGTTGGAGCTATTATTGCCGCACTTGAAGCAATTAATAACTCCGGCATTTTTCTGTTGTGATCCCTTTAGTGCTTCCAAAATTGTGTCTACCCAATCTGGTCTTTCCACTTCCACACGATGAGCTTTGTATGCTGGTTTACTCAATAGTGAGGCCGTTTCCTGTGTCAATGCTTGTGATACCGTTTCAGCAAATGTGAGCTTTGGGTTTGCGTATGTAGCTCGCTGCGTTTCCACGTCCCGTATGCCATTTATAAAACTCTGGATTTTTACCCTCTCGGTGTATTCCACGGGTGCGTCCGCATTCGCTAGATGAGCCAACCTTTCAACATCCGAGGCAAACTCCTGCAAAGTCTCATTCGCTCTTTGGTGACGGTTTTGCAACTCAGTTTGGAATATCTGTTTCCTATGCTCGCTTCCATAACGTCTCTCGACAGCGGCCATCAATTCTTCATAGTTCTTCCGCTCTCCTTCGGGAATCGTCTGTAGGATTTTGGCTGCTGGCCCTTTCAATGCCACGAACAAAGCTGCAACTTTATCTTCAGCATTCCAGCTGTTCGCTGCCGACGTCTTCTCAAATTGGAGCTTAAATACCTGGAATGGAACAGAACCTTCAAATATTGGGGATTTTACCTTCAGAGTAGACATTGAAGTGATTGGACGGTTCAATTGTAACTCCTGAATCCGATCCTTCAAAGCATCTATTTCGGCCTCCATTTTATCTTGTCGCCCACTGAACCCTTCCTGAAACTGCGTTAGTTTCTCTTCCATACGCGATTCTAGTTGTGCAGAGATCTGCGACGATACCTGTGCTGAAATTTGTGTCGACATTTCTGATATACGTGCCTCTTGTGCTTCAATTTTAGATGTTATTTCTGACGACATTTCTGAGGTACGTGTCTCCTGTGATTCAATCTTCGCTGTTATACGTGTCTCTTGGGATTCCAGTTGAGATGCCAGTTGAGATGTTATTTCTGTCTTTTGCGATTCCAGTTGGGATGCCAATTGCGACGACATTGATGCTACTGTCGATGTTTGTGCAGATATTGCAGCCAATATCATGTTCAAGTCTGTGCTGCTAACCGTCTGCGATGTTTCGTTTTTCTCTTCAATTTTCGTTGTCTCCTCGCCATCAAGATGAAAGACATACTCTTCCACATCAATTCCTTCTGCTTCCATTGCCTCTCGTAGCCGTGCCTGAAGTTCAAGTTTAACGCCGCTTGTATTCAATCCACGGCTCTCCAACTCCTTCTTCAGTTGCTTGATATTCAATTCACTGAACTTTGCCATGTCCTTGTTGTCCTCTGGAATTTATCCAACAATTCCTGTTCTGACACCAATTGTAACGAATTTACTGCAAATCCTCTTATTTGCCCTTTTGCTAGTTCGAATCACTAAACTGTTGAATAAATAACTCCAATATTGAACAATGGAAAAATGGCCTTTATTAAAGTACTTCACAATAACACTTATACTTTGCTACTCGCTGGCTTAATAACCAAACTGATTGATAACTCAAATGAAACTCTACTATTGGCCGCCAGATCACGTGCTTAATCAAACTGATTGATAGCTCAGCTCAAACTGAATTACAGCGCCTCTACATCTGTTGCCTTTTATACCCTTTGGTTTCCTCGTTCGCATTTTTCCAGAATGTACTAGCATTGTCCATGAGCTCTCAAACTTCTCAGCTATAACTAAAATTGCACAATTTTATACATCTTTTAGGCGCTTCCAGAATCTACTAGTCCAGTAGCTCTCAAACTTCTCAGATATATGCATGTGTTTGCGCATTGACTCTCCGCTGCTCGTATTCGTACATGGTACATATGTGTAGACGCAATTATTTATTCGTTTATGTAGATACATAAAGATTGAATTATTGATGTGAATGTTTGTAGTTTACAGTCTCTCGCGCGCACATAGGCGTATAAGTAAATGCATCTGTGTGACATCTCTCTGGGCTGCCTTATATATGTGTATACTTGATTTGATTATTAACGTAAATACTGCTTGGCATGGCCTTAGCATCGCCTTAGTGATGGGATAACTTAGTGATGCTAATATCCGTGACCATCTAATCTAATCTAATCTAATATATATTATAAATGGGAAAGTTTGGATGTTAAGATGTTTGGATGTTTGGATGTTTGGATGTTTGGATGTTTGTCCAGACGTTTGACTTTGTGACTCAATAACGCAAGAACGGCTGGACCGATTTGGATGAAATTTTGCACACATATAGCCAATAGTCTAGAAGGATCTACTAGCTATATATTTTTCAAAAGGGGCGTGGTCCCCGCCCCCTAGGAACAGTTATAATTTAATTATTATATTTTTTCGTCTTTGCGACTGAATCACGCCAGATTTTGATGAAATTTGGGACACAGACAGTAGTCTACTAGCGAAATTTTTTTCGAACATGGAAAGAGGGGTGGGGGTCCCACGACCCCTTCGAGAAATTATTTTTCATAATTTTTACACATTATAACTTTACGTATACTGGCCTTCACCAATATCACAGACTCAAGGGGTCAAATAAGTCGAGGGCTTACAAAGTAAGCAGTGACACCCTCCGCCCGCCCCCCTTTATCTCCCCCTCTGGTGTAAAATCCATAAATTGTTATAACTCAATCTAAATTTTCTCCTAAATCAACAGTTTTTGGTATCTGGTACATACAGAACGAGATCTAGACAATTTTGAAGGAACGATCAGTGGTCCTCTCCTCTACTCCCGCCATCCGCCCTCCTTCAATTGTTTTTATTAGCACGCTTTTATTAGCTTTACCTGTATGTTTCTATCTAACTTTTTATTCGCTCCAATGCGCCTGCTGCCTTATTAACATGGTTTTATAATTAGCTTCACCTTATTTGTAATCCCGTAAGGGTCATATCGAGACCCTTCCGGGATCATTTCTGGATGGTTTTCGGGATCGGTCCGGGATTACGCCGGGGTAATTTCGGGACTTTTTCGGGACTATTTCGGGATCATTTTGGGACCCTTCCGGGATCATTTCTGTATAGTTTACGGGATCCGTCCGGGATCCCGTCGGGGTTATTTTGGAACATTTTCGGGACCATTCCGGAATCATTTCGGGACTATTTCGCGATCATTTGGGGACCCTTCCGGCATCATTTCTGGATGGTTTTCGGGATCCGTGCGGGATCTCGTCGGGGTCATATGGGGACTTTTTCGGGATCATTTGACGGCTCTTCCGGCATCATTTCTGAATGGTTTTCGGGATCCGTCCGGGATATCGTCGGGGTAATTTGGGGACTTTTTCGGGATCATTTGGGGGCTCTTCCGGCATCATTTCTGGATGGTTTTCGGGATCCGTCCGGGATCTCGTCGGGGTCATTTGGGGACTTTTTCGGGATCATTTTGGGGCTCATCCGGCATCATTTCTGGATGGTTTTCGGGATCCGTCCGGGATCCCGTCGGGGTCATTTCGGGACTTTTTCGCGACTAATACGGGATCATTTGGGAATCCTTTCGGCATCATTTCTGGATGGTTTTCGGGATCCGTCCGGGATCCCGTCGGGGTCATTTCGGGACTTTTTCGCGACTAATACGGGATCATTTGGTAACCCTTTCGGCATCATTTCTGGATGGTTTTCGGGATCCGTCCGGGATCCCATTAGGGTAATTTCGGGACTATTAGGGGATCATTTGGGAACCTTTCCGGCATCATTTCTGGATAATTTTCGGGATCCGTCCGGGATGCCGACGAGGTCATTTCGGGACTATTTCGGGATCATTTGGGATACCTACCGGCATCATTTCTGGATGGTTTTTGGGATTCGTCCGGGATCCCGTCGTGGTCCTTTCGGGACTTTTTTTCGACAAATAAGGGATCATTTGCGGACCCTTTCGGCATCATTTCTGGATAGTTGTTGGGATCCCGTCACGGTCATTTCAGGACTATTAGGGGATCATTTGAGGACCTTTCCGGCATCATTTCTGTATTGTTTTCGGAATCCTTTCGGGATCCCGTCAGGGTCATTTTTGGACTTTTTCGGGGCTAATACGGGATCATTTGGGGATCCTCTAGGGGTCGTTTCGTGACTTTTTCTGTTTTATTTCGGGATCATTTGGGGACCCTTCCGACATAATTTCTTGATGGTTTGCCGGATCCATCAGGGTCATTTCGGGACCATTTTGGGATCATTTGGGGACCCTTCCGAGATCATTTCTGGATCCGTCCGGGATGCCGTAGGAGCCATTTCGGGATTTTTTGTTACTTTTCCGGGATAGTTTTTGGACCCTTCCGGGATCATTTCTGGATCTGTGCGGGATCCCATCTGGGTCATTTCCGGACTATTTCGGGATCATTTTGGGATCCTTCCGGAATCATTTCTGTATTGTTTTCGCGATCCGTCGTTGATTCCCTCGGAGCCATTTCGGAACCTTTTCTGGAGTATGTCGGGGTCATTTGGGGACTTTTTCGGGATCATTTGGGGCTCTTCCGGCATCATTTCTGGATGGTTTTCGGGATCCGTCCGGGATATCGTCGGGGTCATTTGGGGACTTTTTCGGGATCAGTTGGGGGCTCTTCCGGCATCATTTCTGGATAGTTTTCGGGATCCGTCCGGCATTCCGTCGGGGTCATTTCGGGACTTTTTCTCGACTAATACGGGATCATTTGCGGGCCCTTTCGGTATCATCTCTGGATAGTTGTCGGGATCCGTTCGGGATCCCGTCAGGGTCTTTTCGGAACTATTGGGAGATCATTTGAGGACCTTTCCGGCATCATTTCTGGTTAGTTTTTGGGATCCTTTCCGGATCCCATCAGGGTCATTTCGGGACTTTTTCGGCATCATTTAAGATTGGTTTTCAGGATTCGTCCGGGATCCGTCAGGGTAATTTCTGGACTTTTCCCAGACTATTTCGTGATAATTTTGGGACCCTCCCAAGATCATTTGTGGATGGATTTCAGGATTCGTCCGGGAACCCGTCAGGGTAATTTCTGAACTTTTCCGAGACTATTTCGGGATAATTTTGGGACCTTCCCAAGATCATTTCTGGATGGATTTCGGGATCAGTCCGGGATGCCGTCAGGGTCATTTTGGTATAAGGTGATCATTTGAGGACCTTTCCGGCATCACTTCTGGATGGTTTTCGGTATCCGATCAGGATTCCCTCGGAATCATTGCGGGACTTTTTGGGGATCATTTGGGGCCCCTCCCAAGATAATTTCTGGATGGATTTCGGGATCTGTCCGGGATCCCGTCAGGGTCATTTAGGGATGCGTTCGAGATCCCGTCAGGGTCATTTCGGGACTTCTTCGGGACTATATCGGGATAATTTCTGGATGGTTTATGGGATCCGTCCATGACCCCTTAAGGGTCATTTCGGGACTATTAGGTGATCATTTGAGGACCTTTCCGGCATCACTTCTGGATGATTTTCGGTATCCGTTCGGGATCCCGTCGGAATCAATGCGGGACTTTTACGGAATCATTTGGGATCCCTTCCGGAATCATTTCTGGATGATTTTCGGGATTTGTCCGGGATCACGTCGGGGTTATTTCGGGACCTTTTCGGGGCTAATACGGGATCATTTGGGGATCCTCTATGGGTCGTTTCGTGACTTTTTCTGTATTATTTCGGGATCATTTTGGGACCCTTTCGGCATAATTTCTTGATGGTTTGCTGGATCCATCAGGGTCATTTCGGGACCATTTTGGGATCATTTGGGGACCCTTCCGAGATCATTTCTGGATCCGTCCGGGATGCCGTAGGAGCCATTTCGGGATTTTTTGTTACTTTTCCGGGATAGTTTTTGCACCCTTCCGGGATCATTTCTGGATCTGTGCGGGATCCCATCTGGGTCAATTCCGGACTATTTCGGGATCATTTTGGAATCTTTCCGGAATCATTTCTGTATGGTTTTCGCGATACATCGTGGATCCCCTCGGAGCCATTTCGGAACTTTTTCTGGAGTTAGTCGGGATAATTTAGGGACCCTTCCTGGATATTTTCTGGATGGTTTTTGAGATCCGCCCGGGAGCCCGTCAGGGTCATTTCGGAACCTTTTCGGGATCATTTTTTAACACCTTCAGGGATCATTTCTGTGTGGTTCTCTAGATACGTCTAGAATCGTGTCGCTCTCATTTCGGGTTTTTTTGGGACTATTCGGGGAACTTTTGGAGACCCTTTCGGGGCATTTCTGGATGGTTTTCGGGATCCGTCCGCGATAGCGTTGGGGTCATTTCGTAGCTTTTTCTGGATAATTTCGGGATCATTTGGGATCCTATCAGGTTATCAGCTCATTTAGTTCTTTTTTTTACTCAATTACAAAAATAAAATGCATTAGACAGAAAACAAAATTTTAAACAGATAATAAGCAGGCTAACGCGAATAGCCCATATATTTAAAATTTTCCTTGCGGACAGGGCCGCGGGTAAAGGCTAGTCTAATATATATTATAAATGGGAAAGTTTGGATGTTAAGATGTTTGGATGTTTGGATGTTTGGATGTTTGTCCAGACGTTTGACTTTGTGACTCAATAACGCAAGAACGGCTGGACCGATTTGGATGAAATTTTGCACACATATAGCCAATAGTCTAGAAGGATCTACTAGCTATATATTTTTCAAAAGGGGCGTGGTCCCCGCCTCCTAGGAACAGTTATAATTTAATTATTATATTTTTTCGTCTTTGCGACTGAATCACGCCAGAATGGCTACACGGATTTTGATGAAATTTGGGACACAGACAGTAGTCTACTAGCGAAATTTTTTTCGAACATGGAAAGAGGGGTGGGGGTCCCACGACCCCTTCGAGAAATTATTTTTCATAATTTTTACACATTATAACTTTACGTATACTGGCCTTCACCAATATCACAGACTCAAGGGGTCAAATAAGTCGAGGGCTTACAAAGTAAGCAGTGACACCCTCCGCCCGCCCCCCTTTATCTCCCCCTCTGGTGTAAAATCCATAAATTGTTATAACTCAATCTAAATTTTCTCCTAAATCAACAGTTTTTGGTATCTGGTACATACAGAACGAGATCTAGACAATTTTGAAGGAACGATCAGTGGTCCTCTCCTCTACTCCCGCCATCCGCCCTCCATCAATTGTTTTTATTAGCACGCTTTTATTAGCTTTACCTGTATGTTTCTATCTAACTTTTTATTCGCTCCAATGCGCCTGCTGCCTTATTAACATGGTTTTATAATTAGCTTAACCTTATTTGTAATCCCGTAAGGGTCATATCGAGACCCTTCCGGGATCATTTCTGGATGGTTTTCGGGATCGGTCCGGGATTACGCCGGGGTAATTTCGGGACTTTTTCGGGACTATTTCGGGATCATTTTGGGACCCTTCCGGGATCATTTCTGTATAGTTTACGGGATCCGTCCGGGATCCCGTCGGGGTTATTTTGGAACATTTTCGGGACCATTCCGGAATCATTTCGGGACTATTTCGCGATCATTTGGGGACCCTTCCGGCATCATTTCTGGATGGTTTTCGGGATCCGTGCGGGATCTCGTCGGGGTCATATGGGGACTTTTTCGGGATCATTTGACGGCTCTTCCGGCATCATTTCTGGATGGTTTTCGGGATCCGTCCGGGATCCCGTCGGGGTCATTTCGGGACTTTTTCGCGACTAATACGGGATCATTTGGGAATCCTTTCGGCATCATTTCTGGATGGTTTTCGGGATCCGTCCGGGATCCCGTCGGGGTCATTTCGGGACTTTTTCGCGACTAATACGGGATCATTTGGTAACCCTTTCGGCATCATTTCTGGATGGTTTTCGGGATCCGTCCGGGATCCCATTAGGGTAATTTCGGGACTATTAGGGGATCATTTGGGAACCTTTCCGGCATCATTTCTGGATAATTTTCGGGATCCGTCCGGGATGCCGACGAGGTCATTTCGGGACTATTTCGGAATCATTTGGGATACCTACCGGCATCATTTCTGGATGGTTTTTGGGATTCGTCCGGGATCCCGTCGTGGTCCTTTCGGGACTTTTTTTCGACTAATACGGGATCATCTGCGGACCCTTTCGGCATCATTTCTGGATAGTTGTTGGGATCCCGTCACGGTCATTTCAGGACTATTAGGGGATCATTTGAGGACCTTTCCGGCATCATTTCTGTATTGTTTTCGGAATCCTTTCGGGATCCCGTCAGGGTCATTTTGGGACTTTTTCGGGGCTAATACGGGATCATTTGGGGATCCTCTAGGGGTCGTTTCGTGACTTTTTCTGTTTTATTTCGGGATCATTTGGGGACCCTTCCGGCATAATTTCTTGATGGTTTGCCGGATCCATCAGGGTCATTTCGGGACCATTTTGGGATCATTTGGGGACCCTTCCGAGATCATTTCTGGATCCGTCCGGGATGCCGTAGGAGCCATTTCGGGATTTTTTGTTACTTTTCCGGGATAGTTTTTGGACCCTTCCGGGATCATTTCTGGATCTGTGCGGGATCCCATCTGGGTCATTTCCGGACTATTTCGGGATCATTTTGGGATCCTTCCGGAATCATTTCTGTATTGTTTTCGCGATCCGTCGTTGATTCCCTCGGAGCCATTTCGGAACCTTTTCTGGAGTATGTCGGGGTCATTTGGGGACTTTTTCGGGATCATTTGGGGCTCTTCCGGCATCATTTCTGGATGGTTTTCGGGATCCGTCCGGGATATCGTCGGGGTCATTTGGGGACTTTTTCGGGATCATTTGGGGGCTCTTCCGGCATCATTTCTGGATAGTTTTCGGGATCCGTCCGGCATTCCGTCGGGGTCATTTCGGGACTTTCTCTCGACTAATACGGGATCATTTGCGGGCCCTTTCGGTATCATCTCTGGATAGTTGTCGGGATCCGTTCGGGATCCCGTCAGGGTCTTTTCGGAACTATTGGGAGATCATTTGAGGACCTTTCCGGCATCATTTCTGGTTAGTTTTTGGGATCCTTTCCGGATCCCATCAGGGTCATTTCGGGACTTTTTCGGCATCATTTAAGATTGGTTTTCAGGATTCGTCCGGGATCCGTCAGGGTAATTTCTGGACTTTTCCCAGACTATTTCGTGATAATTTTGGGACCCTCCCAAGATCATTTGTGGATGGATTTCGGGATTCGTCCGGGAACCCGTCAGGGTAATTTCTGAACTTTTCCGAGACTATTTCGGGATAATTTTGGGACCTTCCCAAGATCATTTCTGGATGGATTTTGGGATCAGTCCGGGATGCCGTCAGGGTCATTTTGGTATTAGGTGATCATTTGAGGACCTTTCCGGCATCACTTCTGGATGGTTTTCGGTATCCGATCAGGATCCCCTCGGAATCATTGCGGGACTTTTTGGGGATCATTTGGGGCCCCTCCCAAGATAATTTCTGGATGGATTTCGGGATCTGTCCGGGATCCCGTCAGGGTCATTTAGGGATGCGTTCGAGATCCCGTCAGGGTCATTTCGGGACTTCTTCGGGACTATATCGGGATAATTTCTGGATGGTTTATGGGATCCGTCCATGACCCCTTAAGGGTCATTTCGGGACTATTAGGTGATCATTTGAGGACCTTTCCGGCATCACTTCTGGATGATTTTCGGTATCCGTTCGGGATCCCGTCGGAATCAATGCGGGACTTTTACGGAATCATTTGGGATCCCTTCCGGAATCATTTCTGAATGATTTTCGGGATTTGTCCGGGATCACGTCGGGGTTATTTCGGGACCTTTTCGGGGCTAATACGGGATCATTTGGGGATCCTCTATGGGTCGTTTCGTGACTTTTTCTGTATTATTTCGGGATCATTTTGGGACCCTTTCGGCATAATTTCTTGATGGTTTGCCGGATCCATCAGGGTCATTTCGGGACCATTTTGGGATCATTTGGGGACCCTTCCGAGATCATTTCTGGATCCGTCCGGGATGCCGTAGGAGCCATTTCGGGATTTTTTGTTACTTTTCCGGGATAGTTTTTGCACCCTTCCGGGATCATTTCTGGATCTGTGCGGGATCCCATCTGGGTCAATTCCGGACTATTTCGGGATCATTTTGGAATCCTTCCGGAATCATTTCTGTATGGTTTTCGCGATCCATCTTGGATCCCCTCGGAGCCATTTCGGAACTTTTTCTGGAGTTAGTCGGGATAATTTAGGGACCCTTCCTGGATATTTTCTGGATGGTTTTTGAGATCCGCCCGGGAGCCCGTCAGGGTCATTTCGGAACCTTTTCGGGATCATTTTGGAACACCTTCAGGGATCAGTTCTGTGTGGTTCTCTAGATACGTCTAGAATCGTGTCGCTCTCATTTCGGGTTTTTTTGGGACTATTCGGGGAACTTTTGGAGACCCTTTCGGGGCATTTCTGGATGGTTTTCGGGATCCGTCCGCGATAGCGTTGGGGTCATTTCGTAGCTTTTTCTGGATAATTTCGGGATCATTTGGGATCCTATCAGGTTATCAGCTCATTTAGTTCTTTTTTTTACTTAATTACAAAAATAAAATGCATTAGACAGAAAACAAAATTTTAAACAGGGCCGCGGGTAAAGGCTAGTCTAATATCTAATATATATTATAAATGGGAAAGTTTGGATGTTAAGATGTTTGGATGTTTGGATGTTTGGATGTTTGGATGTTTGTCCAGACGTTTGACTTTGTGACTCAATAACGCAAGAACGGCTGGACCGATTTGGATGAAATTTTGCACACATATAGCCAATAGTCTAGAAGGATCTACTAGCTATATATTTTTCAAAAGGGGCGTGGTCCCCGCCCCCTAGGAACAGTTATAATTTAATTATTATATTTTTTCGTCTTTGCGACTGAATCACGCCAGAATGGCTACACGGATTTTGATGAAATTTGGGACACAGACAGTAGTCTACTAGCGAAATTTTTTTCGAACATGGAAAGAGGGGTGGGGGTCCCACGACCCCTTCGAGAAATTATTTTTCATAATTTTTACACATTATAACTTTACGTATACTGGCCTTCACCAATATCACAGACTCAAGGGGTCAAATAAGTCGAGGGCTTACAAAGTAAGCAGTGACACCCTCCGCCCGCCCCCCTTTATCTCCCCCTCTGGTGTAAAATCCATAAATTGTTATAACTCAATCTAAATTTTCTCCTAAATCAACAGTTTTTGGTATCTGGTACATACAGAACGAGATCTAGACAATTTTGAAGGAACGATCAGTGGTCCTCTCCTCTACTCCCGCCATCCGCCCTCCATCAATTGTTTTTATTAGCACGCTTTTATTAGCTTTACCTGTATGTTTCTATCTAACTTTTTATTCGCTCCAATGCGCCTGCTGCCTTATTAACATGGTTTTATAATTAGCTTCACCTTATTTGTAATCCCGTAAGGGTCATATCGAGACCCTTCCGGGATCATTTCTGGATGGTTTTCGGGATCGGTCCGGGATTACGCCGGGGTAATTTCGGGACTTTTTCGGGACTATTTCGGGATCATTTTGGGACCCTTCCGTGATCATTTCTGTATAGTTTACGGGATCCGTCCGGGATCCCGTCGGGGTTATTTTGGAACATTTTCGGGACCATTCCGGAATCATTTCGGGACTATTTCGCGATCATTTGGGGACCCTTCCGGCATCATTTCTGGATGGTTTTCGGGATCCGTGCGGGATCTCGTCGGGGTCATATGGGGACTTTTTCGGGATCATTTGACGGCTCTTCCGGCATCATTTCTGGATGGTTTTCGGGATCCGTCCGGGATATCGTCGGGGTCATTTGGGGACTTTTTCGGGATCATTTGGGGGCTCTTCCGGCATCATTTCTGGATGGTTTTCGGGATCCGTCCGGGATCTCGTAGGGGCCATTTGGGGACTTTTTCGGGATCATTTTGGGGCTCATCCGGCATCATTTCTGAATGGTTTTCGGGATCCGTCCGGGATCCCGTCGGGGTCATTTCGGGACTTTTTCGCGACTAATACGGGATCATTTGGGAATCCTTTCGGCATCATTTCTGGATGGTTTTCGGGATCCGTCCGGGATCCCGTCGGGGTCATTTCGGGACTTTTTCGCGACTAATACGGGATCATTTGGTAACCCTTTCGGCATCATTTCTGGATGGTTTTCGGGATCCGTCCGGGATCCCATTAGGGTAATTTCGGGACTATTAGGGGATCATTTGGGAACCTTTCCGGCATCATTTCTGGATAATTTTCGGGATCCGTCCGGGATGCCGACGAGGTCATTTCGGGACTATTTCGGAATCATTTGGGATACCTACCGGCATCATTTCTGGATGGTTTTTGGGATTCGTCCGGGATCCCGTCGTGGTCCTTTCGGGACTTTTTTTCGACTAATACGGGATCATCTGCGGACCCTTTCGGCATCATTTCTGGATAGTTGTTGGGATCCCGTCACGGTCATTTCAGGACTATTAGGGGATCATTTGAGGACCTTTCCGGCATCATTTCTGTATTGTTTTCGGAATCCTTTCGGGATCCCGTCAGGGTCATTTTGGGACTTTTTCGGGGCTAATACGGGATCATTTGGGGATCCTCTAGGGGTCGTTTCGTGACTTTTTCTGTTTTATTTCGGGATCATTTGGGGACCCTTCCGGCATAATTTCTTGATGGTTTGCCGGATCCATCAGGGTCATTTCGGGACCATTTTGGGATCATTTGGGGACCCTTCCGGCATAATTTCTTGATGGTTTGCCGGATCCATCAGGGTCATTTCGGGACCATTTTGGGATCATTTGGGGACCCTTCCGAGATCATTTCTGGATCCGTCCGGGATGCCGTAGGAGCCATTTCGGGATTTTTTGTTACTTTTCCGGGATAGTTTTTGGACCCTTCCGGGATCATTTCTGGATCTGTGCGGGATCCCATCTGGGTCATTTCCGGACTATTTCGGGATCATTTTGGGATCCTTCCGGAATCATTTCTGTATTGTTTTCGCGATCCGTCGTTGATTCCCTCGGAGCCATTTCGGAACCTTTTCTGGAGTATGTCGGGGTCATTTGGGGACTTTTTCGGGATCATTTGGGGCTCTTCCGGCATCATTTCTGGATGGTTTTCGGGATCCGTCCGGGATATCGTCGGGGTCATTTGGGGACTTTTTCGGGATCATTTGGGGGCTCTTCCGGCATCATTTCTGGAGAGTTTTCGGGATCCGTCCGGCATTCCGTCAGGGTCATTTCGGGACTTTTTCTCGACTAATACGGGATCATTTGCGGGCCCTTTCGGTATCATCTCTGGATAGTTGTCGGGATCCGTTCGGGATCCCGTCAGGGTCTTATCGGAACTATTGGGAGATCATTTGAGGACCTTTCCGGCATCATTTCTGGTTAGTTTTTGGGATCCTTTCCGGATCCCATCAGGGTCATTTCGGGACTTTTTCGGCATCATTTAAGATTGGTTTTCAGGATTCGTCCGGGATCCGTCAGGGTAATTTCTGGACTTTTCCCAGACTATTTCGTGATAATTTTGGGACCCTCCCAAGATCATTTGTGGATGGATTTCGGGATTCGTCCGGGAACCCGTCAGGGTAATTTCTGAACTTTTCCGATACTATTTCGGGATAATTTTGGGACCTTCCCAAGATCATTTCTGGATGGATTTTGGGATCAGTCCGGGATGCCGTCAGGGTCATTTTGGTATTAGGTGATCACTTGAGGACCTTTCCGGCATCACTTCTGGATGGTTTTCGGTATCCGATCAGGATCCCCTCGGAATCATTGCGGGACTTTTTGGGGATCATTTGGGGCCCCTCCCAAGATAATTTCTGGATGGATTTCGGGATCTGTCCGGGATCCCGTCAGGGTCATTTAGGGATGCGTTCGAGATCCCGTCAGGGTCATTTCGGGACTTCTTCGGGACTATATCGGGATAATTTCTGGATGGTTTATGGGATCCGTCCATGACCCCTTAAGGGTCATTTCGGGACTATTAGGTGATCATTTGAGGACCTTTCCGGCATCACTTCTGGATGATTTTCGGTATCCGTTCGGGATCCCGTCGGAATCAATGCGGGACTTTTACGGAATCATTTGGGATCCCTTCCGGAATCATTTCTGGATGATTTTCGGGATTTGTCCGGGATCACGTCGGGGTTATTTCGGGACCTTTTCGGGGCTAATACGGGATCATTTGGGGATCCTCTATGGGTCGTTTCGTGACTTTTTCTGTATTATTTCGGGATCATTTTGGGACCCTTTCGGCATAATTTCTTGATGGTTTGCCGGATCCATCAGAGTCATTTCGGGACCATTTTGAGATCATTTGGGGACCCTTCCAAGATCATTTCTGGATCCGTCCGGGATGCCGTAGGAGCCATTTCGGGATTTTTTGTTACTTTTCCGGGATAGTTTTTGCACCCTTCCGGGATCATTTCTGGATCTGTGCGGGATCCCATCTGGGTCAATTCCGGACTATTTCGGGATCATTTTGGAATCCTTCCGGAATCATTTCTGTATGGTTTTCGCGATCCATCGTGGATCCCCTCGGAGCCATTTCGGAACTTTTTCTGGAGTTAGTCGGGATAATTTAGGGACCCTTCCTGGCTATTTTGTGGATGGTTTTTGAGATCCGCCCGGGAGCCCGTCAGGGTCATTTCGGAACCTTTTCGGGATCATTTTGGAACACCTTCAGGGATCAGTTCTGTGTGGTTCTCTAGATACGTCTAGAATCGTGTCGCTCTCATTTCGGGTTTTTTTGGGACTATTCGGGGAACTTTTGGAGACCCTTTCGGGGCATTTCTGGATGGTTTTCGGGATCCGTCCGCGATAGCGTTGGGGTCATTTCGTAGCTTTTTCTGGATAATTTCGGGATCATTTGGGATCCTATCAGGTTATCAGCTCATTTAGTTCTTTTTTTTACTCAATTACAAAAATAAAATGCATTAGACAGAAAACAAAATTTTAAACAGATAATAAGCAGGCTAACGCGAATAGCCCATATATTTAAAATTTTCCTTGCGGACAGGGCCGCGGGTAAAGGCTAGTCTAATATATATTATAAATGGGAAAGTTTGGATGTTAAGATGTTTGGATGTTTGGATGTTTGGATGTTTGGATGTTTGTCAAGACGTTTGACTTTGTGACTCAATAACGCAAGAACGGCTGGACCGATTTGGATGAAATTTTGCACACATATAGCCAATAGTCTAGAAGGATCTACTAGCTATATATTTTTCAAAAGGGGCGTGGTCCCCGCACCCTAGGAACAGTTATAATTTAATTATTATATTTTTTCGTCTTTGCGACTGAATCACGCCAGAATGGCTACACGGATTTTGATGAAATTTGGGACACAGACAGTAGTCTACTAGCGAAATTTTTTTCGAACATGGAAAGAGGGGTGGGGGTCCCACGACCCCTTCGAGAAATTATTTTTCATAATTTTTACACATTATAACTTTAAGTATACTGGCCTTCACCAATATCACAGACTCAAGGGGTCAAATAAGTCGAGGGCTTACAAAGTAAGCAGTGACACCCTCCGCCCGCCCCCTTTATCTCCCCCTCTGGTGTAAAATCCATAAATTGTTATAACTCAATCTAAATTTTCTCCTAAATCAACAGTTTTTGGTATCTGGTACATACAGAACGAGATCTAGACAATTTTGAAGGAACGATCAGTGGTCCTCTCCTCTACTCCCGCCATCCGCCTTCCATCAATTGTTTTTATTAGCACGCTTTTATTAGCTTTACCTGTATGTTTCTATCTAACTTTTTATTCGCTCCAATGCGCCTGCTGCCTTATTAACATGGTTTTATAATTAGCTTCACCTTATTTGTAATCCCGTAAGGGTCATATCGAGACCCTTCCGGGATCATTTCTGAATGGTTTTCGGGATCGGTCCGGGATTACGCCGGGGTAATTTCGGGACTTTTTCGGGACTATTTCGGGATCATTTTGGGACCCTTCCGGGATCATTTCTGTATAGTTTACGGGATCCGTCCGGGATCCCGTCGGGGTTATTTTGGAACATTTTCGGGACCATTCCGGAATCATTTCGGGACTATTTCGCGATCATTTGGGGACCCTTCCGGCATCATTTCTGGATGGTTTTCGGGATCCGTGCGGGATCTCGTCGGGGTCATATGGGGACTTTTTCGGGATCATTTGACGGCTCTTCCGGCATCATTTCTGGATGGTTTTCGGGATCCGTCCGGGATATCGTCGGGGTCATTTGGGGACTTTTTCGGGATCATTTGGGGGCTCTTCCGGCATCATTTCTGGATGGTTTTCGGGATCCGTCCGGGATCTCGTCGGGGTCATTTGGGGACTTTTTCGGGATCATTTTGGGGCTCATCCGGCATCATTTCTGGATGGTTTTCGGGATCCGTCCGGGATCCCGTCGGGGTCATTTCGGGACTTTTTCGCGACTAATACGGGATCATTTGGGAATCCTTTCGGCATCATTTCTGGATGGTTTTCGGGATCCGTCCGGGATCCCGTCGGGGTCATTTCGGGACTTTTTCGCGACTAATACGGGATCATTTGGTAACCCTTTCGGCATCATTTCTGGATGGTTTTCGGGATCCGTCCGGGATCCCATTAGGGTAATTTCGGGACTATTAGGGGATCATTTGGGAACCTTTCCGGCATCATTTCTGGATAATTTTCGGGATCCGTCCGGGATGCCGACGAGGTCATTTCGGGACTATTTCGGAATCATTTGGGATACCTACCGGCATCATTTCTGGATGGTTTTTGGGATTCGTCCGGGATCCCGTCGTGGTCCTTTCGGGACTTTTTTTCGACTAATACGGGATCATCTGCGGACCCTTTCGGCATCATTTCTGTTTAGTTGTTGGGATCCCGTCACGGTCATTTCAGGACTATTAGGGGATCATTTGAGGACCTTTCCGGCATCATTTCTGTATTGTTTTCGGAATCCTTTCGGGATCCCGTCAGGGTCATTTTGGGACTTTTTCGGGGCTAATACGGGATCATTTGGGGATCCTCTAGGGGTCGTTTCGTGACTTTTTCTGTTTTATTTCGGGATCATTTGGGGACCCTTCCGGCATAATTTCTTGATGGTTTGCCGGATCCATCAGGGTCATTTCGGGACCATTTTGGGATCATTTGGGGACCCTTCCGAGATCATTTCTGGATCCGTCCGGGATGCCGTAGGAGCCATTTCGGGATTTTTTGTTACTTTTCCGGGATAGTTTTTGGACCCTTCCGGGATCATTTCTGGATCTGTGCGGGATCCCATCTGGGTCATTTCCGGACTATTTCGGGATCATTTTGGGATCCTTCCGGAATCATTTCTGTATTGTTTTCGCGATCCGTCGTTGATTCCCTCGGAGCCATTTCGGAACCTTTTCTGGAGTATGTCGGGGTCATTTGGGGACTTTTTCGGGATCATTTGGGGCTCTTCCGGCATCATTTCTGGATGGTTTTCGGGATCCGTCCGGGATATCGTCGGGGTCATTTGGGGACTTTTTCGGGATCATTTGGGGGCTCTTCCGGCATCATTTCTGGATAGTTTTCGGGATCCGTCCGGCATTCCGTCGGGGTCATTTCGGGACTTTTTCTCGACTAATACGGGATCATTTGCGGGCCCTTTCGGTATCATCTCTGGATAGTTGTCGGGATCCGTTCGGGATCCCGTCAGGGTCTTTTCGGAACTATTGGGAGATCATTTGAGGACCTTTCCGGCATCATTTCTGGTTAGTTTTTGGGATCCTTTCCGGATCCCATCAGGGTCATTTCGGGACTTTTTCGGCATCATTTAAGATTGGTTTTCAGGATTCGTCCGGGATCCGTCAGGGTAATTTCTGGACTTTTCCCAGACTACTTCGTGATAATTTTGGGACCCTCCCAAGATCATTTGTGGATGGATTTCAGGATTCGTCCGGGAACCCGTCAGGGTAATTTCTGAACTTTTCCGAGACTATTTCGGGATAATTTTGGGACCTTCCCAAGATCATTTCTGGATGGATTTCGGGATCAGTCCGGGATGCCGTCAGGGTCATTTTGGTATAAGGTGATCATTTGAGGACCTTTCCGGCATCACTTCTGGATGGTTTTCGGTATCCGATCAGGATTCCCTCGGAATCATTGCGGGACTTTTTGGGGATCATTTGGGGCCCCTCCCAAGATAATTTCTGGATGGATTTCGGGATCTGTCCGGGATCCCGTCAGGGTCATTTAGGGATGCGTTCGAGATCCCGTCAGGGTCATTTCGGGACTTCTTCGGGACTATATCGGGATAATTTCTGGATGGTTTATGGGATCCGTCCATGACCCCTTAAGGGTCATTTCGGGACTATTAGGTGATCATTTGAGGACCTTTCCGGCATCACTTCTGGATGATTTTCGGTATCCGTTCGGGATCCCGTCGGAATCAATGCGGGACTTTTACGGAATCATTTGGGATCCCTTCCGGAATCATTTCTGGATGATTTTCGGGATTTGTCCGGGATCACGTCGGGGTTATTTCGGGACCTTTTCGGGGCTAATACGGGATCATTTGGGGATCCTCTATGGGTCGTTTCGTGACTTTTTCTGTATTATTTCGGGATCACTTTGGGACCCTTTCGGCATAATTTCTTGATGGTTTGCCGGATCCATCAGGGTCGTTTCGGGACCATTTTGGGATCATTTGGGGACCCTTCCGAGATCATTTCTGGATCCGTCCGGGATGCCGTAGGAGCCATTTCGGGATTTTTTGTTACTTTTCCGGGATAGTTTTTGCACCCTTCCGGGATCATTTCTGGATCTGTGCGGGATCCCATCTGGGTCAATTCCGGACTATTTCGGGATCATTTTGGAATCCTTCCGGAATCATTTCTGTATGGTTTTCGCGATCCATCGTGGATCCCCTCGGAGCCATTTCGGAACTTTTTCTGGAGTTAGTCGGGATAATTTAGGGACCCTTCCTGGATATTTTCTGGATGGTTTTTGAGATCCGCCCGGGAGCCCGTCAGGGTCATTTCGGAACCTTTTCGGGATCATTTTGGAACACCTTCAGGGATCATTTCTGTGTGGTTCTCTAGATACGTCTAGAATCGTGTCGCTCTCATTTCGGGTTTTTTTGGGACTATTCGGGGAACTTTTGGAGACCCTTTCGGGGCATTTCTGGATGGTTTTCGGGATCCGTCCGCGATAGCGTTGGGGTCATTTCGTAGCTTTTTCTGGATAATTTCTGGATCATTTGGGATCCTATCAGGTTATCAGCTCATTTAGTTCTTTTTTTTACTCAATTACAAAAATAAAATGCATTAGACAGAAAACAAAATTTTAAACAGATAATAAGCAGGCTAACGCGAATAGCCCATATATTTAAAATTTTCCTTGCGGACAGGGCCGCGGGTAAAGGCTAGTCTAATATATATTATAAATGGGAAAGTTTGGATGTTTGTATGTTTGGATGTTTGGATGTTTGTCCAGACGTTTGTCTTTGTGACTCAATAACGCAAGAACGGCTGGACCGATTTGGACGAAATTTTGCACACATATAGCCAATATTCTAGAAGGATCTACTAGCTATATATTTTTCAAAAGGGGCGTGGTCCCCGCCCCTTAGGAACAGTTATAATTTAATTATTATATTTTTTCGTCTTTGCGACTGAATCACGCCAGAATGGCTACACGGATTTTGATGAAATAGTCTACTAGCGAAATTTTTTTCAAACATGTAAAGAGGAGTGGGGTCCCAAGACCCCTTCGAGCAATTACTTTTTAATAATTTTTACACATTATAACATTACGTATACTGGCCTTCACCAATATCGCAAACTCAGGGGGTCAAATAAGTCGAGGGCTTACAAAGTAAGCAGTGAAACACTCCGCCGCCCCCCCCCCCTTTATATCCCCCTCTGGTGTAAAATCTATAAATTGTTATAACTCAATATAAATTTTCTCCTAAATCAATAGTTTTTGGTACCTGGCACATACAGATCGAGATCTAGACAATTTTGGAGGAACGATCAGTAGTCCTCTCCTTCTACACCCGCCATCCGCCCTCCTTCAATTGTTTTTATTAGCACGCTTTTATTAGCTTTACCTGTATGTTTCTATGTAACTTCTCATTCGCTCCAATGCGCCTGCTGCCTTATTAACATGGTTTTATAATTAGCTTCCCCTTATTTGTAATCCTGTAAGGGTCATATCGACGCCCTTCCGGGATCATTTCTGGATGGTTTTCGGGATCGGTCCGGGATCCCGCCGGGGTAATTTCGGGACTTTTTCGGGACTATTTCGGGATCATTTTGGGACTCTTCCGGGATCATTTCTGTATAGTTTTCGGGATCCATCCGGGATTCCGTCACGGTCATTTCGGGACTATTAGGGGATTATTTGAGGACCTTTCCGGCATCATTTCTGGATAGTTTTCGGAATCTTTTCGGGATCCCATCAGGGTCACTTCGGGACTTTTTCGGGATCATTTAAGGATGGCTTTCAGGATTCGTCCGGGAACCCGTCAGGGTAATTTCTGGACTTTTCCGAGACTATTTCGGGATCATTTTGGGACCCTCCCAAGATCATTTCTGGATGGATTTCGGGATCTGTCCGGGATGCCGTCAGGGTCATTTTGGGACTATTAGGTGATCATTTGAGGACCTTTCCGGCATCACTTCTGAATAGTTTCCGGGATCCCGACGGGGTCATTTCGGAACTATTTCGGGATCATTTGGGGTACCTACCGACATCATTTCTGGATGGTTTTCGGGATCCGTACGGGATCCCGTCAGGGTCATTTCAGGACTCTTTTGGGATAATTTGGGTCCCATCCGGCATCATTTCTGCATGGTTTTCGGGACCCATAAGGGATCCCGTCGGGATCATTTCGGGATCATTTGGTGTACCTTTCTTCTGGATGGTTTTCGGGATCCGTCCGGAATCCGGTCGGGGTTATTTCAGGACTTTTTCGGAATCATTTTGGGTACCTTCCTTCATCATTTCTAGATAGTTTTGGGGATCCGTCCGAGATCCCGTCGGGGTAATTTCGGGACTTTTTCGGCATCATTTCTGCATGGTTTTCAGGATTCGTCTGGGATCCCGTCAGGGTAATTTGTGGACTTTTCCGAAACTATTTCGGGATGGATTTCGGGATCTGTCCGGGATCCCCGCGGGGTCAGTTAGGGGGCCGTTTGAGATCCCGTCAGGGACATTTCGGGACTTCTTCGGGACTATTTCGGGATCATTTCTGGATGGTTTTCGGGATCCGTCCGGAATTCCGTCGGGGTTATTTCACGACTTTTTCGGAATCATTTTGGGTACCTTCCTTCATCATTTCTAGATAGTTTTGGGTATCCGTCCGGGATCCCGTCGGGGTCATTTAGGGACTTTTTCGGGGACAATACGGGATCATTTTTGGACCCTTCCGGCATCACTTCTGGATGGATTTCGGGATCTGTACGGGAACCCATCAGGGTAATTTCGGGACTTTTTCGGGACTATTTCGGGATCATTTGGGGACCATTTAGGGGTCATTCCATGACTTTATCTGTATTATTTCGGGATCATTTGAGGACCCTGCCGGCATCAATTCTTGATCGTTTGCCGGATCCATCAGGGTCATTTCGGGACCATGTTGGGATCATTTCTGGATCCGTCCAGGATGCCATAAGATTCATTTTGAGATTTTTTGTTACTCTTTCGGGATAGTTTTGAAACCCTTCCGGGATCACATTTGGATCCGTGCGGGATTCCATCGGGGTCATTTTCGGCATATTTCGGAATCATTTTGGGACCCTTCCGGAGTCATTTCTTTATGGTTTTCGCTATCCGTTGTGGATCCCTCGGGGTCATTTCGGAACTTTTTCGGAGCTTTTTCTGGACTATGTCGGGATAATTTAGGAACCCTTCCTGGATGGTTTTTGAAATCCGTCCGGGGCCCCGTCAGGGTAATTTCGGAACTTTTTCGGGACTATTTCGGGGGGTCAATTTGGTACCCTTCAGGGATAATTTCTGTGTGGTTCTCTGTATAAGTCTAGAATCGTGTCGTTGTCATTTCGGGTTTTTTTGGGACTACTTCGGGAACCTTTGGAGACACTTCCGGGGCGTTTCTGGATGGTTTTCGGGATCCGTCCGCGGAAGCGTCGGGGTCATTTCGTAGCTTTTTCTAAATAATTTCGTTATCATTTTAGGATCCTATCAGGTTATCAGCTCATAAAGTTCTTTTTTTTACTCAATTACAAAAATAAAATGCATTAGTCAGAAAAAAAATTTTAAACATATAACTTTATAAGCAGGCTAACGTGAATAGCCCACATACATATTTCATTTTCTCCTTGCGGACGGGGCCGCTGGTAAAGGCTAGTATAGTATATATCTCATACAACCGATTGTTCAGATAAGAAACTTTGCGCAATTTCTGCCCATTTTAACAGCTAGAAGCTTCAAATTTCACCAAATGCTTACGTATATAGCATATATTGTTGTCTGAAAAAATCATTGAGATCGGTGGTATATATAGTATATATCTCATACAACCGATTGATCAGATAAGAAACTTTGCGCAATTTCTGCCCCAATTTAACAGCTAGAAGCTTCAAATTTCACCAAATGCTTACGTATATAGCATATATTGTTGTCTGAGAAAATCATAGAGGTCGGTGGTATATATATTATATACCCCATATAAACTGTCATTTTTGCCCCTTTTTTACGGCTAGAAGCTTCAAAATTCATCAAATTTCATCAAATAGTTACGTTTACGTCATATATTGTTGAAATACGTGATTCGTAGTCATAGTTTTTACACGCAGACCACAAAAAACCTGAAACTTTGCATCCTCACACAAAGTACTTACCTATTTTTATACCGTTTATGAAAATGAAATGGTATATTAATTTCGTCACGAAACCCAAAACTGTAAGTCCTTAAAGGAAAATAGATAGACCCACCATTAAGTATACCGAAATAATCAGGATGAAGAGCTGAGTTGATTTAGCCATGTCCGTCTGTCCGTCTGTCTGTTTGTATGCAAACTAGTCCCTCAGTTTTTGAGATATCTTGATAAAATTTGGTGAGCGGGTGTATTTGGGTGTCCGATTAGACATTTGTCGGAACCGGTCGGATCGGACCACTGTAACAGATATCCTCCATTCAACCGATTTTTCAGAAAAAGGGGATTTTTGTCATATCTTCCTCAAAATAACAGATTAAAGCTTCAAACTTCACCATATACTTTCGTATATTGCACATATTGTTGTCTGAAAAAAATTGATGAGATCGGTCGTATATATAGTATATATCCCCCACAACCGATTGTTCAGATAAGAAACTTTTCGTAATTACTGCCTTATTTTAACAGCTATAGGCTTCAAATTTCAACAAATGCTTATGTATATAGCATATATTGTTGTCCGAAAAAATCATAAAGGTCAGTGGTATATATAGTATATATATGGTGCTATATATAGTATATATATGGTGGTATATATAGTATATATATATAGTATATATATATTTTTGCAATTTCAGCCCCATTTTAACAGCTAGAAGCTTCAAATTTCACCGAGTGCTTACGTATAGAGCATATATTGTTGTCTGAAAAAATTATAGAGATCGGTTGTATATATAGTATATATCTCATACAACCGATTGTTCAGATAAGAAACTTTTCGCAATTTGTACCCCATTTTAACAGCTATAAGCTTCAAATTTCACCGATTGCTTACGTATATAGTATATATTGTTGTGTAAAAAATCATAGAGATCGGTGATATATATAATATTTATATGATGGTATGTATATATAGTACATATATATAGGATATATTTATTTATTTATTAATTTGTTTACTCCCTTAGCACATTAAGACGCTGAGTCTTTTTTTGTACGTTTTACATACAAATTACAGAGTTTACTGATATTAGAATATAAAATAACTTAAATTAGAAGAAACCTCACGGACGAGGTAGAGCGGGATGTAAGAGATATCCCTATGAAAAATGATTTGCAACTGCCGCCTTAAAGCATCTATCTGATTTAATACATTTAATTGACATTGGCAATGAGTTCCATAGTCGCACAGCACTAACAAAGAACAATCTAGACCACGGTAGAGATACAAATCGTGGTACTACAATATTATTAGTACGAGAAGATGTTACAAAGCTGAGTTTTTCATAAAGATAGCCGGGTTTCTGGTACCTAATAATTTTAAATAAAAAAAATTACGTTCCTAGGCTGAAGGTAATTTTACAAGCTCCTTCCAAGAATATTTTTTGTGTAGATGGAGATGTGATCAAACTTTCTCTTACCGTATATGAACCTCGCAGCATTGTTCAGAGCTAGGTTCAATTTCCTATTGGATTCTGAGTCGAGATCTCCATATACTAGTTCGAAATAAATGATTTGGGGGACAACGAGAGCCTTTACTAGTTTAATTTTTGTTTAACTGGAAGATAGGGAAGCGATACGCCTTTTCAGGAAGAAAAAAGCAGAAGCAGAAAGGCGTGAGTGCGAGGAGCTTGAGCTGCTAGCCACCAGGAATAACGCCCGAAAATTCTACCAAAAAATACGGCGACAGACGGAAGGTTTTAAGACCGGGGCAAACTCCTGTAGGAATGAAAACGGCGACCTTGTAACTGATGTCCAGAGAGTGCTTAGATTATGGAGGGAACACTTCTCTGCTCTCCTAAATGGAGGCAGCAATTCACCGCGCAGAGATGAAGAACCCGATCCCGCAATCGATGATGATGGAATATATGTCCCCCGCCCGATTATGACGAAGTTAGAATAGCAATAACCAGATTGAAAAACAACAATGCCGTGGGCGCTGATGGATTGCCTGCGGAGCTATTCAAGTTCGGCGGCGAGGAGTTGGTAAGGCGCATGCAGCAGCTTCTTAGCAAAATATGGGCGGACGAAAGCATGCCCGACGGTTGGAATCTAAGTGTTCTTTGCCCAGTTCACAAGAAGGGGGATACTGCAAAATGCACCAACTATCGTGGAATCAGCCTTCTTAATATCGCATATAAGGTCCTTTCACGTGTATTGTGCGAAAGATTGAAGCCCACCGTGAACCGGCTGATTGGACCTTATCAGTGCGGCTTCAGACCTGGTAAATCTACCATCGACCAGATTTTCACAATGCGCCAAATCTTGGAAAAAACCCGTGAAAAGAGAATCGACACACATCACCTCTTCGTCGACTTTAAAGCCGCCTTCGACAGCACGAAAAGGAGCTGCCTATATGCCGCTATGTCTGAATTTGGTTTCCCCGCAAAACTTATATGGCTGTGCAAAATGACGTTGAGCAACACCATCAGCTCAGTCAGAATTGGGAAGGACCTCTCCGAGCCGTTCGAAACTAAACGAGGTTTCAGACAGGGTGACCCCCTATCGTGCGATTTCTTTAATTTGATGCTGGAGAAAATTATACTAGCTGCAGAACTTAACCGCACTGGAACAATATACTATAAAAGCGTGCAATTACTGGCATATGCTGATGACATTGATATCATCGGCCTAAACACCCGCACTGTTAGTTCTGCTTACTCCAAGCTGGAAAAAGAAGCGGTAAAGATGGGTTTGATGGTGAATGAGGACAAAACGAAGTACCTGCTGTCATCGAGCAAAGAGTCAGCGCATATGCGCCTTGGCAACCACGCTACTGTTGGCAGCCATAATTTCGAAATAGTAAAAGACTTCGTTTATTTGGGAACCAGCATCAACATTAGCAACAACATCAGCACTGAAATCCAGCGAAGAATCAATCTTGCCAATAAATGCTACTTTGGACTAGGTAGGCAATTGAAAAGTAAAGTTTTCTCTCGGCGAACGAAAATCATACTCTACAAGTCACTTATCGTACCCGTCCTGCTATATGGGGCAGAAGCATGGACCATGACAACAGCAGATGAAGCGGCTTTGGGAGTGTTCGAGAGAAAAGTTCTTCGAAAGATTTATGGACCTCTACGCGTTGGCGATGGCGAGTACCGAAGAAGATTTAATGATGAGCTGTACGAGCTATACGCAGACATCAACATAGTCCAGCGAATTAAAACGCAGCGGCTGCGCTGGCTAGGCCATGTTATGCGAATGAAAGATGGTGCTCCGGCCAAGAAAGTGTTTCTATCGGAACCCGCCTATGGAAGCAGAGGTAGAGGGCGGCCCCCACTCCGTTGGAAGGAGCAGGTGGAAAACGATTTAAACTCCCTTGGTGTGACCAATTGGCGCCGGTTGGCGGAGCGAAGGAGCGACTGGCGCGCCTTGTTGGACGGCCATAACCGTTTAGACGGTTAAGCGCCAATTAAGTAAGTAAGTAAGTATGCAAGTAAGCCGTGAGTTCATCCTAAACCCAAGATTAGTCACAGCCGAAAGAAAAGGTATTTTGGTTTCATCCAGTACTATAGATGGCAATTCATTTAAGTCATAGCAGTTGAAGGATATTGGCAGGACTTGTGTTTTTGCCGCATTTAGGCTAAGTCCATTCACCTTTGCCCTATTTTATATAGCTTTTAGGTCACCATTCATTTTCCATACTAAATCTTCGCATAGACCCATAGGACGCGAAAGGAAGATCTGAGTGTCATCCGCATACAAGTGTATAGATGTATTTTGGAAACAGCTGACAATGTCATTTATAAAAATAGTAAATAAAATGGGGCCTAGGATAGAACCCTGAAGCACACCAGAAGATATTACGCTCCGTTGCGAGATGTTGTTGCCACACACAGTCTGCTGTAGCCTATCTGAAAGATAACTCCTAATTAATTTTATAGACGTTGTGTCGATTCCAAAATAATGTTGTAATTTAAGTAATAAAATCTTATGGTTGACAGTGTCGAACGCTTTCGAAACGTCTAAGGATCGTTACCATTTTGTTTTCAAAAGCAGGTCGGATATCATCTGTTACTTTAAGTAATGCAGTGGAGGTTTGTGCCGAGACCTAAAGCCAGATTGGTACTCAGATAAAAGGTTATACTTTTTTAGGTGCAACACTACTTGGCATGAGATTAACTTTTCAAATACTTTCGACAGTGATGACAAGATACTGATAGGTCTGTAATTTCCTGGGGAGTCCTACGCATTTTGGATTTATTATTCTCATTTCAAAAATCAATGTTAAAATCTCCGCATACAATGAAATGAACATAATTAGCACATAGTTCATTAATTTTTGCAAATACTGATGTTAACTCATTAGACTTATGCGGGTTGTAAATACAAGCAACTGTGCACTTATAACTATTATCGCTGAATTCAACGAACATACATTCAACAACATCAGTACAAGTGGACACATGTAAAACTTTACACTTTAGCTTGGGCTTAAAATAAATAGCCATACCGCCACCTCTGCACCCAGTAGACTTGCCATTTCTCAAGAGGGAAAAGTCGCAAAGAGCATACCCTGAATTCGGGATATCTGCTTTAAACCAGGTCTCAGTTACTCAAACCACATCAATTTCCGTTTTATTAAATATATGATTCAAATAGGCGAGTTTGGCCACCGTCAAACTGCGATGCTCGCAAGAAAAATGGCAGATATTTAAACCTCGGTGATAATTGCATACTAATTTAAGTGCCAACCTAAGACTTTCCTTGTTAGTGTGTATGCTACTGTCATTGTCCAAACCGAGAGCAAACAAGAGATGTTTGTAAGTTGGCAGTTTTTAAGGGAAGCTGTAGACTAAGGAAAGAGGTGAGAAGAATAGTAAAAGAAAGCACCGTAAATACATTTTTCCTCTTGAAAATATACATAAATATAGTTTAAAAAATAACACTAGATGTTTGCTCATCATGGCATCTTCCACTTGTTTTTCAATCCTCTTTAGCAAACTTATCGCTGTCGAACTGTTAACTTCCAACATTAGATTTTGTTCTTGTGCTGATTTTTGTTGCGCCGATAGAATATTGCGCGCACTTTTTCTTGGTGGTGTCATGTTTTAATTTTGATTTTTTGTTTGCTTTATAAAAATAATGCGTGATGAACTGTACTTGTGAGCGTTTGCACAAGTTACTTTTATGTATCTCCCACAAATACTTGATTTAAAAGACCGGGAATTACGATTTAAAAGCACGAACTTCCGCAGCTCTACAAAACACGTCTGCTCACAGTGACATTTACAATTTGGAATATATATATTTTTTTGCAATTTCAGCCCCATTTTACCAGCTAGAAGCTTCAAATTTCACCAATTGCTTACGTGTATAGCATATATTTATGTCTGAAAAAATCGTTGAGATCGGTGGTATACATAGTATATATCCCATACAACCGATTGTTCAGATAAGAAACTTTGCGCAATTTCTGCCCCATTTTAACAGCTAGAAGCTTCAAATTTCACCACATGCTTACGTATATAGCATATATTGTTGTCTGAAAAAATCATAGAGATCGGTGGTATATATATTATATACCCCATATAAACTGTCATTTTTGCCCCTCTTTTACCGCTAGAAGCTTCAAAATTCATCAAATTTCATCAAATAGTTACGTATACGTCATATATTTTTGAAATACGTGTTTCGTAGTCATAGTTTTTACATGCAGACCACAAAAAACGTGAAGTTTTGCATCCTCGCACAAAGTACCTACCTATTTTTATACCTTTCATGAAAATGAAATGAAATGAATGAATTTCGTCACGAAACCAAAAATTGTAAGCCCTTAATGGAAAATAGATAGACCCACCATTAAGTATACCGAAATAATCAGGATGAAGAGCTGAGTTGATTTAGCCATGTCCGTCTGTCCGTCTGTCTGTTTGTATGCAAACTAGTCCTTCAATTTTTGAGATAACTTGATAAAATTTGGTGAGCGGGTGTATTTGGGTGTCCGATTAGACATTTATCGGAACCAGCCGGATCGGACCACTATTGCATATATCCTCCATACAACCGATTTTTCTGAAAAAGAGGATTTTTGTCATATCTTCCTCAATTTAACAGATTGAAGCTGCAAACTTCACCATATACTTTCGTATATTGCACATATTGTTGTGTGAAAAAATTGATGAGATCGGTCGTATATATAATATATATCCCCCACAACCGATTGTTCAGATAAAAAACTTTTCGTAATTATTGCCATATTTTAAGAGCTAGAGGCTTCAAATTTCAACGAATGCTTGCGTATATAATATATATTGTTGTCTGAAAAAGTCATAAAGATCGGTGGTATATATAGAATATATATGGTGGAATATATAGTATATATATAAATGTATATATATATATATATATATATTTTTGGAATTTCAGCCCAATTTTAACAGCTAGAAGCTTCAAATTTCACCGAATGCTTACGTATATAGCATATATTCTTGGCTGAAATAATCATAGAGATATATATATAATATATATCTCATACAAGCGATTGTTAATATAAGAAACTTTTCGTAATTTTTACCCCATTTTAACAGCTATAAGCTTCAAATTTCACCAATTGCTTACGTATATAGTATATATTGTTGTGTAAAAAAATCATGGAGATCGGTGATATATATAATATATATATAATGGTATATATAGTATATATATAATATATATATTTTTTTTTGCAATTTCAGCCCCATTTTAACAGCTAGAAGCTTCAAATTTCACCAAATGCTTACGTATATAGCATATATTGTTGTCTGAAAAAATCATAGAGATCGGTGGTATATATATTATATACCCCATATAAACTGTCATTTTTGCCCCTTTTTTACGGCTAGAAGCTTCAAAATTCATCAAATAGTTACGTTTACGTCATATATTTTTGAAATACGTGTTTCGTAGTCATAGTATTTACATGCAGACCACAAAAAACGTGAAGCTTTGCATCCTCACACAAAGTACCTACCTATTTTATAAGCTTTTATTTAGTTTCACTTTTGTTGTCTGTAATGGAATCTTGCAAGTTAAATTTGATACACTTCCCGGTGTCCGATTGAGCTGAAATTTTGCACACATATATAACTCCGATGACAATGCAATATTACTTTGTTAGAATTCGATAAATTAATCGATAACACAGTTATCGGTAAAGATTTGTATTTACTTTGGCATAACAGCCTAAGTCCCATACAAACCCGCCGGTACCTATCCGTGGATTGTGATATTTGGACGTGGTGAATCACGCGTGTCACGCGTGTCACGCCTGGTGAATCTCAACGCTTGCGAAAAGCGGAGACACAACCCTCTGTTGTATTTCTGTGTATAACCAACATAGCTGAATTTTTAAGGCTGTTTAACTCTGTAATCTTTTCTGTAATTTATTTTGCTTTTGGAAAAATTACCTATTTGGCAGAAAAATATTGGCATAACAGCTTAAGTTAAATCAAGAATGGAAAATCTTGAAAATTTGAGCAGATGTGGCAATTTCGCGCGTCCGTTGAACGAAATATTGACAATCTGCTGATCATAGCTAGGAAATTAGCGACATTCCATCAACTAAGCAGCACTTTAGCAATATTACTGTTATTATTTGGCCGCTCAAACACACACATATTAATTGTGCATTAAATCTAAAATATACAAATACACCATAATAATTTACACGGCCAAAGCCATAATAATTTACCCTACTAAAAATTTAAAAAAAAAATTCATATTTAAATTAAATTTAAGAAATAGGCTTTTCTAAGAACAAGCTTCTATTACTTGTTAATAAAAGGAACTAAAAATTAAAAAATAAAATTAAAGAAAAAAAAAACTTTTTTAAAAATAAGCTTTTATTATTTTGGTTAATAAAATTAACTAAAAAGTAAACAATAAATTGACTCTAAAGAAATATAACACTTTATAAGTTCATTGTAAGCTTAAACGATAATTAGGCTTTTTCGTCTGCGACAAAAAAATTCTATATTGTACATAATTATATATTTTTAACATTAAAACTTTACAACTAAATTATTAAAGCTTACAGTTTATATCACAGTCCTAATTGTTCTAGTAAAAGCGTGTTACATTGCGATAGCAAGAAAATGAGATCCTAAATGTTCTTAATTATACCATCAAAATTTAACACGTTTTTTATTAGAACAATATGGACTGTGATATAAACTGTAAGATTTAATAATTTAGGTGTAAAGCTTTAATGTTAAAAATATATAATTATGTACAATATAGAATTTTTTTGTCGCAGACGAAAAAGCCTAATTATCGTTTAAGCTTACAATGAACTTATAAAGTGTTATATTACTTTAGAGTCAATTTATTGTTTACTTTTTAGTTAATTTTATTAACCAAAATAATAAAAGCTTATTTTTAAAAAAAGTTTTTTTTTTTCTTTAATTTTTTATACTCAACTGAGCAGAGCTCACAGAGTATATTAACTTTGTTCGCATAATATGGAGTTCTTGTTTGGTGGAAAGCCACACAAAAAACAACATACCTCAAAAAATTAGAGGGGGTATGCAGACTATCGATGCTTTGCATTACGGGAGCCCTGAAAACAACCCCGACGGCTGCACTGTATGCCATTCTGCACATTCCACCTGTAGACCTGGTAGCAAAGAACAAAGCGTTAACGACCGCAACCAGGCTCGATGCTTCGGGGCAGCTTGAGCGCCGACCATATGGCCATAGTAGTATAGCGTCCTCAGTCACCAGACGAACAGACTACATGATTCCCTACCTGCACTTTGAGGGAGATCTTAAGGCCACAATAGAGGTGGACGGTTGGCGCAAGGGTGCGCAAATGGCGGACGAGGCGATACATGTGTACACCGATGGTTCCAAAATAGTGGATGGAGTAGGGTCTGCGGTATACTGCGCTGATCCGGAATTAAGCAGATCCTACAGGCTGCCGGATTACTGTAGCGTTTTCCAAGCGGAAATATTAGCCGTAACCAAAGCAGTAGAAACCCTGGAAGAGAATAGCTTAAGCTGCAACCGTGTTAACTTTTATATTGACAGTCAAGCAGCAATTAAGGCAATAATCTCGCATAGCACAGCATCTAAATGCGTGTTAGAGTGTAAGCAGTCTCTGGAGAGAATCGGGACAGGGAGAAGCATACATCTATATTGGGTCCCAGGGCATATGGGAATAGATGGGAATGAAAAAGCGGACCAATTAGCTAAAAAGGGCGCATCCCTTGAAGCTTGCTCCGTAGACGTCCCAATTAGATTGGGCGAGATTAAGCGAAGGCGAGAGGTGCACATGATCGACCAAGCAGAAAAGGCGTGGGTTCAAGCGCGGGGCTGTAAAGTGTCGAAGATTATGTGTAGGTCTTACAACCTTAGACTAACACAGTTGCTTCTATCATTAAAAAGAGAGGACTGTAGACTCATGACGGGTATTCTGACTGGACACTGCCTTCTGGCGTCACATGCCTTTAAATTAGGCTCGGTCAGTGATAGCAGGTGTAGGAAGTGCGGGTTGGAGGAGGAAACGATCGAGCACGTTCTGTGCTCGTGCCCTGCACTTGCCAGGCTAAGACTCCAGCTATTAGGAGTGATACAGCTGTCAGATCTAGAAGCAGCAAGTGGCTTAAGTCCTAGGAAGCTTCTAGTATTTGCCAAGAGGACGGAGTTATTTTATAACATAGGTCCTGGTTTTTGATAGGGTTTTTCAGTTTGGTCGTTAAAACAAACTTCTGGTAACACCACGGACTCAATCAGTATATGTGAGGTCCTCATGGACCGGCCAGTTCAACCTACCTACCTCGCATAACGGCAATCCGTAACGGTATAAACTAATCGAGATAGATATAGACTTCTATATATCAAAATGATCTGGGCGAAAAAATAAATTCATTTAGCCATGTCCGTCCGTCCGTCCGTAAACACGATAACTTGAGTAAATTTGGGGTATCTTGATGAAATTTGGTATGTGGGCTCCTGGGCGTTGATCTCAGATCGCTATTTGTAATGAACGCAATCGGACTGCAACCACGCCCACTTTTTCGATATCGAAAATTTCGAAAAACAGAAAAAGTGCGATAATTCATTACCAAAGACGGACAAAGCGATGGAACTTGGAAGGTGGGTTGACCTTATGACGCAAAATAGAAAATTAGTAAAATTTTGGACAATGGGCGTGGCACCGCCCACTTTTAAAATAAGGTAATTTAAAGGTTCTGCAAGCTGTAATTTGGGAGTCGTTGAAGATATCATGATGAAATTCGGCGGAAACGTTACCCATATTACTATTTGTGTGCTAAATAAAAATTTGCAAAATCGGATGGCGAACACGCCCACTTAAAAAAAAAACTTTTTTTTTTATCAAATTTTAACCAAAAATTTGATATATTTACAGTATATAAGTAAATTATGCCAACTTCAACTCCAGTAGTGATATGGTGCAACAAAATACAAAAATAAAAGAAAATTTCAAAATGGGCGTGGCTCCGCCCTTTTTCATTTAGTTCGTCTAGAATACTTTTATTGCCATAAAAAAAAATATGTAAGGCGCGATAACCTCCGAAGAGATCTAAGGCCGAGCTTCTCTTCCAATTTGCGTCGTTTTCCTCTTGATTTTTCCCTACAAATAGGCCGGACGGGACCTACATGTTTTATGCCGACTCCGAACAGCATCTGCAAGGCAGATGAGTTTTCACTGAGAGCTTTTCATGGCAGAAATACACCCGGAGCGCTTGCCAAACACTGCCGAGGGGCGACCCCGCTTAGAAAAATTTTCTTCTAATTGAAAAACCTTATTTCTAAAATTTTTTATTTTGCTTTGCCCGGGAGTTGAACCCAGGGCATACGGTATGATAGGCGGAGCACGCTACCATCACACCACGCTAATGCCATAAGTCGAACAAAAATTTACCAATCCTTGCGAAATTTGGTAGGGGCATAGATTCTATGACGATAACACGTGAAAATGGGCGAAATCGGTTGAGGTCACGCTCAGTTTTTATACACACTCGACCGCCTGTCCTTCCGCTTGGCCGTTAACATGATAACTTGAGCAAAAATCGATATATCTTTACTAAACTTAGTTCACGAACTTATCTGAACTCACTTTCTCTTGGTATAAAAAATTGCTGAAATCGGACTATAACCACGCCCACTTTTTCTTTATCGAAAATTAGGAAAAATGAAAAAAAAAATGCCATAATTCTATATCAAATATGAAAAAAGGGATGAAAAGTGTCAATTGGATTGGTTTATTGACGCAAAATATAACTTCAGAAAAAACTTTGTAAAATGGGTGTGACACCTACCATATTAAGTAGAAGATAATGAAAAAGTTATGCAAAAGCCCTTGGAATCTTGGCAGGAATATTGCACGTGGTATTACATATATAAATAAATTAGCGGTACCCAACAGATGATGTTTTGGGTCACCCTGGTCCACATTTTGGTCGATATCTCGAAAACGCCTTCACATATACAACTAAGGACCACTCCCTTTTAGAACCCCCATTAATACCTTTAATTTGATACCCATAACGTACAAACACATTCTAGAGTCACTCCTGGTCCACCTTTATGGTGATATCTCGAAAAGTCCACCTATATAACTAAGGGCCACTACCTTTTAAATAATCAATAACACCTTTCGTTTGATACCCATATCGTACAAACGCATTCTAGTCACCCCTGGTCCACCTTTATGGCGATATCCCGAAATGGCGTCCACCTATAGAACTATGGCCAACTCCCTTTTACAATGCTCTTTAATACCTTCCGTTTGATACCCATGTCATACAAACACATTCCAAGGTTACCCTAGGTTCATTTTCCTAAATCGTGATTTTCCCTTATTTTGTCTCCAAAGCTTTCAGCTGAGTATGTAATGTTCGGTTACACCCGAACTTAGCCTTCCTTACTTGTTTATTTTATATTTATCTTAAAAATCGTTTAGATATGTTCAAATTTCACCAAATGCTTACGTGTATAGCATATATTGTTGTTTGAAAAAATCATAGAGACCGGTTGTATATGGGCAAATCCCAAAAACTTTTACTTTTTGGATACTCGGGTTTTACACATGGGCAAAAACTTAATGGCAGAAAAAATTACAAGGGCATTAAGTTAAAAATCAAGGAAGTTGATAGTAAGATTTCGCAGAACTTCGAAACGTAAAAAACGTCGATTTTTACACTTTTTCAAGCGATACCTTTGATTTTTTTTTTTTAGAATTTTTTCAATAAAATTTTTAGGCACCGCTGAAACGCTATGGAATTCAAACTGAATGTTGTTTTTGAGACGGAGATTCTAAAGGTATGGGCAAAATTAATATGCCTCTCCAATACTGAAAACTGTCATCAATCAAAGTAGCGATACTTTTTTTGTCATTTTCAATATTGACAGTTTTTTGCTTATAGCTTTTTGAGGCAACTGAGTATTGAAATTTGGATTATGCACGATAATAGCCTATCAGGGACTAAAAATACGTGGGGCTTCAAATTCGATGTGCCCCTTTCAGTTTTGAAGGTAGAGGCAGAAAAGTGGAAGCACTTGGTTGCGTAAATTTTTTTAAGGAGCAAGTTTTTTTGTGGGCACAGCTACAATTTTACTTTTATCACTTCATACCCGTTTGTTAATTTTTTCCCTACACCACAGTAGTATACCATCAATTGCCTCATCTTGGAATATTCGCTCAAGGAAAGTTATTGTTGTTTGTAAATGGGGCAAATATACGAAATTTCCGACAAAAATTGGCAATCGTCAAAAAGTGCAGAAAAATTTTTTTTGTATTTTCTTAAACCAGTTTTTATTTAAAAGTAAACGAAAATAAACACAAATTTGGTACAAAAATTTAAAAAAATAAAAAATTTTTCTACACTTTTTGACAATTGCCAGTTTTTGGCAAAAATGTCGTATATTTGCCCATGTACAAACATCAACATCTTTCTGGTCGTTCAATTTAAAGCAAAAACATTAGTTTTTCTTTTTTTCTCCGACGCGTTTCGACACGTTATTGTGTCTTCTTCAGAGAGACTATGTATTTATTTTGACAAGAAAATATAATCAGAAAATATTTTTCTAAATTATAGTACATACATACCATAACATAAATTGTAGACTGCAAATTAACTACAAATTTTTACCAAAATATATACATTTAACATAAACAAAATTTTTACATTTAAAAACCATTTACACTCTATCCCAGCTGTTCGTCAATTGTTGGTTATCACACATTTGTATGCACAGATGATATTATCTACATCCTCTTTGTAGTTCATTGTATTATTTATCTGCTGTTGGATTCGAGGCCCTTCCAACGTTAATCTTTCCTTTATTTTGCTTTCCACATCTATTATTCGTGTATTGTCAAAATCAGCTGAGTGATCGAATTTGTTGATGTGCTGCGCCAAGGCTGTCGTCATATTTCTATTTTTTGCGTCTGCTAAAACTAATGTTTTTGCTTTAAATTGAACGACCAAAAAGCCCTTACAAATAAATAAACTCAATAATTCCCTTGGTCTAAAGAAAAATACAATATCAATATCTTTCCTTGAGCGAATATTCCAACATGAGGCAATTGTGTGTGTAGAGAAAAAATTAACAAACGGGTATGAAATATTTGACGGTTACCCGGTTTCATATTTTTGTCGATATCTCTAAAACCGGGTTTCGGGTATCAAAAAAATTTTACCTAAATATACCCCATATAGGTATGTACATCCTTATAAAATTTCAACACAATCGGTTAAGAAGTGTTTCAATAAGTAAAAAAAATTAAGGTTTTCCGGGTTTATATTTTTATCAATATCACCAAAACCGGATCTCGGGAATTACAAGTTTTTTACCTAAACATACTTCGTTCACATATCTATATGTTTTTAAAGTTTCAAAAGAATCGGTAGAAAGATGATAAAATAAATGTGTTGCAAACTTTGCAGTAAAAAATATTTGGCGGTTATTCGATTTTATATTTTTACCGGTATTAAAAAACCGGGTCTCGTGTATCAAATAAATTTTACATAGCTAAGAGGTGCATATGTCTCTATATTTTGTTAAAATTTCGATATAATCGGTACAGAAGTGTTGAAATAAATGTATATTTAACATTACGACCTCAATTTATATATATTTTGCTCGATCTTTTGACTATATCTTTGTGAGGCATTATGTGAGACGAGTAACGGCGATGCACTATAGCTCCAATTTATCCCTTAATGTTCCTAACAAAAAGGTATTTGCGTGATACCATGTTTAAAAAAAAATGTTTTTCTCCAAAAAAACCAAATTTTGGCGGATTTCCCCATATATTGTTTTCTGAAAAAATCATAGAGACCGGTGGTATATATAGTATACATCTCATACAACCGATTGTTCAGATAAGAAACAGCTAGAAGATTCAAATTTCACCAAATGCTTACGTATATAGCATATATTGTTGTCTGAAAAAATCATCGAGATCGGTGGTATATATAGTATATATCTCATACAACCGATTATTCAGATAAGAAACTTTGCGCAATTTCTACCCCATTTTAACAGCTAGAAGCTTCAAATTTTACCAAATGCTTACGTATATAGCATATATTGTTGTATGAAAAAATCATAGAGATCGGTGGTATATATATTATATACCCCATATAAACTGTCATTTTTGCCCCTTTTTTACGGCTAGAAGCTTCAAAATTCATCAAATTTCATCAAATAGTTACGCTTACGTCATATATTGTTGAAATACGCGATTCGTAGTCATAGTTTTTACACGCAGACCACAAAAAACCTGAAACTTTGCATCCTAAAACAAAGTACCTACCTATTTTTATACCTTTCATGAAAATGAAATGGTATATTAATTTCGTCACGAAACCCAAAATTGTAAGTCCCTGAAGGAAAATAGATAGACCCACCATTAAGTATACCGAAATAATCAGGATGAAGAGCTGAGTTGATTTAGCCATGTCCGTTTGTCCGTCTGTTTGTATGCAAATTACTCCCTCAATTTTTGAGATATCTTGATAAAATTTGGTGAGCGGGTTTATTTGGGTATCCGATTAGACATTTGTCGGAATCAGCAGGATCGGACCACTATAGCATATATCCTCCATACAACCGATTTTTCAGAAAAAGAGGATTTTTGTCATATCTTCCTCAATTTAACAGATTGAAGCTTCAAACTTCACCATATACTTTCGTATATTGCACATATTGTTTTCTGAAAAAATTGATGAGATCGGTCGTATATATAGTATATATCCCCCACAACCGATTGTTCAGATAAGAAACTTTTCGTAATTACTGCCCTATTTTAAGAGCTAGAGGCTTCAAATTTCACCAAATGCTTACGTGTATAGCATATATTGATATCTGAAAAAATCATTGAGATCGGTGGTATACATAGTATATATCTCATACAACCGATTGTTCAGATAAGAAACTTTGCGCAATTTCTACCCCATTTTAACAGCTATAAGCTTCAAATTTCACCGATTGCTTGCGTATATAGTATATATTGTTGTGTGAAAAAATCATAGAGATCGGTGATATATATAATATATATGATGGTATATAAGTTAAACTTTTACAAATTGGAAATTCTAAAAAAATATATTTTTTACACGGGAGATGTGCTCCTTTATTGAATGCAAACTTATATCTGACTTTACACAATAATAATTCTTACAATCTAACCTACGTTTGCCTTGCCGCGATGAAAGTGAAAACTACTGATCACGCGCTTCCCACAGGTGAGTTTGTTTATTTTTAATTTGGTTTCTATTTACCGCTTACTGTTCACACGGTTTGCTTTGTATGTGTTGCGGCTTCAGCAATTTTGTCAGTTTGTTATGTCTGGAGTATTATGTGTCTGAATATTTCTTTTTTTATATTATATAAATATGTGCTGTGGTAACACAAAAAAAAAATGTCTTCCCGTTAATTTGGATTGTAGCGTTATTAAAGTGAATGACAAAGGTTCCGTTTAGAGTTGTAGAATCTTCGTTTATTAGGACATAGCCCCTGAGGTCGTTTAGGAATATAACTCCAGGTGACAGCTCCTCAAAGTCTGGAATGTGCTGACTGTTTGTGACGGTGCAGTTTGGCAAACGGCTCGTTAAAAGATTACTAATACAATAATCATTACTTAAATCTAGCAAATCGTCTTTAGAGAATATTTGTAGTGCGTTATATTGTTTACAATTTCTTTTTATTCCATACATAGTTTTTTCGCAGCTAAGGATTGAATTAAAATTTATTTTGTTAATTTTATTGTCTTTCTTTACTGCTCTGATATCGATAGTTTGGCAAATTTGATTCTCTGTTGTTGGTAAACTTATAATATAGATGATTGTCTTGCCATTAGTCGCTATTTTAATTTCCAAAAATTCTAGAGCTTCGTCTAAATTTACGAATGGGATATTATCCTTATCAAAGATTTTTTTAGCAATATCAATTTCTTCGGTCGACAAAATATATGAATTTACTATATTGGCCTTTGCCCAATGTATCGCGTAAGCGATGCTCACGACTTTCTCTTTCATAATTTCTAACTTGTATTTTAATTCTAAAAATTCCTCTATTTCTTTACCCTTGTCGTTTTGCATGTCCTTCATAATATGGTTTGTAATATTTGTGATTTCATTAACTTTTTCTACTGTAAGCTTTTTAATTAGGACTTGACTGCGGTTGTTTTCTAAAACGTTATTTACTTTGTTCAGAACTATTTCATGGTCCTCATGGTCTGGACTTCCCGCAATCCATTTCCATGCACTTTCCAAAAAATTGAGTGACCCTTTTGATCTTTTTTCTATCCTTAGATTATTAATATCAGCCTTCACTTGGGTTATTAAGGGGGATATAAAAGGGTAATTCGGATTTCTGTAGAATTTTTCTGCTTTTGTCGTTGTTTCTATATGTTCCAGGATTTCTGTACATTTGTCGATGTTTATTTCGTATGTTATCTCAAATTGTCCTGTCTGTAAGCTAGCCGTTCCTTTTTCTATTTTGATTAATTGGGAGTTCGAATAGTCTAATATCTGTACCTCTGCGAGGCATAGTGGTAAAAAGAATCTGAAAAAAAAAATTTTTTTATTGTAGTAGTTTATTCCGTATCCTACTTTTGTGGACGATTTGTCCTCTTTCGGTCACTACCGTGCTGTTCCTGTCTTCTTTAACTATTTCCCTAATATATAATTTGCTTAGTTTTGTTCCTAACCTCCTATTTTTTTTTACAAATATGACTTGTCCTGGCAAGTAGGATTTGAGCGCTTGTTTACCTTTATTATGGAATTCAATATCCTTATTTTGTTTTTGTGTTAACTTTTGCAAATTCTCGTATCTTGTTTTTTCTATATCTTCGAGCGTGAAGTTCATATTTCTTCCGAAGATAATGTCGACCGGTCTTTTCTGTGTAACTGAGTGAATGGTATGATTGTACTCGGAAACTGCTCTTTCTAAAAGTTCCTCAAAGTTTCGATGTCCACCATTATCTTTCACACAGCGCATTATCTCACCTAGGGTGGAGTGGAATCTTTCCACTTGGCCGTTAGCCTGGCTTTTATATGGGGGAGTAGTATAAACGTCGATGCCTAATTCGTCTTTCATCATAAACTTCATTGAAATGGAATTTAACGATGGTTCATTATCGATCACTATTATCTTCGGGACGCCGAAGGAAAATATTATATCCCTTAAGGGTCTCCTTACATCCTCTATGGCCCTACTATTTAGCATTCTTGTTACTGCATATTTCGAAAACTTATCTAGTGCAGTCATAACTCTCTTCCCTTCGGTTAAAAAGATGTCTATATTGACTGTGTGTCCTGGGAAGGTTGACAATGGGGTTGTTGCTATTTTTGGGTTGTTAGGGTGCCTTTCATACTTGCTTTCTTTACATACCGTGCAGTTTGTTATTAGTCGCTTGATTTTGTTCATCATCCCGGGAAAATAACTTTTCTCTATGACCTGTATTTTATTTTCGGTCGCGTTCCTATGTGCTCTTAGATGTTCTTTCAAAATAATATTTTCCTGCTCTTGCTCGTTAGTTATGTCCTCCACCAACTTCTGGGTGTACCTGCATTTATAGTTGTTAAAGTGTTGTGGATAGACGTTTTGTATTATACCCATAGTCCTCTCGTCGGGGTGGATTCCGTTGATTACGGCTGGGTTTAGGTATCTTTTGAAGAAATCTATAATATTTTGCTCGTCGAAAAATAGTTCGTTAACTGTATGCCGGTGTACGGTTGGGAAGATTATTTTGAATTGGTAAAATGGCATTCCTGAATGCTCGAGGAAAATTTGGTTTTTTAACACGTTAATCGGTATCTCCGTGCAGGCTATTAGGTTGTGTCCTGAACTCTCATCACTATGGGTAGTGGGTGTAAGCGAATTTATTTGAGCGGGTATTCTTGATAGCGCGTCTGCGACTACATTCGATTTACCGGGCTTGTAGGTAAGCTCATAGTTATGTTCTTCCAAGATGGCTTTCCATCCTTTCATCTTACTGTTCGTATTTTTGTGGCTCAGGGCATACGTAAGAGGTTGGTGGTCGGTCACTATCTTAATTTCCTTAGAGCCGTACAGATAACTGCGCAAATAATTAAGAGACCAGATTATGGCGAGCATCTCCTTTTCATTGACGGCATAGTTATCTTCTCTCTTGCTCAAAGTTCTTGAAATATAGGTGATGGGCTTTCCATCTTGTGAAAGAACAGCTCCTATTGCAAAATAGGAGGCGTCAGTGGTCAATTCGAAATTTTTCTCAAAGGTCGGGTGAGCAAGGACAATATCCCTTGATATTAGTGAAGTTTTTAATTTGTTAAATGCATTTAAAGCTTCTTTGTCGAGTTTTATTTCGATCTTCCTAGACTGATTTTTTGAAACATTCCCGGCTTCTCCTCGAAGGAGTGCAGTTAAAGGTTTGGCTAATTTGGAGTATTCCCTAATAAAACGACGGTAGTAGCCTGACATACCTAGAAATGATCTTAGCTCCTTCAGATTCTTTGGCACTGGGAGCTGTGCTACGGCCTTTACCTTCTTGGGATTGGTTTTTATGCTATCGGGAATGACGACGTATCCTAGGAATTCGACTTCCTGTTTTGCGAACTCGCATTTACTAGTTGTATCTTCATGTTCGCTTCTTCTAATGTTTTAAATACTAATTTAATATTCCTTAAGTGTTCTTCTTCGGTTTTACCGAATTTTATAACGTCATCAATTAAAGGTAGCATCTAATTCCGATGTGCTGGCGAGGTATGTCGTCTAATACTCTTTGGAATGTTGAAGGGGCATTTTTAAGCCCGAAAGGTAATCGGTGAAATTCGTATTTTCCTTTATTCACGGAAAATGCCGTTTTATCTATATCAGATTCACGAAGGGGTATTTGATGGAAGCCGCTCTTAAGATCTATAACGGTAAATATTTTATTGTTTCCGAGGTTGGCCAGGACCTCGTTAATTTCGGCTATTGAATATTTGTCTGGGATAGTTACGGCGTTAAGTTTCCTGTAGTCGATGACCATTCGATATTTTTTTTCGCCTGAACCGTCGGTTTTCTTATTGACTATCAAGACCGGAAATGCAGCACCCAGATTTAGATCTCCTTATTACTCCATTAGCAAGAAGTTCTTCGACTTGACGTTCTATTTCTTCTTTCAGAGCCATTGGGTATGGGTACGGTTTGGAGTAGTCTGTCGTTGTTCTAATTTCGCCTTTGACCAGCGTAGTATACGTCAGTTTTTCGTCTGGGTCCGAAAATAAATTTGGGCATTTTGCTATTACGTCCTTGATTTTATCTTTTTGTTCTTCAGAAAGATGGGGAACCCTTATTACCGCGTTATTAACTCCTTCGGATATTCGTTGTTTTAGAGGTATGATTGTATTTGTAAGTATGGTCATAATATTTTTATCGGTATGGATAGTGGCTTTTAATTGTTTTAATGTGTCATTACCGATAACCCCGTGGAATGATTTTAATGGCGGAAGTATAAAGAATTTTATTTTTCCTACCTCTGGTCCTAGAATGTCTATGAATGTGTGGTGTGTAATTTCGATGTCACCAGCTACCGACTTTACCTTAAAAGGGACTTCGTTTGGAATTGGGTTCCTAATTCTTGTAGATTGTATATAATTTTTGTTATACCCGGTGTCTATCAAAAAGTCTAGTGCGTCTCCATTTCTAGATACGAATTCGTAATAAGGAAGTGAAGACGGGGTTAATCTAAAAAATGAATGGTGTCGAGGTTGTAGCATTCCCGTTCGCAATTCTCCATTCCATTTTGTCTCATTAAATTATCATCTGATTTTGGAAATTAGTTCGACGTTCCATAGCTATTTGGGTTTGTGTTCCCCCCGTATATGTGGTCAGGATATTCATATACTTGTTGCTCACTTGGATTCACTGATCCCGTATCAACATGGAAGTTCCTTTGAATCTTATTGGGTTGATGCATATGTTGAGATGAGAGGGGACGCTTCTATGCGTAATTATTTTGATTGTTATTTGGCCTGTTTTGGTAATTTATCTGTCTTAAGTGGATAGAATGATCTACGTCCATAGGGACAGGTGGTTTAGGGTAAATTAGGCCTATTCGTATTAGGATGGTTCGCTTGATTGTTATAACCGAATTGATTTCTAGGGAATCCTTGGTTGTTTTGAGGGTATTTGTAGTTATTAGGTGACGTAAATGGTTGTTGTTGACGATACGTTTGTGGTTGATATCTATTCGGTTGTCGATTATATGTTTGCGTTCTTGGTATAAAATTAGTTCTAGGCGTCGTAGAATATGTCAATTCGGGATAAAATGGTCTATTATTATTATAATTTGCGTTTTGTCAAGGAGGTCGGGGTGGTGCGTAGTTGAAGGTTTTGTTCATGCTATGTGCATGATTCATACGAAATGCCATATTGTCAAGTTTCTGACACAGGTGTAATGCCTGTGGCAGTGTGGTTGGTTCGCGGATGCAAAGGAGACGAGGAAGGTTTCCGTTAAGTCCGCGAACGAAGGTATCGAGAGATTTATCCCTGTACGAATTCATCATGGTTATAATTGATTCCTCTCCTAAGTCTAGGCAGGATATCTTGTCTAGGATAAGGTGCAGATGTTGGTAAACTTTTTGGTAAAACGTCGGGATGTCGTCGTTTCTTTGGGTCAGAGTTGTCATTTGGTACTCGAGCGTACCAATGTCTCTTTTATCTGAATAATGCACCATAAGGCATTTCCTAATTTGTGCCCAATCGAGCGGTGTACTATACGATTCTAGCGCAGTGTCGGCGTCGCCGACAATTTTGTGCCTAACTGTATGAAGTATTGAAAAGTACTTTGGTGAATTCCTCAATCCTTCGTAAACCTTAAATATTCTGTCGACGCTTTTCCGCCAGGAGTTAAATTCTCCTGAACGTCCCGAGAACTCGCGTAGGCATTTGACCATATCTGGTATTTTGTCTAATTCATTAATGTTATTTACGTTCACTGTCACATTATGGTCGGGTTGATGAAAATCATTTATTGGTGGAACGTTAATTGTCTCCATCACTTCTTTAACGATTGTTTCTACTAATGAGGAATTAGAGGTAGAGGGGTTTTCTTGTTGTGGGAGATTTCCCTGCTGGGAAGACCCATATTCTAATCTAAGGTGATTCAATTGATTAACCAATTCTTAAGCGTTATCCGGCATTTTTCTCAACAGAGCAATTAGATTTCCTTAAAATTTTTAGTTTTTATTATTTTTAATTAATTTTTACTAAACTGCTTTTGATCCTAAATAAAGTGTCTACAAAAACAAAGGATACAATAGCCAAAGAACAACATAGTAACGTGGTGTACGAAATAAAGTGCAATGGAAATAAAAACGAAAATTGCAACCAACGCTATATAGAAACAACAATGCGCGCATTGGGGATACGACTTAGCGAACATATGGCAGACATGAAAAATAATAAGACAACAACAGCGCTAGCACACCACTAACCAACAAAAAACACGAAGCAGATTTTTCAAACGCCACATTAGTAGACATCGAGAATAGAGGAAATGCGAGAATGACACTTGAAAGCCTACGAATACAACAACAACTACACAACGTTATAAACTTCAAGGAAGACTTGAACAAAATAAGCTGCGCTTATACGGCAGTATTACAGTATGACTTAAAAATCGAAACAAGGAAGACGTAGATTAGGTATCTAAAATTGCCTGTGATCGTTCCTACCAAAAAAATTGTGAACCATTTTGATTGAGATGAAATTATTTATAAAAAAATTTGTATCTAAATGTGAGTTGATGTTTAATGGTGCAATTGTTTATTGTTATTTATTTATTATAATCTTAAAAATAATAAAACAGATCTCCCTGAGGAAGGCGCGGTAGCGTCGAAACGCGTAACGCTGGACGTCCATTTTCGCCATGGGACGATGTCCTTTAACAAAAGACGCCGTAATGCCGATGATATTTGATCCCTTGCCCTTATCGCAATTTCGATGCTGTGTCCACCGGCGAGTACGTTATCAACGTACATACAATTTCGCAAGATATCCGCTGCCATTGGATGCGAGGTCTCCACGTCATCAGCGAGTTGGTGCAGCATCCGAATCGCAAGGTATGGAGCACAATTGACCCCAAAAGGTTACTGTTTTCAATTCGATTAGGTTAATTGGGGTTTTGAGGCATTTGCGAAATACTATTCACTGGTATTTTGTTTGGTCTTCATTGACCCATATTTGGCGATACATCTTCTCGATGTCGCTGTTGAAGACATATTTCAACAGTCTCCAAAGTAGTATAAGGATTGTCAGGTCGGAGTGAAGAATCGGACCTGGATATAAGGCATCATTTAGATGTTTGCCGTTAGTGGTAGTACAAGATGCATTAAATACTACTCTAACTTTTGTTGTTGTACTTCCCTCCTTTTTAACAGCATTGTGAGGTAGGAAGTAACAGTCGGTTCAGTCAGGTGGGATATTACTGACTTGTTTCATATGCCCTAAGGTTTCATATTCAGATACAACTCTATTGTATTCTGTTTGTAGGTCGGGATTTTTAGCTAATCGTGTCTCATTGCGATAAAATTGAGAACACGCACTTCTTAGAGAGGCACCTAAGCTAAATTCTTTCCTGAAGGGTAAGGAAGCTACGTATTTGCCATCATTGTTCCGAACTGTTGTGGATTTGTATAGCTCCTCGCAGTAATTGCCATCGTTATTGATGCTCCTCTTTTTTGGAATTTCCCCCATCTCCCAAAAGGCCGCCAGTTGTTTGTCTAAAGTGACCTCGTTGAAATATGAAACTAGGGTTTTATTTGAATCAACCGCATCTGCACGGCCTGTCAGAATTCAGCCGAAAACTGTTTTCTGTGCTATTAATGTATTTAGCACATCTTTCTTAATGCCGCCTAACATAATTTTGGGTATATGCCTCCGCCCAGAATTAGATCGACTGGCTCATTGACAAAGAATCTTTTGTCAGCCAAGACTAAGTCAGAGAATGCTTGCCGAATCATTGCGTTTATTTGGCAAGTTGGAAGATTCCCTGTTAATTGTGGTAAAACCAGCATGATTGTATTGATCTCGATTAATGGGTCTGTTGGTGACCGCAGTTGTATGTTGCACGCTTCTTTTACTTGTGCAGACATTGTATTATTGATGCCCGAAATTTGGGCATGCAGGTGTTTGGATGGCAGATTAATTCTGCGCTTGAGTTTCTCGGTAATGAATGAACATTCAGATCCCGAGTCTATTAGGGCTCTCACCGAATAGTCGACACCATTAAAATGAATATTAACCTGAGCTTTCCCTAGTAATACCCCTTTACTTGTATTAGCAAAACATGAGTTCACATTGTTAATCGGAGCATTTTCTGTTTCAGCCTTGCGTCGTAATTGAGCTTCTCGTGACGTTAATGCTCCGATCGCATCTGAAGTAGTTGTGGGTTTTGGCTGATTCGAAATATGAAGCACCTTATGATGTCTTAAACGACATGTGGCACAGTTCATTTGACTGGTGCACTTTGTTACCGAATGGCCAGCAGAAAGACAGTTTATACACCCACGGCTGCTCTTAATTTGTTCGAACCGTTTATTGGGTGTTAAACGTAAAAACTTTTCACACTTTGAAATTCGATGAGCAGGACTTTTACACATCTTACATGTAGGTTTGGCTACACTTGCCTGATAGGTCCCTTATTTTTTAGCAGATGTATCTGTTGTCGAACGAGATACTTGCGGCTTTGAGGGTTTGGAAACTGTGTCCCCTCTCAAATCACTCACGATTTCTAGGGTTTGGAAACGATTGGATAACAATTTATCCATATTATTGTGTCCCCTCTCAAATCCCTTACGGTTTCTAGGGTTTGGAAACGATTGGATAAGAATTTATCAAATTTCTATTTAGTTTTCCATTGTTTGCTTCCAGAGTGCCAGCGTGGTTTCTGGCAGTTTTGTTGAACAGAGATACGTTATAATTGCATCCCAGTTTGATATTTCAATATGATGACATTGGAGCGCCGAGATGCAATTGTTTATTTCACGTTGTAGTTTCTTTATAGAGCTACCGCATTCACTCTCAACTGCTTTCAAACTAAAAAGAATTTTTAATTGGGCGTTTACTAAGATTAGTTTATTTGCGTATTTGTCACAAAGATTTTTCCACGCTGTTTCGAAACCGTCTTTTATTAAAGGACATCGTCCAAAAATCTCTTTGGCCTCACCTTGAGTCTTTTGGTTTAATTAATATAATTTTTCTACTGCTTCGAGGTTTTCGTTACGTATGTATATAGCAGTGAACATGTCTCTAAAGGACGGCCAAGAAAGGTAATGTCCTTTGAACACGTCCGTATCACATGCTGGCGGGCGCACCCTATATTCCCTATCTCCTGAGCTTTCTTCTTTCTTTTCAGCTTTCTCAAGTTTTTCCGAAAGTTCAGCCATTCCTGCCTGGCACTTGAGAAAGCTGAATATATAGGTATCCATTATATTAGATGAAAATTTATTGAAATATTAATTAATTAATTGCCTTTGCAGAGAGTACTGAGTGAAAATGAACTGTAATGAGGGACTGTATTCGAAAGAGATTTCTCGGTGAAGTGGCCTCGAAGTGATTTTTGTGTGGAAAAAAATTTAGTTAAATTGACTTGTGCTCGTTAATTAAAATTACAAATTTTGATTGAATACGCTTAACAAATCAAAAATGATAATGTGAACAATTTTTTGAAAATGAAAATTCTGCAAAATTGAAAGTTGAAAAGTGGCGCAAGACGATGTTTGAGCTTATGTTAACCTTAAGAGCAGTGTTGTGCTACCTTGAGCTGTATCCGGACAATCTTACCGCGGGTGGGGGGATTGTTCCAGATAGTGACAAGGCGTGATGCACAAACTTTAAATTGGAGGAACACCAAGAGAAATATTAACGACACCAGCTTTTAGTTTAATGTATTACGTTAATGAATAGAATGCGACTAAATACAAAGATGTGAAAGAATATAATGCATGTATTCATATATCAGGTATATAACGGGCTTAGAGACTAACGAGCAAAACATTAGCATTGCCATATCAAAGAATATTATTAACACTCCTCCTCAACGTGAATGTTTTGGTTAAGTTACTGGTCCTCGTTTAATCCCAAGCGTTTTGAAAATCTCAAATGTTTTTCTTTACTCAAATTTTTCGTTAGAACGTCAGCAATCATTTCATTAATAGGAGCAAATTTGATCTCAATATCAGCGTGCTTTATTATATCTCTAATGAAGTGGTGCTTGATGTCGATGTGTTTACTTCTACCATGAAACGTTTGGTTTTTGGACAAATGCTGCGCACCCAAATTATCGCCGAAGGTAATTGTTGGTACCTCTTTCTGACGTCCAATTTCTTTCATTAGGTTACGGAGAAATATCGCCTCTTTTACGCCTTCTGTAAGTGCAACATATTCGACCTCAGTGCTGCTTAGTGCTACGGTCTGCCGTTTTTTAGACTGCCATGATATTGCACTCCCGCCTAGCATAAAGGCATAACCAGAAAAAGATTTACGATCCATCATATCGCCTCCCCAATCAGCGTCTACGTATCCTTCAATTGGGTTTCCACATGCCCGATACGATAACTTGAAATGACCTGTCGACGCCAAATATCTTAATATGTGTTTAATTCCTGCTTCATGTTCTTTGTGGGGTTCAACATTATGCTGCGCTATCTTACACTTCCGGCTGCCTCATATACACAACGTCGCTTAACTCACTGTTTAGGAATGCAGTACATACGTCCGTTTAGTGAACAACTGCTAATGCAAGTACAAAACGAATAGTTGAATAGCGCACCACAGGTGAAAACGTCTGTTTGTAGTTTATACCTAATTGATGGTTGCAGCCTTTCGCAACCAATCTGCATTTAAATTTTTTTAAGCTACCATCATCGCGCCGTATAACGCTAAAAACCCATCTGCTACCAATAGGCTGATGGCCTTTTGGCAAGCTCTCAGCCTTCCAGGTTTCATTTTTAATTAATGCAGCATATTCTTTTTGCATCGCATCAGCCCACCCCGAAGCGTGCTTACTGCTAAGTGCTTCCTCAACAGACTGCGGAATATCAATAGTGTTTGAACATTTTAAAACATTTAAACAGCTTCATATTTTCTTTGGCCTACCGCGCAAACCAGTGCGTTCTAACTTAGGCCTGCCACGACTACAGCGTGTATGCTGCTCCTCCTCAACTACGATTTCGTCATCAATATCAAACTCACAATTTTCGCGATCACGTTTTGCATTCTAACACATTCATCATCATCTTCGCGAGCACGCTTTTGATTTGTAAGGCTTTCATCATCTTGCTCTTCTAAAGCTTTATTAAATACGTATGGTTTTATATCGTCCACTAAATCTATGGCAGAATTATCGTTATTGTTTACTAATTCAGCGAACCTAACATCGCGTGCCTCGATTATTCTTTGACCCTGCTGGTGGTATAGCCGATAGGCTTTCGCCGTCAGTGAGTAGCCTGCCATTTTATATTCTTTGCCTTTGGCCAGTAATTTATTTTTCTCAGTCTTATCTAAGCAAACCGCGGTCAAACCAAATATTCTTAAGTGACCTACCGATGACTTTCTACCTGTCCACACCTCGTACTGTGTCATGTCGCTCAACGCTTTCGTTGGCGAACGGTTTTTATATACACTGCTGTTGCCATCGCTTCTGGCCATAGCATTTCAGAAGCATTCGCATACGTCATCATCGTTCTTGCCATCTCAGAAATTGTTCTGTTCATCGGCTCCGCCACCCCATTTTGCTCTGGGGAATATGGAACGGTGAGCTGCCTCTTTATACCACAGTACTTAAACAAGTTCTCAAATTTCTTATTCGCGTACTCCAAACCGTTGTCGCTTCTCACTGTCTTTATCTTTTTCCCAGTTTGTCTTTCGACTAAGTTTTTAAATACAATGAATTTTTCATAAACTTCATCTTTGGTCTTAATAAAATATATAAATATTCTGCGAGATTTTTCGTCAATGAACGTTACGAAGTACCTAGCACCACCCAACGAATTAGTTCTAAAGGGGCCACAAACATCCGTATGAATAATATCGAGCAAATTAGCGCGCTCAGTAGAATTATTTGGAAACGGTTGTGTGGTGATTTTGCATTTCATACATGATATACAATTTTCACCTTTTATGAATTTCATGTTTTCTAACCCAGGCACCATCTTCTTTGAGGTTAGCTCTTGTAAGCTGGCATAATTTAAATGACCATATCTTGCGTGCCATTGTACACAAACGCTACTATTTAAACTAAAACACTTATTTTTTATATCATCAATTATAAATAGACCACCGCTTCATGTTGCTTTTAATATTGATTGTCCATACTTGTCATAAACGACTGCTTGCATTTGCGAAAATTTAACACGAAACCCCTTTTGTACAGCTTTGCTTACTGATACAAAATTACCTCCCATTCCAGGTATGTACAAAACATATTTTAATAATATATCACCTTCGGCAGTTTTTATCTCCACTTCACCTATTCCTTCCGAATATATATATTTACCACCAGCCAGTGTTACTATCTCTGCATGTTCTTCAAATTTCGTGAACATCGCCCGATCGCTGCTCATATGTGCTGTAGCTCCACTATCCATGCACCACGTATTACATTTGATGGCCGATGTATTTGTTGCTGCTAACATTGTAAATGACATTTGCTCTGTGTGAAGGTCTTTTTTATTTTCTTTATATCGACATTTTGCCGTAAAATGGCCTGTACATTCGCAAGTAAAGCACTTCAAATCTTTTCTCCCTTTGTTGTTTTCATGTTGTATATTGTTGCTGCTTTTATTTGTATGTACCTGTGCATATACTTGAACGCCGCTAGCATCACCTGATTTTTATCGTTTACGTTCACCTTCTTCAATGACTTTAGAGGTCACAAAACTAAAATTGGGAAGACTGTCTCTCGTTTCCATAGCTATCACAAAATGATCAAAGCTTTTAGGCAAACTGGACAAGAACATAATTACCAACAATTCATCTGGAAGTGATGTATCCATTTCTGCAAATTTTTCTGCTACGTTCCTAAATTCATTTAGATGCTTTTACATGTCCTCACCTTCATACATTTGCATGTTCATTAGTTTTTTGTAAAGCGAAACCTTACGAACAGGACCAGCTGCTTTATTAAATTTTTTTAACGTTACCCATGCTTCCATTGACGTTTTGTATTTCTTAATATGCATAAGCTGCTTCGGCTTCACTCCTAGCGTTAATGTTGCCAAATCCTTTTCATCGAGCTCATCCCACTTTTCTGCAGTCGCTGCAGTTTTCACAAGTCTACTGACCACCACTTTCCATAGATCCGCATGTATAAGTATGCTCTTCAATTGCACACTCCAACTGTCATAGTTCTGGCCATCCAACATCTCGATTTGCAGCAAACCCGTCGCATTCATTTTGCAGAAAAAAAACTTTAACTTTCTTTAATTTGTCTTTGCAAATGGAATTTCGATTCGCGTTAATTTTTCTATTTTACACGTGTCTCTGAGCCCATCACCAATGTTGGAGGAACACCAAGAGAAATATTAACGACACCAGATTTTAGTTTAATGTATTACGTTTAATGAAAATAATGCGACTAAATACAAATATGTGAAAAAATATAATGCATGTATTCATATATCAAGTATATATCGGGCTTAGAGACTAACGAGCAAAACATTAGCCTTGCCATATCAATGAATATTATTAACAACTGCGTTAAGCGCCTTTTTTTCACGAAATATGAATTTTCCACTTCACACAAAATCACTTGCACTGTTTAATATAAGAAACACTTTACAAATTATAATTTTATTTTGAAATTTTATTAAAAATGAAATTAAAAGGAATATTTTCAACCACGTACCTTTATTGTCTTGTCGTGATCCGGAATTGGAAGAATTTGATTTGTGTTTTTGATATTGGCTGTTGCTTTTGTTTTCAATATAAACTTGCTGGTATCACCAAGAAAGTTGTATCACCATGTACAATTACTGATATTTGATGCTGGTGTATGATGTTGATTCCCATATAAAAAATGTCTTGATTATCACGAGGTTTGAATGCTTCGGTTTCGCCTAAAAGATTGGTGTGGACTGTATTTATAAGTGACTGGTTCTCTCTGCCACGTATTTTTTATAGAGTGATTACGGCGGAAAAATGGAAGAAATAAAAAATACCCGAAAATTTTCGTATTAGTTTAATGACAAAGTGATAGTTTGGTTTTATTAAACAGTTAGAATGAAACAACAAATGTTAAGGAAATAGATTTAAGAATTGTTGTGGAATATATAAGTAATATTGAAAAGTATTGGAAAAATATTAGCACTTACGTGACGTATGTTGGCAGGATGCTTTCACTTCGACGGCTGGATCAAAAGAGGCCGAGCGCTTGGCAGAGAAAAGCTATGAGCCCACTATACGGCCACTTTCGTTGAGTTTCCCCGCCGAAAGTTGCCGTATAGTCGGTCCATAGCAGTAAAGTAAAAAAAAGTTAAAGTAATGTGTATAAACTATTGCAGCTTATACATAATAATGTGTGTGTGTATTTGTGAACACACCTTTATGAATATATTGGTTAACTAAGTACATAGCTACGAGGGAGGGCACGTTCCAAATCACGACGCTCATTGCGTTCACGTAGCCGCTCAAAGTCACGTGGCCGTTCTAAGTCTAAATCTTTAGCTGGGTCACGATCACGTTCTCGCTCTCGTAAGCGCACCAAGTCAAGGTCCAAATCTAGGGCTGCTTCGACACCACGTAAACTACGCCCTATATCTAAATCACCAGCAAAACCACGTAAAGATTCACGCGATCGCTCACGTTCACGCAGTCGCACAGTGTTTCGTGTAGAACAAGCTAGCTGGACAAAATTATTTTATGAGATTTTCCGTTTCATATGCAGTCATTTATTACAACTACGTAATTTTTTTCAGCCATGTGTTCTTCTTTTTATTTTTTTTCCAAAATTTTACTTCATATGCATACATTTGCTTATTTCATATACAGTAACTCATGTGAATAAGTGACATAGATCCAAAAAAATTTAAAGGATTCAAGAATATTACTTTATTGTACTTAAATTGAATGGACTACAAATCTCAATACTCTAAAAAATTCGGAAAAAAATTTAAATTTTTTAATGAAAATTCGTCGAATTCTTCAAACATTTTTTAAATATAATTTAGTTTTTGTTATAGATCGTGACAAATTTTCTTATGGAAAATAAGTTAAAATATGAAAATTCGTCGAATTTTTCAAACATTTTTTAAATATAATTTAGTTTTTGTTATAGATCGTGACAAAGTTTATTATGGGAAATTAGTTAAAATAAATTTGCGAAAGCGAAAATTGTAAGAATTGTCCAAAAAGGGGTGTCTACTTATTTATGTGAGTGACTGTACATATGCCCATACATGTTTTGTATTTATTTGAGTATTTATCCTGGCACTACAATTTTTACAAAATTATTTTATAGTACCAGTCAGGAATGTAAAAGTGAATTACAATAATAATAATAACAATGTAAATATTTAAATTAATTTTGTGAAAATTACTTATTACAAAAACTTAAAAGTAAAGTATCATACAAAGTAGAAAAGACAATAGATTTAAATTAAATAAAACCTGATCCAATAAAAAGTTATAGGGTAGGTTATCTTTTGTTTGTTTAGAAAAAATAAATTTAATTGGACGACAACACATGGTAGAAGAAGGTCGAGGATTCTGCCAAACAATGTTACCTTTTTCATCCTGTAATTGAAGAGGAACGAAAGAAAATATAAACAAAAACTCATCAGTGTCAGAACTGCATGTAAACTTTTGCTTATATGTACTATGGTCAGAGCTTCCATCGCAACCCCACTTGCTGATTAAAGTATACGTCAAGTTTGTAGGTAATAAACTAACAAAAACTTCTTGATTTGCTAAAACTAAACGCTCAACAGTTTTATCTAATACGGACTGGACTTTAATTTCCGCACGTGTTTCACCCACATCAATTTCATTTGGATAGCATTCTGCCTTAGCTTTTCTTAGATTATAAAATGATGGATAAACTTTATGGCCTGCCTTGATGCTCCACTTCCGAGTCGTTTTGTACCTATGAGTCGTCGACTTGCTATCTACGTAGTATGCTAAAGCTTCTACATTGCTGAAGCATATTGCATCTGGCTCACATGTCATCTTTTTTCCGGATATTTGAGTGGTTTCCTGTGATTTTTTTATAATGTTAGCAACATTTCTGTTGCCGGACATACGCGTTGATACTTCTGCCGCATAAAGTAATTCACCAGGACTTCTAGATTGCAAGAGGTCATCAACTCGACGCCGTTTGGTTTTTTCACTGCAGCTAACAAAGTCCTTCTTTCGTCTTCCGGGGCCGAGGTTACCTGAAGAAGTGGTTGGCTGGTCTGATAGCAACTTTGAATCCACCGTTATTGTAAATGTGAAGTCTGGACCCGAAAGTCACTCCGAGTTTTTATTTAAAAATCGCTCCTTATGTCTTCCAGAAGTGTTCCTCTTTTGATCCATCTTCGACGAATATGCCGATATTTGTAAGCTTAAACTTTTTATCGAATACTCGGCTGCTTCGCTTAAATCGTACTTAAGTACAACAAAACTCAACAATTCTTTATATCTGGTTTCCTTCGAACGTTGAACCCAAATGTCAAAAAACTCCGTTCTAGGTACGGGTATAACTAAACTGCTTTGTGTTGTTGATTTTCCGACAGATTGAATAGTTGATGATTGTTGTGCTGCCATCTTAAGTGTCGTTGATCGTTCTGATTTGTTATCAGTTGTGCAGTATTTATATTATATTCAGGTATTGGCGTAGATGCTAACAAATGGAGTTGTTTTGTGTAGCGTTCGAGTGTGGTTATACCTGCATTAGGATTGCTTTGTATGTACCTGTTTTTATGCCTTGGTGATTGGTGCGGGAGGTTTTGGCAGGTTGAAGTGAGTGATCTTCGCCTTTTTGCTTTTGGTGTGCTCTTGTTGACCTTGAGCGTTTATTTTTGTGTGTTTTATGGCTACGTGTTTGTTCCCTGTACCTGGGAATTGGTTTTTCCGTTTGTAGATCAGCTTTAAAGGTTCAAATATCTCGTCGGAGCTGGTACGTACATACATCCTATTTTATATGTAGAGATAACTAAATCTACAAAAAAAAAATTAAAAATAGATGTGCAAAGAATTCGCAATGGTTTTTTCTTTCGACTATTAGAGAATACATGCGGCTATAACATATGTAAAATTTAGCCCGGATGTCCACGGATGTATGTAACTTTTTTGTCCCTAAAGTTAAAAATATAGAGAAAAAATACATTTTCTTCTTAATAACGGAATGTTAAATATATTGAAAATACTCTAATTGCGAAAGTATTACTATTAAAAAATTTGACTTTCCTTCGGGCTTATAATCCATCAAAAAATTATATAAAAGTGTTCACTTAAAAGAAATATGAAGCTTATTATTCAACAAGAATTTTGCAAATTAATCAATGCATTTTACGGCCACTCCTGCCTTCTTACTTCAATTACTCACTATATATGAGCAAAAATATCAAAAAAAAGCAAAAACCCCGTTATTTTGTTTGTTTTCTTTCATTTCTGATTACACTTTTCTTGGAATAAGAACTTTGTTTTTGTCCAGCTAGCTTGTTCTACACGAAACACTGTGAGTCGGCGTTCACATTCCGGGTCTCGTCGAGATTCACGTGATCGCTCAAACTCACCATATGATAAATCGCGATCACCATCAGCTCACTAAGTTAAATCAAGCAAACATGACGTGGACGTACATATGTATTAGCAGTGACATGAAATTTTAGACGGATCCGGCTCGAAGGACCATGTACAAATGCCTGGTGGCAACGGCGCGCACCCACGTATTTGTTATAGAGTGATTACGGCGGAAAAAGGACGAAATAAAAAACACCAGAAAAGTTTCGTATTAGTTTAATGACAAAGTGATAGTTTGGTTTTATTAAACAATTAGAATGAAACAACAAATGTTAAAGAAATAGATTTAGCAATTGTTGTGGAAAATATAAGTAATATTGAAAAGTATTGGAAAAATATTAGCAAAAGAAAGGCCGCCCGCTTGGCAGAGAAAAGTTTTGAGCCCACTATACGGCCACCTTCGTAGAGTTTCCCCGCCGAAAGTTGACTTATAGTCCTTCCAGCAGTAAAGTAAAAAAAGTTTAAAGTAATGTGTATAAACAATCGCAGCTTATACATATTAATATGTGTGTTTATTTGTGAACACACCTTTATAAATATATATGTTGACTAAGTACATTGGTACGAGGGAGGGCAGATATATTTAGGCCTGTGGCCCAAACAAACACAGTACTATTTAATTATACATATTATTTTACTTTTTATAAAATACTTAGCTTTATTTTCACGACTCTTAAATTTATGCGACAATATATTTATAAAATTCACAACCGAATGAAAATTTGTGAAAGAATAATTTGAAAATAAATATTTAAACAACTTGATAAATATTACAACAATTCAAAGTGAAACTGAAGATAAGTTGTATTAAAGTTAAAATTACAGGAACAATACAATAAAAGTACCTTACACTAGTATCCAATATTCCTCTTCTTTGCCGTTAGCTTCTGTTGATAAACAGGACACATTCTATCCAGAAAATCATGATCTTCATCTTGTCCCAAATTTAATTCTTTATTTGCTCTGATACAACCAATTCATTTTTTATTGATTCTTAATTGCATAAAGCATATTTATATTCTCCCAAGCATTTTGTGCACACTTATTTTTCTTTACACTCGCTTGCTTTATGATCAACGCCTTTGCATTTGAAGCAACACAGAACTTGCACTGCATTATAGACTTTGCAACGTTCCCATCCTACATTGAGCCCTTCTCCAGCTAGTATATTCGCAAAAACATCAGTCTCGACTTCCATTACTGCGTTATAAAGGTTTTATCTTTTTTTACGTCGAATTGCTTCACGATTTTAAAATTTGCTACGGCAAGAAAATTGTTTTGTTGTTGTTGTTTTTGTAGCGATAAGGTTACCCCCCGAAGGATTTGGGGAGTGTTATGATGTGATGGTCCTTTGCCGGATACATATCCGGTACGCTCCGGTAACACAGCACCATTAAGGTGCTGGCCCGACCATCTCGGGAACGATTTATATGGCCACATTAAACCTTCAGGCCATCCCTCGCTCCCCACCCCCAAGTTCTCGTCTGTTAGTGAAACGGGATTCGTCGCTCGAAGGTGAGGTTGAGAGAAGCTTTATATTACGCTACACAACCCCTTGAATCCCAAAATGTCAGTCACCACAATTGTCGGCTTCAATTCTGTAGGAATTTACACCTAGTAATTATTTCCGATATTGTTTTCGATAGCATTATTTATTTTCTTTCTTCAAAATTTCCACTCTCCACAATTAAAACTCCTCTTTTTCTTGCTACTATATTTGTAATTTGTAGCTCCTTAGGGTCGACTTTCAAATTTAAGTCATGTTACGTAGTTGACTGTTTGGAGATGTGGGGAGCAGCGGAAAGCTGGTATGCTTGCATCCCAGGCTAGCTCGTCGTCTTGGGCGGGGTGTTGCACCACTGTCCTCACCCGCAGCCACATCAACAAAAATGGCTCATACCTGCATATGTATTGGAAAGAAAGAAAAAGCTGGAAAAGTATAAACAGACGTCAGGAGCAAAGTTAGAAGGAAGAAGGCATAAGGGGCAGAAAATATAAAGACCTGTCCTGTCAGGTGGAGTATTCCCACCCTCCTCAGCGCAACTTGCGCTGTGCTGACTCATATCTACTTACAGTGCCCCCAAAGCTGACACAATTCTGTTCGTCTGTCGCTCGGTAATTTTTCCCTACAACTCACCTTCACCTAACCTTGCCACGCACAAGCGCAGCACCACACCAACAATTTGAATTCAGCCCTGCATGGTTAAAAGTTCATGATTTCATCCATATATTATTTATTTACAATTTCTCAAAAAATTACTCTACCAGAAACGCCCTAATATTAATTTCGCTATCCGCTTATAAATTATACAAAATACATAACTTCATCAAAACAAATTCAGGGTTACTTCCAATTAATTAAATATTTACCCTTAGCGAAATATGTATAACTACCATAATCCAAAAAAAATCAAATAAAGCAAGGTTAAATACAATTCACATATATTAATCGTATGATGGATAAAGTCAGTCCTAATCTTACCTACCACCCTAATGTACTATTGTAGCATTATGCGTCATGCCCACCTATGCAATACATTCGCAGCATTATGCATCACGAACTTCTATGCCAATGCATTTTTATAAACCGACCACACGCAGTCACAGCATAATCATATTACAATATTATGCGACATAAATTACATTCACCCGACACAGCGGGAAGCCGACATCAATTGAATGCCGATTACGAAACCCTTGTCATTTCACACCTTAACATTTTTGCTCAGTCACTCACCCCGGTCAATACACGTGCCGATCGTCAGTTTTAGTTTGTTAATGGGAAATTTCCAAAATATTCACACACAAATATTTTATATGGTTTACAGAAATTGCAATCTGCTGACTTTGCATATCATTACTACAAATGTACATATTTTTAGTTTGTTAGTCTTAGAATAATTATGAATATATAAGTTAAGAAATTATGTATAAAAGAGAAAGAATTTCTTTAATAAAATCAATAATGATCAGACTTCCAAAGTCAAAACATTCCTTTATTAATTTATTAAATTTCATGGCGATCCTGCCAGTTCAGATCAAATTAGCACAACTGCTAAAATCGATCTGACTGGAAAAGATCCTGCCAGTCCGATCCCAAATAAGCATAAAAATTTGCTGAGCAAGCAAATATTGCTAAAACGATCCGATTGGAAGAAATCCTGCTAGTTTGTAAAGCAGGACAATCAATAAATCCTGCCAAATTGGAAAAATGTATTCGTTGAGTGAAAGAACGATAACGCATCTGCAATTTAAAGCACTCTAATTCTTCGTTTGGTAAAACCTCTGATGGTATTCAAACCCAGGCATTTCGAATACGTCCCAAATGGTGCAGGTAAGCACACTCGGCTAATGACGCATACGCATCTGCAAAAAGCAATCACAAACACAAACCAAGGAATCGTTTTCAAACAACCAACGGACAAACAGTGCTGAAATATTTACATAATTACATACATATATGGCTACATATTTAATGGCAAAACACTACAACGCATAAAAGGGTGGAATAAATTGGGACCGGGAGATATATTATCAATTGACGGAGTACCGTTTGAAGCGACAACAAAACTGGCAGCAATATAAAATATAAGTAGGTATACAATTTAGAAACAAATTGGGCGGTCTTTATGGACGCTAAACTATGAGCAAAAAGGAAAGTTTTTGCTTAGGAATTTTTTTAAATTACCATATTTACAAACAAATTTTTTTTCAAAAGTTTGATGTCAGCTTTGAAAATGACACAAAATAAACCGAAAAAAAATTGATTTTAGACAATACTCTTAAAGCAAATTCAAAAAAAAATTATTTCAATTTTAATAAAACTAGAAATTTCAAAAATATTAAATTTAAAAATAATTTTTTTTGGTAAATGCCCTATTGAAAAAAAAATGTTTAATGTTAAAATCCAAAAGAATTTTTTTTTTTGAAAAAAAAGGATATTGACGCTATCGACGAAAATGGCATAAAAATTAAAATAATTTTTTTTTGTAAATCAAAGAAAAAATAAATTATATTAAAATGCTCAAATTTTTTTTTTAAACAAATTTTCCGTTAAAAACAACAATTTTCTTAGACTTTAATAATGTTAACGAAACAAACAAGTAAAATTAGAATTTTTTTTTAAGAAAAAAAAATTTAAATATCTAAATCAGAAATGAAAAAATTCTAAAGTAACACAAAAACTACAATTTTAGAAATAAATTGTTAAAATAGCTATTAATTAGATAAGGTAAATTTATTAAAAATCCATGAAGGTCAAGAGTAAAATGGAATGCATAGGATAAAAGAATAAAATTGAAAAATTTTATTAAAAATTAAATTTAGTTCATTACTCATTGAAGCAGGAAGATAATTATATTTCAAAATGCCTTGGTGGACAAAAATAGCCCAGGGCATTATGATAGCCATAGCTGGCTACGAAGTAGGTAAAGGAAACTCTGAAACACCAGAGAATGAAATTGTAAAATATGAGCCACCAGACCAAGTGGACACAAACACCACTCAAAACATCACAGACGTTTGGCTAGGTGCTTTAATATGCACGACAGGGCTACTAATCATAGCGATAACCGCTATACATAAATACTATATTAAATTTAAGTATAGGCAATTAAATAACGCGCAACAGCGCGTCTAAAAATTTTTTTTCACCCAAATTACTAAACCCAAAGCTGAGGAAGAGCAATAAACAATCCAAGTATATCTCAAATAGTAAGTCTCAAAATTTCACAATTGACAGTAAAGGCAGCCCCGCCTAAAGCGAACAGCAAATCAAAAATTTGCATAAATTCCTTTGAATGCTCCTGACAAAGATGGTCATGAAGGAATAGGAAATTCTAGGACAGTGGAAGTAAGCAAAACCTAATGAAAAAAAAAACAAAATCTTACTACCAGCCAACACAAAAAAAAACATAATGGAGAAAAGTCACAAAGAGAACATATAAAAATAAATGTGAAGCGCTATATAAATTTCCAATAAAAGACTAGTCGCGCTCATTTCCATCTTAGGATAGAAAAATTGTAGCGTAGAAAAATTTTCAAACGACCTGATTGTTGAGGAAGTTATTGACTTAGGACAATATTCGACAAGGCTAAAATAAGCCGGCAATCCAGGACTTGAAATTTATAAGGAGAAACACAGTTGTCCTGAGGGACAAATTGGTGATTAAGAATAAAATATTTACTGCAGTAGGCGAATTTATAAAATAAAATTGGTACCCAAGTTCTCTAAGATTAAACAATTGCACAAACCCAAAAAGGTTGTGAAAGTGACAAATCCCGGCATAAAAATAAAAATAATTCTTCATAAAAGTCATGACGATTCTGTCTTGGTGGCCGCCGCAGAAATCGCATGACAAATAAGATCAAAGATGTTGCTGGAAAATAGAAAAATAGGGAAAAATAAGAAAATTAAATTAAAAGATAGAAGAATTTTTAAATCCACTGTACCTTCCGCTTACCCATTAATCGAACTACTACCAATACATAGCTACCGTGCTCTACCGTCAGTAACTACAACCCTCAATTGTATATGCAATTAGTTACAGATTTAACTAAATAAAATGAAAAAAAAAGTCAAGTGAAAAAAAATTTTTTTTTTGTTTAATAGGAATAATATGCGGAATTAGTTTGAGAAAATAAAATAAATACAAACATTTATTGGCCCGGGTTCACCCAGGAAAACCTCGCTTTTTAAAGAGGTGGAACAGAAAATATTAATAGGAAAATATTTTTACTCTAAGCCTAGGAAAATAGTAGACTTAGTATTAGTTAGAGAAGAAGCTAGCCATAAGCTAGACAGTAGATATAAAGGACGGTATAAGGTAAAGAAAATTGACAAAAATAACAATTTTACTTTAATACCACATAGAGAAGAAACTAGTAATAGGAACAATAAAGATAAGGAAGTAATAATCCACAAGAATAGGCTAAAACACATTTGAAACACCTTTTGTTAACTTAAAGCAAATAATCTTAAAATAAGAATTCCACTTTACTCATCGCACATTAGATATCTAAGAAATTGAAAACGAAAATTTTTTTCTCAGTTTCACATTTACATAAATTATTATTAAAACATAAATATTAGATAATAATTTCTTCAGACAAGCGGATTCTAAGTGGGTGCACTCATTTAAAATCCGGCTGAGAGATAAGTAAATAAGTAAAATAATTGAAAAATAAAAAGAACTTATACAAAACATCAGTCAAAAACAAAATACCAAAAGTATCAACGTCAGCATATTACAGACAAAGCACACAAACTCTAAAACATTTAAAATTCAAACAAAGAGTCTTATACAATTGCTCACAATTATATAAGCCTCTTTTTTTCTAAGGCGGATGGTGTATCATAATACTCATGCCCACCTATGCAATACATTTGCGGCATCATGCACCACGAACTTCTATGCCAATACATTTTTATACACCGACCACACGCAGTCATAGCATAATCATATTACAATATTATGCGACATAAATTACATTGACCCGACACAAAGCCAACATCAATTGAATGCCGAATACGAAACCCTTGTCATTTCACACCCTAACATTTTTGCTCAGTCACTCACCCCGATCAATACACGTGCCGATCGTCAGTGTTAGTTTTTAATGTGAAATTACCAAAATATTCACACACAAACATTTTATATGGTTTACAGAAATAGCAATCTGCTGACTTTGCATATCATTGCTACAAATGTACATATTTTTAGTTTGTTAGTGTTGGAATAATTATCTAATCTAATATATATTATAAATGGGAAAGTTTGGATGTTAAGATGTTTGGATGTTTGGATGTTTGGATGTTTGTCCAGACGTTTGACTTTGTGACTCAATAACGCAAGAACGGCTGGACCGATTTGGATGAAATTTTGCACACATATAGCCAATAGTCTAGAAGGATCTACTAGCTATATATTTTTCAAAAGGGGCGTGGTCCCCGCCCCCTAGGAACAGTTATAATTTAATTATTATATTTTTTCGTCTTTGCGACTGAATCACGCCAGATTTTGATGAAATTTGGGACACAGACAGTAGTCTACTAGCGAAATTTTTTTCGAACATGGAAAGAGGGGTGGGGGTCCCACGACCCCTTCGAGAAATTATTTTTCATAATTTTTACACATTATAACTTTACGTATACTGGCCTTCACCAATATCACAGACTCAAGGGGTCAAATAAGTCGAGGGCTTACAAAGTAAGCAGTGACACCCTCCGCCCGCCCCCCTTTATCTCCCCCTCTGGTGTAAAATCCATAAATTGTTATAACTCAACCTAATTTTCTCCTAAATCAACAGTTTTTGGTATCTGGTACATACAGAACGAGATCTAGACAATTTTGAAGGAACGATCAGTGGTCCTCTCCTCTACTCCCGCCATCCGCCCTCCATCAATTGTTTTTATTAGCACGCTTTTATTAGCTTTACCTGTATGTTTCTATCTAACTTTTTATTCGCTCCAATGCGCCTGCTGCCTTATTAACATGGTTTTATAATTAGCTTCACCTTATTTGTAATCCCGTAAGGGTCATATCGAGACCCTTCCGGGATCATTTCTGGATGGTTTTCGGGATCGGTCCGGGATTACGCCGGGGTAATTTCGGGACTTTTTCGGGACTATTTCGGGATCATTTTGGGACCCTTCCGGGATCATTTCTGTATAGTTTACGGGATCCGTCCGGGATCCCGTCTGGGTTATTTTGGAACATTTTCGGGACCATTCCGGAATCATTTCGGGACTATTTCGCGATCATTTGGGGACCCTTCCGGCATCATTTCTGGATGGTTTTCGGGATCCGTGCGGGATCTCGTCGGGGTCATATGGGGACTTTTTCGGGATCATTTGACGGCTCTTCCGGCATCATTTCTGGATGGTTTTCGGGATCCGTCCGGGATATCGTCGGGGTCATTTGGGGACTTTTTCGGGATCATTTGGGGGCTCTTCCGGCATCATTTCTGGATGGTTTTCGGGATCCGTCCGGGATCTCGTCGGGGTCATTTGGGGACTTTTTCGGGATCATTTTGGGGCTCATCCGGCATCATTTCTGGATGGTTTTCGGGATCCGTCCGGGATCCCGTCGGGGTCATTTCGGGACTTTTTCGCGACCAATACGGGATCATTTGGGAATCCTTTCGGCATCATTTCTGGATGGTTTTCGGGATCCGTCCGGGATCCCGTCGGGGTCATTTCGGGCCTTTTTCGCGACTAATACGGGATCATTTGGTAACCCTTTCGGCATCATTTCTGGATGGTTTTCGGGATCCGTCCGGGATCCCATTAGGGTAATTTCGGGACTATTAGGGGATCATTTGGGAACCTTTCCGGCATCATTTCTGTATAATTTTCGGGATCCGTCCGGGATGCCGACGAGGTCATTTCGGGACTATTTCGGGATCATTTGGGATACCTACCGGCATCATTTCTGGATGGCTTTTGGGATTCGTCCGGGATCCCGTCGTGGTCCTTTCGGGACTTTTTTTCGACTAATACGGGATCATTTGCGGACCCTTTCGGCATCATTTCTGGATAGTTGTTGGGATCCCGTCACGGTCATTTCAGGACTATTAGGGGATCATTTGAGGACCTTTCCGGCATCATTTCTGTATTGTTTTCGGAATCCTTTCGGGATCCCGTCAGGGTCATTTTGGGACTTTTTCGGGGCTAATACGAGATCATTTGGGGATCCTCTAGGGGTCGTTTCGTGACTTTTTCTGTTTTATTTCGGGATCATTTGGCGACCCTTCCGGCATAATTTCTTGATGGTTTGCCGGATCCATCAGGGTCATTTCGGGACCATTTTGGGATCATTTGGGGACCCTTCCGAGATCATTTCTGGATCCGTCCGGGATGCCGTAGGAGCCATTTCGGGATTTTTTGTTACTTTTCCGGGATAGTTTTTGGACCCTTCCGGGATCATTTCTGGATCTGTGCGGGATCCCATCTGGGTCATTTCCGGACTATTTCGGGATCATTTTGGGATCCTTCCGGAATCATTTCTGTATTGTTTTCGCGATCCGTCGTTGATTCCCTCGGAGCCATTTCGGAACCTTTTCTGGAGTATGTCGGGGTCATTTGGGGACTTTTTCGGGATCATTTGGGGCTCTTCCGGCATCATTTCTGGATGATTTTCGGGATCCGTCCGGGATATCGTCGGGGTCATTTGGGGACTTTTTCGGGATCATTTGGGGGCTCTTCCGGCATCATTTCTGGATAGTTTTCGGGATCCGTCCGGCATTCCGTCGGGGTCATTTCGGGACTTTTTCTCGACTAATACGGGATCATTTGCGGGCCCTTTCGGTATCATCTCTGTATAGTTGTCGGGATCCGTTCGGGATCCCGTCAGGGTCTTTTCGGAACTATTGGGAGATCATTTGAGGACCTTTCCGGCATCATTTCTGGTTAGTTTTTGGGATCCTTTCCGGATCCCATCAGGGTCATTTCGGGACTTTTTCGGCATCATTTAAGATTGGTTTTCAGGATTCGTCCGGGATCCGTCAGGGTAATTTCTGGACTTTTCCCAGACTATTTCGTGATAATTTTGGGACCCTCCCAAGATCATTTGTGGATGGATTTCAGGATTCGTCCGGGAACCCGTCAGGGTAATTTCTGAACTTTTCCGAGACTATTTCGGGATAATTTTGGGACCTTCCCAAGATCATTTCTGGATGGATTTTGGGATCAGTCCGGGATGCCGTCAGGGTCATTTTGGTATTAGGTGATCATTTGAGGACCTTTCCGGCATCACTTCTGGATGGTTTTCGGTATCCGATCAGGATTCCCTCGGAATCATTGCGGGACTTTTTGGGGATCATTTGGGGCCCCTCCCAAGATAATTTCTGGATGGATTTCGGGATCTGTCCGGGATCCCGTCAGGGTCATTTAGGGATGCGTTCGAGATCCCGTCAGGGTCATTTCGGGACTTCTTCGGGACTATATCGGGATAATTTCTGGATGGTTTATGGGATCCGTCCATGACCCCTTAAGGGTCATTTCGGGACTATTAGGTGATCATTTGAGGACCTTTCCGGCATCACTTCTGGATGATTTTCGGTATCCGTTCGGGATCCCGTCGGAATCAATGCGGGACTTTTACGGAATCATTTGGGATCCCTTCCGGAATCATTTCTGGATGATTTTCGGGATTTGTCCGGGATCACGTCGGGGTTATTTCGGGACCTCTTCGGGGCTAATACGGGATCATTTGGGGATCCTCTATGGGTCGTTTCGTGACTTTTTCTGTATTATTTCGGGATCATTTTGGGACCCTTTCGGCATAATTTCTTGATGGTTTGCCGGATCCATCAGGGTCATTTCGGGACCATTTTGGGATCATTTGGGGACCCTTCCGAGATCATTTCTGGATCCGTCCGGGATGCCGTAGGAGCCATTTCGGGATTTTTTGTTACTTTTCCGGGATAGTTTTTGCACCCTTCCGGGATCATTTCTGGATCTGTGCGGGATCCCATCTGGGTCAATTCCGGACTATTTCGGGATCATTTTGGAATCTTTCCGGAATCATTTCTGTATGGTTTTCGCGATCCATCGTGGATCCCCTCGGAGCCATTTCGGAACTTTTTCTGGAGTTAGTCGGGATAATTTAGGGACCCTTCCTGGATATTTTCTGGATGGTTTTTGAGATCCGCCCGGGAGCCCGTCAGGGTCATTTCGGAACCTTTTCGGGATCATTTTTTAACACCTTCAGGGATCATTTCTGTGTGGTTTTCTAGATACGTCTAGAATCGTGTCGCTCTCATTTCGGGTTTTTTTGGGACTATTCGGGGAACTTTTGGAGACCCTTTCGGGGCATTTCTGGATGGTTTTCGGGATCCGTCCGCGATAGCGTTGGGGTCATTTCGTAGCTTTTTCTGGATAATTTCGGGATCATTTGGGATCCTATCAGGTTATCAGCTCATTTAGTTCTTTTTTTTACTCAATTACAAAAATAAAATGCATTAGACAGAAAACAAAATTTTAAACAGATAATAAGCAGGCTAACGCGAATAGCCCATATATTTAAAATTTTCCTTGCGGACAGGGCCGCGGGTAAAGGCTAGTCTAATATATATTATAAATGGGAAAGTTTGGATGTTTGTATGTTTGGATGTTTGGATGTTTGTCCAGACGTTTGTCTTTGTGACTCAATAGCGCAAGAACGGCTGGACCGATTTGGATGAAATTTTGCACACATATAGCCAATAGTCTAGAAGGATCTACTAGCTATATATTTTTCAAAAGGGGCGTGGCCTCCGCCCCCTAAGAACAGTTATAATTTAATTATTATATTTTTTCGTCTTTGCGACTGAATCACGCCAGAATGGCTACACGGATTTTGATGAAATTTGGGACACAGACAGAAGTCTACTAGCGAAATTTTTTTCGAACATGGAAAGAGGGGTGGGGGTCCCACGACCCCTTCGAGAAATTATTTTTCAATAATTTTTACACATTATAACTTTACGTATACTGGCCTTCACCAATATCACAGACTCAAGGGGTCAAATAAGTCGAGGGCTTACAAAGTAAGCAGTGACACCCTCCGCCCGCCCCCTTTATCTCCCTCTGGTGTAAAATCTATAAATTGTTATAACTCAATATAAATTTTCTCCTAAATCAATAGTTTTTGATATCTGGTACATACAGAACGAGATCTAGACAATTTTGGAGGAACGATCAGTGGTCCTCTCCTCTACTCCCGCCATCCGCCCTCCATCAATTGTTTTTATTAGCACGCTTTTATTAGCTTTACCTGTGTGTTTCTATGTAACTTTTTATTCGCTCCAATGCGCCTGCTGCCTTATTAACATGGTTTTATAATTAGCTTCACCTTATTTGTAATCCCGTAAGGGTCATATCGAGACCCTTCCGGGATGATTTCTGTATGGTTTTCGGGATCGGTCCGGGATTACGCCGGGGTAATTTCGGGACTTTTTCGGGTCTATTTGGGGATCATTTTGGGACCCCTCAGGGATCATTTCTGTATAGTTTTCGGGATCCGTCCGGGATCCCGTCGGGGTTATTTTGGGACATCTTCGGGACTATTCCGGAATCATTTCGGGACTATTTCGCGATCATTTGGGGACCCTTCCGGCATCATTTCTGGATGGTTTTCGGGATCCGTCCGGGATCCCGTCGGGGTACTTTCGGGATCATTTGCGTAACTTCGAGAGATAAATTCTTGATGGTTTCCGGGATCATTACGGGACTTTTTTCGGTTTATTTTGGGTCCCTTTAGGCATCATTTCTGGATGGTCCTCGGGATTCGTCCGGCATCCCGTCGGGGTCATTTCGGGACTTTTTCGCGACTAATACGGGATCATTCGGCATCATTTCTGGATGGTTTTCGGGATCCGTCCGGGATCTCGTCGGGGTCATTTGGGGACTTTTTCGGGATCATTTGGGGGCTCTTCCGGCATCATTTCTGGATGGTTTTCGGCATCCGTCCAGGATCTCGTCGGGTCATTTGGGGACTTTTTCGGGATCATTTGGGGGCTCTTCCGGCATCATTTCTGGATGGTTTTCGGGATCCGTCCGGGATCTCGCCGGGTCATTTGGGGACTTTTTCGGGATAATTTTGGGGCTCTTCCGGCATCATTTCTGGATGGTTTTCGGGATCCGTCCGGGATCCCGTCGGGGTCATTTCGGGACTTTTTCGCGACTAATACGGGATCATTTGGGAACCCTTTCGGCATCATTTCTGGATGGTTTTCGGGATACGTCCGGGATCCCGTCGGGGTCATTTCGGGACTTTTTCGCGACTAATATGAGATCATTTGGGAACCCTTTCGGCATCGTTTCTGAATGATTTTCGGGATCCGTCCGGGATCCCATCAGGGTAATTTCGAGTCTATTAAGGGATCATTTGGAAACCTTTCCGGCATCATTTCTGGATAATTTTCGGGATCCGTCCGGGATGCCGACGAGGTCATTTCGGGACTATTTCTGGATCATTTGGGATACCTACCGACATCATTTCTGGATGGTTTTTGGGATTCGTCCGGGATCCCGTCGTGGTCATTTCGGGACTTTTTCTCGACTAATACGGGATCATTTGCGGACCCTTTCGGCATCATTTCCGGATAGTTGTCGGGATCCCGTCACGGTAATTTCGGGACTATTAGGGGATCATTTGAGGACCTTTCCGGCATCATTTCTGGATAGTTTTCGGAATCCTTTCGGGATCCCGTCAGGGTCATTTTGGGACTTTTTCGGGGCTAATACGGGATCATTTGAGGATCCTCTAAGGGTCGTTTCGTGACTTTTTCTGTTTTATTTCGGGATCATTTGGGGACTCTTCCGGCATAATTTCTTGATGGTTTGCCGGATCCATCAGGGTCATTTCGGGACCATTTTGGGATCATTTGGGGACCCTTCCGTGATCATTTCTGGATCCGTCCGGGATGCCATAGGAGCAATTTCGGGATTTTTTGTTACTTTTCCGGGATAGTTTTTGAATCCTTCCGGAATCATTTCTGTATTGTTTTCGCGATGCGTCGTTGGTTCCCTCAGAGCCATTTCGGAACTTTTTCTGGAGTATGTCGGGGTCATTTGGGGACTTTTTCGGGATCATTTGGGGGCTCTTCCGGCATCATTTCTGTATCGTTTTCGGCATCATTTCTGGATGGTTTTCGGGATACGTCCGGGATCCCGTCGGGGTCATTTCGGGACTTTTTCGCGATTAATATGAGATCATTTGGGAACCCTTTCGGCATCGTTTCTGAATGATTTTCGGGATCCGTCCGGGATCCCATCAGGGTAATTTCGAGTCTATTAGGGGATCATTTGGGAACCTTTCCGCCATCATTTCTGGATAATTTTCGGGATCCGTCCGGGATGCCGACGTGGTTATTTCGGGACTATTTCTGGATCATTTGGGATACCTACCGACATCATTTCTGGATGGTTTTTGGGATTCGTCCGGGATTCCGTCGGGGTCATTTCGGGACTTTTTCTCGACTAATACGGGATCATTTGGGGACCCTTTCGACATCATTTCTGGATAGTTTTCGGGATCCGTCCGGGATCCGGACGGGGTCATTTCGGGACTATTTCGGGATCATTTGGGGTACCTACCGGCATCATTTCTGGATGTTTTTCGGTATCCGTCCCGGATCTCGTCGGGGTCATTTGGGGACCTTTTCGGGACATTTGGGGCTCTTCCGGCATCATTTCTGGATGGTTTCCGGGATCCGTCCAGGATGCCGTCGGGGTCATTTCGGGACTTTTTCGCGACTAATACGGGATCATTTGGGAACCCTTTCGGCATCATTTCTGGATGGTTTTCGGGATCCGTCCGGGATCCCATCAGGGTAATTTCGGGACTATTAGGGGATCATTTGTGGACCTTTCCGGCATCATTTCTGGATAATTTTCATTATCCGTCCGGGATGCCGACGAGGTCATTTCGGGATTATTTTGGGATCATTTGGGATACCTACCGGCATCATTTCTGGGTGGTTATTGGGATTCGTCCGGGATCCCGTCGGGGATATTTCGGGACTTTTTCTCGACTAATACGAGATCATTTGCGAACCCTTTCGGCATCATTTCTGGATAGTTGTCGGGATCCCGTCACGGTCATTTCGGGACTATTAGGGGATCATTTGAGGACCTTTCCGGCATCATTTCTGGATAGTTTTCGGAATCCTTTCGGGATCCCGTCAGGATCATTTCGGGGCTTTTTCGGGATCATTTAAGGATGGATTTCGGGATTTGTCTGGGATGCCGTCAGGGTCATTTTGGGACTATTAGGTGAGCATTTGAAGACCTTTCCGGCATCAATTCTGGATGGTTTTCGGAATAATTGCGGGACCTTTTCGGGATCATTGTGGTCCCTTCCGACATCATTTCTAGATGGTTTTTGGGATTCGTCCGGCATCCCGTTCGGGACTTTTTCTCAACTAATACGGGATCATTTGCGGGCCCTTTCGGTATCATTTCTGGATAGTTGTCGGGATCCGTTCGGGATCCCGTCAGGGTCTTTTCGGAACTATTGGGAGATCATTTGAGGACCTTTCCGGCATCATTTCTGATTAGTTTTCGGGATCCTTTCCGGGTCCCATCAGGGTCATTTCGGAACTTTTTCGGCATCATTTAAGACTGGTTTTCAGGATTCGTCTGGGATCCCGTCAGGGTATTTCGGGATAATTTTGGGACCCTGCCAAGATCATTTCTAGATGGATTTCGGGATCTGTCCGGGATGCCGTCAGGGTAATTTTGGGACTATTAGGTGATCATTTGAGGACCTTTTCGGCATCACTTCTGGATGGTTTTCGGTATCCGTTCAGGATCCCGTCGGAATAATTGCGGGACTTTTTCGGGATCATTTGGTGTCCCTTCCGGCATCATTTCTGGATGGATTTTGGGATTCGTCCGGCATCCCGTCGGGGTCATTTCGGGACTTTTTCTCGACTAATACGGGATCATTTGCGGGCTCTTTCGGCATCATTTCTAGATAGTCGTCGGGATCCGTTCGGGATCCCGTCAGGGTCTTTTCGGAACTATTAGGAGATCATTTGAGGACCTTTCCGCCATCATTTCTGGATAGTTTTCGGGATCCTTTCGGGGTCCAGTCAGGGTCATTTCGGGACTTTTTCGGGATCATTTAGAGATGGCTTTCAGGATTCGTCCGGGAACCCGTCAGGGTAATTTCTGAACTTTTCCAAGACTATTTCGGGATAATTTTGGGACCTTCCCAAGATCATTTCTGGATGGATTTCGGGATTTGTCCGGGATCCCGTCGGGGTTATTTCGGGAGCTTTTCGGGGCTAATACGGGATCATTTGAGGATCCTTCCGGAATCATTTCTGTATGGTTTTCGCGATCAGTCGTGGATCCCCTCGGAGCCATTTCGGAACTTTTTCTGGAGTATGTCGGGATAATTTAGGGACCCTTCCTGGATATTTTCTGGATGGTTTTTGAGATCCGCCCGTGAGCCCGTCAGGGTCATTTCGGAACCTTTTCGGGATCATTTTGGAACACCTTCAGGGATCATTTCTGTGTGGTTCTCTGTATATGTCTAGAATCGTGTCGCTGTCATTTCGAGTTTTTTTGGGACTATTCGGGGAACTTTTGGAGACCCTTTCGGGGCATTTCTGGATGGTTTTCGGGATCCGTCCGGGATATCGTCGGGGTCATTTGGGGACTTTTTCGGGATCATTTGGGGGCTCTTCCGGCATCATTTCTGGATAGTTTTCGGGATCCGTCCGGCATTCCGTCGGGGTCATTTCGGGACTTTTTCTCGACTAATACGGGATCATTTGCGGGCCCTTTCGGTATCATCTCTGTATAGTTGTCGGGATCCGTTCGGGATCCCGTCAGGGTCTTTTCGGAACTATTGGGAGATCATTTGAGGACCTTTCCGGCATCATTTCTGGTTAGTTTTTGGGATCCTTTCCGGATCCCATCAGGGTCATTTCGGGACTTTTTCGGCATCATTTAAGATTGGTTTTCAGGATTCGTCCGGGATCCGTCAGGGTAATTTCTGGACTTTTCCCAGACTATTTCGTGATAATTTTGGGACCCTCCCAAGATCATTTGTGGATGGATTTCAGGATTCGTCCGGGAACCCGTCAGGGTAATTTCTGAACTTTTCCGAGACTATTTCGGGATAATTTTGGGACCTTCCCAAGATCATTTCTGGATGGATTTTGGGATCAGTCCGGGATGCCGTCAGGGTCATTTTGGTATTAGGTGATCATTTGAGGACCTTTCCGGCATCACTTCTGGATGGTTTTCGGTATCCGATCAGGATTCCCTCGGAATCATTGCGGGACTTTTTGGGGATCATTTGGGGCCCCTCCCAAGATAATTTCTGGATGGATTTCGGGATCTGTCCGGGATCCCGTCAGGGTCATTTAGGGATGCGTTCGAGATCCCGTCAGGGTCATTTCGGGACTTCTTCGGGACTATATCGGGATAATTTCTGGATGGTTTATGGGATCCGTCCATGACCCCTTAAGGGTCATTTCGGGACTATTAGGTGATCATTTGAGGACCTTTCCGGCATCACTTCTGGATGATTTTCGGTATCCGTTCGGGATCCCGTCGGAATCAATGCGGGACTTTTACGGAATCATTTGGGATCCCTTCCGGAATCATTTCTGGATGATTTTCGGGATTTGTCCGGGATCACGTCGGGGTTATTTCGGGACCTCTTCGGGGCTAATACGGGATCATTTGGGGATCCTCTATGGGTCGTTTCGTGACTTTTTCTGTATTATTTCGGGATCATTTTGGGACCCTTTCGGCATAATTTCTTGATGGTTTGCCGGATCCATCAGGGTCATTTCGGGACCATTTTGGGATCATTTGGGGACCCTTCCGAGATCATTTCTGGATCCGTCCGGGATGCCGTAGGAGCCATTTCGGGATTTTTTGTTACTTTTCCGGGATAGTTTTTGCACCCTTCCGGGATCATTTCTGGATCTGTGCGGGATCCCATCTGGGTCAATTCCGGACTATTTCGGGATCATTTTGGAATCTTTCCGGAATCATTTCTGTATGGTTTTCGCGATCCATCGTGGATCCCCTCGGAGCCATTTCGGAACTTTTTCTGGAGTTAGTCGGGATAATTTAGGGACCCTTCCTGGATATTTTCTGGATGGTTTTTGAGATCCGCCCGGGAGCCCGTCAGGGTCATTTCGGAACCTTTTCGGGATCATTTTTTAACACCTTCAGGGATCATTTCTGTGTGGTTTTCTAGATACGTCTAGAATCGTGTCGCTCTCATTTCGGGTTTTTTTTGGGACTATTCGGGGAACTTTTGGAGACCCTTTCGGGGCATTTCTGGATGGTTTTCGGGATCCGTCCGCGATAGCGTTGGGGTCATTTCGTAGCTTTTTCTGGATAATTTCGGGATCATTTGGGATCCTATCAGGTTATCAGCTCATTTAGTTCTTTTTTTTACTCAATTACAAAAATAAAATGCATTAGACAGAAAACAAAATTTTAAACAGATAATAAGCAGGCTAACGCGAATAGCCCATATATTTAAAATTTTCCTTGCGGACAGGGCCGCGGGTAAAGGCTAGTCTAATATATATTATAAATGGGAAAGTTTGGATGTTTGTATGTTTGGATGTTTGGATGTTTGTCCAGACGTTTGTCTTTGTGACTCAATAGCGCAAGAACGGCTGGACCGATTTGGATGAAATTTTGCACACATATAGCCAATAGTCTAGAAGGATCTACTAGCTATATATTTTTCAAAAGGGGCGTGGCCTCCGCCCCCTAAGAACAGTTATAATTTAATTATTATATTTTTTCGTCTTTGCGACTGAATCACGCCAGAATGGCTACACGGATTTTGATGAAATTTGGGACACAGACAGAAGTCTACTAGCGAAATTTTTTTCGAACATGGAAAGAGGGGTGGGGGTCCCACGACCCCTTCGAGAAATTATTTTTCAATAATTTTTACACATTATAACTTTACGTATACTGGCCTTCACCAATATCACAGACTCAAGGGGTCAAATAAGTCGAGGGCTTACAAAGTAAGCAGTGACACCCTCCGCCCGCCCCCTTTATCTCCCTCTGGTGTAAAATCTATAAATTGTTATAACTCAATATAAATTTTCTCCTAAATCAATAGTTTTTGATATCTGGTACATACAGAACGAGATCTAGACAATTTTGGAGGAACGATCAGTGGTCCTCTCCTCTACTCCCGCCATCCGCCCTCCATCAATTGTTTTTATTAGCACGCTTTTATTAGCTTTACCTGTGTGTTTCTATGTAACTTTTTATTCGCTCCAATGCGCCTGCTGCCTTATTAACATGGTTTTATAATTAGCTTCACCTTATTTGTAATCCCGTAAGGGTCATATCGAGACCCTTCCGGGATGATTTCTGTATGGTTTTCGGGATCGGTCCGGGATTACGCCGGGGTAATTTCGGGACTTTTTCGGGTCTATTTGGGGATCATTTTGGGACCCCTCAGGGATCATTTCTGTATAGTTTTCGGGATCCGTCCGGGATCCCGTCGGGGTTATTTTGGGACATCTTCGGGACTATTCCGGAATCATTTCGGGACTATTTCGCGATCATTTGGGGACCCTTCCGGCATCATTTCTGGATGGTTTTCGGGATCCGTCCGGGATCCCGTCGGGGTACTTTCGGGATCATTTGCGTAACTTCGAGAGATAAATTCTTGATGGTTTCCGGGATCATTACGGGACTTTTTCGGGTTTATTTTGGGTCCCTTTAGGCATCATTTCTGGATGGTCCTCGGGATTCGTCCGGCATCCCGTCGGGGTCATTTCGGGACTTTTTCGCGACTAATACGGGATCATTCGGCATCATTTCTGGATGGTTTTCGGGATCCGTCCGGGATCTCGTCGGGGTCATTTGGGGACTTTTTCGGGATCATTTGGGGGCTCTTCCGGCATCATTTCTGGATGGTTTTCGGCATCCGTCCAGGATCTCGTCGGGTCATTTGGGGACTTTTTCGGGATCATTTGGGGGCTCTTCCGGCATCATTTCTGGATGGTTTTCGGGATCCGTCCGGGATCTCGCCGGGTCATTTGGGGACTTTTTCGGGATAATTTTGGGGCTCTTCCGGCATCATTTCTGGATGGTTTTCGGGATCCGTCCGGGATCCCGTCGGGGTCATTTCGGGACTTTTTCGCGACTAATACGGGATCATTTGGGAACCCTTTCGGCATCATTTCTGGATGGTTTTCGGGATACGTCCGGGATCCCGTCGGGGTCATTTCGGGACTTTTTCGCGACTAATATGAGATCATTTGGGAACCCTTTCGGCATCGTTTCTGAATGATTTTCGGGATCCGTCCGGGATCCCATCAGGGTAATTTCGAGTCTATTAAGGGATCATTTGGAAACCTTTCCGGCATCATTTCTGGATAATTTTCGGGATCCGTCCGGGATGCCGACGAGGTCATTTCGGGACTATTTCTGGATCATTTGGGATACCTACCGACATCATTTCTGGATGGTTTTTGGGATTCGTCCGGGATCCCGTCGTGGTCATTTCGGGACTTTTTCTCGACTAATACGGGATCATTTGCGGACCCTTTCGGCATCATTTCCGGATAGTTGTCGGGATCCCGTCACGGTAATTTCGGGACTATTAGGGGATCATTTGAGGACCTTTCCGGCATCATTTCTGGATAGTTTTCGGAATCCTTTCGGGATCCCGTCAGGGTCATTTTGGGACTTTTTCGGGGCTAATACGGGATCATTTGAGGATCCTCTAAGGGTCGTTTCGTGACTTTTTCTGTTTTATTTCGGGATCATTTGGGGACTCTTCCGGCATAATTTCTTGATGGTTTGCCGGATCCATCAGGGTCATTTCGGGACCATTTTGGGATCATTTGGGGACCCTTCCGTGATCATTTCTGGATCCGTCCGGGATGCCATAGGAGCAATTTCGGGATTTTTTGTTACTTTTCCGGGATAGTTTTTGAATCCTTCCGGAATCATTTCTGTATTGTTTTCGCGATGCGTCGTTGGTTCCCTCAGAGCCATTTCGGAACTTTTTCTGGAGTATGTCGGGGTCATTTGGGGACTTTTTCGGGATCATTTGGGGGCTCTTCCGGCATCATTTCTGTATCGTTTTCGGCATCATTTCTGGATGGTTTTCGGGATACGTCCGGGATCCCGTCGGGGTCATTTCGGGACTTTTTCGCGATTAATATGAGATCATTTGGGAACCCTTTCGGCATCGTTTCTGAATGATTTTCGGGATCCGTCCGGGATCCCATCAGGGTAATTTCGAGTCTATTAGGGGATCATTTGGGAACCTTTCCGCCATCATTTCTGGATAATTTTCGGGATCCGTCCGGGATGCCGACGTGGTTATTTCGGGACTATTTCTGGATCATTTGGGATACCTACCGACATCATTTCTGGATGGTTTTTGGGATTCGTCCGGGATTCCGTCGGGGTCATTTCGGGACTTTTTCTCGACTAATACGGGATCATTTGGGGACCCTTTCGACATCATTTCTGGATAGTTTTCGGGATCCGTCCGGGATCCGGACGGGGTCATTTCGGGACTATTTCGGGATCATTTGGGGTACCTACCGGCATCATTTCTGGATGTTTTTCGGTATCCGTCCCGGATCTCGTCGGGGTCATTTGGGGACCTTTTCGGGACATTTGGGGCTCTTCCGGCATCATTTCTGGATGGTTTCCGGGATCCGTCCAGGATGCCGTCGGGGTCATTTCGGGACTTTTTCGCGACTAATACGGGATCATTTGGGAACCCTTTCGGCATCATTTCTGGATGGTTTTCGGGATCCGTCCGGGATCCCATCAGGGTAATTTCGGGACTATTAGGGGATCATTTGTGGACCTTTCCGGCATCATTTCTGGATAATTTTCATTATCCGTCCGGGATGCCGACGAGGTCATTTCGGGATTATTTTGGGATCATTTGGGATACCTACCGGCATCATTTCTGGGTGGTTATTGGGATTCGTCCGGGATCCCGTCGGGGATATTTCGGGACTTTTTCTCGACTAATACGAGATCATTTGCGAACCCTTTCGGCATCATTTCTGGATAGTTGTCGGGATCCCGTCACGGTCATTTCGGGACTATTAGGGGATCATTTGAGGACCTTTCCGGCATCATTTCTGGATAGTTTTCGGAATCCTTTCGGGATCCCGTCAGGATCATTTCGGGGCTTTTTCGGGATCATTTAAGGATGGATTTCGGGATTTGTCTGGGATGCCGTCAGGGTCATTTTGGGACTATTAGGTGAGCATTTGAAGACCTTTCCGGCATCAATTCTGGATGGTTTTCGGAATAATTGCGGGACCTTTTCGGGATCATTGTGGTCCCTTCCGACATCATTTCTAGATGGTTTTTGGGATTCGTCCGGCATCCCGTTCGGGACTTTTTCTCAACTAATACGGGATCATTTGCGGGCCCTTTCGGTATCATTTCTGGATAGTTGTCGGGATCCGTTCGGGATCCCGTCAGGGTCTTTTCGGAACTATTGGGAGATCATTTGAGGACCTTTCCGGCATCATTTCTGATTAGTTTTCGGGATCCTTTCCGGGTCCCATCAGGGTCATTTCGGAACTTTTTCGGCATCATTTAAGACTGGTTTTCAGGATTCGTCTGGGATCCCGTCAGGGTATTTCGGGATAATTTTGGGACCCTGCCAAGATCATTTCTAGATGGATTTCGGGATCTGTCCGGGATGCCGTCAGGGTAATTTTGGGACTATTAGGTGATCATTTGAGGACCTTTTCGGCATCACTTCTGGATGGTTTTCGGTATCCGTTCAGGATCCCGTCGGAATAATTGCGGGACTTTTTCGGGATCATTTGGTGTCCCTTCCGGCATCATTTCTGGATGGATTTTGGGATTCGTCCGGCATCCCGTCGGGGTCATTTCGGGACTTTTTCTCGACTAATACGGGATCATTTGCGGGCTCTTTCGGCATCATTTCTAGATAGTCGTCGGGATCCGTTCGGGATCCCGTCAGGGTCTTTTCGGAACTATTAGGAGATCATTTGAGGACCTTTCCGCCATCATTTCTGGATAGTTTTCGGGATCCTTTCGGGGTCCAGTCAGGGTCATTTCGGGACTTTTTCGGGATCATTTAGAGATGGCTTTCAGGATTCGTCCGGGAACCCGTCAGGGTAATTTCTGAACTTTTCCAAGACTATTTCGGGATAATTTTGGGACCTTCCCAAGATCATTTCTGGATGGATTTCGGGATTTGTCCGGGATCCCGTCGGGGTTATTTCGGGAGCTTTTCGGGGCTAATACGGGATCATTTGAGGATCCTTCCGGAATCATTTCTGTATGGTTTTCGCGATCAGTCGTGGATCCCCTCGGAGCCATTTCGGAACTTTTTCTGGAGTATGTCGGGATAATTTAGGGACCCTTCCTGGATATTTTCTGGATGGTTTTTGAGATCCGCCCGTGAGCCCGTCAGGGTCATTTCGGAACCTTTTCGGGATCATTTTGGAACACCTTCAGGGATCATTTCTGTGTGGTTCTCTGTATATGTCTAGAATCGTGTCGCTGTCATTTCGAGTTTTTTTGGGACTATTCGGGGAACTTTTGGAGACCCTTTCGGGGCATTTCTGGATGGTTTTCGGGATCCGTCCGCGATAGCGTGGGGGTCATTTCGTTGCTTTTTCTGGATAATTTCGGGATCATTTGGGATCCTATCAGGTTATCAGCTCATTTAGTTCTTTTTTTTACTCAATTACAAAAATAAAATGCATTAGACAGAAAACAAAATTTTAAACAGATAATAAGCAGGCTAACGCGAATAGCCCATATATTTAAATTTCTCCTTGCGGACGGGGCCGCGGGTAAAGGCTATGAATATATAAGTTAAGAAATTATGTATAAAAAAGAAAGAATTTCTTTAGTAAAATCAATAATGATCAGACTTCCAAAGTCAAAACATTCTTTTATTAATTTGTTAAATTTCACTATCCTGCTAAAACCTATCTTAAAATATAAAGATATAGAATTCAAACGAATCTCTTTAAGGTAGTACAATCCAAAACAAAGGCTAAACAAAAAAATACAAAACCCTAATCCCTCACCTACAACAAATGCAGAAGTAAGTACGAAATCAGGTATATATATGGGAAAAGTAGGTCATCAAAAAAGCCATATAAAAAAGTAAGGAGGTCCAAGTTCGGTTGAAACCGAACTTTACATACCCAGTTGTACACTTGAAATGCTGTTGTTGTTTGTTTTGTGTGCTTAATAGTGTTACAAGGCTGCGCAATAATACATACTAGTATCGCCTGTGGTCGAAATTCGACCAACTTGTATTTTTTTCAAATGATACGTTAATAGTTAAGCAGTGAGTGCAAATATAATAAAATTTAAGAAAAAAACTTTTTTAAAAATAAGCTTTTATTATTGGTTAATAAAATTAACTAAAAGGTAAAAAATAAATTGACTGTAAAGAAATATAACACTTTATAAGTTCATTGTAACATTTAACGATAATTAGGCTTTTTCGTCTGCGACAAAAAAATTCTGTATTGTACATAATTATATATTTTTAATATTAAAACTTTACACCTAAATTATTAAATCTTACAGTTTATATCACAGTCCTAATAGTTCTAATAATATGCGTGTTAAACTTTGTTGGTATAATTAAGAACATTTAGGATCTCCTTTTCTTGCTATCACAATGTAACACGCTTTTATTAGAACAATTAGGACTGTGAAATTAGCTGTAAGATTTAATAATCTAGGTGTAAAGTTTTAATGTTAAAAATATATAATTATGTACATATAGAATCTTTTTGTCGCAGACGAAAAAGCCTAATTATCCTTAAAGGTAACAATGAACTTATAAAGTGTTATATTTCTTTACAGTCAATTTATTTTTTACTTTTTAGTTAATTTTATTAACCAATAATAAAAGCTTATTTTTAAAAAAGTTTTTTTTTTCTTTAATTTTATTTTTACTTTTTAGTTCGTTTTATTAACAAGTAATAGAAGCTTGTTATTAGAAAAGCTTTTTTCTTAAATTTAATTTAAATATGATTTTTTTTTTAATTTTTAGTAGGGTAAAATATTGTTTAAATTAGTTGTGTAATCTTTACTTAGTTATTTGTAACGTTTCTCATCCTATCCATTTCTTTTAATGCATCACCATTACAAGGTTTCTTCGAAGTCAACTTTGAACAGTCAAGTTCTTCTATTCAAGTGTTAACTAAAAATCATATATTATTGTGACTTTGCCTATGTCGCGTTCAGATTACAACTACTCATTGAAAATCTCTGCGCTGTGGGTTAAACCTGTTTTAAAATAATTAGGTAAAATTCCATCGCCAAAAATCTGTAAAACAAAATCAAGTGCGCAGAAATGTATGTAACACTTACCGATAACAGCCTAACCGCGTTAGTGTTCGTTGTATCATAGAATTTTTACACATAAAAATGACGGCTGTTGTTTGTAGGGTTCATTCCTTTGAGTTTATCGCGGTTACAACATGAAATGTTGTAAATGATTTTTCATACAAAATTTAACAGTTTGTTTATGCACTACACCTTTTCCAGTTTATAATGGGTATATATAACTTTGTATTGAGAAATATAAGTTTATACAAAGACTTATCGAAGAATAAAGATGTTGCAGGGACGAAAAATAGTGTGAAGCAAGCTTCACAAAACCTCTAGTAGGTCACATTCACCACATACAACAGCAGAATTTGTTAAACTACCACTGTCTGTATTTGTTATTTAATAATTATTTGTACACTTTTTATTCAGCTAATCTGTTCAGAATTTACATTTTTAAAGTTTTTGGTGTGGTGGAAGTGACCTACTAGAATTTTGTGAAGCTCCGCTGCTTTCCACTGAAGTTCGCACATGCAACATCTTTATTCTTCTATCAGTCTTTGTTTATATTAGCTGTGTTTTTTCTCATCTATATAAGTTTACGCTTAAACTTTATATGAACTGCTAAGCGACAAACTTTAAATACACCTCTGAAATTGCTACGTATAAAATTAGTACTACTAAATTTCAATACGCATTATACTCAGATGTAACTGAAATTGTCTATGTTTCACCCTCTGCACTAATTCTCTGTATTCTATGCGCGTCCACTATTTATAAACAGAAATACAACAGAGGGTTGTGTCACCGCTTTTCGCTAAACCCTGCTGCTGTAGCTAGTTCTTTAACCACAGCCGCTAGATGGGTCTCCTAAGCATTATCTAAGTGAGGATAGGCGTTATTTTTCACGAACAAACGAAACGTATACGCGTGTAAAAAAAAAACACACGGGTATTGAGAAAACGCAAATCGATAATGGGAAATCCAACTTTATAATGAGAAAATAAAATATGATAATGAGAAGCGTATCCTCTTATTGATAAAATATAAACTGATAGTGAAAAATGTTACTTCATATTGAGAATACATAAATTGTTAATGAGAAATATGAATTGATAATGAGGGGACGGCTGCGCCAGGAATACACCATACGTTTTGCCCCTGCTTTGTTTTCACCATCTGGGTTAAAAATGTCATGAGCCTGGGCATTCGCGCAATTTTAGTGATGTAAATTGCATGGCGTCAACGCCTATGCGGTGTCAGCTCAATAGTAACTCATTGACGCAATGACTCCAAGCGAATTTTTGACGCTACTTAGTAGTGAGTGCGTAGTACATTTCACTTGCGCTATTGAGTGAAACGTCTTTTGCGTGTCAGGCACGAGTTTGGTGTTATTGGCGCTACTGGAAATGATGACACTGAGCTGATGACGGTAGCGCTGGTAGTTCAGCTTTTGAACCAAAGAAAGAATTGATGACCCGTGTAAATTATTATGGCCTTGGCTATTATTGGTTGTGTATTTGAACCAAATAAATGCTGCGGACATAACAACCGGAGCCATTTTTGAGTATAATATTTTAGATTTAATGCACAATTAATATGGGTGTGTTTGAGCAGCCAAATAATAACAGTAGTATTGCTAAAGTGCTGCTTAGTTGATGGAACGTCGCTAATTTCCTGATGATCAATAGATTTTCAATATTTCGTTCAACGAACGCGCGTAATTGCCACATTTGCACAAATTTTCCAAGATTTTCCATTCTTGATTTAACTTAAGCTGCTATGCCAATATTTTTCAGCCAGCTTTTTTCAAATAGGTAATCCCCTAAGTCTCAGAATCCACGGTTAGGTACCGGCGGGTTTGTATGCGACTTAAGCTGTTATGCCAAAGTAAACACAAATCTTTACCGATAACTGTGTTATCGATTAATTTATCGAATTCTCGCAAAGTAATATTGCATTGTCATCGGAGTTATACATGTGTGGAAATTTTCAGCTCAATCGGACACCGGGAAGTGTATCAAATTTAACTTGCAAGATTTCATTACATACAACAGCCAAGTGAAGGTAAATAAAAGCTTATAACAAACTGGTCTAACTTACTTAAATTTTTCATTAAAATTTTTAATTTGATCTAAGACGTTATACTTTTTGATTCCATTTTCTCGTAACCTCCATGTCTCGTAACTTAAAGCTTCTTCTATTTCAAATTCCTCACACACAATTTATTCCCACGACCCGCCATACGCTTAAACTGGATTTCTCATACTCTATTCCGATTTTGCTTACTACGCATTTCCCACCAAGCCGAATATATGCACTTCATATCTTGTACACTTAGTATGTAAGTATGTAATAATGTAAATATGTATGCAGGTAATTCATAAGAATTAATTAGTATAATTTTGTATAAATACTAAGGTAACTTACCAAATAAAGACAATAATTGTTTTAACACCAAACCGAAAACAATAGTTTTACTTTTCCATACTATATGAAGATCCTGCTAATGATTCTGGTGGCTAACTATTCAGCCTAAGTTCATTAACAAGGACAAAACTGCCATACGCTTAAACTGCATTTCTCATACTCTATTCCGATTTTGCTTACTACGCATTTCCCACCAAGCCGAATATATGCACTTCATATCTTGTACACTTAGTATGTAGGTATGTAATAATGTAAATATGTATGCAGGTAACTCATAAGAATTAATTAGTATAACTTTGTATAAATACTAAGGTAACTTCCCAAATAAAAACAATAATTGTTTTGACACCAAACCGAAAACAATGGTTTCACTTTTCCATACTATATGAAGATCCTGCTAATGTTCATTAACAAGGACAAAACTGGCTGATTATTCAGCCTAGACGCTATAAAGGAAATAAATTGAACAATAGTTTTTTTTTTTTAAATTACAGGTAAAGTATACGGAACAGTGCGAGCAACAGTAACGTTTGAATTGGTATAAAAAAGAAATCACAGCAAAGGAAGTTGGTACAAAAACACAAATCTACGAGACTTTTTTTTTGATTTCTATAACTACAAACGATGCAATTGATTGTAGTGAAATTCATTTTTTTGTAGTTCTTATAGTTACTCCGAAAATATAATACATTGTGCGGAAACCAAGCAATTTAAGTAAATTTGGGTTTTTCCTTTTTGAAATACGTTTTAAATCGTTTGTAGTTTTTCATACGAAAAAAAAATTTTTTTTGGTCCACAGGTTTCGGAGATATCGCTAACGCATCTCAAAAAACCAAGAACGCAGCAATTTGGAAGCACTAAAAGTACTTTTCCTATAACTACAAACGATGAAATTGATTGTAGTGAAATTAATTTTTTTGTAGTTTTTATAGTTACTCCGAAAATATAATACATTTTGCGGAAACCAAGCAATTTAAGCAAATTTGGGTTTTTTCTTTTTGAAATACGTTTTAAATCGTTTGTAGTCTTTCATACGAAAAAAAATTTTTTTTTTGGTCCACAGGTTTCGGAGATATCGCTAACGCATCGCAAAAAGACCAAGAACTCAGCAATTTGGAAGCACTAAAAGTACTTTCCCTATAACTACAAACGATGAAATTGATTGTAGTGAAATTCATTTTTTTGTAGTTTTTATAGTTACTTCGAAAATATAATACATTGTGCGGAAACCAAGCAATTTAAGCAAATTTGGGTTTTGCTTTTTGAAATACGTTTTAAATCGTTTGTAGTTTTTCATACGAAAAAAAATTTTTTTTTGGTCCACAGGTTTCGGATATATCGCTAACGCATCTCAAAAAACCAAGAACGCAGCAATTTGGAAGCACTAAAAGTACTTTTCCTATAACTACAAACGATGAAATTGATTGTAGTGAAATTAATTTTTTTGTAGTTTTTATAGTTACTCCGAAAATATAATACATTGTGCGGAAACCAAGCAATTTAAGCAAATTTGGGTTTTTTCTTTTTGAAATACGTTTTAAATCGTTTGTAGTTTTTCATACGAAAAAAAATTTTTTTTTTGGTCCACAGGTTTCGGAGATATCGTTAACGCATCTCAAAAAGGCCAAGAACGCAGCAATTTGGAAGCACTAAAAGTACTTTCCCTATAACTACAAACGATGAAATTGATTGTAGTGAAATTCATTTTTTGGTAGTTTTTATAGTTACTTCGAAAATACAATACATTGTGCGGAAACCAAGCAATTTAAGTAAATTTGGGTTTTTCCTTTTTGAAATACGTTTTAAATCGTTTGTAGTTTTTCATACGAAAAAAAAATTTTTTTTGGTCCACAGGTTTCGGAGATATCGCTAACGCATCTCAAAAAACCAAGAACGCAGCAATTTGGAAGCACTAAAAGTACTTTTCCTATAACTACAAACGATGAAATTGATTGTAGTGAAATTAATTTTTTTGTAGTTTTTATAGTTACTCCGAAAATATAATACATTGTGCGGAAACCAAGCAATTTAAGCAAATTTGGGTTTTTTCTTTTTGAAATACGTTTTAAATCGTTTGTAGTTTTTCATACGAAAAAAAATTTTTTTTTTGGTCCACAGGTTTCGGAGATATCGCTAACGCATCGCAAAAAGACCAAGAACGCAGCAATTTGGAAGCACTAAAAGCACTTTCCCTATAACTACAAACGATGAAATTGATTGTAGTGAAATTCATTTTTTTGTAGTTTTTATAGTTACTTCGAAAATATAATACATTGTGCGGAAACCAAGCAATTTAAGTAAATTTGGGTTTTTCCTTTTTGAAATACGTTTTAAATCGTTTGTAGTTTTTTTTTTGGTCCACAGGTTTCGGAGATATCGTTAACGCATCTCAAAAAACCAAGAACGCAGCAATTTGAAGCACTAAACGTACTTTTCCTATAACTACAAACGATGAAATTGATTGTAGTGAAATTCATTTTTTTGTAGTTTTTATAGTTACTCCGAAAATATAATACATTGTGCGGAAACCAAGCAATTTAAGCAAGTTTGGGGTTTTTCTTTTTGAAATACGTTTTAAATCGTTTGTAGTTTTTCATACGAAAAAATCATTTTTTTTTTGTCTACAGGTTTCGGAGATATCGCTAACGCATCTCAAAAAGACCAAGAACGCAGCAATTTGGAAGCACTAAAAGTACTTTCCCTATAACTACAAACGATGAAATTGATTGTAGTGAAATTCATTTTTTTTTAGTTTTTATAGTTACTTCGAAAATATAATACATTGTGCGGAAACCAAGCAATTTAAGTACATTTGGGTTTTTCCTTTTTGAAATACGTTTTAAATCGTTTGTAGTTTTTCATACGAAAAAAACATTTTTTTTTGGTCCACAGGTTTGGAGATATCGCTAACGCATCTCAAAAAAACCAAGAACGCAGCAATTTGGAAGCACTAAAAGTACTTTCCCTATAACTACAAACGATGAAATTGATTGCAGTGAAATTCATTTTTTTGTCGTTTTTATAGTTACTCCGAAAATATAATACATTGTGCGGAAACCAAGCAATTTAAGTAAATTTGGGTTTTTTCTTTTTAAAATACGTTTTAAATCGTTTGTAGTTTTTCGTACGAAAAAAAAAACAATTTTTTTTGGTCCACAGGTTCGGAGATATCGCTAACGCATCTCAAAAAACCAAGAACGCAGCAATTTGGAAGCACTAACAGTACTTTTCCTATAACTACAAACGATGAAATTGATTGCAGTGAAATTAATTTTTTTGTAGTTTATATAGTTACTCCGAAAATATAATACATTGTGCGGAAACCAAGCAATTTAAGCAAATTTGGGTTTTTCCTTTTTAAATACATTTTAAATCGTTTGTAGTTTTTCATACGAAAAAAAAAATTTTTGTTTGGTCTACAGGTTTCGGAGATATCGCTAACGCATCTCAAAAAAACCAAGAACGCAGCAATTTGGAAGCACTAAAAGTACTTTTCCTATAACTACAAACGATGAAATTGATTGTAGTGAAACTTATTTTTTTGTAGTTTTTATAGTTACTCCGAAAATATAATAAATTGTGCGGAAACCAAGCAATTTAAGTAAATTTGGGTTTTTTCTTTTTGAAATACGTTTTAGATCGTTTGAAGTTTTTCATACGAAAAAAAAAATTTTTTTTTTGGTCCACAGGTTTCGGAGATATCGCTAACGCATCTCAAAAAAACCAAGAACGCAGCAATTTGGAAGCACTAAAAGTACTTTTCTTATAACTACAAACGATGAAATTGATTGTAGTGAAATTCATTTTTTTGTAGTTTTTATAGTTACTCCGAAAATATAATACATTGTGCGGAAACCAAGCAGTTTAAGCAAATTTGGGCTTTTTCTTTTTGAAAAACGTTTTAAATCGTTTGTAGTTTTTCATACGAAAAAAAATTTTTTTTTAGTCCACAGGTTTCGGAGATATCGCTAACGCATCTCAAAAAAACCAAGAACGCAGCAATTTGGAAGCACTAAAAGTACTTTTCCTATAACTGCATACGATGGAATTGATTGCAGTGAAATTCTTTTTTTTTTTTTTGTAGTTTTTATAGTTACTCCGAAAATATAATACATTGTGCGGAAACCAAGCAATTTAAGCAAATTAGGGTTTTTTCTTTTTGAAATACGTTTTAAATCGTTTGCAATTTTTCATACGAAAAAAAAATTTTTTTTTAGTCCACGGGTTTCGGAGATATCGCAAACGCATCTCAAAAAAACCAAGAACGCAGCAATTTGGAAGCACTAAAAGTACTTTTCCTATAACTACATACGATGAAATTGATTGCAGTGAAATTTCTTTTTTTTTTGTAGTTTTTATAGTTACTCCGAAAATATAATACATTGTGCGGAAACCAAGCAATTTAAGCAAATTTGGGTTTTTTCTTTTTGAAATACGTTTTAAATCGTTTGTAGTTTTTCATGCGAAAAAAAAAATTTTTTTTTGGTCCACAGGTTTCGGAGATATCGCTAACGCATCTCAAAAAAACCAAGAAAGCAGCAATTTGGAAGCAGTAAAAGTACCTTTCCTATAACTACAAACGATGAAATTGATTGTAGTGAAATTCATTTTTTTGTAGTTTTTATAGTTACTCCGAAAATATAATACATTGGGCGGAAACCAAGCACTTTAAGCAAATTTGGGTTTTTTTCTTTTTGAAATACGTTTTAAATCGTTTGTAGTTTTTCATACGTAGAAAAGAATTTTTTTTTGGTCCACAGGTTTCGGAGATATCGCTAACGCATCTCAAAAAAACCAAGAACTCAGCAATTTGGAAGCACTAAAAGTACTTTTCCTATAACTACAAACGATGAAATTGATTGTAGTGAAATTCATTTTTTTGTAGTTTTTATAGTTACCCCGAAAATATAATACATTGGGCGGAAACCAAGCAATTTAAGCAAATTTGGGTTTTTTCTTTTTGAAATACGTTTTAAATTGTTTGTAGTTTTTCATACGTAAAAAATTTTTTTTGGTCCACAGGTTTCGGAGATATCGCTAACGCATCTCAAAAAACCAAGAACGCAGCAATTTGGAAGCACTAAAAGTACTTTTCCTATAACTACAAACGATGAAATTGATTGTAGTGAAATTAATTTTTTTGTAGTTTTTATAGTTACTCCGAAAATATAATACATTGTGCGGAAACCAAGCAATTTAAGCAAATTTGGGGTTTTTCTTTTTGAAATACGTTTTGAATCGTTTGTAGTTTTTCATACGAAAAAAAATTTTTTTTTGGTCCACAGGTTTCGGAGATATCGCTAACGCATCGCAAAAAGACCAAGAACGCAGCAATTTGGAAGCACTAAAAGTACTTTCCCTATAACTACAAACGATGAAATTGATTGTAGTGAAATTCATTTTTTTGTAGTTTTTATAGTTACTTCGAAAATATAATACATTGTGCGGAAACCAAGCAATTTAAGTAAATTTGGGTTTTTCCTTTTTGAAATACGTTTTAAATCGTTTGTTGTTTTTTTTTTGGTCCACAGGTTTCGGAGATATCGTTAGCGCATCTCAAAAACCAAGAACGCAGCAATTTGAAGCACTAAACGTACTTTTCCTATAACTACAAACGATGAAATTGATTGTACTGAAATTCATTTTTTTGTAGTTTTTATAGTTACTCCGAAAATATAATACATTGTGCGGAAACCAAGCAATTTAAGCAAATTTGGGGTTTTTCTTTTTGAAATACGTTTTAAATCGTTTGTAGTTTTTCATACGAAAAAAACATTTTTTTTTGGTCTACAGGTTTCGGAGATATCGCTAACGCATCTCAAAAAGACCAAGAACGCAGCAATTTGGAAGCACTAAAAGTACTTTCCCTATAACTACAAACGATGAAATTGATTGTAGTGAAATTCATTTTTTTGTAGTTTTTATAGTTACTTCGAAAATATAATACATTGTGCGGAAACCAAGCAATTTAAGTACATTTGGGTTTTTCCTTTTTGAAATACGTTTTAAATCGTTTGTAGTTTTTCATACGAAAAAAACATTTTTTTTTGGTCCACAGGTTTGGAGATATCGCTAACGCATCTCAAAAAAACCAAGAACGCAGCAATTTGGAAGCACTAAAAGTACTTTCCCTATAACTACAAACGATGAAATTGATTGCAGTGAAATTCATTTTTTTGTAGTTTTTATAGTTACTCCGAAAATATAATACATTGTGCGGAAACCAAGCAATTTAAGTAAATTTGGGTTTTTTCTTTTTAAAATACGTTTTAAATCGTTTGTAGTTTTTCGTACGAAAAAAAAAACAATTTTTTTGGTCCACAGGTTCGGAGATATCGCTAACGCATCTCAAAAAACAAAGAACGCAGCAATTTGGAACCACTAACAGTACTTTTCCTATAACTACAAACGATGAAATTGATTGCAGTGAAATTAATTTTTTTGTAGTTTATATAGTTACTCCGAAAATATAATACATTGTGCGGAAACCAAGCAATTTAAGCAAATTTGGGTTTTTCCTTTTTAAATACATTTTAAATCGTTTGTAGTTTTTCATACGAAAAAAAAAAATTTTGTTTGGTCCACATGTTTCGGAGATATCGCTAACGCATCTCAAAAAAACCAAGGACGCAGCAATTTGGAAGCACTAAAAGTACTTTTCCTATAACTACAAACGATGAAATTGATTGTAGTGAAACTTATTTTTTTGTAGTTTTTATAGTTACTCCGAAAATATAATAAATTGTGCGGAAACCAAGCAATTTAAGTAAATTTGGGTTTTTTCTTTTTGAAATACGTTTTAGATCGTTTGAAGTTTTTCATACGAAAAAAAAATTTTTTTTTTGGTCCACAGGTTTCGGAGATATCGCTAACGCATCTCAAAAAAACCAAGAACGCAGCAATTTGGAAGCACTAAAAGTACTTTTCTTATAACTACAAACGATGAAATTGATTGTAGTGAAATTCATTTTTTTGTAGTTTTTATAGTTACTCCGAAAATATAATACATTGTGCGGAAACCAAGCAGTTTAAGCAAATTTGGGCTTTTTCTTTTTGAAATACGTTTTAAATCGTTTGTAGTTTTTCATACGAAAAAAAAAATTTTTTTTAGTCCACAGGTTTCGGAGATATCGCTAACGCATCTCAAAAAAACCAAGAACGCAGCAATTTGGAAGCACTAAAAGTACTTTTCCTATAACTACATACGATGGAATTGATTGCAGTGAAATTCTTTTTTTTTTTTTGTAGTTTTTATAGTTACTCCGAAAATATAATACATTGTGCGGAAACCAAGCAATTTAAGCAAATTAGGGTTTTTTCTTTTTGAAATACGTTTTAAATCCTTTGCAGTTTTTCATACGAAAAAAAAATTTTTTTTTAGTCCACGGGTTTCGGAGATATCGCAAACGCATCTCAAAAAAACCAAGAACGCAGCAATTTGGAAGCACTAAAAGTACTTTTCCTATAACTACCTACGATGAAATTGATTGCAGTGAAATTTCTTTTTTTTTTGTAGTTTTTATAGTTACTCCGAAAATATAATACATTGTGCGGAAACCAAGCAATTTAAGCAAATTTGGGTTTTTTCTTTTTGAAATACGTTTTAAATCGTTTGTAGTTTTTCATACGAAAAAAAAATTTTTTTTTTGGTCCACAGGTTTCGGAGATATCGCTAACGCATCTCAAAAAAACCAAGAACGCAGCAATTTGGAAGCAGTAAAAGTACCTTTCCTATAACTACAAACGATGAAATTGATTGTAGTGAAATTCATTTTTTTGTAGTTTTTATAGTTACTCCGAAAATATAATACATTGGGCGGAAACCAAGCACTTTAAGCAAATTTGGGTTTTTTTCTTTTTGAAATACGTTTTAAATCGTTTGTAGTTTTTCATACGTAGAAAATAATTTTTTTTTGGTCCACAGGTTTCGGAGATATCGCTAACGCATCTCAAAAAAACCAAGAACTCAGCAATTTGGAAGCACTAAAAGTACTTTTCCTATAACTACAAACGATGAAATTGATTGTAGTGAAATTCATTTTTTTGTAGTTTTTATAGTTACCCCGAAAATATAATACATTGGGCGGAAACCAAGCAATTTAAGCAAATTTGGGTTTTTTCTTTTTGAAATACGTTTTAAATCGTTTGTAGTTTTTCATACGTAAAAAATTTTTTTTGGTCCACAGGTTTCGGAGATATCGCTAACGCATCTCAAAAAACCAAGAACGCAGCAATTTGGAAGCACTAAAAGTACTTTTCCTATAACTACAAACGATGAAATTGATTGTAGTGAAATTAATTTTTTTGTAGTTTTTATAGTTACTCCGAATATATAATACATTGTGCGGAAACCAAGCAATTTAAGCAAATTTGGGTTTTTTCTTTTTGAAATACGTTTTAAATCGTTTGTAGTTTTTCATACGAAAAAAAATTTTTTTTTGGTCCACAGGTTTCGGAGATATCGCTAACGCATCGCAAAAAGACCAAGAACGCAGCAATTTGGAAGCACTAAAAGTACTTTCCCTATAACTACAAACGATGAAATTGATTGTAGTGAAATTCATTTTTTTGTAGTTTTTATAGTTACTTCGAAAATATAATACATTGTGCGGAAACCAAGCAATTTAAGTAAATTTGGGTTTTTCCTTTTTGAAATACGTTTTAAATCGTTTGTAGTTTTTTTTTGGTCCACAGGTTTCGGAGATATCGTTAACGCATCTCAAAAACCAAGAACGCAGCAATTTGAAGCACTAAACGTACTTTTCCTATAACTACAAACGATGAAATTGATTGCAGTGAAATTCATTTTTTTGTAGTTTTTATAGTTACTCCGAAAATATAATACATTTTGCGGAAACCAAGCAATTTAAGCAAATTTGGGGTTTTTCTTTTTGAAATACGTTTTAAATCGTTTGTAGTTTTTCATACGAAAAAAACATTTTTTTTTTTGGTCTACAGGTTTCGGAGATATCGCTAACGCATCTCAAAAAGACCAAGAACGCAGCAATTTGGAAGCACTAAAAGTACTTTCCCTATAACTACAAACGATGAAATTGATTGTAGTGAAATTCATTTTTTTGTAGTTTTTATAGTTACTTCGAAAATATAATACATTGTGCGGAAACCAAGCAATTTAAGTACATTTGGGTTTTTCCTTTTTGAAATACGTTTTAAATCGTTTGTAGTTTTTCATACGAAAAAAACATTTTTTTTTGGTCCACAGGTTTGGAGATATCGCTAACGCATCTCAAAAAAACCAAGAACGCAGCAATTTGGAAGCACTAAAAGTACTTTCCCTATAACTACAAACGATGAAATTGATTGCAGTGAAATTCATTTTTTTGTAGTTTTTATAGTTACTCCGAAAATATAATACATTGTGCGGAAACCAAGCAATTTAAGTAAATTTGGGTTTTTTCTTTTTAAAATACGTTTTAAATCGTTTGTAGTTTTTCGTACGAAAAAAAAAACAATTTTTTTGGTCCACAGGTTCGGAGATATCGCTAACGCATCTCAAAAAACCAAGAACGCAGCAATTTGGAAGCACTAACAGTACTTTTCCTATAACTACAAACGATGAAATTGATTGCAGTGAAATTAATTTTTTTGTAGTTTATATAGTTACTCCGAAAATATAATACATTGTGCGGAAACCAAGCAATTTAAGCAAATTTGGGTTTTTCCTTTTTAAATACATTTTAAATCGTTTGTAGTTTTTCATACGAAAAAAAAATTTTTGTTTGGTCCACATGTTTCGGAGATATCGCTAACGCATCTCAAAAAAACCAAGAACGCAGCAATTTGGAAGCACTAAAAGTACTTTTCCTATAACTACAAACGATGAAATTGATTGTAGTGAAACTTATTTTTTTGTAGTTTTTATAGTTACTCCGAAAATATAATAAATTGTGCGGAAACCAAGCAATTTAAGTAAATTTGGGTTTTTTCTTTTTGAAATACGTTTTAGATCGTTTGAAGTTTTTCATACGAAAAAAAAATTTTTTTTTTGGTCCACAGGTTTCGGAGATATCGCTAACGCATCTCAAAAAAACCAAGAACGCAGCAATTTGGAAGCACTAAAAGTACTTTTCTTATAACTACAAACGATGAAATTGATTGTAGTGAAATTCATTTTTTTGTAGTTTTTATAGTTACTCCGAAAATATAATACATTGTGCGGAAACCAAGCAGTTTAAGCAAATTTGGGCTTTTTCTTTTTGAAATACGTTTTAAATCGTTTGTAGTTTTTCATACGAAAAAAAAATTTTTTTTTAGTCCACAGGTTTCGGAGATATCGCTAACGCATCTCAAAAAAACCAAGAACGCAGCAATTTGGAAGCACTAAAAGTACTTTTCCTATAACTACATACGATGGAATTGATTGCAGTGAAATTCTTTTTTTTTTTTTGTAGTTTTTATAGTTACTCCGAAAATATAATACATTGTGCGGAAACCAAGCAATTTAAGCAAATTAGGGTTTTTTCTTTTTGAAATACGTTTTAAATTATTTGCAGTTTTTCATACGAAAAAAAATTTTTTTTTAGTCCACGGGTTTCGGAGATATCGCAAACGCATCTCAAAAAAACCAAGAACGCAGCAATTTGGAAGCACTAAAAGTACTTTTCCTATAACTACATACGATGAAATTGATTGCAGTGAAATTTCTTTTTTTTTTGTAGTTTTTATAGTTACTCCGAAAATATAATACATTGTGCGGAAACCAAGCAATTTAAGCAAATTTGGGTTTTTTCTTTTTGAAATACGTTTTAAATCGTTTGTAGTTTTTCATACGAAAAAAAAATTTTTTTTGGTCCACAGGTTTCGGAGATATCGCTAACGCATCTCAAAAAAACCAAGAACGCAGCAATTTGGAAGCAGTAAAAGTACCTTTCCTATAACTACAAACGATGAAATTGATTGTAGTGAAATTCATTTTTTTGTAGTTTTTATAGTTACTCCGAAAATATAATACATTGGGCGGAAACCAAGCACTTTAAGCAAATTTGGGTTTTTTTCTTTTTGAAATACGTTTTAAATCGTTTGTAGTTTTTCATACGTAGAAAAGAATTTTTTTTTTGGTCCACAGGTTTCGGAGATATCGCTAACGCATCTCAAAAAAACCAAGAACTCAGCAATTTGGAAGCACTAAAAGTACTTTTCCTATAACTACAAACGATGAAATTGATTGTAGTGAAATTCATTTTTTTGTAGTTTTTAAAGTTACCCCGAAAATATAATACATTGGGCGGAAACCAAGCAATTTAAGCAAATTTGGGTTTTTTCTTTTTGAAATACGTTTTAAATCGTTTGTAGTTTTTCATACGTAAAAAATTTTTTTTTGGTCCACAGGTTTCGCAGATATCGCTAACGCATCTCAAAAAAACCAAGAACGCAGCAATTTGGAAGCACTAAAAGTACTTTCCCTATAACTACAAGTGATGAAATTGATTGTAGTGAAATTCATTTTTTTGTAGTTTTTATAGTTACTCCGAAAATATAATACATTGTGCGGAAACCAAGCAATTAAACAAATTTGGGTTTTTTTTTTGAAATACGTTTTAAATCGTTTGTAGTTTTTCATACGTAGAAAATAATTTTTTTTTGGTCCACAGGTTTCGGAGATATCGCTAACGCATCTCAAAAAAACGAAGAACGCAGCAATTTGGAAGCACTAAAAGTACTTTCCCTATAACTACAAGTGATGAAATTGATTGTAGTGAAATTTATTTTTTTGTAGTTTTTATAGTTACTCCGAAAATATAATACATTGTGCGGAAACCAAGCAATTTAAGCAAATTTGGGTTTTTTTTTTGAAATACGTTTTAAATCGTTTGTAGTTTTTCATACGTAGAAAAAATTTTTTTTTTGGTCCAGAGGTTTCGGAGATATCGCTAACGCATCTCAAAAAAACCAAGAACGCTGCAATTCGGAAGCACTAAAAGTACTTTTCCTATAACTACAAACGATGAAATTGATTGTAGTGAAATTCATTTTTTTGTAGTTTTTATAGTTACCCCGAAAATATAATACATTGGGCGGAAACCAAGCAATTTAAGCAAATTTGGGTTTTTTCTTTTTGAAATACGTTTTAAATCGTTTGTAGTTTTTCATACGTAAAAAAATTTTTTTTTGGTCCACAGGTTTCGGAGATATCGCTAACGCATCTCAAAAAAACCAAGAACGCAGCAATTTGGAAGCACTAAAAGTACTTTCCCTATAACTACAAGTGATGAAATTGATTGTAGTGAAATTCATTTTTTTGTAGTTTTTATAGTTACTCCGAAAATATAACACATTGAGCGGAAACCAAGCAATTTAAGCAAATTTGGGTTTTTTTTTTGAAATACGTATTAAATCGTTTGTAGTTTTTCATACGAAAAACAAATTTTTTTTTGGTCTACAGGTTTCGGGGATATCGCTAACGCATCTCAAAAAACCAAGAACGCAGCAATTTGGAAGCACTAAATGTACCTTTCCTATAACTACAAACGATGAAATTGATTGTGGTGAAATTCATTTTTTTGTAGTTTTTATAGTTACTCTGAAAATATAATACATTGTACGGAAACCAAGCAATTTAAGTAAATTTGGGTTTTTTCTTTTTGAAATACGTTTTAAATCGTTTGTAGTTTTTCATACGAAAAAAAAATTTTTTTTGGTCTAGAGGTTTCGGAGATATCGCTAACGCATCTCAAAAAGACCAAGAACGCAGCAATTTGGAAGCACTAAAAGTACTTTTCCTATAACTACAAACGGTGAAATTGATTGTAGTGAAATTCATTTTTTTGTAGTTTTTATAGTTACTCCGAAAATATAATACATTGTGCGGAAACCAAGCAATTTAAGTAAATTTGGGGTTTTTCTTTTAGAAATACGTTTTAAATAGTTTGTAGTTTTTCATACGAAAAAAAATTTTTTTTTGGTCCACAGGTTTCGGAGATATCGCTAACGCATCTCAAAAAACCAAAAACGCAGCAATTTGGAAGCACTGAAAGTATTTTCCTATAACTACAAACGATGAAATTGATTGTAGTGAAATTAATTTTTTTGTAATTTTTATAGTTACTCCGAAAATATAATACATTGTGCGGAAACCAAGCAATTTAAGCAAATTTGGGTTTTTTCTTTTTGAAATACGTTTTAAATCATTTGTAGTTTTTCATACGAAAAACAAATTTTTTTTGGTCCACAGGTTTCGGAGATATCGCTAACGCATCTCAAAAAGACCAAGAACGCAGCAATTTGGAAGCACTAAAAGTACTTTCCCTATAACTACAAACGATGAAATTGATTGTAGTGAAATTCATTTTTTTGTAGTTTTTATAGTTACTTCGAAAATAAAATACATTGTGCGGAAACCAAGCAATTTAAGTAAATTTGGGTTTTTCCTTTTTGAAATACGTTTTAAATCGTTCGTAGTTTTTCATACGAAAAAAAAATTTTTTTTGGTCCACAGGTTTCGGAGATATCGCTAACGCATCTCAAAAAACCAAGAACGCAGCAATTTGGAAGCACTAAATGTACCTTTCCTATAACTACAAACGATGAAATTGATTGTGGTGAAATTCATTTTTTTGTAGTTTTTATAGTTACTCTGAAAATATAACACATTGTGCGGAAACCAAGCAATTTAAGTAAATTTGGGGTTTTTCTTTTAGAAATACGTTTTAAATAGTTTGTAGTTTTTCATACGAAAAAACATTTTTTTTTGGTCCACAGGTTTCGGAGATATCGCTAACGCATCTCAAAAAGACCAAGAACGCAGCAATTTGGAAGCACTAAAAGTACTTTCCCTATAACTACAAACGATGAAATTGATTGTAGTGAAATTCATTTTTTTGTAGTTTTTATAGTTACTTCGAAAATATAATACATTGTGCGGAAACCAAGCAATTTAAGTAAATTTGGGTTTTTCCTTTTTGAAATACGTTTTAAATCGTTTGTAGTTTTTCATACGAAAAAAAAATTTTTTTTGGTCCACAGGTTTCGGAGATATCGCTAACGCATCTCAAAAAACCAAGAACGCAGCAATTTGGAAGCACTAAAAGTACTTTTCCTATAACTACAAACGATGAAATTGATTGTAGTGAAATTCATTTTTTTGTAGTTTTTATAGTTACTCCGAAAATATAATACATTGTGCGGAAACCAAGCAATTTAAGCAAATTTGGGTTTTTTCTTTTTGAAATACGTTTTAAATCGTTTGTAGTTTTTCATACGAAAAAAAATTTTTTTTTGGTCTACAGGTTTCGGAGATATCGCTAACGAATCTCAAAAAGACCAAGAACGCAGCAATTTGGAAGCACTAAAAGTAATTTCCCTATAACTACAAACGATGAAACTGATTGTAGTGCAATTCATTTTTTTGTAGTTTTTATAGTTACTTCGAAAATATAATACATTTTGCGGAAACCAAGCAATTTAAGTAAATTTGGGTTTTTCATTTTTGAAATACGTTTTAAATCGTTTGTAGTTTTTCATACGAAAAAAACATTTTTTTTTGTCCACAGGTTTGGAGATATCGCTAACGCATCTCAAAAAAACCAAGAACGCAGCAATTTGGAAGCACTAAAAGTACTTTTCCTATAACTACAAACGATGAAATTGATTGCAGTGAAATTCATTTTTTTGTAGTTTTTATAGTTACTCCGAAAATATAATACATTGTGCGGAAACCAAGCACTTTAAGTAAATTTGGGTTTTTTCTTTTTAAAATACGTTTTAAATCGTTTGTAGTTTTTCGTACGAAAAAAAAACAATTTTTTTTTGGTCCACAGGTTTCGGAGATATCGCTAACGCATCTCAAAAAACTAAGAACGCAGCAATTTGGAAGCACTAAAAGTACTTTTCCTATAACTACAAACGATGAAATTGATTGTAGTGAAATTCATTTTTTTGTAGTTTATATAGTTACTCCGAAAATATAATACATTTTGCGGAAACCAAGCAATTTAAGCAAATTTGGGTTTTTCCTTTTTGAAATACGTTTTAAATCGTTTGTAGTTTTTCATACGTAAAAAAAAATTTTGTTTGGTCCACAGGTTTCGGAGATATCGCTAACGCATCTCAAAAAAACCAAGAACGCAGCAATTTGGAACCACTAAAAGTACTTTTCCTATAACTACAAACGATGAAATTGATTGTAGTGAAATTCATTTTTTTGTAGTTTTTATAGTTACTCCGAAAATATAATACATTGTGCGAAAACCAAGCAATTTAAGCAAATTTGGGTTTTTTCTTTTTGAAATACTTTTTAAATCGTTTGTAGTTTTTCATACGCAATAAATTTTTTTTTTGCTCCACAGGTTTCGGAGATATCGCTAACGCATCTCAAAAAAACCAAGAACGCAGCAATTTGGAAGCACTGGAAGTACTTTTCCTATAACTACAAACGATGAAATTGATTGTAGTGAAATTAATTTTTTTGTAGTTTTTATAGTTACCCCGAAAATATAATACATTGGGCGGAAACCAAACAATTTAAGCAAATTTGGGTTTTTTCTTTTTGAAATACGTTTTAAATCGCTTGTAGTTTTTCATACGTAAAAAAATTTTTTTTTGGTCCACAGGTTTCGCAGATATCGCTAACGCATCTCAAAAAAACCAAGAACGCAGCAATTTGGAAGCACTAAAAGTACTTTTCTTATAACTACAAACGATGAAATTGATTGTGGTGAAATTCATTTTTTTGTACTTTTTATAGTACCCCGAAAATATAATACATTGTGCGGAAACCAAGCAATTTAAGCAAATTAGGGTTTTTTCTTTTTGAAATACGTTTTAAATCGTTTTTAGTTTTTCATACGAAAAAAAAAATTTTTTTTTGATCCACAGGTTTCGGAGATATCGTTAACGCATCTCAAAAAAACCAAGAACGCAGCAATTTGGAAGCACTAAAAGTACTTTTCTTATAACTACAAACGATGAAATTGATTGTAGTGAAATTCATTTTTTTGTAGTTTTTATAGTTACACCGAAAATATAATACATTGTGCGGAAACCAAGCAATTTAAGCAAATTTGGGTTTTTTCTTTTTGAAATACGTTTTAAATCGTTTGTAGTTTTTCATACGAAAAAAAATTTTTTTTTAGTCCACAGGTTTCGGAGATATCGCTAACGCATCTCAAAAAAACCAAGAACGCAGCAATTTGGAAGCACTAAAAGTACTTTTCCTATAACTACATACGATGAAATTGATTGCAGTGAAATTATTTTTTTTTTTTGTAGTTTTTATAGTTACTCCGAAAATATAATACATTGTGCGGAAACCAAGCAATTTAAGCAAATTAGGGTTTTTTCTTTTTGAAATACGTTTTAAATCGTTTGTAGTTTTTCATACGAAAAAAAATTTTTTTTTAGTCCACGGGTTTCGGAGATATCGCAAACGCATCTCAAAAAAACCAAGAACGCAGCAATTTGGAAGCACTAAAAGTACTTTTCCTATAACTACATACGATAAAATTGATTGCAGTGAAATTTCTTTTTTTTTTTGTAGTTTTTATAGTTACTCCGAAAATATAATACATTGTGCGGAAACCAAGCAATTTAAGCAAATTTGAGTTTTTTCTTTTTGAAATACGTTTTAAATCGTTTGTAGTTTTTCATACGAAAAAAAATTTTTTTTTGGTCCACAGGTTTCGGAGATATCGCTAACGCATCTCAAAAAAACCAAGAACGCAGCAATTTGGAAGCAGTAAAAGTACCTTTCCTATAATTACAAATGATGAAATTGATTGTAGTGAAATTCATTTTTTTGTAGTTTTTATAGTTACTCCGAAAATATAATACATTGGGCGGAAACCAAGCACTTTAAGCAAATTTGGGTTTTTTCTTTTTGAAATACGTTTTAAATCGTTTGTAGTTTTTCATACGTAAAAAAAATTTTTTTTTTGGTCTACAGGTTTCGGAGATATCGCTAACGCATCTCAAAAAAACTAAGAACGCAGCAATTTGGAAGCGCTGAAAGTACTTTTCCTATAACCACAAACGATGAAATTGATTTTAGTGAAATTAATTTTTGTGTAGTTTTTATAGTTACCCCGAAAATATAATACATTGGGCGGAAACCAAACAATTTAAGCAAATTTGGGTTTTTTCTTTTTGAAATACGTTTTAAATCGTTTGTAGTTTTTCATACGCAATAAATTTTTTTTTTTTGCTCCACAGGTTTCGGAGATATCGCTAACGCATCTCAAAAAAACCAAGAACGCAGCAATTTGGAAGCATTAAAAGTACTTTTCCTATAACTACAAACGATGAAACTGATTGTAGTGAAATTCATTTTTTTGTAGTTTTTATAGTTACTCCGAAAATATAATACATTGTGCCAAAACCAAGCAATTTAAGCAAATTTGGGTTTTTTCTTTTTGAAATACGTTTTAAATCGTTTGTAGTTTTTCATACGCAATAAATTTTTTTTTTTTTGCTCCACAGGTTTCGGAGATATCGCTAACGCATCTCAAAAAAACCAAGAACGCAGCAATTTGGAAGCACTAAAAGTACTTTTCCTATAACTACAAACGATGAAATTGATTGTAGTGAAATTAATTTTTTTGTAGTTTTTATAGTTACCCCGAAAATATAATACATTTGGCGGAAACCAAGCAATTTAAGCAAATTTGGGTTTTTTCTTTTTGAAATACGTTTAAAATCGTTTGTAGTTTTTCACACGTAAAAAAATTTTTTTTTGGTCCACAGGTTTCGCAGATATCGCTAACGCATCTCAAAAAAACCAAGAACGCAGAAATTTGGAAGCACTAAAAGTACTTTTCTTATAACTACAAACGATGAAATTGATTGTAGTGAAATTCATTTTTTTGTACTTTTATAGTTACTCCGAAAATATAATACATTGTGCGGAAACCCAGCAATTTAAGCAAATTCGGGTTTTTTCTTTTTGAAATACGTTTTAAATCGTTTTTAGTTTTTCATACGAAAAAAAAAAACTTTTTTTTGGTCCACAGGTTTCGGAGATATCGTTAACGCATCTCAAAAAACCCAAGAACGCAGCAGTTTGGAAGCACTAAAAGTACTTTTCCTATAACTACAAACGATGAAATTGATTGTAGTGAAATTCATTTTTTTGTACTTTTTATAGTTACTCCGAAAATATAATACATTGTGCGGAAAACAAGCAATTTAAGCAAATTTGGAGTTTTTTCTTTTTGAAATACGTTTTAAATCGTTTGAAATTTTTCATACGAAAAAAAAATTTTTTTTTTTGGTCCACAGGTTTCGGAGATATCGCTAACGCATCTCAAAAAAACCAAGAACGCAGCAATTTGGAAGCACTAAAAGTACTTTTCCTATAACTACATACGATGAAATTGATTGCAGTGAAATTCTTTTTTTTTTTTTGTAGTTTTTATAGTTACTCCGAAAATAAAATACATTGTGCGGAAACCAAGCAAATTAAGCAAATTAGGGTTTTTTCTTTTTGAAATACGTTTTAAATCGTTTGTAGTTTTTCTTACGAAAAAAAATTTTTTTTAGTCCACGGGTTTCGGAGATATCGCTAACGCATCTCAAAAAAACCAAGAACGCAGCAATTTGGAAGCATTAAAAGTACTTTTCCTATAATTACATACGATGAAATTGATTGCAGTGAAATTCTTTTTTTTTTTTGTAGTTTTTATAGTTACTCCGGAAATATAATACATTGTGCGGAAACCAAGCAATTTAAGCAAATTTGGGTTTTTTCTTTTTGAAATACGTTTTAAATCGTTTGTAGTTTTTCATACGAAAAAAAAATTTTTTTTTAGTCCACAGGTTTCGGAAATATCGCTAACGCATCTCAAAAAAACCAAGAACGCAGCAATTTGGAAGCACTAAAAGTACTTTTCCTATAACTACATACGATGAAATTGATTGCAGTGAAATTCTTTTTTTTTTTTTGTAGTTTTTATAGTTACTCCGAAAATATAATACATTGTGCGGAAACCAAGCAATTTAAGCAAATTAGGGTTTTTTCTTTTTGAAATACGTTTTAAATCGTTTGTAGTTTTTCATACGAAAAAAAATTTTTTTCTAGTCCACGGGTTTCGGAGATATCGCAAACGCATCTCAAAAAAACCAAGAACGCAGCAATTTGGAAGCACTAAAAGTACTTTTCCTATAACTACATACGATGAAATTGATTGCAGTGAAATTTCTTTTTTTTTTTGTAGTTTTTATAGTTACTCCGAAAATATAATACATTGTGCGGAAACCAAGCAATTTAAGCAAATTTGGGTTTTTTCTTTTTGAAATACGTTTTAAATCGTTTGTAGTTTTTCGTACGAAAAACAAATTTTTTTTTGGTCCACAGGTTTCGGAGATATCGCTAACGCATCTCAAAAAAACCAAGAACGCAGCAATTTGGAAGCAGTAAAAGTACCTTTCCTATAACTACAAACAATGAAATTGATTGTAGTGAAATTCATTTTTTTGTAGTTTTTATAGTTACTCCGAAAATATAATACATTGGGCGGAAACTAAGCACTTTAAGAAATTTGGGTTTTTTCTTTTTGAAATACGTTTTAAATCGATTGTAGTTTTTCATACGTAAAAAAAATTTTTTTTTGGTCCACAGGTTTCGGAGATATCGCTAACGCATCTCAAAAAAACCAAGAACGCAGCAATTTGGAAGCACTAAAAGTACTTTTCCTATAACTACAAACGATGAAATTGATTGTAGTGAAATTAATTTTTTTGCAGTTTTTATAGTTACTCCGAAAATATAATACATTGTCCGAAAACCAAGCAATTTAAGCAAATTTGGGTTTTTTCTTTTTGAAATACGTTTTAAATCGTTTGTAGTTTTTCATACGCAATAAATTTTTTTTTTTTGCTCCACAGGTTTCGGAGATATCGCTAACGCATCTCAAAAATACCAAGAACGTAGCAATTTGGAAGCACTAAAAGTACTTTTCCTATAACTACAAACGATGAAATTGATTGTAGTGAAAATAATTTTTTTGTAGTTTTTATAGTTACCCCGAAAATATAATACATTGTGCGGAAACCAAGCAATTTAAGCAAATTTGGGTTTTTTCTTTTTGAAATACGTTTTAAATCGTTTGTAGTTTTTCATACGTAAAAAAAATTTTTTTTGGTCCACAGGTTTCGCAGATATCGCTAACGCATCTCAAAAAAACCAAGAACGCAGCAATTTCGAAGCACTAAAAGTACTTTCCCTATAACTACAAGTGATGAAATTGATTGTAGTGAAATTCATTTTTTTGTACTTTTTATAGTTACTCCGAAAATATAATACATTGTGCGGAAACCAAGCAATTTAAGCAAATTCGGGTTTTTTCTTTTTGAAATACGTTTTAAATCGTTTTTAGTTTTTCATACGAAAAAAAAACTTTTTTTTGGTCCACAGGTTTCGGAGATATTGTTAACGCATCTCAAAAAACCCAAGAACTCAGCAATTTGGAAGCACTAAAAGTACTTTTCCTATAACTACAAACGATGAAATTGATTGTAGTGAAATTCATTTTTTTGTACTTTTTATAGTTACTCCGAAAATATAATACATTGTGCGGAAAACAAGCAATTTAAGCAAATTTGGGTTTTTTTCTTTTTGAAATACGTTTTAAATCGTTTGTAGTTTTTCATAGGAAAAAAAATTTTTTTGGTCCACAGGTTTCGGAGATATCGCTAACGCATCTCAAAAAAACCAAGAACGCAGCAATTTGGAAGCACTAAAAGTATTGTGAGGACCCCAAAGTCGAGGACTTTGTATCCTCACGACATACACATATCCATACATTTTCTAAAGAACATACGTTTTGAAATAACTGGAAACTTATAATAATATTTGAATTTACCACTTATACAATTTTTATGAAATATACATATGTATACCTTTATGAATTATACTCTAAATACATATATTCGGTTGTACATTGAATTGATAATTATTAAATCGAAGGACAAATTAGACTCGCTCACTTTTGCACGCAAGCAAAGTATTTACATTTTCGCAAACATAAATTTTAAATATAGGATCACCCTAACACGCATTGAATATTTGGAAGGAAGGTAGATACGCACAAAACATAAAAATGCAGCGGTCAACCAACCCTTTGAAATCTCAAAATCCAATACATCGAGCTGCAAATACAACATACATAATAACTTAAGTGAACGGAGATCAGCAGTAAGTCGTCAAAATAAGCGCCGCTACTAATAGAAATTTCGCTATACATATTTACGCACTAGCATACAACACACCAACGCGCGCCATACTACAGAAGGCAGAAGCATTGGGCAAAGCAAAACACAACATTAGAATCAGGTGATCACAAACAAATATACAAACACACAATAGTTATAGCAACGGCTGGAAAGCACGGTATGAGCAAGTACAAAGGCATTGTATTCAATAAGGAGCATTATAGTGCATGGAAATTCATGGGAAGGAAATATTCACCGGAATAACAGTTGTTTTATATTGTTAATACTATTAGTTAAAAGTTGTTGTTATAAAATAACCGTTTGCCTGCGTGCAAAAATTAGTATATAAGGGCGACGAGTTCGCGTTGAAATTCAGAGATTAGGAGACAGGCACACGAGTCGGTAGGTTTAATCACTACCGACCAAGAGTACAACTGAAGGTTTTTCACTTCATTTGTACTAAAAGTATACTCGTCTGGAGGCTTTATTTCTCCATTCGACCGCAGAGGTTGGCCGAGGGCTTTATTACCTTAGTCACCTCTTACAAAGCAAGGGAATCAGCTAGGATTAGAAATAGAATTTTTATTAAATAAATACTTTTGTAACGTTTTATAAAAAATAAACAGGGTTATTATTCTAGAAGGACCGGTAGGAATTTCTACTTTCAGGAACCCTGGACGGACTGGGGCTAACCCCGGCAAAGTCAAAGGAAAAGTCCGTCACATTTTGGCGCCCGAGAAGGTTAAACAAATCAAATTTTAAGATATACTTTCAGAGCATCAGAAACGAAGAGGGAAACAAGATCCACACACTACTGGGTTAATACGACGAGGATATAAAGCAAAACAATGGTAAAGGTATCGTGGATATACTATCTCACTCGAGAGGATCTGGTAGCCTACAGCACGGAATTTGGGATAGAGGATGGCGGAACGGTTGACGAACTAAGAAAACGATTAGCGGCATTCATCCAAGAGGAGAAGGATAACGAGAACTTACGGGATAGATTCACAGAGTTGGCGATTCGGCATGTGCGGTTAACAAATCCACAAGCATCTAAGACACACAGCGAACTATATTCACCAAGAAATGATAGGCAGGCAAATGGTGCACCCAATCAATTGGAGGTCGGACAACCAGCGGTACATTTTATTCAGCAGCCTGGTACGTACGCAACGACAAATTATATTCAACAGCCTGGCACATATGCAACGACCATGGACAGAGTAAGGAAGTGGGGATTAAAGTACGACGCAGGCAAAGATCCCCTAGGATTCATCGAAAGAGTGGAGGAGCTAGCAGATGGGTATGAAATCAACCGCAACACAATTCCAAAAGCGCTGCCGGAGTTATTGAAGGACAAAGCGTTGGTATGGTACAGGAATAACAACCGGCATTGGCAGGAGTGGGACGTCTTCAAGAAGGACTTCCTGAAGTTCTTTCTAAGCTCCCGATACTTAGAGCAATTGGAAGATGAAATTCGAATGCGCGTACAACGACAAGGTGAGCTATTTAAAGATTATGTCTTAGTATTACCAGGACTCATGCGTCACGCGGGCTACACCGAGGAGCAGAAACTAACCCGCATCTACAGAAACTCGCGCAGAGGGTACCAACTATATATAAAGCGAAGCGAGGTCAGCAATCTTGAGGAGCTGGTAAGTTTAGCTCAAAACTATGAAAATATTACTCCTGACAGGGAACCAATGCGACCAACCACAAGGCCATTCATACCACGGCGTCAAGAAGGTCAGTACCAGTGTCTCCAGGCAGAACAAAGACAGGAGGAGCGAGTAGAAGTCCAACAACAGCAGAGGTCAGAGCCACAACGAGAATATGTAGATACAAGAACGGCCTGCAGACGATGCGGAAGAGGCGGTCACTTTTCATACGGGTGCCGAGGCATAAGGAGAAAATTTTGCTGGACATGTGGTAAGATAGGCGTGCTCACTCGTGATTGTTGTAAGAAACCACAGGGAAATGACCAGAGACCACATTGGAACCGAGGGATGGGATCTTCGGAGCGACGAGGAGCTTTATAAGTGATGCAATGGCGAGAAGATTAAAAACTGGCAATTTCAAGGAAGTAAAGACGCGAGTAAGAATGGGCGACGGCAGAGCAATAATAGTCAAAGAAGCGGTAGATGCAGAATTAAGAATGGGTGATAAAGTACAGAGGAACGAGATGCTAATCCTACAGGGACTGAGCGATGAGGTGGTAATTGGCACGGACTATCTGGCGAAGGTAAACTTTGAGATGAGATGCGGTGGTCAAGAAATAACGTTGAGAGTAGACGAACGGAAGCAAGAGGTAGTGACATGTACAACTATGGTCGAAACAAATAGCGAAGATTTCAAGGAACACAACCCAATGGCGGCGATTGCAACTAGCAAGACAGAAGATGCGGTGAGTAAATTTCTGAGCCAAGAATTACAGGTATTTGCAAAGATGTCAGGAGTATCCAACGTGGCCACACACAAAATAGTTATGAGGGACGACCGTCCAATTAAGCAAAGGTACTATCCGAAGAATCCGAAAATGCAAGAAATTATCAACAAGGAAGTCGACGAGCTGATCGAAAAAGGTTGCATCGAACCATCGAATAGCCCGCACAGCGCACCCATAGTTCTGGCAAAGAAGAAGAATGGCAAGTGGAGACTCTGCATAGACTACCGTCAACTAAACGCAAGATCAGTACCAGACGCATACCCTTTACCACGTATACAACATATCTTGGACAAATTACGAAGCGCGAGATTTTTCAGTAGCCTCGACTTGAAAAATTGATATTGGCAAATCCCTATGGAAGCAAGCAGCAAGCAATACACCGCATTCACAGTACCTGGGCGTGGACTATACCAACGGTGGGTAATACCATTTGGCTTGCACTCAGCCCCAGCAACTTTCCAAAGAGCACTTGATCGTGTCATAGGACCAGAATACGCGTTTGCTTATCTTGACGATATTATCATTACAAGCAAAACATTGGAAGAGCACATTGCACATTTAACTGAAGTATTTCGAAGCTGCATAGAGCGAACCTGAGGATAAACCCGGAAAAATGTGAGTATTTTAAGAAAAGGTTAAAATATCTAGGTCATGTCGTTAGCGAGGAAGGCATCCATACCGACCAAGACAAGATAGCAGCCATCAAAGAACTGGAACCGCCGAAGAATATACGAGAGTAACGACGTTTTCTAGGAGTTGTGTCATGGTATAGAAGATTCGAGCCGGATTTTTCACAAGTGTCACACCCGTTAACATCGATGCTCAAGAAAGGTAGTAAGTGGAGGTGGTCTGAAAAGCAACAATCAGCATTCGAAGCACTTAAGGCAGCACTGACGCAGGCACCGGTACTCGCTTGTCCAGATTTTTCGAGGAAGTTTAGTTTACAGACGGATGCAAGTGATTTTGGTCTTGGTGCAGTACTTACGCAAGGTTCAGGCGACGAAGAGCGAGTAATAGCATACGCAAGCCGCAGGTTAAACAAGGCAGAGATGAACTACTCACCGACAGAAAAGGAGTGTTTGGCAATAGTCTGGGCAATACGAAAGATGAGGCCATACGTAGAAGGATACACGTTTACAGTAATAACAGATCACCTAGCGTTGAAAGGGTTGAATGCGATAGAGAATCCGACTGGTCGGATTGCGAGATGGGCGCTGGAACTACAGCAATACTCATTTGACGTACAGTATCGAAAAGGAAAGTTGAACGTGGTGGCAGATGCATCATCAAAGCAACCGATGGACGAGCAGTTGGGTACGTTGACGGTGGATGACGGAAAAGCTGAGTGTAAGTGGCTTAAAGCAAAGATGGAAGATGTAAGAAAGGCACCGGAGAAATTCCCAGAGTACGTTATCGAGGATGGAAAGTTGTACCGACGCATAGGAAGTTAGGTGGATAGCGAAGATGCAGTGCCATTGAAGCTATGTGTGCCGACTCCACAGAGACGCAGATTGCTAGAGGAGATTCACGACACACCGTGCGCAGGGCATATGGGCAGCCGAAAATCGATAGCAAAAGCAACAACACGTTATTACTGGCCAGGAATGTTCAGGGATATAAGGAAGTACGTACTGCAGTGTCACACATGTCAAATATACAAACCGAGTCAACAGCCAGCCGCGGGTAAGATGCTAACGAAGATTTCAAAGGAGCCTTGGGCAACAGTCTGTGCAGACTTTGTTGGTCCAATGCCACGATCTAAGCATGGGAACACGATGGCATTAGTCTTCCTAGACAAAATTTCAAAATGAGTAGAGGTAGTACCAATCAGAAAGGCAACGACAGAATGTTTAATAAGAGGATTTCGAGAGAGAATTTTGGCACGGTTCGGCGTCCTAAAGTATTTATTACGGACAATGGAGCACAGTTTATCAGCAGAAATTTTAAGAGATTTTTAGAGGAACTTGGCGTGAAACACCAATTAACGGCACCGTACACACCACAGGAGAACCCGACAGAGAGGGCAAACAGGAACATCAAGAGGATGATATCACAATTTTTGGGAAAAGAGCAGAAGACATGGGATGAGTTGTTACCAGAGATAACGCTGGCATTGAATACAAGTGTATGTGAATCGACAGGTTACAGTCCAGCATACATAGTACAAGGGAGGTAACCGAGAATCCCCAACAGCCTATACGATGAGCAGACATTTGGTACAGGTGAGAAATTAGCGAACCAAGGAGAGAAGTCAACGAGGATGAAAGAAATATTCGAGATGGTACGACGGAAGCAAGAGACAGCATCTATGGAGCAAGCGAACTATTGCCACTTAAGACGAAGGCAATGGCGACCGGCGATAGGCGACCTAGTGCTGGTAAAGGAACATCAGCTGTCAAAAGCGGCGGATAACTTTGCAGCCAAACTAGCGCCCAGGTACAGTGGACCTCACCGGGTAACGAACTTTGTGTCCCCAGTGATCGTAGAGCTAGACAAAGTTTTCAGAGGAAGGAGGAGGACAGCCCACCTAAGTGAGCCGAAATCATACCACGCAGCCGACAACAACGAATCCAGGAGGCAAAGTCAAAAACAGAGATACAAGAAGGACGCTAGTGAAGATCAAACCGCGTCAACATCGTCAAATCAAACAGCAAATAACAATCACGAGGAACAGCAACAGAGAGAGAACAGCGAGGTAGCTATTTGCGGTACGCTCACACGAGTCAGCGAAGAGACCGAGAGACAACACGGAGAGAACCAAGGTACAAGTCAACAGCTGATGGCATACAGAGACGGTAAAGTACAAAACATTGCGGAGAATCAGGTACGAATATTTCCAGAAAACAAATTACAGATCGCCAGAGAACCGGCACATGGATCAAGATTACACCTGGGAAGGCAGTTCGCTATGGCAGGCTTAAACGAACACACACCCCGAGACAACTGCGGAAATACAGACAATTTTGTAAGATTATACTTCAATCCGGATGAAATCGGTAATAATGGACACGCCCAACCGAGACAGTGTAAAATCATACACGAAGAAATTTCATATCAAGAAGTACCCGGAAGTCGAATCAACCACTAAAAGCTCGGTAAACTCTAACCACAATTAAATAAACATCCCATAAATATACTCTTTAACTATGCGCATGATATACCACGTTTTTTTAAAATCCACCATACATGGCGGGAACACCCTTAGGAAAATCCACCAGTTTTTCATTTATTTTTTAGACTGGCATCACACATACGGCCGACGGGAAGGGCAGCGAAACGCCAACAACCAACAACAAATCCACAAGCATCTAAGACACACAGCGAACTATATTCACCAAGAAATGATAGGCAGGCAAATGGTGCACCCAATCAATTGGAGGTCGGACAACCACCGGTACATTTTATTCAGCAGCCTGGTACGTACGCAACGACAAATTATATTCAACAGCCTGGCACATATGCAACGACCATGGACAGAGTAAGGAAGTGGGGATTAAAGTACGACGCAGGCAAAGATCCCCTAGGATTCATCGAAAGAGTGGAGGAGCTAGCAGATGGGTATGAAATCAACCGCAACACAATTCCAAAAGCGCTGCCGGAGTTATTGAAGGACAAAGCGTTGGTATGGTACAGGAATAACAACCGGCATTGGCAGGAGTGGGACGTCTTCAAGAAGGACTTCCTGAAGTTCTTTCTAAGCTCCCGATACTTAGAGCAATTGGAAGATGAAATTCGAATGCGCGTACAACGACAAGGTGAGCTATTTAAAGATTATGTCTTAGTATTACCAGGACTCATGCGTCACGCGGGCTACACCGAGGAGCAGAAACTAACCCGCATCTACAGAAACTCGCGCAGAGAGTACCAACTATATATAAAGCGAAGCGAGGTCAGCAATCTTGAGGAGCTGGTAAGTTTAGCTCAAAACTATGAAAATATTACTCCTGACAGGGAACCAATGCGACCAACCACAAGGCCATTCATACCACGGCGTCAAGAAGGTCAGTACCAGTGTCTCCAGGCAGAACAAAGACAGGAGGAGCGAGTAGAAGTCCAACAACAGCAGAGGTCAGAGCCACAACGAGAATATGTAGATACAAGAACGGCCTGCAGACGATGCGGAAGAGGCGGTCACTTTTCATACGGGTGCCGAGGCATAAGGAGAAAATTTTGCTGGACATGTGGTAAGATAGGCGTGCTCACTCGTGATTGTTGTAAGAAACCACAGGGAAACGACCAGAGACCACATTGGAACCGAGGGATGGGATCTTCGGAGCGACGAGGAGCTTTATAAGTGATGCAATGGCGAGAAGATTAAAAACTGGCAATTTCAAGGAAGTAAAGACGCGAGTAAGAATGGGCGACGGCAGAGCAATAATAGTCAAAGAAGCGGTAGATGCAGAATTAAGAATGGGTGATAAAGTACAGAGGAACGAGATGCTAATCCTACAGGGACTGAGCGATGAGGTGGTAATTGGCACGGACTATCTGGCGAAGGTAAACTTTGAGATGAGATGCGGTGGTCAAGAAATAACGTTGAGAGTAGACGAACGGAAGCAAGAGGTAGTGACATGTACAACTATGGTCGAAACAAATAGCGAAAATTTCAAGGAACACAACCCAATGGCGGCGATTGCAACTAGCAAGACAGAAGATGCGGTGAGTAAATTTCTGAGCCAAGAATTACAGGTATTTGCAAAGATGTCAGGAGTATCCAACGTGGCCACACACAAAATAGTTATGAGGGACGACCGTCCAATTAAGCAAAGGTACTATCCGAAGAATCCGAAAATTCAAGAAATTATCAACAAGGAAGTCGACGAGCTGATCGAAAATGGTTGCATCGAACCATCGAATAGCCCGCACAGCGCACCCATAGTTCTGGCAAAGAAGAAGAATGGCAAGTGGAGACTCTGCGTAGACTGCAGTCAACTAAACGCAAGATCAGTACCAGACGCATACCCTTTACCACGTATACAACATATCTTGGACAAATTACGAAGTGCGAGATTTATCAGTAGCCTCGACTTGAAAAATTGATATTGGCAAATCCCTATGGAAGCAAGCAGCAAGCAATACACCGTATTCACAGTACCTGGGCGTGGACTATACCAACGGAGGGTAATACCATTTGGCTTGCACTCAGCCCCAGCAACTTTCCAAAGAGCACTTGATCGTGTCATAGGACCAGAATACGCGTTTGCTTATCTTGACGATATTATCATTACAAGCAAAACATTGGAAGAGCACATTGCACATTTAACTGAAGTATTTCGAAGCTGCATAGAGCGAACCTGAGGATAAACCCGGAAAAATGTGAGTTTTTTAAGAAAAGGTTAAAATATCTAGGTCATGTCGTTAGCGAGGAAGGCATCCATACCGACCAAGACAAGATAGCAGCCATCAAAGAACTGGAACCGCCGAAGAATATACGAGAGTTACGACGTTTTTTAGGAGTTGTGTCTTGGTATAGAAGATTCGAGGCGGATTTTTTCACAAGTGTCACACCCGTTAACATCGATGCTCAAGAAAGGTAGTAAGTGGAGGTGGTCTGAAGAGCAACAATCAGCATTCGAAGCATTTAAGGCAGCACTGACGCAGGCACCGCTACTCGCTTGTCCAGATTTTTCGAGGAAGTTTAGTTTACAGACGGATGCAAGTGATTTTGGTCTTGGTGCAGTACTTACGCAAGGTTCAGGCGACGAAGAGCGAGTAATAGCATACGCAAGCCGCAGGTTAAACAAGGCAGAGATGAACTACTCACCGACAGAAAAGGAGTGTTTGGCAATAGTCTGGGCAATACGAAAGATGAGGCCATACGTAGAAGGATACACGTTTACAGTAATAACAGATCACCTAGCGTTGAAATGGTTGAATGCGATAGAGAATCCGACTGGTCGGATTGCGAGATGGGCGCTGGAACTACAGCAATACTCATTTGACGTACAGTATCGAAAAGGAAAGTTGAACGTGGTGGCAGATGCATCATCAAGGCAACCGATGGACGAGCAGTTGGGTACGTTGACGGTGGATGACGGAAAAGCTGAGTGTAAGTGGCTTAAAGCAAAGATGGAAGATGTAAGAAAGGCCCCGGAGAAATTCCCAGAGTACGTTATCGAGGATGGAAAGTTGTACCGACGCATAGGAAGTCAGGTGGATGGCGAAGATGCAGTGCCATTGAAGCTATGTGTGCCGACTCCACAGAGACGCAGAGTGCTAGAGGAGATTCACGACACACCGTGCGCAGGGCATATGGGCATCCGAAAATCGATAGCAAAAGCAACAACACGTTATTACTGGCCAGGAATGTTCAGGGATATAAGGAAGTACGTACAGCAGTGTCACACATGTCAAATATACAAACCGAGTCAACAGCCAGCCGCGGGTAAGATGCTAACGAAGATTTCAAAGGAGCCTTGGGCAACAGTCTGTGCAGACTTTGTTGGTCCAATGCCACGATCTAAGCATGGGGGACACGATGGCATTAGTCTTCCTAGACAAATTTTCAAAATGGGTAGAGGTAGTACCAATCAGAAAGGCAACGACAGAATGTTTAATAAGAGGATTTCGAGAGAGAATTTTGGCACGGTTCGGCGTCCTAAAGTATTTATTACGGACAATGGAGCACAGTTTATCAGCAGAAATTTTAAGAGATTTTTAGAGGAACTTGGCGTGAAACACCAATTAACGGCACCGTACACACCGCAGGAGAACCCGACAGAGAGGGCAAACAGGAACATCAAGAGGATGATATCACAATTTTTGGGAAAAGAGCAGAAGACATGGGATGAGTTGTTACCAGAGATAACGCTGGCATTGAATACAAGTGTATGTGAATCGACAGGTTACAGTCCAGCATACATAGTACAAGGGAGGTAACCGAGAATCCCCAACAGCCTATACGATGAGCAGACATTTGGTACAGGTGAGAAATTAGCGAACCAAGGAGAGAAGTCAACGAGGATGAAAGAAATATTCGAGATGGTACGACGGAAGCAAGAGACAGCATCTATGGAGCAAGCGAACTATTGCAACTTAAGACGAAGGCAATGGCGACCGGCGATAGGCGACCTAGTGCTGGTAAAGGAACATCAGCTGTCAAAAGCGGCGGATAACTTTGCAGACAAACTAGCGCCCAGGTACAGTGGACCTCACCGGGTAACGAACTTTGTGTCCCCAGTGATCGTAGAGCTAGACAAAGTCTTCAGAGGAAGGAGGAGGACAGCCCACCTAAGTGAGCCGAAATCATACCACGCAGCCGACAACAACGAATCCAGGAGGCAAAGTCAAAAACAGAGATACAAGAAGGACGCTAGTGAAGATCAAACCGCGTCAACATCGTCAAATCAAACAGCAAACAACAATCACGAGGAACAGCAACAGAGAGAGAACAGCGAGGTAGCTATTTGCGGTACGCTCACACGAGTCAGCGAAGAGACCGAGAGACAACACGGAGAGAACCAAGGTACAAGTCAACAGCTGATGGCATACAGAGACGGTAAAGTACAAAACATTGCGGAGAATCAGGTACGAATATTTCCAGAAAACAAATTACAGATCGCCAGAGAACCGGCACATGGATCAAGATTACACCTGGAAAGGCAGTTCGCTATGGGAGCCTTAAACGAACACACACCCCGAGAAAAACTGCGGAAATACAGACAATTTTGTAAGATTCTACTTCAATCCGGATGAAATCGGTAATAATGGACACACCCAACCGAGACAGTGTAAAATCATACACGAAGAAATTTCATATCAAGAAGTACCCGGAAGTCGAATCAACCACTAAAAGCTCGGTAAACTCTAACCACAATTACATAAATATCCCATAAATATACTCTTTAACTATGCGCATGATATACCACGTTTTTTTAAAATCCACCATACATGGCGGGAACACCCTTAGGAAAATCCACCAGTTTTTCATTTATTTTTTAGACTGGCATCACACATACGGCCGACGGGAAGGGCAGCGAAACGCCAACAACCAACGACGACAGCGAAATATTAAGCCGTAAGGCCAGCGGGGTCAACGGCAGCCTCAACGACAAAAACAGCGACATATTGATCCTGATGGCCAGCGACGGCAGCGACGACGAAGCAGCATGGGCGAACACCACTTCCGCGTAGAGATCACACGCAGCGACCTGGTGACGGTGGGTCTCATTGCGGCAGGTGGGAGGGGGGGGGGGGGGGGGGGGGGAGTGTGAGGACCCCAAAGTCGAGGACTTTGTATCCTCACAACATACACATATCCATACATTTTTCTAAAGAACATACGTTTTGAAATAACTGGAAACTTATAATAATATTTGAATTTACCACTTATACATTTTTTATGAAATATACATATGTATACCTTTATGAATTATACTCTAAATACATATATTCGGTGTACATTGAATTGATAATTATTAAATCGAAGGACAAATTAGACTTGCGCACTTTTGTCACGCAAGCAAAGTATTTACATTTTCGCAAACATAAATTTTTAATATAGGATCACCCTAATACGTATTGAATATTTGGAAGGAAGGTAGATACGCACAAAACATAAAAATGCAGCGGTCAGCCAACCCTTTGCAATCTCAAAATCCATTACATCCAGCTACAAATACAACATATATAATAACTTAAGTGAACGGAGATCAGCAGCAAGTCGTCAAAATAAGCGCCGCTAATAATAGAGATTTCGCTATACATATTTACGCACTAGCATACAACACACCAACGCACGCCATACTACAGAAGGCAGAAGCATTGGGCAAAGCAAAATACAACGTTAGGATCAGGTGATCACAAACAAATATACAAACACACAATAGTTATAGCAACGGCTGGAAAGCACGGTATGAGCAAGTACAAAGGCATTGTATTAAATAAGGAGCATTATGGTGCATGGAAATTCATGGGAAGGAAATATTCACCGGAATAACAGTTGTTTTATATTGTTAATACTATTAGTTAAAAGTTGTTATTATAAAATAACCGTTTGCCTGCGTGCAAAAATTAGTATATAAGGGCGACGAGTTCGCATTGAAATTCAGAGATTAGGAGACAGGCATACGAGTCGGTAGGTATTATCACTACCGACCAAGAGTACACCTGAAGGTTTTTCACTTCATTTGTACTAAAAGTATACTCGTCTGGAGGCTTTATTACTCCATTCGACCGCAGAGGTTGGCCGAGGGCTTTATTACCTCAGTCACCTCTTACAAAGCAAGGAAATCAGCTAGGAGTAGAAATAGAATTTTTATTAAATAAATACTTTTGTATCGTTTTATAAGAAATAAACAGGGTTATTATTTTAGAAGGACCGGTAGGAATTTCTACTTTCAGGAAACCTGGACGGACTGAGGCTAACCCCGGCAAATTCAAAAGAAAAGTCCGTCACAGTACTTTTCCTATAACTACAAACGGTGAAATTGATTGTAGTGAAATTCATTTTTTTGTAGTTTTTATAGTTACTCCGAAAATATAATACATTGTGCGGAAACCAAGCAATTTAAGCAAATTTGGGTTTTTTCTTTTTGAAATACGTTTTAAATCGTTTGTAGTTTTTTATACAAAAAAAAAAAATTTTTTTAGTCCACAGGTTTCGGAGATATCGCTAACGCATCTCAAAAAAACCAAGAACGCAGCAATTTGGAAGCACTAAAAGTAATTTTCCTATAACTACAAACGATGAAATTGATTGCAGTGAATTTCATTTTTTTTTAGTTTTTATAGTTATTCCGAAAATATAATACATTGTGCGGAAACCAAGCAATTTAAGTAAATTTGGGTTTTTTCTTTTTGAAATACGTTTTAAATCGTTTGTAGTTTTTCATACGAAAAAAATTTTTGTTTTGGTCCACAGGTTTCGGAGATATCGCTAACGCATTTCAAAAAACCAAGAACGCAATTCATTTTTTTGTTCTTTTTATATTTACTCCGAAAGTATAATACATTGTGCGGAAACCAAGCAATTTAAGCAAATTTGGGTTTTTTCTTTTGAAATACGTTTTAAAACGTTTGTGGTTTTTCATACGAAAAAAAATTTTTTTTTTTGGTCCTCAGGTTTCGGAGATATCGCTAACTCATCTCAAAAAAACCAAGAACGCAGCAATTTGGAAGCCCTAAAAGTAATTTTCCTATAACTACAAACGATTAAATTGAGTACAGTGAAATTCATTTTTTTGTAGTTTTTATAGTTACTCCGAAAATATAATACATTGTGCGGAAACCAAGCAATTTAAGCAAATTTGGGTTTTTTCTTTGAAATACGTTTTAAATCGTTTGTAGTTTTTCATACGAAAAAAAAAACTTTTTTGGTCCACAGGTTTCGGAGATATCGCTAACGCATCTCAAAAAAACCAAGAACGCAGCCATTTGGGAGCACTAAAAGTACTTTTCCTATAACTACAAACGATGAAATTGATTGTAGTGAAATTCATTTTTTGTACTTTTTATAGTTACTCCGAAAATATAATACAATGTGCGGAAACCAAGCAATTTAAGAAAATTTGGGTTTTTTCTTTTGAAATACGTATTAAATCGTTTGTAGTTTTTCATACGAAAAACAATTTTTTTTTTTTGATCCACAGGTTTCGGAGATATCGCTAACGCATCTCAAAAAAACCAAGAACGCAGCCATTTGGAAGCACTAAAAGTACTTTTCCTATAACTACAAACGATGAAATTGATTGTAGTGAAATTCATTTTTTTGTACTTTTTATATTTACTCTGAAAGTATAATACATTGTGCGGAAACCAAGCAATTTAAGCAAATTTGGGTTTTTTCTTTTGAAATACGTTTTAAATCGTTTGTAGTTTTTCAGCCGAAAAAAAAATTTTTTTTTTGGTCCTCAGGTTTCGGAGATATCGCTAACGCATCTCAAAAAAACCAAGAACGCAGCAATTTGGAAGCAGTTAAAGTACCTTTCCTGTAACTACAAACGATGAAATTGATTGTGGTGAAATTCATTTTTTTGTAGCTTTTATAGTTACTCCGAAAATATAATACATTCGGTGGAAACCAAGCAATTTAAGCAAATTTTGGGTTTTTTCTTTTTGAAATACGTTTTAAATCGTTTGTAGTTTTTCATACGAAAAAAAATTCTTTTGGTCCACAGGTTTTGGAGATATCGCTAACGCATCTCAAAAAAACCAAGAACGCAGCAATTTGGAAATTGATTGTAGTGAAATTCATTTTTTTTGTACTTTTTATAGTTACTCCGAAAATATAATACATTGTGCGAAAACCAAGCAATTTAAACAAATTTGTGTTTTTTCTTTTTGAAATACGTTTTAAATCATTTGTTGTTTTTCATACGCAATACATTTTTTTTTGCTCCACAGGTTTCGGAGATATCGCTAACGCATCTCAAAAAAACCAAGTACGCAGCAATTTGGAAGCACTAAAAGTACTTTTCCTATAACTACAAACGATGAAATTGATTGTAGTGAAATTCATTTTTTTGTAGTTTTTATAGTTACCCCGAAAATATAATACATTGGGCGGAAACGAAGAAATTTAAGTAAATTTTGGGTTTTTCTTTTTGAAACACGTTTTAAATCGTTTGTAGTTTTTCATACGAAAAAAAATTTTTTTGGTCCACAGGTTTCGGAGATATCGCTAACGCATCTCAAAAAACCAAGAACGCAGCAATTTGGAAGCACTAAAAGTACTTTTCCTATAACTACAAACGATGAAATTGATTGTAGTGAAATTCATTTTTTTGTAGTTTTTATAGTTACTCCGAAAATATGATACATTGTGCGGAAACCAAGCAATTTAAGTAAATTTGGGTTTTTTCTTTTTGAAATACGTTTTAATTCGTTTGTAGTTTTTCATACGAAAAAAAATTTTTTTTTTGGTCCACAAGTTACGGAGATATCGCTAACGTATCTGAAAAAACCAAGAACGCACAAATTTGGAAGCACTAAAAGTACTTTTCCTATAACTACTAACGATGAAATTGATTGTAGTGAAACTCATTTTTTTGTAGTTTTTATAGTTACTCCGAAAATATAATACATTGTGCGGAAACCAAGCAATTTAAGCAAATTTGGGTTTTTTCTTTTTGAAATACGATTTAAATCGTTTGTAGATTTTCATACGAAACAAATATTTTTTTTTTGGCTCCACAGGTTTCGGAGATATCGCTAACGCATCTCAAAAAAACCAAGAACGCAGCAATTTGGAAGCACTAAAAGTACTTTCCCTATAACTAAAAAGGATGAAATTGATTGTAGTGAAATTCATTTTTTTGTAGTTTTTATAGTTACTCCGAAAATATAATACATTATGCGGAAACCAAGCAATTTAAGTAAATTTGGGTTTTTTCTTTTTGAAATACGTTTTAATTCGTTTGTAGTTTTTCATACGAAAAAAAATTTTTTTTTTGTCCACAGGTTTCGGAGATATCGCTAACGCATCTCAAAAAACCAAGAACGCAGCAATTTGGAAGCACTAAAAGTATTTTTCCTATAACTACAAACGATGAAATTGATTGTAGTGAAATCCATTTTTTTGTAGTTTCTATAGTTACTCCGAAAATATAATACATTGTGCGAAAATCAAGCAATTTAGGCAAATTTGGGTTTTTCCTTTTTGAAGTACCTTTTAAATCGTTTGTAGTTTTTCATACGAAAAAAAAATTTTTTGGTCCTCAGGTTTCGGAGATATCGCTAACGCATCTCAAAAAAACCAAGAACGCAGCAATTTGGAAGCACTAAAAGTACTTTTATTATAACTACAAACGATGAAATTGATTGTAGTGAAATTCATTTTTTTGTAGTTTTTATAATTACTCCGAAAATATAATACATTGTGCGGAAACCAAGCAATTTAAGTAAATTTGGGGTTTTCTTTTTGAAATACGTTTTAAATCGTTTGTAGGTTTTCATACGAAAAAAAAAAAATTTTGGTCCACAGGTTTCCGAGATATCGCTAACGCATCTCAAAAAACCAAGAACGCAGCAATTTGGAAGCACTAAAAGTACTTTTCCTATAACTACAAACGATGGAATTGATTGTAGTGAAATTCATTTTTTTGTAGTTTTTATAGTTACTCCGAAAATATAATACATTGTGCGGAAACCAAGCAATTTAAGCAAATTTGGGTTTTTTCTTTTTGAAATACGTTTTAAATCGTTTGTAGTTTCTCATTCGAAACAAATATTTTTTTTGGGTCCAAAAGTTTCGGAGATATCGCTAACGCATCTCAAAAAAACCAAGAACGCAGCAATTTGGAAGCACTAAAAGTACTTTCCTATAACTACAAACGATGAAATTGATTGTAGTGAAATTCATTTTTTTGTAGTTTTTATAGTTACTCCGAAATTATAATACATTGTGCGGAAACCAAGCAATTTAAGTAAATTTGGGTTTTTTCTTTTTGAAATACGTTTTAATTCGTTTGTAGTTTTTCATACGAAAAACAAATTTTTTTTTGGTCAACAGGTTTCGGAGATATCGGTAACGCATCTCAAAAAACCAAGAACGTAGCAATTTGGAAGCACTAAAAGTACTTTTCCTATAACTACAAACGATGAAATTGATTGTAGTGAAATTCATTTTTTTGTAGTTTTTATAGTTACTCCGAAAATATAATACATTGTGCGGAAACCAAGCAATTTAAGCAAATTTGGGTTTTTTCTTTTTGAAATACCTTTTAAATCGTTTTTAGTTTTTCATACGAAAAAAAAATTTTTTTTGGGTCCACAAGTTTCGGAGATATCGCTAACGTATCTCAAAAAAACCAAGAACGGAGCAATTTGGAAGCAATTTTCGTGGACTTCTACACACGGCACTGAAATCCATCTTGCCAATAAATGCTACTTTGGACTAGGTAGGCAATTGAAAAGTAAAGTCCTCTCTCGGCGAACGAAAATCATACTCTACAAGTCACTTATCGTACCCGTCCTGCTATATGGGGCAGAAGCATGGACCATGACAACAGCAGATGAAGCGGCTTTGGGAGTGTTCGAGAGAAAAGTTCTTCGAAAGATTTATGGACCTATACGCGTTGGCGATGGAGAGTACCGAAGAAGATTTAATGATGAGCTGTACGAGCAGACATCAACATAGTCCAGCGAATTAAAACGCAGCGGCTGCGCTGGCTAGGCCATGTTATGCGAATGAAAGATGATGCTCCGGCCAAGAAAGTGTTTCTATCGGAACCCGCCTATGGAAGCAGGGGTAGAGGGCGGCCCCCACTCCGTTGGAAGGACCAGGTGGAAAACGATTTAAACTCTCTTGGTGTGACCAATTGGCGCCGGTTGGCGGAGCGAAGGAGCGACTGGCGCGCCTTGTTGGACGGCCATAACCGTTTAGACGGTTAAGCGCCAATTAAGTAAGTAAGTAAGTTTTCCATACGAAAAAAAAATTTTTTTTTTAGTCCACAGGTTTCGGAGATATCGCTAACGCATCTCAAAAAAACCAAGAACGCAGCAATTTGGAAGCACTAAAAGTACTTTTCCTATAACTACATACGATGAAATTGATTGCAGTGAAATTCTTTTTTTTGTAGTTTTTATAGTTACTCCGAAAACATAATACATTGTGCGGAAACCAAGCAATGTAAGTAAATTTGGGTTTTTTTCTTTTTGAAATACGTTTTAAATCGTTTGTAGTTTTTCATACGAAACAAATATTTTTTTTGGGTCCACAAGTTTCGGAGATATCGCTAACGCATCTCAAAAAAACCAAGAACGCAGCAATTTGGAAGCACTAAAAGTAATTTCCCTATAACTACAAGTGATGACATTGATTGTAGTGAAATTCATTTTTTTGTACTTTTTATAGTTACTCCGAAAATATAATACATTGTGCGGAAACCTAGCAATTTAAGCAGATTTGGGTTTTTTCTCTTTGAAATACGTTTTAAATCGATTGTAGTTTTTCATACGAAAAAAAAATTTTTTTGGTCCACAGGTTTCGGAGATATTGCTAACGCATCTCAAAAAACCAAGAACGCAGCAATTTGGGAGCACTAAAAGTACTTTTCCTATAACTACTAACGATGAAATTGATTGTAGTGAAATTCAATTTTTTGTAGTTCCTATAGTTACTCCGAAAATATAATACATTGTGCGGAAACCAAGCAATTTAAGCAAATTTGGGTTTTTTCTTTTTGAAATACGTTTTAAATCGTTTGTAGTTTTTCATACGAAACAAATATTTTTTTTGGGTCCCTCCGAAAATATAATACATTGTGCGGAAACCAAGCAATTTAAGCAAATTTGGGATTTTTCTTTTTGAAATACGGTTTAAATCGTTTTTAGTTTTTCATACGAAAAAAAAATTTTTTTGGTCCACAGCTTTCGGAGATATCGCAAACGCATAACTACAAACGATGAAATTGATTGTAGTGAAATTAATTTTTTTGTACTTTTTATAGTTACTCCGAAAATATATTACATTGTGCGGAAACCAAGCAATTTAAGCAAATTTGGGTTTTTTCCTTTTGAAATACGTTTTAAATCGTTTGTAGTTTTTCATACGAAAAAAAAAAATTTTTAGTCCACAGGTTTCGGAGATATCGCTAACGCATCTCAAAAAAACCAAGAACTCAGCTATTTGGAAGCACTAAAAGTATTTTTCCTATAACTACAAACGATGAAATTGATTGTAGTGAAATTCATTTTTTTGTAGTTTTTATAGTTACTCCGAAAATGTAATACATTGTGCGGAAACCAAGTAATTTAAGTAAATTTGGGTTTTTTCTTTTTGAAATACGTTTTAAATCGTTTGTAGTTTTTCATACGAAAAAAATTTGGTTTTGGTCCACAGGTTTCGGAGATATCGCTAACGCATCTCAAAAAACCAAGAACGCAGCAATTTGGAAGCACTAAAAGTACTTTTCCTATATCTACAAATGATGAAATTGATTGTAGTGAAATTCATTTTTTTGTAGTTTTTATAGTTACTCCGAAAATATAATAAATTTTGCGGAAACCAAGCAATTTAAACAAATTTGGGTTTTTTCTTTTTGAAATACGTTTTAAATCGTTTGTAGTTTTTCATACGAAAAAAATTTGGTTTTGGTCCACAGGTTTCGGAGATATAGCTAACGCATCTCAAAAAACCAAGAACGCACCAATTTGGAAGCACTTAAAGTACTTTTCCTATAACTACAAACGATGAAATTGATTGTAGTGAAATTCATTTTTTTGTACTTTTTATAGTTACTCCGAAAATATAATACATTGTGCGGAAACCAAGAAATTTAAGCAAATTGGGGTTTTTCTTTTTCAAATACGTTTTAAATCGTTTGTAGTTTTTCATACGAAAAAAAATTTTTTTTGGTACAGAGGTTTCGGAGATATCGCTAACGTATCTCAAAAAAACCAAGAACACAGCAATTTGGAAGCTCTTAAAGTACTTTTCCTATAACTACAAACGATGAAATTGATTGTAGTGAAATTCATTTTTTTGTACTTTTTATAGTTACTCCGAAAATATAAAACATTTTGCGGAAACCAAGCAATTTAAGCAAATTTGGGTTTTTTCTTTTGAAATACGTTTTAAATCGTTTGTAATTTTTCATACGAAAAAAAAAATTTTTTTTTTTTTGGTCCACAGGTTTCGGAGATATCGCTAACGCATCTCAAAAAAATCAAGAATGCAGCAATTTGGAAGCAGTAAAAGTACCTTTCCTATAACTACAAACGATGAAATTGATTGTAGTGAAATTAATTTTTTTGTAGTTTTTATAGTTACTCCGCAAATATAATACATTGGGCGGAAACCAAGCACTTTAAGCAAATTTCGTTTTTTCTTTTTGAAATACGTTTTCAATCGTTTGTAGTTTTTCTTACGAAAAAAAAATTCTTTTGGTCCACAAGTTTCGGAGATATCGCTAACTCATCTCAAAAAAACCAAGAACGCAGCAATTTGGAAGCACTAAAAGTACTTTTCCTATAACTACAAACGATGAAATTGATTGTAGTGAAATTCATTTTCTTGTAGTTTTTATAGTTACCCCGAAAATATAATACATTGGGCGGACACCAAGCAATTTAAGCAAATTTGGGTTTTTTTCTTTTTGAAATACGTTTTAAATCGTTTGTAGTTTTTCATACGAAAAAAAAGAATTTTTTGGTCCACAGGTTTCGGAGATATCGCTAACGCATCTCAAAAAACCAAGAACGCAGCAATTTGGAAGCACTAAAAGTACTTTCCCTATAACTACAAGTCATGAAATTGATTGTAGTGAAATTCATTTTTTTGTACTTTTTATAGTTACTCCGAAAATATAATACATTGTGCGGAAACCAAGCAATTTAAGCAAATTTGGGTTTTTTCTTTTTGAAATACGTTTTAAATCGTTTTTAGTTTTTCATACGAAAAAAAATTTTTTTTTTTGTTCACAGGTTTCGCAGATATCGCTAACGCATCTCAAAAAAACCAAGAACGCAGCAATTTGGAAGCACTAAAAGTACTTTACCTATAACTACAAACGATGAAATTGATTGTAGTGAAATTCATTTTTTCGTACTTTTTATAGTTACTCCGAAAATATAATACATTTAGCGGAAACCTAGCAATTTAAGTAGATTTGGGTTTTTTTATTTTTGAAATACGTTTTAAATCGTTTGTAGTTTTTCATACGAAAAAAAACTTTTTTGGTCCACAGGTTTCGGAGATATCGCTAACGCATCTCAAAAAACCAAGAACGCAGCAATTTGGAAGCACTTAAAGTACTTTTCCTATAACTACATACGATGAAATTGATTGCAGTGAAATTCTTTTTTTTTGTAGTTTTTATAGTTACTCCGAAAACATAATACATTGTGCGGAAACCAAGCAATTTAAGTAAATTTGGGTTTTTTCTTTTTGAAATACGTTTTAAGTCGTTTGTAGTTTTCATACGAAAAAAAAAATTTGTTTTGGTCCACAGGTTTCGGAGATATCGATAATGCATCTCAAAAAACCAAGAACGCAGCAATTTGGAAGCACTAAAAGTACTTTTCCTATAACTACATACGATGAAATTGATTGCAGTGAAATTCTTTTTTTTGTAGTTTTTATAGTTACCCCGAAAATATAATACATTTAGCGGAAACCTAGCAATTTAAGTAGATTTGGATTTTTTTATTTTTGAAATACGTTTTAAATCGTTTGTAGTTTTTCATACGAAAAAAAACTTTTTTGGTCCACAGGTTTCGGAGATATCGCTAACGCATCTCAAAAAACCAAGAACGCAGCAATTTGGAAGCACTTAAAGTACTTTTCCTATAACTATAAACGATGAAATTGACTGTAGTGAAATTCATTTTTTTGTACTTTTTATAATTACTCCGAAAATAATACATTGTGCGAAAACCAAGCAATTTAAGCAAATTTGGGTTTTTTCTTTTTGAAATACGCTTTAAATCTTTTGTAGTTTTTCATACGAAGAAACAATTTTTTTGGTCCACAGGTTTCGGAGATATCGCAAACCCATCTCAAAAAAACCAAGAACGCAGCAATTTGGAAGCACTAAAAGTACTTTTCCTATAACTACAAACGATGAAATTGATTGTAGTGAAATTCATTTTTTTGAAAATATAATACATTGTGCGGAAACCAAGCAGTTTAATTAAATTGGTTTTTTTTTCTTTTTGAAATAAGTTTTAAATCGTTTGTACTTTTTCATACGAAAAAAAATTTTTTTTGGTCCACAGGTTTCGGAGATATCGCTAACGCATCTCAAAAAAACTAAGAACGCAGCAATTTGGAAGCACTAAAAGTATTCTCCCTATAACTACAAACGATGAAATTGATTGTAGTGAAATTCATTTTTTTGTCCTCTTTATAGTTACTCCGAAAATATAATACATTGGGCGGAAACCAAGCAATTTAAGCAAATTTGGGGTTTTTTTTTGTGAAATACGTTTTAAATCGTTTCTAGTTTTTATACGAAAAAAAATTCTTTTGGTCCACAGGTTTCGGAGATATCGCTAACGCATCTCAAAAAAACCAAGAACGCAGCAATTTGGAAGCACTAAAAGTACTTTTCCTATAACTACAAACGATGAAATTGATTGTAGTGAAATTCATTTTGTTGTAGTTTTTATAGTTACTCCGAAAATATAATACATTGTGCAAAAACCAAGCAATTTAAGCAAATTTGGGTTTTTCTTTTTGAAATACGTTTTAAATCGTTTGTAGTTTTTCATACGCAATAAATTTTTTTTTGCTCGACAGGTTTCGGAGATATCGCTAACGCATCTCAAAAAAACCAAGGACGCAGCCATTTGGAAGCACTAAAAGTACTTTTCCTATAACTTACAAACGATGAAATTGATTGTAGTGAAATTCATTTTTTTGTAGTTTTTATAGTTACTCCGAAAATATAATACATTGTGCGGAAACCAAGCAATTTAAGTAAATTTGGGTTTTTTCTTTTTGAAATACGTTTTAATTCGTTTGTAGTTTTTCATACGAAAACAATTTTTTTTTTGGTCCACAGGTTTCGGAGATATCGCTAACGCATCTCAAAAAACCAAGAACGCAGCAATTTGGAAGCACTAAAAGTACTTTTCCTATAACTACTAACGATGAAATTGATTGTAGTGAAATTCTTTTTTTTGTAGTTTTTATAGTTACTCCGAAAATAATACATTGTGCGAAAACCAAGCAATTTAAGCAAATTTGGGTTTTTTCTTTTTGAAATACGCTTTAAATCTTTTGCAGTTTTTCATACGAAGAAACAATTTTTTTTGGTCCACAGGTTTCGGAGATATCGCTAACCCATCTCAAAAAAACCAAGAACGCAGCAATTTGGAAGCACTAAAAGTACTTTTCCTATAACTACAAAGGATGAAATTGATTGTAGTGAAATTCATTTTTTTGAAAATATAATACATTGTGCGGAAACCAAGCAGTTTAATTAAATTGGTTTTTTTTCTTTTTGAAATATGTTTTAAATCGTTTGTAGTTTTTCATACGAAAATAATTTTTTTTTTTGGTCCACAGGTTTCGGAGATATCGCTAACGCATCTCAAAAAAACTAAGAACGCAGCAATTTGGAAGCACTAAAATTATTCTCCCTATAACTACAAACGATGAAATTGATTTTAGTGAAATTCATTTTTTTGTCCTCTTTATAGTTACTCCGAAAATATAATACATTTTGCGGAAACCAAGCAATTTAAGCAAATTTGGGGTTTTTTTGTGAAATACGTTTTAAATCGTTTCTAGTTTTTCATACGAAAAAAGAATTTTTTTGGTCCACAGGTTTCGGAGATATCGCAAACGCATCTCAAAAAAACTAAGAACGCAGCAATTTGGAAGCACTAAAAGTACTTTTCCTATAACTACAAATGATGAAATTGATTGTAGTGAAATTAATTTTTTTGTAGTTTTTATAGTTACTCCGAAAATATAATACATTATGCGGAAACCAAGCAATTTAAGCAAATTTGGGGTTTTTCTTTTTGCAATACGTTTTAAATCGTTTGTAGTTGTTCATACGAAAAAAAAGAATTTTTTGGTCCACAGGTTTCGGAGATATCGCTAACGCATCTCAAAAAAACCAAGAACGCAGCAATTTGGAAGCACTAAAAGTACTTTCCCTATAACTACAAACGATGAAATTGATTGTAGTGAAATTCATTTTTTTGTACTTTTTATAGTTACTCCGAAAATATAATACATTTTGCGGAACCAAGCAGTTTAAGCAAATTTGGGTTTTTTCTTTTGAAATACGTTTTAAATCGTTTGTAGCTTTTCATACGAAAAAAAATTTTTTTTTGGTCTACAGATTTCGGAGATATCGCTAACGCATCTCAAAAAACTAAGAACGCAGCAATTTGGAAGCACTAAAAGTACTTTTCCTATAACTACATACGATGAAATTGATTGCAGTGAAATTCTTTTTTTTGTAGTTTTTATAGTTACTCCAAAAATATAATACATTGTGCGGAAACCAAACAATTTAAGCAAATTTGGGTTTTTTTCTTTTTGAAATACGCTTTAAATCGTTTGTAGTTTTTCATACGAAAAAAAATTTTTTTGGTCCACAGGTGTCGGAGATATCGCTAACGCATCTCAAAAAACCAAGAACGCAGCAATTTGGAAGCACTAAAAGTACTTTTCCTATAACTAAAAACGATGAAATTGATTGTAGTGAAATTCATTTTGTTGTAGTTTTTATAGTTACTCCGAAAATATAATACATTGTGCGAAAACCAAGCAATTTAAGCAAATTTGGGTTTTTTCTTTTTGAAATACGTTTTAAATCGTTTGTAGTTTTTCATACGCAACAAATTTTTTTTTGCTCGACAGGTTTCGGAGATATCGCTAACGCATCTCAAAAAAACCAAGGACGCAGCCATTTGGAAGCACTAAAAGTACTTTTCCTATAACTTACAAACGATGAAATTGATTGTAGTGAAATTCATTTTTTTGTAGTTTTTATAGTTACCCCGAAAATATAATACATTGGGCGGAAACCAAGCAATTTAAGCAAATTTGGGGTTTTTTTTTTGAAATACGTTTTAAATCGTTTGTAGTTTTTCATACGAAAAAAAATTTTTTTTTGGTCCACAGGTGTCGGAGATATCGCTAACGTATCTCAAAAAACCAAGAACGCAGCAATTTGGAAGCACTAAAAGTACTTTTTCTATAACTACTCACGATGAAATTGATTGTAGTGAAATTCTTTTTTTTGTAGTTTTTATAGTTACTCCGAAAATAATACATTGTGCGAAAACCAAGCAATTTAAGCAAATTTGGGTTTTTTCTTTTTGAAATACGCTTTAAATCTTTTGTAGTTTTTCATACGAAGAAACAATTTTTTTTTTGGTCCACAGGTTTCGGAGATATCGCTAACCCATCTCAAAAAAACCAAGAACGCAGAAATTTGGAAGCACTAAAAGTACTTTTCCTATAACTACAAACGATGAAATTGATTGTAGTGAAATTCATTTTTTTGTAGTTTTTATAGTTACTCCGAAAATATAATACATTGTGCGGAAACCAAGCAATTTAAGTAAATTTGGGTTTTTTCTTTTTGAGATACGTTTTAATTCGTTTGTAGTTTTTCATACGAAAACAATTTTTTTTTTTGGTCCACAGGTTTCGGAGATATCGCTAACGCATCTCAAAAAACCAAGAACGCAGCAATTTGGAAGCACTAAAAGTACTTTTTCTATAACTACTCACGATGAAATTGATTGTAGTGAAATTCTTTTTTTTTGTAGTTTTTATAGTTACTCCGAAAATAATACATTGTGCGAAAACCAAGCAATTTAAGCAAATTTGGGTTTTTTCTTTTTGAAATACGTTTTAAATCGTTTGTAGTTTTTCATACGCAACAAATTTTTTTTTGCTCGACAGGTTTCGGAGATATCGCTAACGCATCTCAAAAAAACCAAGAACGCAGCAATTTGGAAGCACTAAAAGTACTTTTCCTATAACTACAAACGATGAAATTGATTGTAGTGAAATTCATTTTTTTGTAGTTTTTATAGTTACTCCGAAAATATAATACATTGTGCGGAAACCAAGCAATTTAAGTAAATTTGGGTTTTTTCTTTTTGAGATACGTTTTAATTCGTTTGTAGTTTTTCATACGAAAACAATTTTTTTTTTTGGTCCACAGGTTTCGGAGATATCGCTAACGCATCTCAAAAAACCAAGAATGCAGCAATTTGTAAGCACTAAAAGTACTTTTTCTATAACTACTCACGATGAAATTGATTGTAGTGAAATTCTTTTTTTTGTAGTTTTTATAGTTACTCCGAAAATAATACATTGTGCGAAAACCAAGCAATTTAAGCAAATTTGGGTTTTTTCTTTTTGAAATACGCTTTAAATCTTTTGTAGTTTTTCATACGAAGAAACAATTTTTTTTGGTCCACAGGTTTCGGAGATATCGCTAACCCATTTCAAAAAAAGCAAGAACGCAGAAATTTGGAAGCACTAAAAGTACTTTTCCTATAACTACAAACGATGAAATTGATTGTAGTGAAATTCATTTTTTTGAAAATATAATGCATTGTACCAAGCAGTTTAATTAAATTGGTTTTTTTTTTCTTTTTGAAATACGTTTTAAATCGTTTGTAGTTTTTCATACGAAAAAAAAATTTTTTTTTTCTCGACAGGTTTCGGAGATATCGCTAACGCATCTCAAAAAAACCAAGAACGCAGCAATTTGGAAGCACTAAAAGTACTTTTCCTATAACTACAAACGATGAAATTGATTGTAGTGAAATTCATTTTGTTGTAGTTTTTATAATTACTCCGAAAATATAATACATTGGGCGGAAACCAAGCAATTTAAGCAAATTTGGGGTTTTTTTGAAATACGTTTTAAATCGTTTGTAGTTTTTCATACGAAAATAAATTTTTTTTTGTCCACAGGTGTCGGAGATATCGCTAACGCATCTCAAAAAACCAAGAACGCAGCAATTTGGAAGCACTAAAAGTACTTTTCCTATAACTACAAACGATGAAATTGATTGTAGTGAAATTCATTTTTTTGTAGTTTTTATAGTTACTCCGAAAATATAATACATTGTGCGGAAACCAAGCAATTTAAGTAAATTTGGGTTTTTTCTTTTTGAAATACGTTTTAATTCGTTTGTAGTTTTTCATACGAAAACAATTTTTTTTTTGGTCCACAGGTTTCGGAGATATCGCTAACGCATCTCAAAAAACCAAGAACGCAGCAATTTGGAAGCACTAAAAGTACTTTTCCTATAACTACTAACGATGAAATTGATTGCAGTGAAATTCTTTTTTTTGTAGTTTTTATAGTTACTCCGAAAATAATACATTGTGCGAAAATCAAGCGATTTAAGCAAATTTGGGTTTTTTCTTTTTGAAATACGCTTTAAATCTTTTGCAGTTTTTCATACGAAGAAACAATTTTTTTTGGTCCACAGGTTTCGGAGATATCGCTAACCCATCTCAAAAAAAACCAAGAACGCAGCAATTTGGAAGCACTAAAAGTATTTTTTTCCTATAACTACAAACTATGAAATTGATTGTAGTGAAATTCATTTTTTTGAAAATATAATACATTGTGCGGAAACCAAGCAGTTTAATTAAATTGGTTTTTTTCTTTTTGAAATACGTTTTAAATCGTTTGTAGTTTTTCATACGAAAAAAAAATTTTTTTTTTGGTCCACAGGTTTCGGAGATATCGCAAACGCATCTCAAAAAAACTAAGAATGCAGCAATTTGGAAGCACTAAAATTATTCTCCCTATAACTACAAACGATGAAATTGATTGTAGTGAAATTCATTTTTTTGTCCTCTTTATAGTTACTCCGAAAATATAATACATTTTGCGGAAACCAAGCAATTTAAGCAAATTTGGGGTTTTTTTGTGAAATACGTTTTAAATCGTTTCTAGTTTTTCATACGAAAAAAGAATTTTTTTTGGTCCACAGGTTTCGGAGATATCGCTAACGCATCTCAAAAAAACCAAGAACGCAGCAATTTGGAAGCACTAAAAGTACTTTTCCTATAACTACAAATGATGAAATTGATTGTAGTGAAATTAATTTTTTTGTAGTTTTTATAGTTACTCCGAAAATATAATACATTATGCGGAAACCAAGCATTTTAAGCAAATTTGAGGTTTTTCTTTTTGCAATACGTTTTAAATCGTTTGTAGTTGTTCATACGAAAAAAAAGAATTTTTTGGTCCACAGGTTTCGGAGATATCGCTAACGCATCTCAAAAAAACCAAGAACGCAGCAATTTGGAAGCACTAAAAGTACTTTCCCTATAACTACAAACGATGAAATTGATTGTAGTGAAATTCATTTTTTTGTCCTCTTTATAGTTACTCCGAAAATATAATACATTGTGCGAAAACCAAGCAATTTAAGCAAATTTGGGTTTTTTCTTTTTGAAATACGTTTTAAATCGTTTGTAGGTTTTCATACGAAAAAAATTTTTTTTTTGGTCCACAAGTTTCGGAGATATCGCTAACGCATCTCAACAAAACCAAGAACGCAGCAATTTGGAAGCACTAAAAGTTCTTCTCCTATAACTACAAACGATGAAATTGATTGTAGTGAAATTCATTTTTTTGTACTTTTTATAGTTACTCCGAAAATATAATACATTTTGCGGAAACCAAGCAATTTAAGCAAATTTGGGTTTTTTCTTTTGAATTACGTTTTAAATCGTTTGTAGTTTTTCATACGAAAAAAAATTTTTTTTTGGTCTACAGATTTCGGAGATATCGCTAACGCATCTCAAAAAAACTAAGAACGCAGCAATTTGGAGGCACTAAAAGTACTTTTCCTATAACTACATACGATGAAATTGATTGCAGTGAAATTCTTTTTTTTGTAGTTTTTATAGTTACTCCAAAAATATAATATATAGTGCGGAAACCAAACAAATTAAGCAAATTTGGGTTTTTTCTTTTTGAAATACGCTTTAAATCGTTTGTAGTTTTTCATACGAAAAAAAAATTTATTTTTTTTGGTCCACAGGTTTCGGAGATATCGCTAACGCATCTCAAAAAACCAAGAACGCAGCAAATTGGAAGCACTAAAAGTAATTTTCCTATAACTACAAATGATGAAATTGATTGTAGTGAAATTCATTTTTTTGTAGTTTTTATAGTTACTCCGAAAATATAGTACATTATGTGGAAACCAAGCAATTTAAGCAAAGTTGGGTTTTTTCTTTTTGAAATACGTTTTAAATTGTTTGTAGTTTTTCATACGAAAAAAAATTTTTTTTTGCTCTACAGGTTTCGGAGATATCGCTAACGCATCTCAAAAATACCAAGAACGAAGCAATTTGGAATCACTAAAAGTACTTTTGCTATAACTACAAACGATGAAATTGATTGTAGTGAAATTCATTTTTTGTAGTTTTTATAGTTACTCCGAAAATATAATACATTGGGCGGAAACCAAGCAATTTAAGCAAATTTGTGTTTTTTCTTTTTGAAATATGTTTTGAATGGTTTGTAGTTTTTCATACGAAAAAATTTATTTTTTTTTGGTCCACAGGTTTCGGAGATATCGCTAACGCATCTCAAAAAACCAAGAACGCAGCAAATTGGAAGCACTAAAAGTAATTTTCCTATAACTACAAATGATGAAATTGATTGTAGTGAAATTCATTTTTTTGTAGTTTTTATAGTTACTCCGAAAATATAGTACATTATGTGGAAACCAAGCAATTTAAGCAAATTTGGGTTTTTTCTTTTTGAAATACGTTTTGAATCGTTTGAAGTTTTTCATACGAAAAAAAAAATTTTTTTTTGGTCCACAGGTTTCGGAGATATCGCTAACGTATCTCAAAAAAACCAAGAACGCAGAAATTTGGAAGCACTAAAAGTACTTTTCCTATAACTAGTAAAGATGAAATTGATTGTAGTGAAATTCATTTTTTTGTAGTTTTTATAGTTACTCCGAAAATATAATACATTGTGCGGAAACCAAGCAATTTAGGCAAATTTGGGGTTTTTTTTTTGAAATACGTTTTAAATCGTTTGTAGTTTTTCATAAGAAAAAAAAATTTTTTTGGTCCACAGGTTTCGAAGATATCGCTAACGTATCTCAAAAAAAACAAGAACGCAGCAATTTGGAAGCACTAAAAGTACTTTTCCTATAACTACAAACGATGAAATTGATTGTAGTGAAATTCATTTTTTTGTAGTTTTTATAGTTACTCCGAAAATATAATACATTGTGCGGAAACCAAGCAATTTAAGTAAATTTGGGTTTTTCTTTTTGAAATACGTTTTAAATCGTTTGTAGTTTTTCATACGAAAACAATTTTTTTTTCGGTCCACAGGTTTCGGAGATATCGCTAACGCATCTCAAAAAACCAAGAACGCATCAATTTGGAAGCACTAAAGGTACTTTTCCTATAACTACAAACGATGAAATTGATTGTGAAATTCATTTTTTTGTAGTTTTTATAGTTACTCCGAAAATATACTACATTGTGCGGAAAGCAAGCAATTTAAGCAAATTTGGGTTTTTTCTTTTTGAAATACGTTTTAAATCGTTCGTAGTTTTTCATACGAAAAAAATTTTTTTTTGGTCCACAGGTTCCGGAGATATCGCTAACGCATCTCAAAAAAACCAAGAATGCAACAATTGGAAGCACTAAAAGTACTTTTCGTATAACTACAAACGATGAAATTGATTGTAGTGAAATTCATTTTTTTGTAGTTTTTATAGTTACTCCGAAAATATAATACATTGTGCGGAAACCAAGCAATTTAAGCAAATTTGGGTTTTTTCTTTTTGAAATACGTTTTAAATCGTTTGTAGTTTTTCATACGAAAAAAAAAATTTTTTTTAGGCCACAAGTTTCAGAGATATCGCTAACGCATCTCAAAAAAACCAAGAACGCAGCAATTTGGAAGCACTAAGAGTACTTTTCCTATAACTACAAAATATGAAATTGATTGTAGTGAAATTAATTTTTTTGTAGTTTTTTTAGTTACTCCGAAAATATAATACATTTTGCGGAAACCAAGCAATTTAAGCAAATTTGGGTTTTTTCTTTTTGAAATACGTTTTAAATCGTTTGTAGTTTTTCATACGAAACAAATTTTTTTTTTGTCCACAGGTTTCGGAGATATCGCTAATGCATCTCAAAAAAACCAAGAACGCAGCAATTTGGAAGCACTAAAAGTAATTTCCCTATAACTACAAACGATGAAATTGATTGTAGTGAAATTCATTTTTTGTAGTTTTTTTAGTTACTCCGAAAATATAATACATTTTGCGGAAACCAAGCAATTTAAGCAAATTTGGGTTTTTTCTTTTTGAAATACATTTTTAATCGTTTGTAGTTTTTCATACTAAAAAAAAAATTTTTTTTTGGTCCACAGGTTTCGGAGATATCGCTAACGCATCTCAAAAAAACCAAGAACGCAGCAATTTGGAAGCACTAAAAGTAATTTTCCTATAACTACAAACGATGAAATTGATTGTAGTGAAATTCATTTTTTTGTAGTTTTTATAGTTACTCCGAAAATATAATACATTGGGCGGAAACCAAGCAATTTAAGCAAATTTGGGTTTTTTCTTTTTGAAATACATTTTTAATCGTTTGTAGTTTTTCATACTAAAAAAAAAATTTTTTTTTGGTCCACAGGTTTCGGAGATATCGCTAACGCATCTCAAAAAAACCAAGAACGCAGCAATTTGGAAGCACTAAAAGTACTTTTGCTATAACTACAAACGATGAAATTGATTGTAGTGAAATTCATTTTTTTGTAGTTTTTATAGTTACTCCGAAAATATAATACATTGTGCGGAAACCAAGCAATTTAGGCAAATTTGGGGTTTTTCTTTTTGAAATACGTTTTAAATCGTTTGTAGTTTTTCATAAGAAAAAAAAATTTTTTTGGTCCACAGGTTTCGGAGATATCGCTAACGTATCTCAAAAAAAACAAGAACGCAGCAATTTGGAAACACTAAAAGTACTTTTCCTATAACTACAAACGATGAAATTGATTGTAGTGAAATTCATTTTTTGTAGTTTTTATAGTTACTCCGAAAATATACTACATTGTGCGGAAAGCAAGCAATTTAAGCAAATTTGGGTTTTTTCTTTTTGAAATACGTTTTAAATCGTTCGTAGTTTTTCATACGAAAACAATTTTTTTTTGGTCCACAGGTTCCGGAGATATCGCTAACGCATCTCAAAAAAACCAAGAATGCAACAATTGGAAGCACTAAAAGTACTTTTCGTATAACTACAAACGATGAAATTGATTGTAGTGAAATTCATTTTTTTGTAGTTTTTATAGTTACTCCGAAAATATAATACATTGTGCGGAAACCAAGCAATTTAAGCAAATTTGGGTTTTTTCTTTTTGAAATACGTTTTAAATCGTTTGTAGTTTTTCATACGAAAAAAAAAATTTTTTTAGGCCACAAGTTTCAGAGATATCGCTAACGCATCTCAAAAAAACCAAGAACGCAGCAATTTGGAAGCACTAAGAGTACTTTTCCTATAACTGCAAAATATGAAATTGATTGTAGTGAAATTAATTTTTTTGTAGTTTTTTTAGTTACTCCGAAAATATAATACATTTTGCGGAAACCAAGCAATTTAAGCAAATTTGGGTTTTTTCTTTTTGAAATACGTTTTAAATCGTTTGTAGTTTTTCATACGAAACAAATTTTTTTTTGTCCACAGGTTTCGGAGATATCGCTAATGCATCTCAAAAAAACCAAGAACGCAGCAATTTGGAAGCACTAAAAGTAATTTCCCTATAACTACAAACGATGAAATTGATTGTAGTGAAATTCATTTTTTGTAGTTTTTTTAGTTACTCCGAAAATATAATACATTTTGCGGAAACCAAGCAATTTAAGCAAATTTGGGTTTTTTCTTTTTGAAATACATTTTTAATCGTTTGTAGTTTTTCATACTAAAAAAAAAATTTTTTTTTGGTCCACAGGTTTCGGAGATATCGCTAACGCATCTCAAAAAAACCAAGAACGAAGCAATTTGGAAGCACTAAAAGTAATTTTCCTATAACTACAAACGATGAAATTGATTGTAGTGAAATTCATTTTTTTCTAGTTTTTATAGTTACTCCGAAAATATAATACATTGTGCGGAAACCAAGCAGTTTAAGTAAATTTGGGTTTTTTTCTTTTTGACATACGTTTTAAATCGTTTGTAGTTTTTCATACGAAACAAATTTTTTTTTTGTCCACAGGTTTCGGAGATATCGCTAATGCATCTCAAAAAAACCAAGAACGCAGCAATTTGGAAGCACTAAAAGTACTTTCCCTATAACTACAAACGATGAAATTGATTGTAGTGAAATTCATTTTTTTGTAGTTTTTTTAGTTACTCCGAAAATATAATACATTTTGCGGAAACCAAGCAATTTAAGCAAATTTGGGTTTTTTCTTTTTGAAATACGTTTTTAATCGTTTGTAGTTTTTCATACTAAAAAAAAAATTTTTTTTTTTGGTCCACAGGTTTCGGAGATATCGCTAACGCATCTCAAAAAAACCAAGAACGCAGCAATTTGGAAGCACTAAAAGTAATTTTCCTATAACTACAAACGATGAAATTGATTGTAGTGAAATTCATTTTTTTGTAGTTTTTATAGTTACTCCAAAAATATAGTACATTATGTGGAAACCAAGCAATTTAAGCAAAGTTGGGTTTTTTCTTTTTGCAATACGTTTTAAATCGTTTGTAGTTTTTCATACGAAACAAATTTTTTTTTTTTGGTCCACAGGTTTCGGAGATATCGCTAACGCATCTCAAAAAAACCAAGAACGAAGCAATTTGGAAGCACTAAAAGTACTTTCCCTATAACTACAAGTGATGAAATTGATTGTAGTGAAATTCATTTTTTTGTACTTTTTATAGTTACTCCGAAAATATAATACATTGTGCGAAAACCAAGCAATTTAAGCAAATTTGGGTTTTTCCTTTTTGATCCACAGGTTTCGGAGTTATTGCTAACGCATCTGAAAAAAACCAAGAACGCAGCAATTTGAAAGCACTAAAAGTACTTTTCCTATAACTACAAACGATGAAATTGATTGACGCTTCCCAAGGCAGTCGGTTCTATGTACCGGAGCGACTCGGGATTTTTCCCGACCAAGGACTGTCATTTCAGTGTGACACCATTTAATTTGTTTCGCCCCTCCCACAAATTGTCATCCTCCCAGCAGCTCCTTGTAGCAGGACTGCTACATATTCTCTTACTCCGGGAAGGTATCGAACCCAATCCAGGTCCGTCTCCTGACCCCGGTCCTGAGAAATGTTTTTGCTGCATTTGCCAGAAAAGAATCTTTTTAGGACGGTCATACTCTGTTCAGTGTGTCTCGTGCAAGGGATGGTTGCATCGGACAGGTTGTTCTGGGCTTGATCCCAAAACCCGACGTCCACGTAACTTTTATAAATCTTTTGTGGCTCCTTGCTGCTCACGCCCAAGGGCGTCACGTAGTCTACGCCTAAGCGCCTCTCCACTACCTTCCAGCAGCCTCGCTGCTCAGCAAGCCACAACAAGTACCCGCTGCTGCTCGCGCCCCACGGCGCCAACAACTCAAACAGCTGATACCACTCATAACTACTACCTTCGCAGTAGAGCTGGTAGCAATGCTGAGCATCAGCCCCTGCCCCCGTCTTCTTCTCCCCCCCTCTTTTCTGGCAGCAATCGTGCAGGTCAGGGAAACAGACTCTTAGTCCCTACCTCCGTTTGCACCGTCTGCCAGCACAGAATATATAGGTTTGCGACATCCGCTCAATGCAGCTCCTGCCTTGGGTGGTGCCACTTTCCTAGATGTTCTGGTCTCCGCGACGGCAAACCCAAATCATCCGGGTACCCCAATGCTTTTCCAAGGGCGCCCAGTCCCAAGGCCACAACAGCAATTGCGTCCTGGCCCTCCACAACCTAGGCGTAGTCACCCGTCACTAACCCCTAGAGTGGCGGCATCACCCCTCATGCACTTCATAATTCTGCAGTTAAACTGTAATGGACTAACTGGGAAGATTACGGAGATAGTCGATTTCATGAAGCGGCACAACATCCGCATTGCTGCGATTCAAGAGACTAAACTCACAGCAAGATCTGCATTGCAGACCTGCTCTGGGTATAATGTTCACAGGAAGGACCGCGAGAGCGGAAATGGAGGCGGCCTCGCGTTTATTATACACCACTCTGTGCAATATCATATATTTGATCCTGACATCGACCGCAGGGACAATGTCTTAGAACACCAAGGCCTATCTGTCCGGTCAGGCGATGCAAATCTAGAAATCATCAACATCTACATCCCTCCTGTCACCTGTTGCCCCAGTGGATACCGCCCTAAAATCTAGGCCTTACTCACTGGCAACAATCGCATTATCTTAGGCGATTTCAATGCCCATCACGACCTATGGCATTCAAACTTGCGGGCGGACAGTAGGGGTGAGAAGTTGGCGGATCAAATAGAAGAAACGACGTTCTGCACAATAAACGGAGACGCCCCCACACGTATGGTAGGAAGCTGTCATAGCTCGCCAGATATCTCAATCGTGAGCGCAGAACTCGTAAACTGCGTCAACTGGCAGCCGATGGTAACATTGGCATCCGACCACCTGCCCATACTTATTTCGTTCGAGCGTACCGCCGACTTCATCGTCACCGAAAAACGCACTTTCATAAACTTCAAAAAAGGAAAGTGGGAAGAATATAAATCTGCAACAGACAGCAGCTTTGCTGCCCTCCCTATCCCGACTGATGCCCGGCAAGGGGAGCGTGCCTTCCGTAAGGTCATTGAATCCGCCTCGGCACATTTCATTCCCGCCGGGAGAATTCCCGAAATCCGGCCTCACTTCCCGGCGGAGGCCGCGAGTTTAGCGAGGGAACGCGACCTTATAAGACAGCTTGATCCAGGCGACCCCCAAATGAGGGATATAAACCAACGCATCAGATTGCTTGTGGACGAACACAAGCGGGCGAAATGGGAAGAGCACCTAAGAGGTTGTAACCTCTCTACCGGTGTAGGTAAACTTTGGTCCACCGTAAAGTCCCTATCGAATCCGACTAAGCACAAAGACAAAGTTTCCATCGCCTTTGGCGATAAGGTGCTGTCGGGTGCGGAAAAATGCGCGAGCGCTTTCTGCCGACAATATATAATGCATCCTACGGTCGACAAAGATAGACGGAGAGCCAATAGACACGCACATAAACACAAATTCAGCGCGTCACCAATCACCATCACCGCTAGAGAGGTTGAGGACGCCATTAGTCGCGCTAAACCATCCAAAGCAGTGGGCCCAGACGGCATAGCCATGCCGATGCTTAAAAACCTAGGGAAAGAGGGTTTCAAATATTTAGCGCATGTCTTCAACATGTCTCTCTCCACCTTTGCCATACCCGAGAAATGGAAAATGGCCAAGGTGGTCCCGCTACTAAAGCCTGAGAAACCAGCTAACGTAGGTGAGTCATATCGTCCGATATCTCTCCTATCGCCAGTGGCAAAGACGCTTGAAGCCATTTTGCTCCCTTATTTCCAAGCACATTTGCAGCTAGCCCCTCATCAGCATGGCTTCAGAAAACTCTATAGCACTACCTCCGCGCTAAATGTCATTAGCACCCAGATAAATTGCGGTTTGAATCAATACCCCCACCATAGAACAGTACCCGTAGTGCTAGACCTATCAAAAGCCTTTGGTACGGTCAACCATGGCTCATTACTGCAAGACCTGGAAGGGTCTACCCTTCCCCCATGTCTTAAAAGATGGGCCGCAAATTATCTGGGTGGTCGGCAGGCATCGGTGCAATTCAGAAACGAAACATCAAAACCAAGGAGAATTAAACAAGGGGTGCCACAGGGTGGTGTCCTATCCCCACTTTTGTTTAATCTCTACATATCTAAGCTACCTTCACCACCGGAAGGAGTCACAATCCTTTCCTACGCCGATGACTGCACAATAATGGCCACAGGCCCAGGCCCAGAGATCGACGAGCTATGCAATAAAATAAACGGCTATCTCCCTGATCTCTCCAGTTTTTTCGCCTCGCGAAACCTGGCATTGTCACCGACTAAATCTTCCGCGACCTTATTTACAACATGGACGCCCCAAATGTCGACCATATTGAACATCCACGTCGATGGCACTACGCTACCGACTGTCCTACACCCCAAAATCTTGGGTGTGACGTTTGATCAGGATCTACATTTTGCTGCGCACGCAACCGCAATTGTTCCGAGAATTCAGAGCCGTAATAAAATCCTCAAATCCCTTGCTGGCAGTACCTGGGGAAAAGATAAAGAAACGCTCATAACCACATACAAAGCAATTAGCCAGCCGATTACGTGCTACGCGTCACCCATATGGTCGCCAAGCCTAAAAACTGTAAGGTAACCCTACAATAAGTGTTGCGTGACCATAAGGTCAAGCAATACGTATGGAACATTCACAGTGAGGGTTACCTCACATAATGTCAAAGTGAATGACGCCAGATTTTTACGCGCATTCAACTCGGGCAGTCATCTAAATTTTCGCTAAGTAATATCGTGTACGCATAAAATATAAGAAATATAGCGGCTCACCTATAAATTTGTGTGACACAAATAAAACCAACATTATTGTAAAAGTTCGAGTGTTTTATTTTAATTGCGGTGATCAAACATTTCAACAGTCGTGAAATACAGTGCGTGCATGCAAACGAGTGCATACCTGCATATCAATCTGCACGATTCTATACTGTCTGAGACACATGGAGACCATTTTGGCCACGCCGGAATCGGTCTCGCCACATGGCGACCGTGACCATGCCTGCAGAAAAATGGTGGCTCCGGGGACCTGGAATAATTCCCTGCAGCACAAAATTAAAAGACATTTACAAATTTGCTAAAAACTAAGTGCGTGGTGGTTGTGATGCGGTGGTGGTTGTAGTAAAAAGAAATACATACATACAAAAAATTTTACATAAAATGATATAAATTACACAAAGCTGATTGCAACAAATTCAAAAAATTACATGAAGTAATCTATAATTTAAAACTACAAAATCTAACTACAAAAATTACAAAATTTCAAAAAAAAAAAAACATTAAAAATTTCAAAAAAAATTACAAAATTTCAAAAACTACAAACGAAAAAATATGTAAATTTCAAAAACTACAAAAAAAAATCTAAAAAATTTCAAAAACTACAAAAAAAAATTTAAAAATTTCAAAAACTACAGAAAAAATTTAAAAATTTCAAAAACTCCAAAAAAAATTTAAAAATTTCAAAAATTACAAAAAAATTTAAAATATCAAAAACTACAAAAAAAAAATCATAAAATTTCAAATACTACAAAAAAAAAATTTTTTATAAAATTTCATAAACTACAAGAAAAAGGTACATCCTAAATGGCAAAATATACTTTTTAGAACTTCGTATATACATACATTTAAAAATTAATTTGAACTTGAACCAAAGTTACGTGTGGAATTGTGGTGGTACATACATACATATATGTAAAAAGTTTTTGGAAGCTGCTGTACCATACCATAACGTTGACACATAAGCACAACCACCCGCTACGTTTTAATACGCAGTACCGTTAGTAGCAGTAAAATCATGCTATACATAACAAAAGTAAGAAGAAAAAACCAGTCGGCGACGGCATCACTTGGACGGCAACATCTACATCGGCAAGAAGCGGAAAAATACCAACAACACATACACCAGCAAGCAGAAAAGACAAAAAGCGGTACAGTAGAGTAGATTAGAACATACGTACATATCTAATATTTAATTTCTGTGTATAAGTAGACACTTTGCTTCTGTATGTAATCTTTTTCAATACCTGTATACTATGCATGTAGCAAATCAACTTGACACTTTTGCCTTTTTATATATGTACTTTTCTCTAAACATTTGTATACTATGCATGTAGCAACAAAAATTGACACTTTGTTTCTAAACATTTGTATACTGCGCATGTAGCAACACATTTTTCTTCTCACAATTTAACCAAATATTTAATATAAACATTTAAATATCGAAAACTTTTTGAATGTACATTAAAAATAATTTTAAATATACGGCCACCACATGCAAATTATCACGCATATATTACTATATTCTTTCTTTTTCAAACATTAACATGGAACTTGAATTTTTTATTTTAAATGCGAACACTGCTTCGTAATAAATACAATCGGAAAAATATTTTTTTAAATTTACACATTTTTTTTAAAACCCTTTTGAAACGCAAATTATACATCAATTTTATATGTATAATACCAAAAATATCAAATCTTTTCGCCAAAAGTTTGCGATAATTATTCGAAGCTAATCAATTTTGAAATCTCTCATTGACTTCAAATATCAATATAGACAGGTTACAGTCACATAATGGTAATGGTGAAAATTTATTTTATCGGTGGAAGCTTACTTTTCTCTTTTTCCAATTATTTCTTCGGAAATTGAACATAGTGAATATCATAAACATTTACACATTTTTTTTTTGCAACAAATACAGTGCCATTCAAATAGTTAACAATTCCTTCGAAGCATCACACGAATACAGTGTATTCCAAATATTTCAACATATCTTACATTTGCGACTCTTTTCAAACTGTGTATTATATACAGTGTCTTTCAAATACTCCAACAGTTTCTTTTCTCTTGGCATTATTAAACGAATACAGTGCGGTTAAAATATTTCAACATTCACTTGCATTTACAAAATAAGTCTTAAATACAGTGCCTTTGAATATGCGAATCTTTACCATTTACCAATTAACTCATCGATTTTGAATATTTCGAATATTCTCTGATTTTTAAACAAAAAAAAAAAAAAAAAAAAAAAATTTTTTTAAATTGCATACCACAATTACACAGTGAATGAATAGTTTTAAATTCATTTTTGTATAAACAGTGCCTACAGCGTTAATCTTAACATTTCTCCGAATTTTTTTTTTTTTCATGAAACATTTTTTCTGCCACGGAGGTAAACATTTTCAATAAATGTAATAAAGTTTTCAGATGTCAGTTGTCAAATGTCAGATTTTGATTCCAATTTCAAAAATTTACGCTCTAATTTCACTAAAGTTACTAAACGAGTTTTAAATAACCGATCTATCTCAGCGAAAAAATCAATAGAATACGAAGATGCTTTAATTAAAAGCTATAACCAAATAATAATACAAGTAAATTCATATTTTGAAAATCGAGATAAGCCTAGTTCAATAATCGAAAGTTTGTCAAAGTGCAGAGAACAACTCACTAAATGTTTTTCTAGAATTAACTGCAATATAAAAATACCCAAAGATCTTTCTGAATTAATACAAGAAAGCGAATCAAGTTCTGATTTTGACACTGAGGAAGAATTATCTGACGCATCGACAACTTCAGCATACAAAGCTAGTATTATTAAAAAAAGTCACGTATCTTTTCTTGAGGATTTCCCTGGATTTTCCAATACACTCCACAATAATAATTTAGACACAATTAGCGAAGAACAACCAACAATGGCGACTTCAGAGCAAAAGAAAACTTTTATTACTATGTGTGCATCCATAATTAGAGAAAACTACAGCGGCGATCCGCTTTCACTTGCATCATTTATAGATAAAATAGTTTTGATAGAAGATTTGATGGAAGAAAATTTGACAAATACTTTCATTTCGTTTATAAAATCCAAGTTAGAAGGGAAAGCGCGTGAGGCAATTCCAAATGAAGTAACAACAATTCAACAAATAAAAGATGCATTAAAAGGTAGAATAAAACCTGACAACTCAAAAGTTGTTGCAGGAAAAATTGCATCGTTAAAAGTTTTTAATAATAATCATACTGAATTCGCCAAACGTGTTGAGGAACTCTCCGATGCTTTGAAACGATCATTAGTTATAGAAGGAATGACTCAGGAAAAAGCGCACGAAATGGCAGTCGAACAAACCGTCAACGTTTGTCGGCTTAACACTCGCTCAGACCTAGTAAAATCAATTTTAGCGTCAACTACGTTTACTGATTCTAAGGATGTAGTTGCGAAAATGATCGTAGAACAAAATAACCAAACAAGTGAAAGGCAGGTACTAGCGTTTAGATCACGTTATAACAGGCAAAATAATAGTTTTCGAGGTAACTTCAGGTCAAATCAATATAATAGGAACAACTTTTCGAGGTACAACAACAATTTTAACAGAAACAACAATAGCAATTATAGGCATAATAACAACAATAATTATGGCTCGCGAAATAATGGTAATTTTCGAAATAACAATAGCAGGCCCGTAAACAGAAACAACAGCAATAACAACAGTAACAACAACAATCGACGTTCAAATACTACAAATAACGCTAGTGTGCGCACTTTAAACGCCAACGGCCCTCAGGAGCGAACACTGGGGGACCAGAATCTGAATTAAATAACGTTTTTCAAAATAAATCAATTTATTGTTTAAGCCTGACCTACTCAGATTTTATCGAACTGAATTGTAATGACTCTTTTAAAACATGCACTTTCTTAGTAGATACACAGGCTGATATATCAATTATAAAACTTTCAAGTTTAAAACAAAATGTTTCTATAAATAACAACAATATTATAAATATAACGGGTGTTACGACAGATACAGTTTCAACATTGGGTACCATTAAAACAGAACTTTTTTATTCAAATTTTTCAATTCCACATACTTTAAATGTAGTAGATGACAAATTCAACATACCGTCAGATGGTATTTTAGGCAAAGATTTTTTGAAAAAATACAATTGCATCATAGACTATGCAAACGAGAGCATAACAATTGGCATTGGCAAAAATATTCATAAAATTTCAATTTTACATAATACAACCGATAATACATTGATAATTCCTCCTAGATGCGAAGTTTATCGCTTATTTAAGCTGAAAAAATCTAAACATCCAGTTTTTATAGACGCACAGGAAATTTGTAGTGGTGTGTTCACCGCAAAGTGTATTGTTGACACCAACAATCCGATAATAAAGGTATTAAACGTCACTGACGAGGTAAAATACATAAGAAATTGCAACATAGTTACGGATGAAATCACCAACTACAACGTGTATAAAATCAATGATCTTTCAAAAGATTCGAAAAGGTCAGAGGAATTAAAATCAATTTTAGAAAAACAAATGCCAAACTATGCCAAACCAAAACTTCTCGATTTATGTCTAAAATATGATGATATTTTTGCACTAAAGACCGATCGTATGACACTTAACAACTTTTATGAACAGAAATTACGATTGACAGATACAAATCCTGTTTACATAAAAAACTACCGTTTACCATATTGTCAGAGAGAGGAAATTAATAAACAAGTTGATAATTTATTGCAAAACGATCTTATAGAACACAGCTATTCCAACTATAATAGTCCATTGATACTTGTGCCAAAGAAAAACCCAAATGGACAGAAATCCTACAGGATGTGTGTTGACTTTAGAGCCGTAAACAAAAAATTGATAGCAGACAAATTCCCACTTGCACGAATAGACGATATTCTTGATAATCTAGGCAGAGCAAAATATTTTTCTACATTGGATCTGTATTCAGGTTTTCACCAAATCCCATTAAATAAAGATTCTAGAGACATCACTTCATTCAGCACTGATCGTGGTGCTTTTCGATGGAAAGTTTTACCATTCGGTTTAAACGTAGCTCCGAACTCATTCTCAAGAATGATGTCAATTGCCTTTTCAGGAATTTCTCCAAACCAAGCCTTTTTATATGTCGATGATCTTATAGTCATTGGGTGTAGCGAAGCTCACCATCTTAAAAATTTAGAACAAGTCTTTCAAACATGCAAAAAATTTAATTTGCGTCTCAATCCCGAAAAATGCAACTTCATGCGTTCAGAAGTCACTTTCCTAGGACACAAATGTTCGTCAAAAGGTCTACTTCCAGACGATTCCAAAATAATTGCAATAAAGAAATATCCGAAACCTTCCGATAAAGATGCAGTAAGACGATTCGTGGCATTCGCCAATTATTACAGAAGGTTTATACCAAATTTTGCTTCCATAGCAGCACCTTTAAATAAACTTAGCAGGAAAAGAGTAGAATTTAAATGGGATCAATCATGTGATATAGCATTTGAAAAACTTCGAAAATCTTTAATTTCTCCTCAAATTCTCCAATACCCAGACTTCAAAAAGGAATTTATAATTACTGTCGACGCTTCAAAAATTGGTTGTGGTGCCATTTTAAGTCAAAATAAAGATGGCATTGACTTACCAATTTGTTTCGCGTCCAAATCATTTAATAATTCAGAACAAAAGAAATCAATAATTGAGTTAGAGCTTTTAGCTATATTTTTTGCAATAAAACGGTTCAGACCATACGTATATGGCACACACTTTACAGTCAAGTCCGATCATCGTCCATTAGTTTACTTGTTCAATATGAAAGATCCCTCTTCAAAACTTTCACGTATCAGACTTGAACTGGCAGAGTACAACTTCACTATTGAATACATAAAAGGTAAAACGAACGTAGGAGCAGATGCACTCTCTCGCATCACAATAGAAGAAATTAAAAATTCAGGAACATCAATTTTAGCAGTACAGACAAGATCACAGACAAAACAAAAACAATTAATGCAACAAGAAATACTCAAAGAAGAAGAAGTAAAAGAAAACATAAAATTACAAGTTTATGATAATTTTTCAAACAAATATTCAAATAAAATATCCAGAGTAAAATCCCAAATAAATTATGATAAAAGTGGTAAAATTACGAATTTTGAATTAAATGCGCATCTAAAACACAAAAAGATTGAGTTAATTAAGGTTGCGTGTGCTAACAAAATAATACATTTAGATGAATTACTTTTGAAGCTACAAAAAGAAGCTGGCAAGCGCAATATTAATATAATTGAATTGCAAAAAAATGATAATCTTTTTAAATATTTCTCGATATCAGATCTGAAAACCACTGGGAATAAAATTTTAAAACACTTAGAAATCGTCCTAACCGAACCCGTAGAAACTGTGACAGACGAAGACAAAAAACAACAATTAATAACAATTTACCATACCGACCCAATTTTAGGAGGACATTTCGGTAGCAAAAAAGTTTATGCAAAACTCAGAACCAAATATTATTGGAAAGGCATGACGCGCGATATAGCGAAATTTGTTAAAAACTGCGAAAAATGTCTTTTGAATAAGGTTAAGCCAAAAACAAAAGAAAATTTAGTCCTAACCGAAACACCATGTAAGCCATTCGACATTGTTGTCATTGACACTATAGGACCTCTACCTCAATCCGATAATGGTAACAAGTTCGCTGTCACCATTATATGCGATCTCAGCAAATACTTAGTAACGATTGCGATACCTGACAAAAGTGCAAAAACGGTCGCATCAGCTATTTTTGAAAATTTCATACTAATATATGGCATTATGAAAACAATTAAAACCGATTTAGGTACCGAATACAAAAATGAAATTTTTTCAGAGTTAACAAAATTATTAAAAATAGAACATAAATTTTCCACAGCGTACCATCATGAAACTCTTGGCACAGTAGAGCGAAATCACAGAGTTTTCAATGAATATTTAAGATCTTTTCTAAATCCCAATTTTTCCGACTGGGATGTTTACTTGAAATATTTCACTTTTCTTCACAACACAACAACAAACACAGTATTCGATAATAAATTCTCACCATATGAATTAGTCTTTGGCAAAGCAGCTAATTTACCAAAAGAACTGCAAACCGATAAAATAGACCCGATTTATAACATAGAAAACTATTCGAAAGAAGTTAAATTTCGTTTTCAAAAAACTCACGAATTAGCAAATAAAACAGTTACAGAACACAAATTAAAAAATCAAACCGGATATAACAAAAGTTCACAACCAATATCTGTCAAGGTATTTGACAAGGTATTGCTTGAAAAAGAACCCCGCGACAAGCATAGTAGTATCTATATTGGTCCGTATACCGTAATAGGTATTGACGGCGTAAACGTCACGTTAATTGATGACGAAACGAAAAAGAAAAAAATAGTACATAAAAATAGAATAAGAAAAATTAGTTAAATTAAATTTTTAAATTCAAGATTATTTAAAGTTAATCTCTATCGTTAAATTAGAAATAAAATGTTTTTCTTCCAAACCTGAAAAAAAAAAGGACAATGAAATCAAATAAATTTAAGCAATCATTAAAAATTAAGAACTGAATGTATACAGTAGAATTAAAACACAAAAAAATTTTGTTTTCTAATTATAAAAACTAAATTTAAGTTCTACTTTAGAACTAGACTTTACAACTTAATTCTTAATTTAGACCTAAACATAGATGTAGATTTAAACTTAGTTTAACAGTCTTAAACTTTTAAAGTTAATTACATCGCTTTTGCGACAGAAGAATTTGTCCAATTCTTCTTTTCCAAAGGGGAATGATGTAAGGTAACCCTACAATAAGTGTTGCGTGACCATAAGGTCAAGCAATACGTATGGAACATTCACAGTGAGGGTTACCTCACATAATGTCAAAGTGAATGACGCCAGATTTTTACGCGCATTCAACTCGGGCAGTCATCTAAATTTTCGCTAAGTAATATCGTGTACGCATAAAATATAAGAAATATAGCGGCTCACCTATAAATTTGTGTGACACAAATAAAACCAACATTATTGTAAAAGTTCGAGTGTTTTATTTTAATTGCGGTGATCAAACATTTCAACAGTCGTGAAATACAGTGCGTGCATGCAAACGAGTGCATACCTGCATATCAATCTGCACGATTCTATACTGTCTGAGACACATGGAGACCATTTTGGCCACGCCGGAATCGGTCTCGCCACAAAACTACCCACTGGAAGAAACTACAGGCCTGCCAAAATACTGCTCTCAGAATCGCCACGGGCTGTCTTCTTATGTCCCCAGAACACCATCTGCATAATGAGGCGAGAATACTCCCCATCAGGAAGAGAAATGAGATGCTGACCAAACAGTTTCTGTTGAATACCCAGAAACCTGGTCATCCCAACAGACATCTGATTGACGAACCAGCACCGCCTAGGGGCCTAAGGAGTCATCTCCGTAAGCATTTTGAGGAAATACGGCACCTGAGAACCCAGCCGTATGAAGCGAAAAAACACAAGCAGGTCCTTGGTGAACTCCATAGACAGGCGTCGGACTTTTATGTCGGGAATTGCTCGGTGAATCCAGTACTTGAAGAAAAATATCCAGAACTCGCGGAAGAGGAACGCATACTCCCCAGGGAAACGCGTGTCACTCTTGCTCAACTTCGTTCTGGATACTGTAACAGGTTAAACTCTTACCTATCCAGAATCAACCCCGACATACAAAATGTATGCCCCGCTTGCAATGTGTCCCCACATGACACCAACCATCTCTTTAATTGTGATGTGGAACCAACGCCTCTAACACCCCTTTCCTTATGGTTCACCCCTGTTGAAACGGCAAGTTTCCTTGGACTCCCGTTAGAGGATATTGATGACAATTTGTGATCGGTCCCGGCTATTAGGTGGGGCGAGCATTGCTACAACAACGACAACATGAAATTGATTGTAGTGAAATTCATTTTTTTGTAGTTTTTATAGTTACACCGAAAATATAATTCATTGGGCGGAAACCAAGCAATTTAAGCAAATTTGGGGTTTTTCTTTTTGAAATACGTTTTGAATCGTTTGTAGTTTTTCATACGAAAAAAAAAATTTTTTTTGGTCCACAGGTTTCGGAGATATCGCTAACGCATCTCAAAAAAACCAAGAACGCAGAAATTAGGAAGCACTAAAAGTACTTTTCCTATAACTATTAACGATGAAATTGATTGTAGTGAAATTCATTTTTTTGTAGTTTTTATAGTTACTCCGAAAATATAATACATTGTGCGGAAACCAAGCAATTTAGGCAAATTTGGGGTTTTTCTTTTTGAAATACGTTTTAAATCGTTTGTAGTTTTTCATACGAAAAAAAAATTGTGCGGAAAGCAAGCAATTTAAGCAAATTTGGGTTTTTTCTTTTTGAAATACGTTTTAAATCGTTTGTAGTTTTTCATACGAAAAAAAATTTTTTTTTTTTCCACAGGTTCCGGAAATATCGCTAACGCATCTCAAAAAAACCAAGAATGCAACAATTTGGAAGCACTAAAAGTACTTTTCCTATAACGATGAAATTGATTGTAGTGACATTCATTTTTTTTTAGTTTTTATGGTTACTCCGTAAATATAATGCATTGTGCGGAAACCAAGCAATTTAAGCAAATTTGGGTTTTTTCTTTTTGAAATACGTTTTAAATCGTTTGTAGTTTTTCATACGAAAAAAAAAAATTTTTTTAGTCCACAGGTTTCGGAGATATCGCTAACGCATCTCAAAAAAACCAAGAACGCAGCAATTTGGAAGCACTAAAAGTACTTTCCCTATAACTACAAACGATGGAATTGATTGTAGTGAAATTCATTTTTTTGTACTTTTTATAGTTACTCCGAAAATATAATACATTGTGCGGAAAACAAGCAATTTAAGCAAATTTGGGTTTTTTCTTTTTGAAATAGGTTTTGAATCGATTGTAGTTTTTCATACCAAAAAAAAATTTTTTTTGGTCCACAGGTTTCGGAGATATCGCTAACGCATCTCAAAAAAACCAAGAACGCAGGAATTTGGAAGCACTAAAAGTACTTTCCCTATAACTACAAACGATGGAATTGATTGTAGTGAAATTCATTTTTTTGTACTTTTTATAGTTACTCCGAAAATATAATACATTGTGCGGAAAACAAGCAATTTAAGCAAATTTGGGTTTTTTCTTTTTGAAATACGTTTTGAATCGATTGTAGTTTTTCATATCAAAAAAAATTTTTTTTGGTCCACAGGTTTCGGAGATATCGCAAACGCATCTCAAAAAAACCAAGAATGCAACAATTTGGAAGCACTAAAAGTACTTTTCCTATAACGATGAAATTGATTGTAGTGAAATTTATTTTTTTTTAGTTTTTATAGTAACTCCGAAAATATAATACATTGTGCGGAAACCAAGCAATTTAAGCAAATTTGGGTTTTTTCTTTTTGAAATACGTTTTAAATCGTTTGTAGTTTTTCATACGAAAAAAAAAAAATTTTTTAGTCCACAGGTTTCGGAGATATCGCTAACGCATCTCAAAAAAACCAAGAACGCAGCAATTTGGAAGCACTAAAAGTACTTTCCCTATAACTACAAACGATGGAATTGATTGTAGTGAAATTCATTTTTTTGTACTTTTTATAGTTACTCCGAAAATATAATACATTGTGCGGAAACCAAGCTATTTAAGCAAATTTGGGGTTTTTCCTTTTGAAATACGTTTTAAATCGTTTGTAGTTTTTCATACGAAACAAATTTTTTTTTTTTGTCCACAGGTTTCGGAGATATCGCTAATGTATCTCAAAAAAACCAAGAACGCAGCAATTTGGAAGCACTAAAAGTACTTTCCCTATAACTACACACGATGGAATTGATTGTAGTGAAATTCATTTTTTTGTACTTTTTATAGTTACTCCGAAAATATAATACATTGTGCGGAAACCAAGCAATTTAAGTAAATTTGGGGTTTTTTTTCAAATAAGTTTTAAATCGTTTTTAGTTTTTCATACGAAATTGATTGTAGTGAAATTCATTTTTTGTACTTTTTATAGTTACTCCGAAAATGTAATTCATTGTGCGGAAACCAAGCAATTTAAGCAAATTTGGGTTTTTCTTTTTGAAATACGTTTTTAATCGTTTGTAGTTTTTCATACTAACAAAAAATTTTTTTTTTGGTCCACAGGTTTCGGAGATATCGCTAACGCATCTCAAAAAAACCAAGAACGCAGCAATTTGGAAGCACTAAAAGTACTTTTCCTATAACTACAAACAATGAAATTGATTGTAGTGAAATTCTTTTTTTTGTAGTTTTTATAGTTACCCCGAAAATATAATACATTGTGCGGAAACCAAGCAATTTAAGTAAATTTGGGTTTTTTCTTTTTGAAATACGTTTTAAATCGTTTGTAGTTTTTCATATGAAAAAAAATTTTTTTTTTGGTCCACAGGTTTCGGAGATATCGCTAACGCATCTCAAAAAACCAAGAACGCAGCAATTTGGAAGCACTAAAAGTACTTTTCCTATAACTACAAACGATGAAATTGATTGCAGTGAAATTCATTTTTTTGTAGTTTTTATAGTTACTCCGAAAATATAATACATTATGCGGAAACCAAGCAATTTAAGCAAATTTGGGTTTTTTTTTTTAAATACCTTTTAAATCGTTTGTAGTTTTTCATACGAAAAAACATTTTTTTTTGTCCACAGGTGTCGGAGATATTGCTAACACATCTCAAAAAAACCAAGAACGCAGCAATTTGGAAGCACTAAAGGTACTTTTCCTATAACTACAAACGATGAGATTGATTGTAGTGAAATTCATTTTTTTGTAGTTTTTATAGTTACTCCGAAAATATAATACATTGTGCGGAAACCAAGCAATTTAAGTAAATTTGGGTTTTTTCTTTTTGAAATACGTTTTAAATCGTTTGTAGTTTTTTATACGAAAAACAATTTTTTTTGGTCCACAGGTTTCGGAGATATCGCTAACGCATCTCAAAAAAACCAAGAACGCAGCAATTGGGAAGCACTAAAAGTACTTTTCCTATAACTACAAAAGATGAGATTGATTGTAGTGAAATTCATTTTTTGTAGTTTTTATAGTTACTCCGAAAATATAATACATTGTGCGGAAACCAAGCAATTTAAGCAAATTTGGGTTTTTTTTTTTAAATGCATTTTAAATAGTTTGTAGTTTTACATACGAAACAAATTTTTTTTTTGGTCCACAGGTTTCGGAGATATCGCTAACGCATCTCAAAAAAACCAAGAACGCAGAAATTTGGAAGCACTAAAAGTACTTTTCCTATAACTACAAACGATGAAATTGATTGTAGTGAAATTCATTTTTTTGTGCTTTTTATAGTTACTCAGAAAATATAATACATTTTGCGGAAACCAAGCATTTTAGGCAAATTTGGGTTTTTTTCTTTTTGAAATACGTTTTGAATCGTTTGTAGTTTTTCATACGAAAAAAAATTTTTTTTTTGGTCCACAGCTTTCGGAGATATCGCTAACGCATCTCAAAAAAACCAAGAACGCAGCAATTGGGAAGCACTAAAAGTACTTTTCCTATAACTACAAAAGATGAGATTGATTGTAGTGAAATTCATTTTTTGTAGTTTTTATAGTTACTCCGAAAATATAATACATTGTGCGGAAACCAAGCAATTTAAGCAAATTTGGGTTTTTTTTTTAAATGCATTTTAAATAGTTTGTAGTTTTACATACGAAACAAATTTTTTTTTTGGTCCACAGGTTTCGGAGATATCGCTAACGCATCTCAAAAAAACCAAGAACGCAGAAATTTGGAAGCACTAAAAGTACTTTTCCTATAACTACAAACGATGAAATTGATTGTAGTGAAATTCATTTTTTTGTGCTTTTTATAGTTACTCAGAAAATATAATACATTTTGCGGAAACCAAGCATTTTAGGCAAATTTGGGTTTTTTTCTTTTTGAAATACGTTTTGAATCGTTTGTAGTTTTTCATACGAAAAAAAATTTTTTTTTGGTCCACAGCTTTCGGAGATATCGCTAACGCATCTCAAAAAAACCAAGAACGCAGCAATTTGGAAGCACTAAAAGTACTTTTCCTATAACTACAAACATTGAAATTGATTGTAGTGAAATTCGTTTTTTTGTAGTTTTATAGTTACTCCGAAAATATAATACATTGTGCGTAAACCAAGTAATTTAAGCAAATTTGGGTTTTTCCTTTTTGAAATACGTTTTAAATCGTTTGTAGTTTTTCATAGGAAACAAATTTTTTTTTTGGTCCACAGGTTTCGGAGATATCGCTAACGCATCTCAAAAAAACCAAGAACGCAGCAATTTGGAAGCACTAAAAGTACTTTCCCTATAACTACAAGTGATGAAATTTATTGTAGTTAAATTCATTTTTTTGTAGTTTTTATAGTTACCCCGAAAATATAATAAATTGGGCGCAAACCAAGCAATTTAAGCAAATTTGAGTTTTTTCTTTTTGAAATACGTTCTGAATCGTTTGTAGTTTTTCATACGAAAAAAAAATTTTTTTTTGGTCCACAGGTTTCGGAGATATCGCTAACGCATCTCAAAAAAAACCAAGAACGCAGCAATTTGGAAGCATTAAAAGTACTTTTCCTATAACTACAAACGATGAAATTGATTGTAGTGAAATTTCTTTTTTTTTTTTTCTTTTTATAGTTACTCCGAAGATATAATACATTGTGCGGAAACCAAGCAATTTAAGTAAATTTGGGGTTTTTTTTTTTGAAATATGTTTTAAATCGTTTTTAGTTTTTCATACGAAATTGATTGTAGTGAAATTCATTTTTTTTTACTTTTTATAGTTACTCCGAAAATGTAATACATTGTGCGGAACCCAAGCAATTTAAGCAAATTTGGGTTTTTTCTTTTTGAAATACGTTTTTAATCGTTTGTAGTTTTTCATACGAAAAAAATATTTTTTTTTTGGTCCACAGGTTTCGGAGATATCGCTAACGCATCTCAAAAAAACCAAGAACGCAGCAATTTGGAAGCACTTAAAGTACTTTTCCTATAACTACAAACGATGTAATTGATTGTAGTGAAATTCTTTTTTTTGTAGTTTTTATAGTTACTCCGAAAATATAATACATTGTGCGGAAACCAAGCAATTTAAGCAAATTTTGGTTTTTTTTTTTTTGAAATACGGTTTAAATCGTTTGTAGTTTTTCATACGAAAAAAAAATTTTTTTTTTGGTCCACAGGTGTCGGAGATATTGCTAACGCATCTCAAAAAAACTAAGAACGCAGCAATTTGAAACGCACTAAAGGTACTTTTCCTATAACTACAAACGATGAAATTGATTGTAGTGAAATTCATTTTTTTTTAGTTTTTATAGTTACTCCGAAAATATAATACATTGTGCGGAAACCAAGCAATTTAAGTAGATTTGGTTTTTTTTTTGAAATACGTTCTAAATCGTTTGTAGTTTTTTATGCGAAAAAAAAAAATTTTTTGGTCCACAGGTTTCGGAGATATCGCTAACGCATCTCAAAAAAACCAAGAACGCAGCAATTGGGAAGCACTAAAAGTACTTTTCCTATAACTACAAACGATGAAATTGATTGTAGTGAAATTCATTTTTTGTAGTTTTTATAGTTACTCCGAAAATATAATACATTGTGCGGAAACCAAGCAATTTAAGCAAATTTGGTTTTTTTTTTTTTGAAATAAGTTTTAAATAGTTTGTAGTTTTTCATACGAAAAAAAAATTTTTTTTAGTCCACAGGTTTCGGAGATATCGCTAACGCATCTCAAAAAAACCACGAACGCAGCAATTTGGAAGCACTAAAAGTACTTTTCCTATAACTACAAATGATGAAATTGATTGTAGTGAAATTAATTTTTTTGTCGTTTTTATAGTTACTCCGAAAATATAATACATTTTGCGGAAACCAAGCAATTTAGGCAAATTTGGTTTTTTTCTTTTTGAAATACGTTCTGAATCGTTTGTAGTTTTTCATACGAAAAAAAAATTTTTTTTTGGTCCACAGCTTTCGGAGATATCGCTAACACATCTCAAAAAAACCAAGAACGCAGCAATTTGGAAGCACTAAAAGTACTTTTCCTATAACTACAAACGATGAAATTGATCGTAGTGAAATTCATTTTTTTGTAGTTTTATAGTTACCCCGAAAATATAATACATTGTGCGGAAACCAAGCAATTTAAGCAAATTTGGGTTTTTCCTTTTTGAAATACGTTTTAAATCGTTTGTAGTTTTTCATAGGAAACAAATTTTTATTTTTTTGGTCCACCGGTTTCGGAGATATCGCTTACCCATCTCAAAAAAACCAAGAACGCAGCAATTTGGAGGCACTAAAAGTGCTTTTCCTATAACTACAAACGATGAAATTGATTGTAGTGAAATTCGTTTTTTTGTAGTTTTTATAGTTACTCCGAAAATATAATACATTATGCGGAAACCAAGCAATTTGAGCAAATTTGGGTTTACTTTTTTTTTTTTGAAATACGTTTTAAATCGTTTGCAGTTTTTCATACGAAAAAAAAATTTTTTTTTGGTCCACAGGTGTCGGAGATTTTGCTAACGCATCTCAAAAAAACCAAGAACGCAGCAATTTAGAAGCACTAAATGTACTTTTCCTATAACTACAAACGATGAAAATGATTGTAGTGAAATTAATTTTTTTGTAGTTTTTATAGTTACTCCGAAAATATAATACATTGTGCGGAAAGCAAGCAATTTAAGTAAATTTGGGTTTTTTCTTTCTGAAATACGTTTTAAATCGTTTGTAGTTTTTTATACGAAAAAAAAATTTTTTTTGGTCCACAGGTTTCGGAGATATCGCTAACGCATCTCAAAAAATCAAGAACGCAACAACTTGGAAGCACTAAAAGTACTTTTCCTATAACTACAAACGATGAAATTGATTGTAGTGAAATTCATTTTTTTGTAGTTTTTATAGTTACTCCGAAAATATAATACATTGTGCGGAAACCAAACAATTTTAAGCAAATTTGGGTTTTTTCTTTTTGAAATACGTTTTAAATCGTTTGTAGTTTTTCATACGAAAAAAAAAATTTTTTTAGTCCACAGGTTTCGGAGATATCGCTAACGCATCTCAAAAAAACCAAGAACGCAGCAATTTGGAAGCACTAAGAGTACTTTTACTATAACTACAAAAGATGAAATTGATTGTAGTGAAATTAATTTTTTTGTAGTTTTTTTAGTTACTCCGAAAATATAATACATTTTGCGGAAACCAAGCAATTTAATCAAATTTGGGTTTTTTCCTTTTGAAATACGTTTTAAATCGTTTGTAGTTTTTCATACGAAACAAATTTTTTTTTTTGTCCACAGGTTTCGGAGATATCGCTAATGTATCTCAAAAAAACCAAGAACGCAGCAATTTGGAAGCACTAAAAGTACTTTCCCTATAACTACAAACGATGGAATTGATTGTAGTGAAATTCATTTTTTTGTACTTTTTATAGTTACTCCGAAAATATAATACATTGTGCGGAAAACAAGCAATTTAAGCAAATTTGGGTTTTTTCTTTTTGAAATACGTTTTGAATCGATTGTAGTTTTTCATACCAAAAAAAAATTTTTTTTGGTCCACAGGTTTCGTAGATATCGCTAACGCATCTCAAAAAAACAAGAACGCAGGAATTTGGAAGCACTAAAAGTACGTTGCCTATAACTACAAACGATGAAATTGATTGTAGTGAAATTCATTTTTTTGTAGTTTTATAGTTACTCTGAAAATATAATACATTGTGCGGAAACCAAGCTATTTAAGCAAATTTGGGTTTTTCCTTTTTGAAATACGTTTTAAATCGTTCGTAGTTTTTCATAGGAAACAAATTTTTTTTTTTGGTCCACAGGTTTCGGAGATATCGCTAACGCATCTCAAAAAAACCAAGAACGCAGCAATTTGGAAGCATTAAAAGTACTTTTCCTATAACTACAAATGATGAGATTGATTGTAGTGAAATGTATTTATTTATTTTCTTTTTATAGTTACTCCGAAAATATAATACATTGTGCGGAAACCAAGCAATTTAAGTAAATTTGGGGTTTTTTTTTCAAATAAGTTTTAAATCGTTTTTAATTTTTCATACGAAATTGATTGTAGTGAAATTCATTTTTTGTACTTTTTATAGTTACTCCGAAAATGTAATTCATTGTGCGGAAACCAAGCAATTTAAGCAAATTTGGGTTTTTCTTTTTGAAATACGTTTTTAATCGTTTGTAGTTTTTCATACGAAACAAATTTTTTTTTTGTCCACAGGTTTCGGAGATATCGCTGACGCATCTCAAAAAAACCAAGAACGCAGCAATTTGGAAGCAATAAAAGTGCTTTCCCTATAACTACAAACGATGAAATTGATTGTAGTGAAATTCATTTTTTTGTGCTTTTTATAGTTACTCCGAAAATATAATACATTGTGCGGAAACCAAGCAATTTAAGTAAATTTGGGTTTTTTCTTTTTGAAATACGTTTTAAATCGTTTGTAGTTTTTCATATGAAAAAAAATTTTTTTTTTGGTCCACAGGTTTCGGAGATATCACTAACGCATCTCAAAAAACCAAGAACGCAGCAATTTGGAAGCACTAAAAGTACTTTTCCTATAACTACAAACGATGAAATTGATTGCAGTGAAATTCATTTTTTTGTAGTTTTTATAGTTACTCCGAAAATATAATACATTATGCGGAAACCAAGCAATTTAAGCAAATTTGGGGTTTTTTTTTTAAATACCTTTTAAATCGTTTGTAGTTTTTCATACGAAAAAAAAATTTTTTTTTGGTCCACAGGTGTCGGAGATATCGCTAACACATCTCAAAAAACCAAGAACGCAGCAATTTGGAAGCACTAAAGGTACTTTTCCTATAACTACAAACGATGAGATTGATTGTAGTGAAATTCATTTTTTGTAGTTTTTATAGTTACTCCGAAAATATAATACATTGTGCGGAAACCAAGGAATTTAAGTAAATTTGGGTTTTTTCTTTTTGAAATACGTTTTAAATCGTTTGTAGTTTTTTATACGAAAAACAATTTTTTTTGGTCCACATGTTTCGGAGATATCGCTAACGCATCTCAAAAAAACCAAGAACGCAGCAATTGGGAAGCACTAAAAGTACTTTTCCTATAACTACAAAAGATGAGATTGATTGTAGTGAAATTCATTTTTTGTAGTTTTTATAGTTACTCCGAAAATATAATACATTGTGCGGAAACCAAGCAATTTAAACAAATTTGGGTTTTTTTTTTAAATGCATTTTAAATAGTTTGTAGTTTTACATACGAAACAAATTTTTTTTTTGGTCCACAGGTTTCGGAGATATCGCTAACGCATCTCAAAAAAACCAAGAACGCAGCAATTTGGAAGCACTAAAAGTACTTTTCCTATAACTACAAACGATGAAATTGATTGTAGTGAAATTAATTTTTTTGTAGTTTTTATAGTTACTCCGAAAATATAATACATTGTGCGGAAACCAAGCAATTTAAGCAAATTTGGGTTTTTTCTTTTTGGAATACGTTTTAAATCGTTTGTAGTTTTTCATACGAAACAAATTTTTTTTTTGTCCACAGGTTTCGGAGATATCGCTGACGCATCTCAAAAAAACCAAGAACGCAGCAATTTGGAAGCAATAAAAGTGCTTTCCCTATAACTACAAACGATGAAATTGATTGTAGTGAAATTCATTTTTTTGTGCTTTTTATAGTTACTCAGAAAATATAATACATTTTGCGGAAACCAAGCATTTTAGGCAAATTTGGGTTTTTTCTTTTTGAAATACGTTTTGAATCGTTTGTAGTTTTTCATACGAAAAAAAATTTTTTTTTTGGTCCACAGCTTTCGGAGATATCGCTAACGCATCTCAAAAAAACCAAGAACGCAGCAATTTGAAAGCACTAAAAGTACTTTTCCTATAACTACAAACATTGAAATTGATTGTAGTGAAATTCATTTTTTTGTAGTTTTATAGTTACTCCGAAAATATAATACATTGTGCGGAAACCAAGTAATTTAAGCAAATTTAGGTTTTTCCTTTTTGAAATACGTTTTAAATCGTTTGTAGTTTTTCATAGGAAACAAATTTTTTTTTTGGTCCACAGCTTTCGGAGATATCGCTAACGCATCTCAAAAAACCAAGAACGCAGCAATTTGGAAGCACTAAAAGTACTTTTCCTATAACTACAAACGATGAAATTGATTGTAGTGAAATTTATTTTTTTTTCTTTTTATAGTTACTCCGAAAATATAATACATTGTGCAGAAACCCAGCAATTTAAGTAAATTTGGGGTTTTTTTTTTTAATTATGTTTTAAATCATTTTTAGTTTTTCATACGAAATTGATTGTAGTGAAATTCATTTTTTTTTACTTTTTATAGTTACTCCGAAAATGTAATACATTGTGCGGAACCCAAGCAATTTAAGCAAATTTGGGTTTTTTCTTTTTGAAATAGGTTTTTAATCGTTTGTAGTTTTTCATACGAAAAAAATTTTTTTTTAGTCCACAGGTTTCGAAGATATCGCTAACGCATCTCAAAAAAACCAAGAACGCAGCAATTTGGAAGCACTAAAAGTACTTTTTCTATAACTACAAACGATGAAATTGATTGTAGTGAAATTCATTTTTTTGTATTTTTATAGTTACTCCGAAAATATATAACATTGTGCGGAAACCAAGCAATTTATGCAAATTTGGGCTTTTCCTCTTTGAAATACGTTTTAAGTCGTTTGTAGTTTTTCATATGAAACAAATTTTTATTTTTTTGGTCCACAGGTTTCGGAGATATCACTAACGCATCTCAAAAAAACCAAGAACGCAGCAATTTGGAAGCACTAAAAGTACTTTTCCTATAACTACAAACGATGAAATTGATTGTAGTGAAACTCATTTTTTTTTGTAGTTTTAATAGTTACCCCGAAAATATAATACATTGGGCGGAAACCAAGCAATTTAAGCAAAATTGGATTTTTCCTTTTTGAAATACGTTTTAAATCGTTTGTAGTTTTTCATACGAAAAAAAAAATTTTTTTTGGTCGACAGGTTTCGGAGATATCGCTAACGCATCCCAAAAAAACCAAGAACGCAGCAATTTGGAAGCACTAAATGTACTATTCCTATAACTACAAACGATGAAATTGATTGTAGTGAAATTCATTTTTTTGTAGTTTTTATAGTTACTCCGAAAATATAATACATTGTGCAGAAACCCAGCAATTTAAGTAAATTTGGGTTTTTCCTTTTTGAAATACGTTTTAAATCGTTTGTAGTTTTTCATACGAAAAAAAAATTTTTTTTGGTCCACAGGTTTCGGAGATATCGCTAACGCATCTCAAAAAAACCAAGAACGTGGCAATTTGGAAGCACAAAAATACTTTTCCTATAACTACAAACGATGAAATTGATTGTAGTGAAATTCGTTTTTTTGTAGTTTTTATAGTTACTCCGAAAATATAATACATTGTGCGGAAACCAAGCAATTTAAGTAAATTTGGGTTTTTTCTTTTAGAAATACGTTTTAAATCGTTTGTAGTTTTTCATACGAAAAAAAAATTTTTTTTTGGTCCACAGGTTTCGGAGATATCGCTAACGCATCCCAAAAAAACCAAGAACGCAGCAATTTGGAATCACTAAAAGTACTTTTCCTATAACTACAAACGATGAAATTGATTGTAGTGAAATTAATTTTTTTGTAGTTTTTATAGTTACTCCGAAAATAAAATACATTGTGCGGAAACCAGCAATTTAAGCAAATTTGGGCTTTTTCTTTTTGAAACACGTTTTAAATAGTTTGTAGTTTTTCATACGAAAAAAAATTTTTTTTAGTCCACAGGTTTCGGAGATATCGCTAACGCATCTCAAAAAAACCAAGAACGCAGCAATTTCGAAGCACTAAAAGTACTTTTTCTATAACTACAAACGATGAAATTGATTGTAGTGAAATTCATTTTTTTGTAGTTTTATAGTTACTCCGAAAATATAAAACATTGTGCGGAAACCAAGCAATTTATGCAAATTTGGGCTTTTCCTTTTTGAAATACGTTTTAAGTCGTTTGTAGTTTTTCATATGAAACAAATTTTTATTTTTTTGGTCCACAGGTTTCGGAGATATCACTAACGCATCTCAAAAAAACCAAGAGCGCAGCAATTTGGAAGCACTAAAAGTACTTTTCCTATAACTACAAACGATGAAATTGATTGTAGTGAAATTCATTTTTTTTTTGTAGTTTTAATAGTTACCCCGAAAATATAATACATTGGGCGGAAACCAAGCAATTTAAGCAAACTTGGGTTTTTCCTTTTTGAAATACGTTTTAAATCGTTTGTAGTTTTTCATACGAAAAAAAAATTTTTTTTGGTCGACAGGTTTCGGAGATATCGCTAACGCATCCCAAAAAAACCAAGAACGCAGCAATTTGGAAGCACTAAAAGTAATTTTCCTATAACTACAAACGATGAAATTGATTGTAGTGAAATTCATTTTTTTGTAGTTTTTATAGTTACTCCGAAAATATAATACATTGTGCGGAAACCCAGCAATTTAAGTAAATTTGGGTTTTTCCTTTTTGAAATACGTTTTAAATCTTTTGTAGTTTTTCATACGAAAAAAAAATTTTTTTTGGTCCACAGGTTTCGGAGATATCGCTAACGCATCTCAAAAAAACCAAGAACGTGGCAATTTGGAAGCACAAAAATACTTTTCCTATAACTACAAACGATGAAATTGATTGTAGTGAAATTCGTTTTTTTGTAGTTTTTATAGTTACTCCGAAAATATAATACATTGTGCGGAAACCAAGCAATTTAAGTAAATTTGTGTTTTTTCTTTTAGAAATACGTTTTAAATCGTTTGTAGTTTTTCATACGAAAAAAAAATTTTTTTTTGGTCCACAGGTTTCGGAGATATCGCTAACGCATCCCAAAAAAACCAAGAACGCAGCAATTTGGAATCACTAAAAGTACTTTTCCTATAACTACAAACGATGAAATTGATTGTAGTGGAATTAATTTTTTTGTAGTTTTTATAGTTACTCCGAAAATAAAATACATTGTGCGGAAACCAGCAATTTAAGCAAATTTGGGTTTTTTCTTTTTGAAATACGTTTTAAATCGTTTGTAGTTTTTCATACGAAAAAAAAATTTTTTTTTGGTCCACGGGTTTCGGAGATATCGCTAACGCATCTCAAAAAAACCAAGAACGCAGCAACTGGAAGCACTAAAAGTACTTTTCCTATAACTGCAAACGATGAAATTGATTGTAGTAAAATTCATTTTTTTGTAGTTTTTATAGTTACTCCGAAAATATAATGCATTTTGCGGAAACCAAGCAATTTAAGTAAATTTGGGTTTTTTCTTCTTGAACTACGTTTTATTTCGTTTGTAGTTTTCATACGTTGCCTATAACTACAAACTATGAAATTGATTGTAGTGAAATTCATTTTTTTGCAGTTTTATAGTTACTCTGAAAATATAATACATTGTGCGGAAACCAAGCTATTTAAGCAAATTTGGGCTTTTCCTTTTTGAAATACGTTTTAAATCGTTCGTAGTTTTTCATAGGAAACAAATTTTTTTTTTTGGTCCACAGGTTTCGGAGATATCGCTAACGCATCTCAAAAAACCAAGAACGCAGCAATTTGGAAGCATTAAATGTACTTTTCCTATAACTACAAATGATGAGATTGATTGTAGTGAAATTTATTTATTTATTTTCTTTTTATAGTTACTCCGAAAATATAATACATTGTGCGGAAACCAAGCAATTTAAGTAAATTTGGGGTTTTTTTTTCAAATAAGTTTTAAATCGTTTTTAGTTTTTCATACGAAATTGATTGTAGTGAAATTCATTTTTTGTACTTTTTATAGTTACTCCGAAAATGTAATTCATTGTGCGGAAACCAAGCAATTTAAGCAAATTTGGGTTTTTCTTTTTGAAATACGTTTTTAATCGTTTGTAGTTTTTCATACTAACAAAAAATTTTTTTTTTGGTCCACAGGTTTCGGAGATATCGCTAACGCATCTCAAAAAAACCAAGAACGCAGCAATTTGGAAGCACTAAAAGTACTTTTCCTATAACTACAAACAATGAAATTGATTGTAGTGAAATTCTTTTTTTTTGTAGTTTTTATAGTTACTCCGAAATATAATACATTGTGCGGAAACCAAGCAATTTAAGTAAATTTGGGTTTTTTCTTTTTGAAATACGTTTTAAATCGTTTGTAGTTTTTCATATGAAAAAAATTTTTTTTTTGGTCCACAGGTTTCGGAGATATCGCTAACGCATCTCAAAAAACCAAGAACGCAGCAATTTGGAAGCACTAAAAGTACTTTTCCTATAATTACAAAGATGAGATTGATTGTAGTGAAATTCATTTTTTTGTGCTTTTTATAGTTACTCAGAAAATATAATACATTTTGCGGAAACCAAGCATTTTAGGCAAATTTGGGTTTTTTTCTTTTTGAAATACGTTTTGAATCGTTTGTAGTTTTTCATACGAAAAAAAATTTTTTTTTTGGTCCACAGCTTTCGGAGATATCGCTAACGCATCTCAAAAAAACCAAGAACGCAGCAATTTGGAAGCACTAAAAGTACTTTTCCTATAACTACAAACATTGAAATTGATTGTAGTGAAATTCATTTTTTTGTAGTTTTATAGTTACTCCGAAAATATAATACATTGTGCGGAAACCAAGTAATTTAAGCAAATTTGGGTTTTTCCTTTTTGAAATACGTTTTAAATCGTTTGTAGTTTTTCATAGGAAACAAATTTTTTTTTTGGTCCACAGGTTTCGGAGATATCGCTAACGCATCTCAAAAAACCAAGAATGCAGCAATTTGGAAGCACTAAAAGTACTTTCCCTATAACTACAAGTGATGAAATTGATTGTAGTGAAATTCATTTTTTGTAGTTTTTATAGTTACCCCGAAAATATAATAAATTGGGCGCAAACCAAACAATTTAAGCAAATTTGAGTTTTTCTTTTTGAAATACGTTCTGAATCGTTTGTAGTTTTTCACACGAAAAAAAAATTTTTTTTTGGTCCACAGGTTTCGGAGATATCGCTAACGCATCTCAAAAAAACCAAGAACGCAGCAATTTGGAAGCATTAAAACGATGAAATTGATTGTAGTGAAATTTTTTTTTTTTCTTTTTATAGTTACTCCGAAAATATAATACATTGTGCGGAAACCAAGCAATTTAAGTAAATTTGGGGTTTTTTTTTTTGAAATATGTTTTAAATCGTTTTTAGTTTTTCATACGAAATTGATTGTAGTAAAATTCATTTTTTTTTACTTTTTATAGTTACTCCGAAAATGTAATACATTGTGCGGAACCCAAGCAATTTAAGCAAATTTGGGTTTTTTCTTTTTGAAATACGTTTTTAATCGTTTGTAGTTTTTCATACGAAAAAAATATTTTTTTTTGGTCCACAGGTTTCGGAGATATCGCTAACGCATCTCAAAAAAACCAAGAACGCAGCAATTTGGAAGCACTTAAAGTACTTTTCCTATAACTACAAACGATGTAATTGATTGTAGTGAAATTCTTTTTTTTGTAGTTTTTATAGTTACTCCGAAAATATAATACAATGGGAAACCAAGCAATTTAAGCAAATTTTGGTTTTTTTTTTAAATAAGTTTTAAATAGTTTGTAGTTTTTCATACGAAAAAAAATTTTTTTTTAGTCCACAGGTTTCGGAGATATCGCTAACGCATCTCAAAAAAACCAAGAACGCAGCAATTTGGAAGCACTAAAAGTACTTTTCCTATAACTACAAATGATGAAATTGATTGTAGTGAAATTAATTTTTTTGTAGTTTTTATAGTTACTCCGAAAATATAATACATTGTGCGGAAACCAAGCAATTTAAGCAAATTTGGGTTTTTTCTTTTTGGAATACGTTTTAAATCGTTTGTAGTTTTTCTTACGAAACAAATTTTTTTTTGTCCACAGGTTTCGGAGATATCGCTAACGCATCTCAACAAAACCAAGAACGCTGCAATTTGGAAGCAATAAAAGTGCTTTCCCTATAACTACAAACGATGAAATTGATTGTAGTGAAATTCATTTTTTTGTGCTTTTTATAGTTACTCCGAAAATATAATACATTTTGCGGAAACCAAGCAATTTAGGCAAATTTGGTTTTTTTCTTTTTGAAATACGTTTTTCATACGAAAAAAAATTTTTTTTTTGGTCCACAGCTTTCGGAGATATCGCTAACACATCTCAAAAAAACCAAGAACGCAGCAATTTGGAAGCACTAAAAGTACTTTTCCTATAACTACAAACGATGAAATTGATTGTAGTGAAATTCATTTTTTTGTAGTTTTATAGTTACTCCGAAAATATAATACATTGTGCGGAAACCAAGCAATTTAAGCAAATTTGGGTTTTTCCTTTTTGAAATACGTTTTAAATCGTTTGTAGTTTTTCATAGGAAACAAATTTTTATTTTTTTGGTCCACAGGTTTCGGATATATCGCTTACCCATCTCAAAAAAACCAAGAACGCAGCAATTTGGAGGCACTAAAAGTACTTTTCCTATAACTACAAACGATGAAATTGATTGTAGTGAAATTCATTTTTTTGTAGTTTTTATAGTTACTCCGAAAATATAATACATTATGCGGAAACCAAGCAATTTGAGCAAATTTGGGTTAACTTTTTTTTTGAAATACGTTTTAAATCGTTTGCAGTTTTTCATACGAAAAAAAAATTTTTTTTTGGTCCAAAGGTGTCGGAGATTTTGCTAACGCATCTCAAAAAAACCAAGAACGCAGCAATCTAGAAGCACTAAAAGTACTTTTCCTATAACTGCAAACGATGAAATTGATTGTAGTGAAATTCATTTTGTTGTAGTTTTTATAGTTACTCCGAAAATATAATGCATTGTGCGGAAACCAAGCAATTTAAGTAAATTTGGGTTTTTTCTTCTTGAACTACGTTTTATTTCGTTTGTAGTTTTTCATACGTTGCCTATAACTACAAACGATGAAATTGATTGTAGTGAAATTCATTTTTTTGCAGTTTTATAGTTACTCTGAAAATATAATACATTGTGCGGAAACCCAGCAATTTAAGTAAATTTGGGTTTTTCCTTTTTGAAATACGTTTTAAATCATTTGTAGTTTTTCATACGAAAAAAAAAATTTTTTTTGGTCCACAGGTTTCGGAGATATCGCAAACGCATCTCAAAAAAACCAAGAACGTGGCAATTTGGAAGCACAAAAATACTTTTCCTATAACTACAAACGATGAAATTGATTGTAGTGAAATTCGTTTTTTTGTAGTTTTTATAGTTACTCCGAAAATATAATACATTGTGCGGAAACCAAGCAATTTAAGTAAATTTGGGTTTTTTCTTTTAGAAATACGTTTTAAATCGTTTGTAGTTTTTTATACGAAAAAAAAATTTTTTTTTGGTCCACAGGTTTCGGAGATATCGCAAACGCATCCCAAAAAAACCAAGAACGCAGCAATTTGGAATCACTAAAAGTACTTTTCCTATAACTACAAACGATGAAATTGATTGTAGTGAAATTAATTTTTTTGTAGTTTTTATAGTTACTCCGAAAATAAAATACATTGTGCGGAAACCAGCAATTTAAGCAAATTTGGGTTTTTTCTTTTTGAAATACGTTTTAAATCGTTTGTAGTTTTTCATACGAAAAAAAAATTTTTTTTTGGTCCACGGGTTTCGGAGATATCGCTAACGCATCTCAAAAAAACCAAGAACGCAGCAATTGGAAGCACTAAAAGTACTTTTCCTATAACTGCAAACGATGAAATTGATTGTAGTGAAATTCATTTTTTTGTAGTTTTTATAGTTACTCCGAAAATATAATGCATTTCGCGGAAACCAAGCAATTTAAGTAAATTTGGGTTTTTTCTTCTTGAACTACGTTTTATTTCGTTTGTAGTTTTTCATACGTTGCCTATAACTACAAACTATGAAATTGATTGTAGTGAAATTCATTTTTTTGCAGTTTTATAGTTACTCTGAAAATATAATACATTGTGCGGAAACCAAGCTATTTAAGCAAATTTGGGTTTTCCTTTTTGAAATACGTTTTAAATCGTTCGTAGTTTTTCATAGGAAACAATTTTTTTTTTTGGTCCACAGGTTTCGGAGATATCGTTAACGCATCTCAAAAAACCAAGAACGCAGCAATTTGGAAGCATTAAAAGTACTTTTCCTATAACTACAAATGATGAGATTGATTGTAGTGAAATTTATTTATTTATTTTCTTTTTATAGTTACTCCGAAAATATAATACATTGTGCGGAAACCAAGCAATTTAAGTAAATTTGGGGTTTTTTTTTTCAAATAAGTTTTAAATCGTTTTTAGTTTTTCATACGAAATTGATTGTAGTGAAATTCATTTTTTGTACTTTTTATAGTTACTCCGAAAATGTAATTCATTGTGCGGAAACCAAGCAATTTAAGCAAATTTGGGTTTTTCTTTTTGAAATACGTTTTTAATCGTTTGTAGTTTTTCATACTAACAAAAAATTTTTTTTTTGGTCCACAGGTTTCGGAGATATCGCTAACGCATCTCAAAAAACCAAGAACGCAGCAATTTGGAAGCACTAAAAGTACTTTTCCTATAACTACAAAAGATGAGATTGATTGTAGTGAAATTCATTTTTTTGTGCTTTTTATAGTTACTCAAAAAATATAATACATTTTGCGGAAACCAAGCATTTTATGCAAATTTGGGTTTTTTTCTTTTTGAAATACGTTTTGAATCGTTTGTAGTTTTTCATACGAAAAAAAATTTTTTTTTTGGTCCACAGCTTTCGGAGATATCGCTAACGCATCTCAAAAAAACCAAGAACGCAGCAATTTGGAAGCACTAGAAGTACTTTTCCTATAACTACGAACATTGAAATTGATTGTAGTGAAATTCATTTTTTTGTAGTTTTATAGTTACTCCGAAAATATAATACATTGTGCGGAAACCAAGTAATTTAAGCAAATTTGGGTTTTTCCTTTTTGAAATACGTTTTAAATCGTTTGTAGTTTTTCATAGGAAACAAATTTTTTTTTTGGTCCACAGGTTTCGGAGATATCGCTAACGCATCTCAAAAAAACCAAGAACGCAGCAATTTGGAAGCACTAAAAGTACTTTCCCTATAACTACAAGTGATGAAATTGATTGTAGTGAAATTCATTTTTTTGTAGTTTTTATAGTTACCCCGAAAATATAATAAATTGGGCGCAAACCAAGCAATTTAAGCAAATTTGAGTTTTTCTTTTTGAAATAAGTTCTGAATCGTTTGTAGTTTTTCATACGAAAAAAAAATTTTTTGTTGGTCCACAGGTTTCGGAGATATCGCTAACGCATCTCAAAAAAACCAAGAACGCAGCAATTTGGAAGCATTAAAACGATGAAATTGATTGTAGTGAAATTTTTTTTTTTTTCTTTTTATAGTAACTCCGAAAATATAATACATTGTGCGGAAACCAAGCAATTTAAGTAAATTTGGGGTTTTTTTTTTTTTTTGAAATATGTTTTAAATCGTTTTTAGTTTTTCATACGAAATTGATTGTAGTGAAATTCATTTTTTTTTACTTTTTATAGTTACTCCGAAAATGTAATACATTGTGCGGAACCTAAGCAATTTAAGCAAATTTGGGTTTTTTCTTTTTGAAATACGTTTTTAATCGTTTGTAGTTTTTCATACGAAAAAAATATTTTTTTTTGTCCACAGGTTTCGGAGATATCGCTAACGCATCTCAAAAAAACCAAGAACGCAGCAATTTGGAAGCACTTAAAGTACTTTTCCTATAACTACAAACGATGTAATTGATTGTAGTGAAATTCTTTTTTTTGTAGTTTTTATAGTTACTCCGAAAATATAATACATTGTGCGGAAACCAAGCAATTTAAGCAAATTTTGGTTTTTTTTTTTTGAAATACGGTTTAAATCGTTTGTAGTTTTTCATACGAAAAAAAAAAAAATTTTATTGGTCCACAGGTGTCGGAGATATCGCTAACGCATCTCAAAAAAACTAAGAACGCAGCAATTTGAAACGCACTAAAGGTACTTTTCCTATAACTACAAACGATGAAATTGATTGTAGTGAAATTCATTTTTTTTTTAGTTTTTATAGTTACTCCGAAAATTTAATACATTTTGCGGAAACCAAGCAATTTAAGTAAATTTGGTTTTTTTTTTTTTGAAATACGTTTTAAATCGTTTGTAGTTTTTTATGCGAAAAAAAAATTTTTTTGGTCCACAGGTTTCGGAGATATCGCTAACGCATCTCAAAAAAACCAAGAACGCAGCAATTGGGAAGCACTAAAAGTACTTTTCCTATAACTACAAACGATGAAATTGATTGTAGTGAAATTCATTTTTTGTAGTTTTTATAGTTACTCCGAAAATATAATACATTGTGCGGAAACCAAGCAATTTAAGCAAATTTGGTTTTTTTTTTGAAATAAGTTTTAAATAGTTTGTAGTTTTTCATACGAAAAAAAATTTTTTTTAGTCCAAAGGTTTCGGAGATATCGCTAACGCATCTCAAAAAAACCAAGAACTCAGCAATTTGGAAGCACTAAAAGTACTTTTCCTATAACTACAAATGATGAAATTGATTGTAGTGAAATTAATTTTTTTGTAGTTTTTATAGTTACTCCGAAAATATAATACATTGTGCGGAAACCAAGCAATTTAAGCAAATTTGGGTTTTTTCTTTTTGGAATACGTTTTAAATCGTTTGTAGTTTTTCTTACGAAACAAATTTTTTTTTTGTCCACAGGTTTCGGAGGTATCGCTAACGCATCTCAAAAAAACCAAGAACGCTGCAATTTGGAAGCAATAAAAGTGCTTTCCCTATAACTACAAACGATGAAATTGATTGTAGTGAAATTCATTTTTTTGTGCTTTTTATAGTTACTCCGAAAATATAATACATTTTGCGGAAACCAAGCAATTTAGGCAAATTTGGTTTTTTTCTTTTTGAAATACGTTTTAAATCGTTTGTAGTTTTTCTTACGAAACAAATTTTTTTTTTGTCCACAGGTTTCGGAGATATCGCTAACACATCTCAAAAAAACCAAGAACGCAGCAATTTGGAAGCACTAAAAGTACTTTTAATATAACTACAAACGATGAAATTGATTGTAGTGAAATTCATTTTTTTGTAGTTTTATAGTTACTCCGAAAATATAATACTTTGTGCGGAAACCAAGCAATTTAAGCAAATTTGGGTTTTTCCTTTTTGAAATACGTTTTAAATCGTTTGTAGTTTTTCATAGGAAACAAATTTTTATTTTTTTGGTCCACAGGTTTCGGATATATCGCTTACCCATCTCAAAAAAACCAAGAACGCAGCAATTTGGAGGCACTAAAAGTACTTTTCCTATAACTACAAACGATGAAATTGATTGTAGTGAAATTCATTTTTTTGTAGTTTTTATAGTTACTCCGAGAATATAATACATTATGCGGAAACCAAGCAATTTAAGCAAATTTGGGTTTTTTCTTTTTGGAATACGTTTTAAATCGTTTGTAGTTTTTCTTACGAAACAAATTTTTTTTTTGTCCACAGGTTTCGGAGATATCGCTAACACATCTCAAAAAAACCAAGAACGCAGCAATTTGGAAGCACTAAAAGTACTTTTCCTATAACTACAAACGATGAAATTGATTGTAGTGAAATTCATTTTTTTGTAGTTTTATAGTTACTCCGAAAATATAATACATTGTGCAGAAACCAAGCAATTTAAGCAAATTTGGGTTTTTCCTTTTTGAAATACGTTTTAAATCGTTTGTAGTTTTTCATAGGAAACAAATTTTTATTTTTTTGGTCCACAGGTTTCGGATATATCGCTTACCCATCTCAAAAAAACCAAGAACGCAGCAATTTGGAGGCACTAAAAGTACTTTTCCTATAACTACAAACGATGAAATTGATTGTAGTGAAATTAATTTTTTTGTAGTTTTTATAGTTACTCCGAGAATATAATACATTATGCGGAAACCAAGCAATTTAAGCAAATTTGGGTTTTTTCTTTTTGGAATACGTTTTAAATCGTTTGTAGTTTTTCTTACGAAACAAATTTTTTTTTTGTCCACAGGTTTCGGAGATATCGCTAACACATCTCAAAAAAACCAAGAACGCAGCAATTTGGAAGCACTAAAAGTACTTTTCCTATAACTACAAACGATGAAATTGATTGTAGTGAAATTCATTTTTTTGTAGTTTTTATAGTTACTCCGAGAATATAATACATTATGCGGAAACCAAGCAATTTGAGCAAATTTGGGTTAACTTTTTTTTTTGAAATACGTTTTAAATCGTTTGCAGTTTTTCATACGAAAAAAAAATTTTTTTTTGGTCCAAAGGTGTCGGAGATTTTGCTAACTCATCTCAAAAAAACCAAGAACGCAGCAATTTAGAAGCACTAAAAGTACTTTTCCTATAACTACAAACGATGAAATTGATTGTAGTGAAATTCATTTTTTTGTAGTTTTTATAGTTACTCCGAAAATATAATACATTGTGCGGAAAGCAAGCAATTTAAGTAAATTTGGGTTTTTTCTTTCTGAAATACGTTTTAAATCGTTTGTAGTTTTTTATACGAAAAAAAATTTTTTTTTGGTCCACAGGTTTCGGAGATATCGCTAACGCATCCCAAAAAAACCAAGAACGCAGCAATTTGGAAGCACTAAAAGTAGTTTTCCTATAACTAAAAACGATGAAATTGATTGTAGTGAAATTCATTTTTTGTAGTTTTTATAGTTACTCCGAAAATATAATACATTGTGCGGAAACCAAGCAATTTAAGCAAATTTGGGGTTTTTCTTTTTGAAATACGTTTTAAATAGTTTGTAGTTTTTCATACGAAAAAAAAAATTTTTTAGTCCACAGGTTTCGGAGATATCGCTAACGCATCTCAAAAAAACCAAGAACGCAGCAATTTGGAAGCACTAAAAGTATTTTTCCTATAACTACAAACGATGAAATTGATTGTAGTGAAATTAATTTTTTTGTAGTTTTTATAGTTACTCCGAAAATATAATACATTGTTTGGAAACCAAGCAATTTAAGCAAATTTGGGCTTTTTTCTTTTTGAAATAAGTTTTAAATCGTTTGTAGTTTTTCATAGGAAAAAAAATTTTTATTGGTCAACAGGTTTCGGAGATATCGCTAACGCATCTCAAAAAAACCAAGAACGCAGCAATTTGGAAGCACTAAAAGTGCTTTCCCTATAACTACAAACGATGAAATTGATTGTAGTGAAATTCATTTTTTTGTGCTTTTTATAGTTACTCCGAAAATATAGCACATTTTGCGGAAACCAAGCAATTTAGGCAAATTTGGGTTTTTTCTTTTTGAAATACGTTTTGAATCGTTTGTAGTTTTTCATACGAAAAAAATTTTTTTGGTCCGCAGCTTTCGGAGATATCGCTAACGCATCTCAAAAAAACCAAGAACGCAGCAATTTCGAAGCACTAAAAGTACTTTTGCTATAACTACAAACGATGAAATTGATTGTAGTTAAATTCATTTTTTTGTAGTTTTATAGTTACTCCGAAAATATAATACATTGTGCGGAAACCAAGCAATTTAAGCAAATTTGGGTTTTTCCTTTTTGAAATACGTTTTAAATCGTTTGTAGTTTTTCATAGGAAACAAATTTTTATTTTTTTGGTCCACAGGTTTCGGAGATATCGCTAACGCATCTCAAAAAAACCAAGAACGTAGCAATTTGGAGGCACTAAAAGTAATTTTCCTATAACTACAAACGATGAAATTGATTGTAGTGAAATTCATTTTTTTGTAGTTTTTATAGTTACTCCGGAAATATAATACATTATGCGGAAACCAAGCAATTTGAGCAAATTTGGGTTTTTTTTTTTGAAATACGTGTTAAATCGTTTTTAGTTTTTCATACGAAAAAAAATTTTTTTTTTGGTCCACAGGTGTCGGAGATTTCGCTAACGCATCTCAAAAAAACCAAGAACGCAGCAATTTAGAAGCACTAAAAGTTCTTTTCCTATAACTACAAACGATGAAATTGATTGTAGTGAAATTCATTTTTTTGTAGTTTTTATAGTTACTCCGAAAATATAATACATTGTGCGGAAACCAAGCAATTTAAGTAAATTTGGGTTTTTTCTTTCTGAAATACGTTTTAAATCGTTTGTAGTTTTTTATACGAAAAAAAATTTTTTTTTGGTCCACAGGTTTCGGAGATATCGCTAACGCATCTCAAAAAACCAAGAACGCAGCAACTTGGAAGCACTAAAAGTACTTTTCCTATAACTACAAACGATGAAATTGATTGTAGTGAAATTCATTTTTTTGTAGTTTTTATAGTTACTCCGAAAATATAATACATTATGCGGAAATCAAGCAATTTAAGCAAATTTGGGTTTTTCTTTTTGGAATACGTTTTAAATAGTTTGTAGTTTTTCATACGAAAAAAAATTTTTTTTAGTCCACAGGTTTCGGAGATATCGCTAACGCATCTCAAAAAAACCAAGAACGCAGCAATTTGGAAGCACTAAAAGTACTTTTTCTATAACTACAAACGATGAAATTGATTGTAGTGAAATTCATTTTTTTGTAGTTTTATAGTTACTCCGAAAATATAAAACATTGTGCGGAAACCAAGCAATTTATGCAAATTTGGGCTTTTCCTTTTTGAAATACGTTTTAAGTCGTTTGTAGTTTTTCATATGAAACAAATTTTTATTTTTTTGGTCCACAGGTTTCGGAGATATCACTAACGCATCTCAAAAAAAACAAGAACGCAGCAATTTGGAAGCACTAAAAGTACTTTTCCTATAACTACAAACGATGAAATTGATTGTAGTGAAATTCATTTTTTTTTGTAGTTTTAATAGTTACCCCGAAAATATAATACATTGGGCGGAAACCAAGCAATTTAAGCAAATTTGGGTTTTTCCTTTTTGAAATACGTTTTAAATCGTTTGTAGTTTTTCATACGAAAAAAAAATTTTTTTTGGTCGACAGGTTTCGGAGATATCGCTAACGCATCCCAAAAAAACCAAGAACGCAGCAATTTGGAAGCACTAAAAGTACTTTTCCTATAACTACAAACGATGAAATTGATTGTAGTGAAATTCATTTTTTTGTAGTTTTTATAGTTACTCCGAAAATATAATACATTGTGCGGAAACCCAGCAATTTAAGTAAATTTGGGTTTTTCCTTTTTGAAATATGTTTTAAATCGTTTGTAGTTTTTCATACGAAAAAAAAATTTTTTTTGGTCCACAGGTTTCGGAGATATCGCTAACGCATCTCAAAAAAACCAAGAACGTGGCAATTTGGAAGCACAAAAATACTTTTCCTATAACTACAAACGATGAGATTGATTGTAGTGAAATTCGTTTTTTTGTAGTTTTTATAGTTACTCCGAAAATATAATACATTGTGCGGAAACCAAGCAATTTAAGTAAATTTGGGTTTTTTCTTTTAGAAATACGTTTTAAATCGTTTGTAGTTTTTCATACGAAAAAAAAATTTTTTTTTGGTCCACAGGTTTCGGAGATATCGCTAACGCATCCCAAAAAAACCAAGAACGCAGCAATTTGGAATCACTAAAAGTACTTTTCCTATAACTACAAACGATGAAATTGATTGTAGTGAAATTAATTTTTTTGTAGTTTTTATAGTTACTCCGAAAATAAAATACATTGTGCGGAAACCAGCAATTTAAGCAAATTTGGGTTTTTTCTTTTTGAAATACGTTTTAAATCGTTTGTAGTTTTTCATACGAAAAAAAACAATTTTTTTGGTCCACAGGCTTCGGAGATATCGCTAACGCATCTCAAAAAAACCAAGAACGCAGCAATTGGAAGCACTAAAAGTACTTTTCCTATAACTGCAAACGATGAAATTGATTGTAGTGAAATTAATTTTTTTGTAGTTTTTATAGTTACTCCGAAAATATAATGCATTGTGCGGAAACCAAGCAATTTAAGTAAATTTGGGTTTTTTCTTCTTGAACTACGTTTTATTTCGTTTGTAGTTTTTCATACGAAACAAATTTTTTTTTGCCCACAGGTTTCGGAGATATCGCTAACGCATCTCAAAAAAACCAAGAACGCAGCAATTGGGAAGCACTAAAGGTACTTGTAACATATTGAGTTGCACACCGTGCCATCTATGTATCAACTTCATACAAGATACGGATCAGCTGACATCTGGCATCACTTTTACTTTGACATTTTCTTTCATTCTTCTGATTCTAATGAAATTATTATTATTATCACCATCGTCACTTGAACTAGCTGCATGAGCAGCATTTGTACATAATTGAAAATTAGTTATTAAGTCTTTATTACAAATAAAGTGGTAGCAAATCATGCAGTAACTTGAGTTGTTTTATGCAAAGCACCGAAACAACCAAAGTGGTGACCCCGACAGCGCGAATATCATTCACTCTGCACGTGAGGATTGGAATTCGCTAAATTCGCCATTTTACCACAATTTTGCGACGGATAACCAGTTCTCTCATAACGGCAGTTCTATTTGATGCCAGGTTCCCGTTACAACTTGCGCTCCGTTATAAAAGAAGAAGACACAGAAATGGCTGAGAAAGATGAACTTAACCAAAAACTACGCGCCCTGGAATTAGAGTGTCAACGTTTGCATACTATGTACGAACAACAGCCAAATATGCAGAGGGACTTGCAGAGACCACATGGCAATCTAATTGTACCGAAGTTCAATAAAAGCAACCCGCATTTGTGGTTCGCTCAACTTGAACGATCGTTTCGATTATACAAAGTTCAAAGTGATGACGACAAATTCGATTTTGTCACAATACATCTCGAACAGGAGATTACGTTATTTGTAGAAGACCTCATAACAAAGCCACCACAAAGTAATAAATACGATGCACTCAAAGCGCGGTTACTGGACAAATTTGCCGAAAGTGCTGAGTCGAAATTACGTCGCCTGTTACAGGGAGGTGGCACAGCAGGCATGAAGCCGACAGAAATTTTGTCATACATGCGTCGATTAGCACCCGACCCCTACAGCAAGGCAATCATTCACACGTTATTTATTGGGGAAATGCCACAGTCAATACGTCCAGTCTTGAGTGTTTGGGATGAGAAAGACATTTAAAAACTTGCGAAGATAGCATACAAGATGCTTGAGGCAGTAGCAACAAACACTAGCAGCATCTTGCCAACTCAAGCGTCCACTGACAACTCGGTCCAGGCGGTATCCCATACAATGTCCTTGTCAGAAATGAGCGCAGCATTAAAGTCGCTTACAGAAAAGGTGAGTAAAATTAGTAGCGAACTAAAAGCTTTCAAGTCTTGCAGAAGCCGCAGTAACTCTCGTCAGAGAACACAAAAATCACCGGGAAAAAAAGGCCACAATGTGGGGCAACCAACTCTTTGTTTTTTCCACCAGAAGTTCGGAGATAACGCGAAGAATTGTCGTCCCAACTGCTCGCGCTACAAGTCGTCAAACTAAAGCGGCTGTCGTCAATAACGCTGGTTGGCAACAGTCGCAAATCTAGCAGCGTTAACCAAACAAACATTTGCACCAACAAAAAAGAACTAACTGCAACCAAAAACAATAAGACGAATGAGAAGCGCTTACACATCAGCGACAAAAAATCAAAATTCAACTTTCTTATTGATTCCGGATCGGTGGTGTCTGTTTTACCACGCTCGGCAGCAAATAGTAAAATCAAACAAGGTGATTTACAATTGTATGCGGCGAATCAAACGGTTATACAAACCTACGGTAGTTAACCAATCGAAGTCGATTTGGGTTTACGACGATCATTCAGCTGGCTTTTTACAATAACTGACGTTCACACTGCAATTATAGGCGCCGATTTTCTGGCTCATTTTCAACTACTAATCGATTTGAATAATAAGCGTCTCATTGATACAACAACGGGTCGCGCAACGAGCGGCGAACCCAGCAGTACACGAATTTTTGCAGTCACAACGCTAAATAAAGCAAACGAGTTTTACAACGTTCTCAAAGAGTTCGTCGATGTCACTAAGACAAACTCGCAATTCGACACCAACAAAGTTTTCCATTCAGTTCGGCATCACATCGAAACGTTCGGTAATACGGTGGCCAGTAGGCCGCGACGTCTCGCCGGCGAAAGGCTTGAAGCTGCCAGAGCAGAAGTTAACTTTCTGCTGCAACAAGCTATCTGTAGAGTTTCGAAAATTTCCTGGTCTAGCCCACTGCACATGGTGTCCAAAAAATGCGGTGGTTGGCGTGCGTGTGGCGACTATCGAAAACTAAATTCGATAACGGTCCCGGATCGTTATCCCATCGCCCACGTTCACGACTTTGTAAACAAGCTGCACGGTAGTAGGGTTTTTTCGACCCTCGACCTGGTGCGGGCATACTACCAAATTCCTATGGCGGAGGAAGACATCAAGAAGACAGCTGTTTGCACGCCATTCGGTTTAATCGAATTTTTATTCATGCCTTTCGGCCTCAATAATGCCACGCAGACATTCCAAAGGTTTATGGATGACATTTTCCGAGGCATCGAATTCGTATTTTGTTATACTGATGACATTCTCATCATGTCTGGCTCGCAAGAAGAGCACGAAGAGCATCTTCGCATTGTTTTATCCATTTTGCGAAAAAACGGCCTCAGCATAAACGCCAACAAATTCCAATTTGGGCAATCCGAAGTATCTTTTTTAAGCTACGCGATCAACAAAGACGGCATCAAACCGTCTGACATCCACATAAAGGCAATAGCTGAGTTTAAGAAACCCGAAACTTTGTGCGAGCTTGGTCGATTTTTGGGTGTCATTAACTATTACCGTCGCTGTATACCACATGCTTCCGAGATACAAGCACCGTTGAGTGATTTTATCCGTAATATTAAAAAAAATGACAAACGCAAAATTCTGTGGACAAAAGACGCAGTCGACGCATTTGAAACATGTAAACAAAGCGTAGTCAACGCAGCGCTTCTGGCTCATCCCACACCAAAGGCCAAATTAGCCCTTGTCTGTGATGCATCAAACGTGGCAATTGGCGCGCCTCTCGAGCAGGAAGTGAATAACTCGTGGCAACCTTTAGGTTTTTTTTCGAGAAAACTTAGCAGCACAGAAAAGAATTACAGCACCTATGACCGAGAGCTACTTGCAGTTTACGATGCAATTAGCCATTTCAAACATTTTCTCGAAGCACGCAGTTTTATAATCAAAACGGACCATAAACCATTGATCTATGCATTCCAACAAAAGCCGGAAAAAGCATCACCACGGCAACTACGTCACTTAGATTTAATATATCAGTTTTATACAGTAATCGTTCATGTTAAAGGTACTGAAAATCCTGTGGCCGATGCCCTCTCTCGATTAGAGGCAATCTCAATGCCCTCGGCTATAACTCTGGCTGACATTGCGAAATCGCAAGCAGACGACGAAGAATTACGCTCGGTTTTGAGCGGTGACACATCTCTCAAATTACAAACAGTCCAGTTTGACACTTGTACGATCTATTGCGATATATCAACGGGTCAAGTGCGACCTTACGTTCCACGAAACCTACGCTATCAAGTTTTTTGAGCAGCGCATGGGTTGTCACATCCGAGTGGCAAATCTACAAGTCAACAGGTGCGACAAAAGTACGTTTGGCCATCCATGAAAAAGGACATCGCCGAATGGGCGAAAAATTGCATTCCCTGTTAGCGCGCGAAAATACATCGCCACAACAAGCTAACACCGCAAAAAATTACTGTGCCTGACAACAGATTCGATCACGTCCACATGGACATAATTGTTATGCCCCATGCGCAAAGATATCGTTACTGCCTCACGATGATCGATCTCTTTTTTCGCTGGCCCGAAGCAATACCATTAAGAGATATTTCAGCGGACACGATTGCGAATACTTTTTGGGTTCATTGGGTATCCAGGTTTGGGTGTCCAAAAACAATCACGACAGACCAAGGCACACAATTTGAATCCGCGTTGTTTAAAAATTTGTGCAAACTTGTCGGTGGCCAACACATACACACAACAGCATATCATACCCAGTCCAATGGGATGATAGAGCGCTGGCATCGTTCACTAAAAGCAGCTTTAATGTGTAGTACCCAAATTCCTTGGCCAAAACTCTTACCAGTAGCACTACTTGGACTACGGAATTGTTATAAACTTGACCTTAAAGCTTCAGCAGCTGATATGCTATATGGTTCGCCAATACGCATACCAAACGAATTTGCAGAAGGCACCGATGCACCATCTGACCCTCACATCTTCATTGGCCAATTGAGAGAGCAAATGTGAGCCATGCGACCAACACCAGTTGCACATCACAACAACCAACATTTGAATGATTGCACACATATTTTTCTTCGAACGGATGCTGTAAAACAGCCACTTGAACCTCCATACACAGGGCCATATGAGGTGGTAAGCAGAGAATCAGATCGTGTTTTCATCATTCGCATCAATGGTAAGGACGTAGCAGTATCGATCGAGCGAATCAAACCAGCTTTCCTAAAGAACACTGAAATTAGCAACGGCATTACACAACCAGACAGTCCGCCGAGTGTGCGGACTTACGAAACACGTCAGCGAGTACGTTACTTCAAATCGTGATCGAGTCACTAAAGGGGGAGTACTGTAGCGTATTGAGTTGCACACCGTGCCATCTATGTATCAACTTCATACAAGATACGGATCAGCTGACATCTGGCATCACTTTTACTTTGACATTTTCTTTCATTCTTCTGATTCTAATGAAATTATTATTATTATCACCATCGTCACTTGAACTAGCTGCATGAGCAGCATTTGTACATAATTGAAAATTAGTTTTTAAGTCTTTATTACAAATAAAGTGGTAGCAAACCATGCAGTAACTTGAGTTGTTTTATGCAAAGCACCGAAACAACCTAATACTTTTCCTATAACTACAAACGATGAAATTGATTGTAGTGAAATTCATTTTTTGTAGTTTTTATAGTTACTCCGAAAATATAATACATTGTGCGGAAACCAAGCAATTTAAGCAAATTTGGGGTTTTCCTTTTTGAAATACGTTTTAAATAGTTTGTAGTTTTTCATACGAAAAAAAAAATTTTTTAGTCCACAGGTTTCGGAGATATCGCTAACGCATCTCAAAAAAACCAAGAACGCAGCAATTTGGAAGCACTAAAAGTACTTTTCCTATAACTACAAACGATGAAATTGATTGTAGTGAAATTAATTTTTTTGTAGTTTTTATAGTTACTCCGAAAATATAATACATTGTGCGGAAACCAAGCAATTTAAGCAAATTTGGGTTTTTTTCTTTTTGAAATAAGTTTTAAATCGTTTGTAGTTTTTCATAGGAAAAAAAAATTTTATTGGTCAACAGGTTTCGGAGATATCGCTAACGCATCTCAAAAAAACCAAGAACGCAGCAATTTGGAAGCACTAAAAGTGCTTTCCCTATAACTACAAACGATGAAATTGATTGTAGTGAAATTCATTTTTTTGTGCTTTTTATAGTTACTCCGAAAATATAACACATTTTGCGGAAACCAAGCAATTTAGGCAAATTTGGGTTTTTTCTTTTTGAAATACGTTTTGAATCGTTTGTAGTTTTTCATACGAAAAAAATTTTTTTGGTCCGCAGCTTTCGGAGATATCGCTAACGCATCTCAAAAAAACCAAGAACGCAGCAATTTCGAAGCACTAAAAGTACTTTTGCTATAACTACAAACGATGAAATTGGTTGTAGTTAAATTCATTTTTTTGTAGATTTATAGTTACTCCGAAAATATAATACATTGTGCGGAAACCAAGCAATTTAAGCAAATTTGGGTTTTTCCTTTTTGAAATACGTTTTAAATCATTTGTAGTTTTTCATAGGAAACAAATTTTTATTTTTTTGGTCCACAGGTTTCGGAGATATCGCTAACGCATCTCAAAAAAACCAAGAACGTAGCAATTTGGAGGCACTAAAAGTACTTTTCCTATAACTACAAACGATGAAATTGATTGTAGTGAAATTCATTTTTTTGTAGTTTTTATAGTTACTCCGGAAATATAATACATTATGCGGAAACCAAGCAATTTGAGCAAATTTGGGTTTTTTTTTTTTGAAATATGTTTTAAATCGTTTTTAGTTTTTCATACGAAAAACAATTTTTTTTTTGGTCCACAGGTGTCGGAGATTTCGCTAACGCATCTCAAAAAAACCAAGAACGCAGCAATTTGGAAGCACTAAAAGTACTTTTCCTGTAACTACAAACGATGAAATTGATTGTAGTGAAATTTATTTTTTTGTAGTTTTTATAGTTACTCCGAAAATATAATACATTGTGCGGAAACCAAGCCATTTAAGTAAATTTGGGTTTTTTCTTTTTGAAATACGTTTTAAATCGTTTGTAGTTTTTTATACGAAAAACAATTTTTTTTTGGTCCACAGGTTTCGGAGATATCGCTAACGCATCTCAAAAAAACCAAGAACGCAGCAATTTGGAAGCACTAAAAGTGCTTTCCCTATAACTACAAACGATGAAATTGATTGTAGTGAAATTCATTTTTTTGTGCTTTTTATAGTTACTCCGAAAATATACCACATTTTGCGGATACCAAGCAATTTAGGCAAATTTGGGTTTTTTCTTTTTGAAATACGTTTTGAATCGTTTGTAGTTTTTCATACGAAAAAAATTTTTTTGGTCCGCAGCTTTCGGAGATATCGCTACCGCATCTCAAAAAAACCAAGAACGCAGCAATTTCGAAGCACTAAAAGTACTTTTGCTATAACTACAAACGATGAAATTGATTGTAATTAAATTCATTTTTTTGTAGTTTTATAGTTACTCCGAAAATATAATACATTGTGCGGAAACCAAGCAATTTAAGCAAATTTGGGTTTTTCCTTTTTGAAATACGTTTTAAATCGTTTGTAGTTTTTCATAGGAAACAAATTTTTATTTTTTTGGTCCACAGGTTTCGGAGATATCGCTAACGCATCTCAAAAAAACCAAGAACGTAGCAATTTGGAGGCACTAAAAGTAATTTTCCTATAACTACAAACGATGAAATTGATTGTAGTGAAATTCATTTTTTTGTAGTTTTTATAGTTACTCCGGAAATATAATACATTATGCGGAAACCAAGCAATTTGAGCAAATTTGGGTTTTTTTTTTTTTTGAAATACGTTTTAAATCGTTTGTAGTTTTTTATACGAAAAACAATTTTTTTTTGGTCCACAGGTTTCGGAGATATCGCTAAAGCATCTCAGAAAAACCAAGAACGCAGCAATTTGGAAGCAGTAAAAGTACTTTTCCTGTAACTAAAAACGATGAAATTGATTGTAGTGAAATTCATTTTTTTGTAGTTTTTATAGTTACTCCGAAAATATAATACATTGTGCGGAAACCAAGCCATTTAAGTAAATTTGGGTTTTTTCTTTTTGAAATACGTTTTTAAATCGTTTGTAGTCTTTTATACGAAAAACAATTTTTTTTTGGTCCACAGGTTTCGGAGATATCGCTAACGCATCTCAAAAAAACCAAGAACGCAGCAATTTGGAAGCACTAAAAGTACTTTTCCTATAACTACAAACGATGAAATTGATTGTAGTGAAACTCATTTTTTTGTGCTTTTTATAGTTACTCCGAAAATATCATACATTTTGTGGAAACCAAGCAATTTAGGCAAATTTGGGTTTTTTCTTTTTGAAATACGTTTTGAATCGTTTGTAGTTTTTCATACGAAAAAAAAATTTTTTTTTGGTCCACAGCTTTGGGAGATATCGCTAACGCATCTCAAAAAAACCAAGAACGCAGCAATTTGGAAGCACTAAAAGTACTTTTGCTATAACTACAAACGATGAAATTGATTGTAGTGAAATTCATTTTTTTGTAGTTTTATAGTTACTCCGAAAATATAATACATTGTGCGGAAACCAAGCAGTTTAAGCAAATTTGAGTTTTTTCTTTTTGAAATACGTTTTGAATCGGTTGTAGTTTTTCATACGAAAAAAAAAATTTTTTTGGTCCACAGCTTTCGGAGATATCGCTAACGCATCTCAAAAAAACAAAGAACGCAGCAATTTGGAAGCACTAAAAGCACTTTTGCTATAACTACAAACGATGAAATTGATTGTAGTGAAACTCATTTTTTTGTGCGTTTTATAGTTACTCCGAAAATATAATACATTTTGCGGAAACCAAGCAATTTAGGCAAATTTGGGTTTTTTCTTTTTGAAATACGTTTTGAATCGCTTGTAGTTTTTCATACGAAAAAAAAATTTTTGTTTGGTCCACAGCTTTGGGAGATATCGCTAACGCATCTCAAAAAAACCAAGAACGCAGCAATTTGGAAGCACTAAAAGTACTTTTGCTATAACTACAAACGATGAAATTGATTGTAGTGAAATTCATTTTTTTTGTAGTATTATAGCTACTCCGAAAATATAATACATTGTGCGGAAACCAAGCAATTTCAGCAAATTTGTGCTTTTCCTTTTTGAAACACGTTTTAAATCGTTTGTAGTTTTTCATAGGAAACAAATTTTTATTTTTTTTGATCCACAGGATTCAAAAAAACCAAGAACGCAGCAACTTGGAAGCACTAAAAGTACGTTTCCTATAACTACAAACGATGAAATTGATTGTAGAGAAATTCATTTTTTTTGTTGTTTTAATAGTTACCCCGAAAATATAATACATTGGGCGGAAACCAAGCAATTTAAGCAAATTTGGATTTTTCCTTTTTGAAATACGTTTTAAATCGTTTGTAGTTTTTCATACGAAAAAAAATTTTTTTTGGTCCACAAGTTTCGGAGATATCGCTAACGCATCCCAAAAAAACCAAGAACGCAGCAATTTGGAAGCACTAAAAGTACTTTTCCTATAACCACAAATGATGAAATTGAATGTAGTGAAATTCATTTTTTTGTAGTTTTTATAGTTACTCCGAAAATATAATACATTGTGCGGAAACCCAGCAATTTAAGTAAATTTGGGGTTTTTCTTTTTGAAATACGTTTTAAATCGTTTGTAGTTTTTCATACGAAAAAAAAATTTTTTTTTGGTCCACAGGTTTCGGAGATATCGCTAACGCATCCCAAAAAAACCAAGAACGCAGCAGTTTGGAAGCACTAAAAGTACTTTTCCTATAACTACAAACGATGAAATTGATTGTAGTGAAATTCATTTTTTTTGTAGTTTTTATAGTTACCCCGAAATTATAACACATTGGGCGGAAACCAAGCAATTTAAGCAAATTTGGGTTTTTCCTTTTTGAAATACGTTTTAAATCGTTTGTAGTTTTTCATACGAAAAAAAAATTTTTTTTTGGTCCACAGGTTTCGGAGATATCGCTAACGCATCCCAAAAAAACCAAGAACGCAGCAGTTTGGAAGCACTAAAAGTACTTTTCCTATACCTACAAACGATGAAATTGATTGTAGTGAAATTCATTTTTTGGTAGTTTTTATAGTTACTCCGAAAATATAATACATTGTGCGGAAACCCAGCAATTTAAGTAAATTTGGGGTTTTTCTTTTTGAAATACGTTTTAAATCGTTTGTAGTTTTTCATACGAAAAAAAAATTTTTTTTTGGTCCACAGGTTTCGGAGATATCGCTAACGCATCCCAAAAAAACCAAGAACGCAGCAGTTTGGAAGCACTAAAGGTACGTTTCCTATAAGTACAAACGATGAAATTGATTGTAGTGGAATTTATTTATTTCTTTTCTTTTTATAGTTACTCCGAAAATATAATACATTGTGTGGAAACCAAGAAATGTAAGTAAATTTGGTGTTTTTTTTTTAAATAAGTTTTAAATCGTTGGTAGTTTTTCATACGAAATTGATTGTAGTGAAATTGATTTTTTTGTACTTTTTACAGTTACTCCGAAAATGTAATACATTGCGCGGAAACCAAGCAATTTAAGCAAATTTGGGTTTTTTCTTTTTGAAATACGTTTTAAATCGTTTGTAGTTTTTCATACGCAATAAATTTTTTTTGCTCCACAGGTTTCGGAGATTTCGCTACCGCATCTCAAAAAAACCAAGAACGCAGCAATTTGGAAGCACTAAAAGTACTTTTCCCATAACTACAAACGATGAAATTGATTGTAATTCATTCTTTTTTTTGTAGTTTTTATAGTTACTCCGAAAATATAATACATTGTGCGGAAACCAAGCAATTTAAGCAAATTTGGGTTTTTTCTTTTTGTAATACGTTTTAAATCTTTTGTAGTTTTTCATACGCAATAAATTTTTTTTTGCTCCACAGGTTTCGGAGATATCGCTAACGCATCTCAAAAAAAGCAAGAACGCAGAAATTTGGAAACACCAAAAGTACTTTTCCTATAACTACAAACGATGAAATTGATTGTAGTGAAATTCATTTTTTTGTAGTTTTTATAGTTACTCCGAAAATATAATACATTGTGCGGAAACCAAGCAATGTAAGTAAATTTGGTGTTTTTTTAAAATAAGTTTTAAATCGTTTGTAGTTTTTCATACGAAATTGATTGTAGTGAAATTAATTTTTTTGTACTTTTTACAGTTACTCCGAAAATGTAATACATTGCGCGGAAACCAAGCACTTTAAGCAAATTTGGGTTTTTTCTTTTTGAAATACGTTTTAAATCGTTTGTAGTTTTTCATACGCAATAAATTTTTTTTTTGCTCCACAGGTTTCGGAGATATCGCTACCGCATCTCAAAAAAACCAAGAACGCAGCAATTTGGAAGCACTAAAAGTACTTTTCACATAACTACAAACGATGAAATTGATTGTAATTCATTCTTTTTTTTGTAGTTTTTATAGTTACTCCGAAAATATAATACATTGTGCGGAAACCAAGCAATTTAAGTAAATTTGGGGTTTTTCTTTTTGAAATACGTTTTAAATCGTTTGTAGTTTTTCACGAAAAAAAATTTTTTTTTTTGGTTCACAGGTTTCGGAAATATCGCTAACGCATCTCAAACAACCAAGAACGCAGCAATTTGGAAGCACTAAAAGTACTTTTCCTATAACTACAAATGATGAAATTGATTGTAGTGAAATTAATTTTTTTGTAGTTTTTATAGTTACTCCGAAAATATAAACATTGTGCGGAAACCAAGCAATTTAAGCAAATTTGGATTTTTTTCTTTTTGAAATACGTTGTAAATCGTTTGTAGTTTTTCATACGAAAAAAAATTTTTTTTGGTCCACAGGTTTCGGAGATATCGCTAACGCATCTCATAAAAACCAAGAACGCAGCAATTTGGAAGCACTAAAAGTACTTTTCCTATAACTACAAACGATGAAATTGATTGTAGGGAAATTCATTTTTTTGTAGTTAGTTACCCCGAAAATATAATACATTTTGCGGAAACCAAGCAATTTAAGTAAATTTGGGTTTTTCTTTTTGAAATACGTTTTAAATCGTTTGCAGTTTTTCATACGAAAAAAAAATTTTTTCATTATTAAATTGTGGAGCTTTTCGGCCGATTTTTTTGAAATAAAACCATCGTTTATTTTATCTTCTACGCGTTTCGACGCATATTCTTAGTCCACAGGTTTCGGAGATATCGCTAACGCATCTCAAAAAACCAAGAACGCAGCAATTTGGAAGTACTAAAAGTACTTTTCCTATAACTACAAACGATGAAATTGATTGTAGTGAAATTCATTTTTTTATTTTTTATAGTTACCCCGAAAATATAATACATTGTGCGGAAACCAAGCAATTTAAGTAAATTTGGGTTTTTTCTTTTTGAAATACATTTAAATCGTTTATAGTTTTTCATACGAAACAAATTTTTTTTTTGTCCACAGGTTTCGGAGATATCGCTAACGTATCTCAAAAAAACCAAGAACGCAGCAATTTGGAAGCACTAAAAGTACTTTCCCTATAACTACAAACGATGAAATTGATTGTAGTGAAATTCATTTTTTGTAGTTTTATAGTTACTCCGAAAATATAACACATTGTGCGGAAACCAAGCAATTTAAGCAAATTTGGCTTTTTTCTTTTTGAAATACGTTTTGAATCGTTTGTAGTTTTTCATACGAAAAAAAGTTTTTTTGGTTCACATGTTTCGGAGATATCGCTAACGCATCTCAAAAAAACCAAGAACGCAGCAATTTGGAAGCACTAAAAGTACTTTTCCTATAACTACAAGCGATGAAATTGATTGTAGTGAACTTCATTTTTTTGTAGTTTTTATAGTTACCCCGAAAATATAATACATTGTGCGGAAACCAAGCAATTTAAGTAAATTTGGGTTTTTGTTTTTGATATACGTTTTAAATCGTTTGTAGTTTTTCATCCAAAAAAAAATTTTTTTTTGGTCCACAGGTTTCGGTCATATCGCTAACGCATCTCAAAAAAACCAAGAACGCAGCAATTTGGAAGCACTAAAAGTACTTTTTCTATAACTACAAACGATGAAATTGATTGTAGTGAAATTCATTTTTTGTAGTTTTTATAGTTACTCCGAAAATATAATACATTGTGCGGAAACCAAGCAAATTAAGCAAATTTGTGTTTTTTCTTTTTGAAATACATTTTAAATCGTTTGTGGTTTTTCATACGAAAAAAATTTTTTTTTTGGTTCACATGTTTCGGAGATATCGCTAACGCATCTCAAAAAAACCAAGAACGCAGCAATTTGGAAGCACTAAAAGTACTTTTGCTATAACTACAAACGATGAAATTGATTGTAGTGAAATTCATTTTCTTGTGCTTTTTATAGTTACTCCGAAAATATAATACATTTTGCGGAAACCAAGCAATTTAGGCAAATTTGTGTTTTTTCTTTTTGAAATACGTTTTGAATCGTTTGTAGTTTTTCATACGAAAAAAAAATTTTTTTTTGTCCACAGCTTTGGGAGATATCGCTAACGCATCTCAAAAAACCAAGAACGCAGCAATTTGGAAGCACTAAAAGTACTTTTGCTATAACTACAAACGATGAAATTGATTGTAGTGAAATTCATTTTTTTGTAGTTTTATAGTTACTCCGAAAATATAATACATTGTGCGGAAACCAAGCAATTTAAGCAAATTTGAGTTTTTTCTTTGTGAAATACGTTTTGAATCGGCTGTAGTTTTTCATACGAAAACAAATTTTTTTTTGGTCCACAGCTTTCGGAGATATCGCTAACGCATCTCAAAAAAACCAAGAACGAAGCAATTTGGAAGCACTAAAAGCACTTTTCCTATAACTACAAACGATGAAATTGATTGTAGTGAAATTCATTTTTTTGTAGTATTATAGTTACTCCGAAAATATAATACATTGTGCGGAAACCAAGCAATTTAAGCAAATTTGTGCTTTTCTTTTTTGAAACACGTTTTAAATCGTTTGTAGTTTTTCATAGGAAACAAATTTTTATTTTTTTGATCCACAGGATTCGGAGATATCACTAACGCATCTCAAAAAAACCAAGAACGCAGCAACTTGGAAGCACTAAAAGTACTTTTCCTATAACTACAAACGATGAAATTGATTGTAGAGAAATTCATTTTTTTTGTTGTTTTAATAGTTACCCCGAAAATATAATACATTGGGCGGAAACCAAGCAATTTAAGCAAATTTGGGTTTTTCCTTTTTGAAATACGTTTTAAATCGTTTTTAGTTTTTCATACGAAAAAAAATTTTTTTTGGTCCACAAGTTTTGGAGATATCGCTAACGCATCCCAAAAAAACCAAGAACGCAGCAATTTGGAAGCACTAAAAGTACTTTTCCTATAACCACAAACGATGAAATTGATTGTAGTGAAATTCATTTTTTGTAGTTTTTATAGTTACTCCGAAAATATAATACATTCTGCGGAAACCCAGCAATTTAAGTAAATTTGGGGTTTTTCTTTTTGAAATACGTTTTAAATCGTTTGTAGTTTTTCATACCAAAAAAATTTTTTTTGGTCCACAGGTTTCGGAGATATCGCTAACGCATCTCAAAAAAACCAAAAACGCAGCAATTTGGAAGCACTAAAAGTACTTTTCCTATAACTACAAACGATGAAATTGATTGTAGTGAAATTCATTTTTTTGTAGTTTTTATAGTTACTCCGAAAATATAACACATTGTGCGAAAACCAAGCAATTTAAGTAAATTTTGGTTTTTCCTTTTTGAAATACATTTTAAATCGTTTGTAGTTTTTCATACGAAAAAAAATTTTTTTTTGGTCCACAGGTTTCGGAGATATCGCTAACGCATCTCAAAAAAACCAAGAACGCAGCAATTTGGAAGCACTAAAAGTACTTTTCCTATAAATACAAACGATAAAATTGATTGTAGTGAAATTAATTTTTTTTAGTTTTATAGTTACTCCGAAAATATAATACATTGTGCGGAAACCAAGCAATTTAAGCAAATTTGGGTTTTTCCTTTTTGAAATAAAACGAGATATCACTAACGCATCTCAAAAAAACCAAGAACACAGCAACTTGGAAGCACTAAAAGTACTTTTCCTATAACTACAAACGATGAAATTGATTGTAGAGAAATTCATTTTTTTTGTTGTTTTAATAGTTACCCCGAAAATATAATACATTGGGCGGAAACCAAGCAATTTAAGCAAATTTGGGTTTTTCCTTTTTGAAATACGTTTTAAATCGTTTTTAGTTTTTCATACGAAAAAAAATTTTTTTTGGTCCACAAGTAAATTTGGTGTTTTTTTTAAATAAGTTTTAAATCGTTTGTAGTTTTTCATACGAAATTCATTGTAGTGAAATTCATTTTTTTGTACTTTTTACAGTTACTCCGAAAATGTAATACATTGCGCGGAAACCAAGCAATTTAAGCAAATTTGGGTTTTTTCTTTTTGAAATAGGTTTTAAATCGTTTGTAGTTTTTCATATGCAATAAATTTTTTTTGCTGCACAGGTTTCGGAGATATCGCTACCGCATCTCTAAAAAACCAAGAACGCAGCAATTTGGAAGCACTAAAAGTACTTTTCCCATAACTACAAACGATGAAATTGATTGTAATTCATTCTTTTTTTTTTTTGTAGTTTTTATAGTTACTCCGAAAATATAATACATTGTGCGGAAACCAAGCAATTTAAGTAAATTTGGGGTTTTTCTTTTTGAAATACGTTTTAAATCGTTTGTAGTTTTTCACGAAAACAAATTTTTTTTTTTGGTCCACAGGTTTCGGAAATATCGCTAACGCATCTCAAAAGACCAAGAACGCAGCAATTTGGAAGCACTAAAAGTACTTTTCCGATAACTACAAATGATGAAATTGATTGTAATGAAATTCATTTTTTTGTAGTTTTTATAGTTACTCCGAAAATATAATACATTGTGCGGAAACCAAGCAATTTAAGCAAATTTGGATTTTTTCTTTTTGAAATACGTTGTAAATCGTTTGTAGTTTTTCATACGAAAAAAAATTTTTTTTTGGTCCACAGGTTTCGGAGATATCGCTAACGCATCTCATAAAAACCAAGAACGCAGCAATTTGGAAGCACTAAAAGTACTTTTCCTATAACTACAAACGATGAAATTGATTGTAGTGAAATTCATTTTTTTGTAGTTTTTATAGTTACCCCGAAAATATAATACATTGTGCGGAAACCAAGCAATTTAAGTAAATTTGGGTTTTTTCTTTTTGAAATACGTTTTAAATCGTTTGCAGTTTTTCATACGAAAAAAAAAATTTTTTCTTAGTCCACAGGTTTCGGATATATCGCGAACGCATCTCAAAAAAACCAAGAACGCAGCAATTTGGAAGCACTAAAAGTACTTTTCCTATAACTATAAACGATGAAATTGATTGTAGTGAAATTAGTTTTTTTGTAGTTTTTATAGTTACTCCGAAAATATAATACATTATGCGGAAACCAAGCAATTTAAGTAAATTTGGATTTTTTCTATTTGAAATACGTTTTAAATCGTTTGTAGTTTTTCATACGAAACAATTGTTTTTTTTGTCCAAAGGTTTCGGAGATATCGCTAACGTATCTCAAAAAAACCAAGAACGCAGCAATTTGGAAGAACTAAAAGTACTTTCCCTATAACTAAAAACGATGAAATTGATTGTAGTGAAATTCATTTTTTTGTACTTTTTATAGTTACTCGGAAAATATAATACATTTTGCGGAAACCAAGCAATTTAAGCAAATTTGGGTTTTTTCTTTTTGAAATACGTTTTGAATCGTTTGTAGTTTTTCATACGAAAAAAATTTTTTTTGGTCCACAAGTTTCGGAGATATCGCTAACGCATCTCAAAAAAACCAAGAACGCAACAATTTGGAAGCACTAAAAGTACTTTTCCTATAACTACAAACGATAAAATTGATTGTAGTGAAATTAATTTTTTTGTAGTTTTTATAATTACTCCGAAAATATAATACATTGTTCGGAAACCAAGCAATTTAAGCAAATTTGGGTTTTTTCTTTTTGAAATACGTTTTGAATCGTTTGTAGTTTTTCATACGAAAAAAATTTTTTTTTGGTCCACAAGTTTCGGAGATATCGCTAACGCATCTCAAAAAACCAAGAACGCAGCAATTTTGAAGCACTAAAAGTACTTTTCCTATAACTACAAACGATGAAATTGATTGTAGTCAAATTAATTTTTTTGTAGTTTTTATAGTTACTCCGAAAATATAATACATTGTGCGGAAACCAAGCAATTTAAGTAAATTTGGGTTTTTGTTTTTGATATACGTTTTAAATCGTTTGTAGTTTTTCATACGCAATAAATTTTTTTTGCTCCACAGGTTTCGGAGATATCGCTAACGCATCTCAAAAAAAACCAAGAACGCAGCAATTTGGAAGCACTAAATGTACTTTTCCTATAACTACAACCGATGAAATTGATTGTAGTGAAATTCATTTTTTTGTAGTTTTTGTAGTTACTCCGAAAATATAATACATTGTGCGGAAACCAAGCAATTTAAGTAAATTTGGGGGTTTTCTTTTTGAAATACGTTTTAAATCGTTTGTAGTTTTTCACGAAAAAAAAATTTTTTTTTGGTCCACAGATTTCGGATATATCGCTAACGCATTTCAAAAAACCAAGAACGCAACAATTTGGAAGCACTAAAAGTACGTTTCCTATAACTACAAACGATGAAATTGATTGTAGTGAAATTTATTTTTTTGTAGTTTTTGTAGTTACTCCGAAAATATAATACATTGTGCGAAAACCAAGCAATTTAAGTAAATTTGGGTTTTTTCTTTTTGAAATACGTTTTAAATCGTTTGCAGTTTTTCATACGCAATAATTTTTTTTTTGAAATACGTTTTAAATCTCTTGTAGTTTTTCATACGCAATAATTTTTTTTTGCTCCACAGGTTTCGGAGATATCGCTAACGCATCTCAAAAAAACCAAGAACGCAGCAGTTTGGAAGCACTAAATGTACTTTTCCTATAACTACAAACGATGAAATTGATTGTAGTGAAATTCATTTTTTTGTAGTTTTTATAGTTACTCCGAAAATATAATACATTGTGCGAAAACCAAGCAATTTAAGTAAATTTGGGGTTTTTCTTTTGGAAATACTTTTTAAATCGTTTGTAGTTTTTCATACGAAAAAAAAATTCTTTGTGGTCCACAGGTTTCGGAGATATCGCTAACGCATCTCAAAAAAAACAAGAACGCAGCAATTTGGAAGCACCAAAAGTACTTTTCCTATAACTACAAACGATGAAATTGATTGTAGTGAAATTCATTTTTTTGTAGTTTTTGTAGTTACTCCGAAAATATAATACATTGTGCGGAAACCAAGCAATTTAAGTAAATTTGGGGTTTTTCTTTTTGAAATACGTTTTAAATAGTTTGTAGTTTTTCACGAAAAAAAATTTTTTTTTGGTCTACAGGTTTCGGAGATATCGCTAACGCATCTCAAAAAACCAAGAACGCAGCAATTTGGAAGCACTAAAAGTACTTTTCCTATAACTACAAACGATGAAATTGATTGTAGTGAAATTCATTTTTTTGTAGTTTTTGTAGTTACTCCGAAAATATAATACATTGTGCGGAAACCAAGCAATTTAAGTAAATTTGGGTTTTTTCTTTTTAAAATACGTTTGAAATCGTGTGTAGTTTTTCATACGAAAAACATTTTTTTTGGTCCACAGGTTTCGGAGATATCGCTAACGCATCTCAAAAAACCAAGAACGGAGCAATTTGGAAGCACTAAAAGTACATTTCCTATAACTACAAATGATGAAATTGATTGAAGTGAAATTCATTTTTTTTTGTAGTTTTTATAGTTACTCCGAAAATATAATACATTGTGCAGAAACCAAACAATTTAACAAATTTGGGTTTTTTCCTTTTGGAAATACGTTGTAAATCGTTGGTAGTTTTTCTTACGAAAAACAATTTTTTTTTGGTCCACATGTTTCGGAGATATCGCTAACGCATCTCAGAAAAACCAAGAACGCATCAATTTGGAAGCACTAAGAGTACTTTTCCTATAACTACAAACGATGAAATTTATTGTAGTGAAATTAATTTTTTTGTAGTTTTTATAGTTACCCCGAAAATATAATACATTGTGCGGAAACCAAGCAATTTAAGTAAATTTGGGTTTTTTCTTTTTGAAACACGTTTTAAATCGTTTGCAGTTTAGCATACGAAAAAAAAAAATTATTTTAGTCCACAGGTTTCGGAGATATCGCTAACGCATCTCAAAAAAACCAAGAACGCAGCAATTTGGAAGCACTAAAAGTACTTTTCCTATAACTACAAACGATGAAATTGATTGAAGTGAAATTAATTTTTTTGTAGTTTTTATAGTTACTCCGAAAATATAATACATTGTGCGGAAACCAAGCAATTTAGGCAAATTTGGGTTTTTTCTTTTTGAAATACGTTTTAAATCGTTTGTAGTTTTTCATAGGAAACAAATTTTTATTTTTTTGATCCACAGGATTCGGAGATATCACTAACGGATCTCAAAAAAACCAAGAACGCAGCAATTTGGAAGCACTAAAAGTACTTTTCCTATAACTACAAACGATGAAATTGATTGTAGTGAAATTCATTTTTTTGTAGTTTTTGTGGTTACTCCGAAAATATAATACATTGTGCGGAAACCAAGCAATTTAAGTAAATTTGGGTTTTTTCTTTTTAAAATACGTTTGAAATCGTGTGTAGTTTTTCATACGAAAAACATTTTTTTTGGTCCACAGGTTTCGGAGATATCGCTAACGCATCTCAAAAAACCAAGAACGGAGCAATTTGGAAGCACTAAAAGTACATTTCCTATAACTACAAATGATGAAATTGATTGAAGTGAAATTCATTTTTTTTGTAGTTTTTATAGTTACTCCGAAAATATAATACATTGTGCAGAAACCAAACAATTTAACAAATTTGGGTTTTTTCTTTTGGAAATACGTTGTAAATCGTTGGTAGTTTTTCTTACGAAAAACAATTTTTTTTTGGTCCACAGGTTTCGGAGATATCGCTAACGCATCTCAGAAAAACCAAGAACGCATCAATTTGGAAGCACTAAGAGTACTTTTCCTATAACTACAAACGATGAAATTTATTGTAGTGAAATTCATTTTTTGTACTTTCTATAGTTAATCCGAAAATATAATACATTTTGCGGAAACCAAGGAATTTAAGCAAATTTGGGGTTTTTCTTTTTGAAATAAGTTTTGAATCGTTTGTAGTTTTTCATACGCAAAAAAAAAAATTTTTTTTGGTCCACATGTTTCGGACATATCGCTAACGCATCTCAAAAGAACCAAGAACGCAGCAATTTGGAAGTACTTTTCCTATAACTACAAACGATGAAATTGATTGTAATGAAATTCATTTCTTTGCAGTTTTTATAGTTACTCCGAAAATATAATACATTGTGCGGAAACCAAGCACTTTAAGTAAATTTGGGTTTTTCTTTTTGAAATACGTTTTAAGTCGTTTGTAGTTTTTCATACAAAAAAAAAATTTTTTTTGGTCCACAGGTTTCGGAGATATCGCTAACGCATCTCAAAAAACCAAGAACGCAGCAATTTGGAAGCACTAAAAGTACTTTTCCTATAACTACAAACGATGAAATTGATTGTAGTGAAATTCATTTTTTTGTAGTTTTTATAGTTACTCCGAAAATATAATACATTGTGCGGAAACCAAGCAATTTAAGCAAATTTGGGTTTTTTCTTTTTGAAATACGTTTAAATCGTTTGTAATTTTTCTTACGAAATAAATTTTTTTTTTGTCCACAGGTTTCGGAGATATCACTAATGCATCTCAAAAAAACGCAGCAATTCGGAAGCACTAAAAGTACTTTTCCTATAACTACAAACGATGAAATTGATTGTAGTGAAATTAATTTTTTTGTAGTTTTTATAGTTACTCCGAAAATATAATACATTGTGCGGAAACCAAGCAATTTAAGCAAATTTGGGTTTTTTCTTTTTGAAATACGTTTTAAATCGTTTGTAGTTTTTCATACGAAAAAAAAATTTTTTTTTAGTCCACAGGTTTCGGAGATATCGCTAACGCATCTCAAAAAAACCAAGAACGCAGCAATTTGGAAGCACTAAAAGTACTTTTCCTATAACTACAAGCGATGAAATTGATTGTAGTGAAATAAATTTTTTTGTAGTTTTTATAGTTACTCCGAAAATAAAATACATTGTGCGGAAACCAAGCAATTTAAGCAAATTTGGGTTTTTCTTTTTGAAATACGTTTTAAATAGTTTGTAGTTTTTCATACGAAAAAAAAATTTTTTTAGTCCACAGGTTTCGGAGATATCGCTAACGCATCTCAAAAAAACCAAGAACGCAGCAATTTGGAAGCACTAAAAGTACTTTTCCTATAACTGCAAACGATGAAATTCATTGTAGTGAAATTAATTTTTTTGTAGTTTTTATAGTTACTCCGAAAATATAATACATTTTGCGGAAACCAAGCAATTTAAGCAAATTTGGATTTTTTCTTTTTGAAATACGTTGTAAATCGTTTGTAGTTTTTCATACGAAAAAAATTTTTTTTGGTCCACAGGTTTCGGAGATATCGCTAACGCATCTCATAAAAACCAAGAACGCAGCAATTTGGAAGCACTAAAAGTACTTTTCCTATAACTACAAACGATGAAATTGATTGTAGTGAAATTCATTTTTTTGTAGTTTTTATAGTTACCCCGAAAATATAATACATTGTGCGGAAACCAAGCAATTTAAGTAAATTTGGGTTTTTTCTTTTTGAAATACGTTTTAAATCGTTTGCAGTTTTTCATACGAAAAAAAAAATGTTTCTTAGTCCACAGGTTTCGGAGATATCGCAAACGCATCTCAAAAAAACCAAGAACGCAGCAATTTGGAAGCACTAAAATTACTTTTCCTATAACTACAAACGACGAAATTGATTGTAGTGAAATTCATTTTTTTTTAGTTTTTATAGTTACGCCGAAAATATAATACATTGTGCGGAAACCAAGCAATTTAAGCAAATTTGGGTTTTTTCTTTTTGAAATACGTTTGAAATCGTTTGTAGTTTTTCATACGAAACAAATTTTTTTTTTGTCCACAGGTTTCGTAGATATCGCTAGCGCATCTCAAAAAAACCAAGAACGCAGCAATTTGGAAGCACTAAAAGCACTTTCCCTATAACTACAAACGATGAAATTGATTGTAGTGAAATTCATTTTTTTGTACTTTTTATAGTTACTCCGAAAATATAATACATTGTGCAGAAACCAAGCACTTTAAGCAAATTTGGGTTTTTTCTTTTTGAAATAGGTTTTAAATCGTTTGTAGTTTTTCATACGAAAAAAAAATTTTTTTTGGTCCACAGGTTTCGGAGATATCGCTAACGCATCTCAAAAAAACCAAGAACGCAGCAATTTGAAGCACTAAAAGTACTTTTCCTATAACTACAAACGATGAAATTGATAGTAGTGAAATTCATTTTTTTGTAGTTTTTATAGTTACCCCGAAAATATAATACATTGTGCGGAAACCAAGCAATTTAAGTAAATTTGGGTTTTTTCTTTTTGAAATACGTTTTAAATCGTTTGTAGTTTTTCATACGAAACAAATTTTTTTTTGTCCACAGGTTTCGGAGATATCGCTAACGCATCTCAAAAAAACAAGAAAGCAGCAATTTGGAAGCACTAAAAGTATTTTTCCTATAACTACAAACGATGAAATTGATTGTAATGAAATTCATTTCTTTGTAGTTTTTATAGTTACTCCGAAAATATAATACACTGTGCGGAAACCAAGCAATTTAAGTAAATTTGGGTTTTTCTTTTTGAAATACGTTTTAAGTCGTTTGTAGTTTTTCATACAAAAAAAAAATTTTTTTTTGGTCCACAGGTTTCGGAGATATCGCTAACGCATCTCAAAAAACCAAGAACGCAGCAATTTGGAAGCACTAAAAGTACTTTTCCTATAACTACAAACGATGAAATTGATTGTAGTGAAATTCATTTTTTTGTAGTTTTTATAGTTACTCCGAAAATATAATACATTGTGCGGAAACCAAGCAATTTAAGCAAATTTGGCTTTTTCTTTTTGAAATACGTTTAAAATCGTTTGTAATTTTTCTTACGAAAAAAAATTTTTTTTTTTGTCCACAGGTTTCGGAGATATCACTAACGCATCTCAAAAAAACGCAGCAATTTGGAAGCACTAAAAGTACTTTTCCTATAACTACAAACGATGAAATTGATTGTAGTGAAATTAATTTTTTTGTAGTTTTTATAGTTACTCCGAAAATATAATACATTGTGCGGAAACCAAGCAATTTAAGCAAATTTGGGTTTTTTCTTTTTGAAATACGTTTTAAATCGTTTGTAGTTTTTCATACGAAAAAAAAAATTTTTTTTAGTCCACAGGTTTCGGAGATATCGCTAACGCATCTCAAAAAAACCAAGAACGCAGCAATTTGGAAGCACTAAAAGTACTTTTCCTATAACTACAAGCGATGAAATTGATTGTAGTGAAATAAATTTTTTTGTAGTTTTTATAGTTACTCCGAAAATAAAATACATTGTGCGGAAACCAAGCAATTTAAGCAAATTTGGGTTTTTCTTTTTGAAATACGTTTTAAATAGTTTGTAGTTTTTCATACGAAAAAAATTTTTTTTAGTCCACAGGTTTCGGAGATATCGCAAACGCATCTCAAAAAAACCAAGAACGCAGCAATTTGGAAGCACTAAAAGTACTTTTCCTATAACTGCAAACGATGAAATTCATTGTAGTGAAATTAATTTTTTTGTAGTTTTTATAGTTACTCCGAAAATATAATACATGGTGCGGAAACCAAGCAATTTAAGCAAATTTAGATTTTTTCTTTTTGAAATACGTTGTAAATCGTTTGTAGTTTTTCATACGAAAAAAATTTTTTTTGGTCCACAGGTTTCGGAGATATCGCTAACGCATCTCATAAAAACCAAGAACGCAGCAATTTGGAAGCACTAAAAGTACTTTTCCTATAACTACAAACGATGAAATTGATTGTAGTGAAATTCATTTTTTTTGTGGTTTTTATAGTTACCCCGAAAATATAATACATTGTACGGAAACCAAGCAATTTAAGTAAATTTGGGTTTTTTCTTTTTGAAATACGTTTTAAATCGTTTGCAGTTTTTCATACGAAAAAAAAATGTTTCTTAGTCCACAGGTTTCGGAGATATCGCTAACGCATCTCAAAAAAACCAAGAACGCAGCAATTTGGAAGCACTAAAATTACTTTTCCTATAACTACAAAAGATGAAATTGATTGTAGTGAAATTCATTTTTTTTTAGTTTTTATAGTTACTCCGAAAATATAATACATTGTGCGGAAACCAAGCAATTTAAGCAAATTTGGGTTTTTTCTTTTTGAAATACGTTTTAAATCGTTTGTAGTTTTTCATACGAAACAAATTTTTTTTTATCCACAGGTTTCGGAGATATCGCTAGCGCATCTCAAAAAAACCAAGAACGCAGCAATTTGGAAGCACTAAAAGCACTTTCCCTATAACTACAAACGATGAAATTGATTGTAGTGAAGTTCATTTTTTTGTACTTTTTATAGTTACTCCGAAAATATAATACATTGTGCAGAAACCAAGCACTTTAAGCAAATTTGGGTTTTTTCTTTTTGAAATACGTTTTAAATCGTTTGTAGTTTTTCATACGAAAAAAAAATTTTTTTTGGTCCACAGGTTTCGGAGATATCGCTAACGCATCTCAAAAAAACCAAGAACGCAGCAATTTGAAGCACTAAAAGTACTTTTCCTATAACTACAAACGATGAAATTGATTGTAGTGAAATTCATTTTTTTGTAGTTTTTATAGTTACCCCGAAAATATAATACATTGTGCGGAAACCAAGCAATTTAAGTAAATTTGGGTTTTTTCTTTTTGAAATACGTTTTAAATCGTTTGTAGTTTTTCATACGAAACAAATTTTTTTTTGTCCACAGGTTTCGGAGATATCGCTAACGCATCTCAAAAAAACCAAGAAAGCAGCAATTTGGAAGCACTAAAAGTACTTTCCCTATAACTACAAACGATGAAATTGATTGTAGTGAAATTCATTTTTTTGTACTTTTTATAGTTATTCCGAAAATATAATACATTTTGCGGACACCAAGCAATTTTAGCAAATTTGGATTTTTTCTTTTTGAAATACGTTTTGAATCGTTTGTAGTTTTTCATACGAAAAAAATTTTTTTTTTGGTCCACAGGTTTCGGAGATATCGCTAACGCATCTCAAAAAAACCAAGAACGTAGCAATTTGGAAGCACTAAAAGTACTTTTCCTATAACTACAAACGATAAAATTGATTGTAGTGAAATAAATTTTTTTGTAGTTTTTATAATTACTCCGAAAATATAATACATTGTGCGGAAACCAAGCAATTTAAGCAAATTTGGGTTTTTTCTTTTTGAAATACGTTTTGAATCATTTGTAGTTTTTCATACTAAAAAAATTTTTTTTTGGTCCACAGGTTTCGGAGATATCGCTAATGCATCTCAAAAAAACCAAGAACGCAGCAATTTGGAAGCACTAAAAGTACTTTTCCTATAATTACAAACGACGAAACTGATTGTAGTGAAATTAATTTTTTTGTAGTTTTTATAGTTACTCCGAAAATATAATACATTGTGCGGAAACCAAGCAGTTTAAGTAAATTTGGGTTTTTCTTTTTGATATACGTTTTAAATCGTTTGTAGTTTTTCATACAAAACAAAAAATTTTCTTTTGGTCCACAGGTTTCCGATATATCGCTAACGCATCTCAAAGAAACCAAGAACGCAGCAATTTGGAAGCACTAAAAATACTTTTCCTATAACTAAAAACGATGAAATTGATTGTAGTGAAATTCATTTTTTTGTAGTTTTTATAGTTACTCCGAAAATATAATACATTGTGCGGAAACCAAGCAATTTAAGCAAATTTGGGTTTTTTCTTTTTGAAATACATTTTAAATCGTTTGTGGTTTTTCATACGAAAAAAATTTTTTTTTGGTCGACATGTTTCGGAGATATCGCTAACGCATCTCAAAAAAACAAGAACGCAGCAATTTGGAAGCACTAAAAGTACTTTTCCTATAACAACAAACGATGAAATTGATTGTAGTGAAATTAATTTTTTTGTAGTTTTTATAGTTACTCCGAAAATATAATACATTGTGCGGAAACCAAGCAATTTAAGCAAATTTGGGTTTTTTCTTTTTGAAATAGGTTTTAAACCGTTTGTAGTTTCTCATACGAAAAAAAATTTTTTTTTGTTCCATAGGTTTCGGAGATATCGCTAACGCATCTCAAAAAAACCAAGATCGCAGCAATTTGGAAGCACTAAAAGTACTTCTCCTATAACTACAAACGATGAAATTGATTGTAATTCATTCTTTTTTTTGTAGTTTTTATAGTTACTCCGAAAATATAATACATTGTGCGGAAACCAAGCAATTTAAGCAAATTTGGGTTTTTTCTTTTTGAAATACGTTTTAAATCTTTTGTAGTTTTTCATACGCAAAAAATTTTTTTTGCTCCACAGGTTTCGGAGATATCGCTAACGCATCTCAAAAAAACCAAGAACGCAGCAATTTGGAACCACTAAAAGTACTTCTCCTATAACTACAAACGATGAAATTGATTGTAATTCATTCTTTTTTTTGTAGTTTTTATAGTTACTCCGAAAATATAATACATTGTGCGGAAACCAAGCAATTTAAGCAAATTTGGGTTTTTTCTTTTTGAAATACGTTTTAAATCTTTTGTAGTTTTTCATACGCAAAAAATTTTTTTTGCTCCACAGGTTTCGGAGATATCGCTAACGCATCTCAAAAAAACCAAGAACGCAGCAATTTGGTGGCACTAAATGTACTTTTCCTATAACTACAAACGATGAAATTGATTGTAGTGAAATTCATTTTTTTCTAGTTTTTGTAATTACTCCGAAAATATAATACATTGTGCGGAAACCAAGCAATTTAAGTAAATTTGGGGTTTTTCTTTTTGAAATACGTTTTAAATCGTTTGTAGTTTTTCACGAAAAAAAATTTTGTTTGGTCCACAGATTTCGGAGATATCGCTAACGCATCTCAAAAAACCAAAAACGCAGCAATTTGGAAGCACTAAAAGTACTTTTCCTATAACTACAAACGATGGAATTGATTGTAGTGAAATTCTTTTTTTTTTGTAGTTTTTGTAGTTACTCCGAAAATATAATACATTGTGCGAAAACCAAGCAATTTAAGTAAATTTGTGGTTTTTTCTTTTTGAAATATGTTTTCAATCGTTTGTAGTTTTTCATACGCAATAATTTTTTTTTTTGCTCCACAGGTTTCGGAGATATCGCTAACGCATCTCAAAAAAAACAAGAACGCAGCAATTTGGAAGCACTAAAAGCACTTTCCCTATAACTACAAACGATGAAATTGACTGTAGTGAAATTCATTTTTTTGTACTTTTTATAGTTACTCCGAAAATATAATACATTTTGCGGAAACCAAGAAATTTAAGTAAATTTGGGTTTTTTCTTTTTGAAATACGTTTTAAATCTTTTGTAGTTTTTCATACGCAATAAATTTTTTTTTACTCCACAGGTTTCGGAGATATCGCTAACGCATCTCAAAAAAACCAAGAACGCAGCAATTTGGAAGCACTAAAAGCACTTTCCCTATAACTACAAACGATGAAATTGATTGTAGTGAAATTCATTTTTTTGTAGTTTTTGTAGTTACTCCGAAAATATAATACATTGTGCGGAAACCAAGCAATTTAAGTAAATTCGGGGTTTTTCTTTTTGAAATACGTTTTAAATCGCTTGTAGTTTTTCATAGGAAACAAATTTTTATTTTTTTGGTCCACAGGTTTCGGAGATATCACTAACGCATCTCAAAAAAACCAAGAACGCAGCAATTTGGAAGCACTAAAAGTACTTTTCCTATAACTACAAACGATGAAATTGATTGTAGTGAAATTCATTTTTTTTGTATTTTTTATAGTTACCCCGAAAATATAATACATTGGGCGGAAACCAAGCAATTTAAGCAAATTTGGGTTTTTCCTTTTTGAAATACGTTTTAAATCGTTTGTAGTTTTTCATACGAAAAAAAAATTTTTTTTTGGTCCACAGGTTTCGGAGATATCGCTAACGCATCCAAAAAAAACCAAGAACGCAGCAGTTTGGAAGCACTAAAGTACTTTTCCTATAACTACAAACGATGAAATTGATTGTAGTGAAATTCATTTTTTGGTAGTTTTTATAGTTACTCCGAAAATATAATACATTGTGCGGAAACCCAGCAATTTAAGTAAATTTGGGGTTTTCCTTTTTGAAATACGTTTTAAATCGTTTGTAGTTTTTCATACGAAAAAAAAATTTTTTTTGGTCCACAGGTTTCGGAGGTATCGCTAACGTATCTCAAAAAAACCAAGAACGCAGCAATTTGGAAGCACTAAAAGTAGTTTTCCTATAACTACAAACGATGAAATTGATTGTAGTGAAATTCATTTTTTTGTAGTTTTTATAGTTACTCCGAAAATATAATACATTGTGCGGAAACCAAGCACTTTAAGCAAATTTGGGCTTTTTGGTTTTGAAATACGTTTTGTAGTTTTTCATACGCAATAAATTTTTTTTTGCTCCACAGGTTTCGGAGATATCGCTAACGCATCTCAAAAAAACCAAGAACGCAGCAATTTGGAAGCACTAAAAGTAGTTTTCCTATAACTACAAACGATGAAATTGATTGTAGTGAAATTCATTTTTTTGTAGTTTTTATAGTTACTCCGAAAATATAATACATTGTGCGGAGACCAAGCAATTTAAGCAAATTTGGGCTTTTTCTTTTTGAAATACGTTTTGTAGTTTTTCATACGCAATAAATTTTTTTTGCTCCACAGGTTTCGGAGATATCGCTAACGCATCTCAAAAAAACCAAGAACGCAGCAATTTGGAAGCACTAAATGTACTTTTCCTATAACTACAAACGATGAAATTGATTGTAGTGAAATTCATTTTTTTGTTGTTTTTGTAGTTACTCCGAAAATATAATACATTGTGCGGAAACCAAGCAATTTAAGTAAATTTGGGGGTTTTCTTTTTGAAATGCGTTTTAAATCGTTTGTAGTTTTTCCCGAAAAAAACTTTTTTTTTAGTCCACAGGTTTCGGAGATATCGCTAACGCATATCAAAAAAGCCAAGAACGCAGCAATTTGGAAGCACTAAAAGTACTTTTCCTATAACTACAGACGATGAAATTGATTGTAGTGAAATTAATTTTTTTGTAGTTTTTGTAGTTACTCCGAAAATATAATACATTGTGCGAAAACCAAGCAATTTAAGTAAATTTGGGTTTTTTTTTTTCTTTTTGAAATAGGTTTTAAATCGTTTGTAGTTTTTCATACGCAATAATTTTTTTTTTGCTCCACAGGTTTCGGAGATATCGCTAAGGCATCTCAAAAAAACCAAGAACGCAGCAATTTGGAAGCATTAAAAGCACTTTCCCTATAACTACAAACGATGAAATTGATTGTAGTGAAATTCATTTTTTTGTACTTTTTATAGTTACTCCGAAAAAAAACATTTTGCGGAAACCAAGCAATTTAAGTAAATTTGGGTTTTTTCTTTTTGAAATACGTTTTAAATCTTTTGTAGTTTTTCATAGGAAACAAATTTTTATTTCTTTGGTCCACAGGTTTCGGAGATATCACTAACGCATCTCAAAAAAACCAAGAACGCAGCAATTTGGAAGCACTAAATGTACTTTTCCTATAACTACAAACGATGAAATTGATTGTAGTGAAATTCATTTTTTTTGTAGTTTTTATAGTTACTCCGATAATATAATACATTGTGCGAAAACCAAGCAATTTAAGTAAATTTGGGGTTTTTCTTTTTGAAATAATTTTTAAATCGTTTGTAGTTTTCATACGAAAAAAATTTTTTTTTGGTCCACAGGTTTCGGAGATATCGCTAACCCATCTCAAAAAAAACCAAGAAAGCAGCAATTTGGAAGCACTAAAAGTAATTTTCCTATAACTACAAACGATGAAATTGATTGTAGTGAAATTCATTTTTTTGTAGTTTTTGTAGTTACTCCGAAAATATAATACATTGTGCGGAAACCAAGCAATTTAAGCAAATTTGGGCTTTTTCTTTTTGAAATACGTTTTGTAGTTTTTCATACGCAATAAATTTTTTTTGCTCCACAGGTTTCGGAGATATCGCTAACGCATCTCAAAAGAACCAAGAACGCAGCAATTTGGAAGTACTTTTCCTATAACTACAAACGATGAAATTGATTGTAATGAAATTCATTTCTTTGCAGTTTTTATAGTTACTCCGAAAATATAATACATTGTGCGGAAACCAAGCACTTTAAGTAAATTTGGGTTTTTCTTTTTGAAATGCGTTTTAAGTCGTTTGTAGTTTTTCATACAAAAAAAAATTTTTTTTGGTCCACAGGTTTCGGAGATATCGCTAACGCATCTCAAAAAACCAATAACGCAGCAATTTGGAAGCACTAAAAGTACTTTTCCTATAACTACAAACGATGAAATTGATTGTAGTGAAATTCATTTTTTTGTAGTTTTTATAGTTACTCCGAAAATATAATACATTGTGCGGAAACCAAGCAATTTAAGCAAATTTGGGTTTTTTCTTTTTGAAATACGTTTAAATCGTTTGTAATTTTTCTTACGAAATAAATTTTTTTTTTTGTCCACAGGTTTCGGAGATATCACTAACGCATCTCAAAAAAACGCAGCAATTTGGAAGCACTAAAAGTACTTTTCCTATAACTACAAACGATGAAATTGATTGTAGTGAAATTAATTTTTTGTAGTTTTTATAGTTACTCCGAAAATATAATACATTGTGCGGAAACCAAGCAATTTAAGCAAATTTGGGTTTTTTCTTTTTGAAATACGTTTTAAATCGTTTGTAGTTTTTCATACGAAAAAAATTTTTTTTTAGTCCACAGGTTTCGGAGATATCGCTAACGCATCTCAAAAAAACCAAGAACGCAGCAATTTGGAAGCACTAAAAGTACTTTTCCTATAACTACAAGCGATGAAATTGATTGTAGTGAAATAAATTTTTTTGGAGTTTTTATAGTTACTCCGAAAATAAAATACATTGTGCGGAAACCAAGCAATTTAAGCAAATTTGGGTTTTTCTTTTTGAAATACGTTTTAAATAGTTTGTAGTTTTTCATACGAAAAAAAATTTTTTTTAGTCCACAGGTTTCGGAGATATCGCTAACGCATCTCAAAAAAACCAAGAACGCAGCAATTTGGAAGCACTAAAAGTACTTTTCCTATAACTTTAAACGATGAAATTCATTGTAGTGAAATTAATTTTTTTGTAGTTTTTATAGTTACTCCGAAAATATAATACATTGTGCGGAAACCAAGCAATTTAAGCAAATTTGGATTTTTTCTTTTTGAAATACGTTGTAAATCGTTTGTAGTTTTTCATACGAAAAAAATTTTTTTTGGTCCACAGGTTTCGGAGATATCGCTAACGCATCTCATAAAAACCAAGAACGCAGCAATTTGGAAGCACTAAAAGTACTTTTCCTATAACTACAAACGATGAAATTGATTGTAGTGAAATTCATTTTTTTGTAGTTTTTATAGTTACCCCGAAAATATAATACATTGTGCGGAAACCAAGCAATTTAAGTAAATTTGGGTTTTTTCTTTTTGAAATACGTTTTAAATCGTTTGCAGTTTTTCATACGAAAAAAAAAAATGTTTCTTAGTCCACAGGTTTCGGAGATATCGCAAACGCAAATCAAAAAAACCAAGAACGCAGCAATTTGGAAGCACTAAAATTACTTTTCCTATAACTACAAACGATGAAATTGATTGTAGTGAAATTCATTTTTTTTTAGTTTTTATAGTTACTCCGAAAATATAATACATTGTGCGGAAACCAAGCAATTTAAGCAAATTTGGGTTTTTTCTTTTTGAAATACGTTTGAAATCGTTTGTAGTTTTTCATACGAAACAAATTTTTTTTTTGTCCACAGGTTTCGGAGATATCGCTAGCGCATCTCAAAAAAACCAAGAACGCAGCAATTTGGAAGCACTAAAAGCACTTTCCCTATAACTACAGACGATGAAATTGATTGTAGTGAAATTCATTTTTTTGTACTTTTTATAGTTACTCCGAAAATATAATACATTGTGCAGAAACCAAGCACTTTAAGCAAATTTGGGGTTTTTCTTTTTGAAATACGTTTTAAATCGTTTGTAGTTTTTCATACGAAAAAAAAATTTTTTTTGGTCCACAGGTTTCGGAGATATCGCTAACGCATCTCAAAAAAACCAAGAACGCAGCAATTTGAAGCACTAAAAGTACTTTTCCTATAACTACAAACGATGGAATTGATAGTAGTGAAATTCATTTTTTTGTAGTTTTTATAGTTACCCCGAAAATATAATACATTGTGCGGAAACCAAGCAATTTAAGTAAATTTGGGTTTTTTCTTTTTGAAATACGTTTTAAATCGTTTGTAGTTTTTCATACGAAACAAATTTTTTTTTGTCCACAGGTTTCGGAGATATCGCTAACGCATCTCAAAAAAACCAAGAAAGCAGCAATTTGGAAGCACTAAAAGTATTTTTCCTATAACTACAAACGATGAAATTGATTGTAATGAAATTCATTTCTTTGTAGTTTTTATAGTTACTCCGAAAATATAATACACTGTGCGGAAACCAAGCAATTTAAGTAAATTTGGGTTTTTCTTTTTGAAATACGTTTTAAGTCGTTTGTAGTTTTTCATACAAAAAAAAAATTTTTTTTTGGTCCACAGGTTTCGGAGATATCGCTAACGCATCTCAAAAAACCAAGAACGCAGCAATTTGGAAGCACTAAAAGTACTTTTCCTATAACTACAAACGATGAAATTAATTGTAGTGAAATTCATTTTTTTGTAGTTTTTATAGTTACTCCGAAAATATAATACATTGTGCGGAAACCAAGCAATTTAAGCAAATTTGGGTTTTTCTTTTTGAAATACGTTTAAAATCGTTTGTAATTTTTCTTACGAAAAAAAATTTTTTTTTTGTCCACAGGTTTCGGAGATATCACTAACGCATCTCAAAAAAACGCAGCAATTTGGAAGCACTAAAAGTACTTTTCCTATAACTACAAACGATGAAATTGATTGTAGTGAAATTAATTTTTTTGCAGTTTTTATAGTTACTCCGAAAATATAATACATTGTGCGGAAACCAAGCAATTTAAGCAAATTTGGGTTTTTTCTTTTTGAAATACGTTTTAAATCGTTTGTAGTTTTTCATACGAAAAAAAAAAATTTTTTTTAGTCCACAGGTTTCGGAGATATCGCTAACGCATCTCAAAAAAACCAAGAACGCAGCAATTTGGAAGCACTAAAAGTACTTTTCCTATAACTACAAGCGATGAAATTGATTGTAGTGAAATAAATTTTTTTGTAGTTTTTATAGTTACTCCGAAAATAAAATACACTGTGCGGAAACCAAGCAATTTAAGCAAATTTGGGTTTTTCTTTTTGAAATACGTGTTAAATAGTTTGTAGTTTTTCATACCAAAAAAAAATTTTTTTTAGTCCACAGGTTTCGGAGATATCGCTAACGCATCTCAAAAAAACCAAGAACGCAGCAATTTGGAAGCACTAAAAGTACTTTTCCTATAACTGCAAACGATGAAATTCATTGTAGTGAAATTAATTTTTTTGTAGTTTTTATAGTTACTCCGAAAATATAATACATGGTGCGGAAACCAAGCAATTTAAGCAAATTTAGATTTTTTCTTTTTGAAATACGTTGTAAATCGTTTGTAGTTTTTCATACGAAAAAAATTTTTTTTGGTCCACAGGTTTCGGAGATATCGCTAACGCATCTCATAAAAACCAAGAACGCAGCAATTTGGAAGCACTAAAAGTACTTTTCCTATAACTACAAACGATGAAATTGATTGTAGTGAAATTCATTTTTTTGTAGTTTTTATAGTTACCCCGAAAATATAATACATTTTACGGAAACCAAGCAATTTAAGTAAATTTGGGTTTTTTCTTTTTGAAATACGTTTTAAATCGTTTGCAGTTTTTCATACGAAAAAAAAAATGTTTCTTAGTCCACAGGTTTCGGAGATATCGCTAACGCATCTCAAAAAAACCAAGAACGCAGCAATTTGGAAGCACTAAAAGTACTTTTCCTATAACTACAAGCGATGAAATTGATTGTAGTGAAATAAATTTTTTTGTAGTTTTTATAGTTACTCCGAAAATAAAATACATTGTGCGGAAACCAAGCAATTTAAGCAAATTTGGGTTTTTCTTTTTGAAATACGTTTTAAATAGTTTGTAGTTTTTCATACGAAAAAAAATTTTTTTTAGTCCACAGGTTTCGGAGATATCGCTAACGCATCTCAAAAAAACCAAGAACGCAGCAATTTGGAAGCACTAAAAGTACTTTTCCTATAACTGCAAACGATGAAATTCATTGTAGTGAAATTAATTTTTTTTTATGTTTTATAGTTACTCCGAAAATATAATACATGGTGCGGAAACCAAGCAATTTAAGCAAATTTAGATTTTTTCTTTTTGAAATACGTTGTAAATCGTTTGTAGTTTTTCATACGAAAAAAATTTTGTTTGGTCCACAGGTTTCGGAGATATCGCTAACGCATCTCATAAAAACCAAGAACGCAGCAATTTGGAAGCACTAAAAGTACTTTTCCTATAACTACAAACGATGAAATTGATTGTAGTGAAATTCATTTTTTTTTAGTTTTTATAGTTACTCCGAAAATATAATACATTGTGCGGAAACCAAGCATTTAAGCAAATTTGGGTTTTTTCTTTTTGAAATACGTTTTAAATCGTTTGTAGTTTTTCATACGAAACAAATTTTTTTTTTATCCACAGGTTTCGGAGATATCGCTAGCGCATCTCAAAAAAACCAAGAACGCAGCAATTTGGAAGCACTAAAAGTACTTTCCCTATAACTACAAACGATGAAATTGATTGTAGTGAAATTCATTTTTTGTACTTTTTATAGTTACTCCGAAAATATAATACATTGTGCAGAAACCAAGCACTTTAAGCAAATTTGGGTTTTTTCTTTTTGAAATACCTTTTAAATCGTTTGTAGTTTTTCATACGAAAAAAAAATTTTTTTTGGTCCACAGGTTTCGGAGATATCGCTAACGCATCTCAAAAAAACCAAGAACGCAGCAATTTGAAGCACTAAAAGTACTTTTCCTATAACTACAAACGATGAAATTGATTGTAGTGAAATTCATTTTTTTGTAGTTTTTATAGTTACCCCGAAAATATAATACATTGTGCGGAAACCAAGCAATTTAAGTAAATTTGGGTTTTTTCTTTTTGAAATACGTTTTAAATCGTTTGTAGTTTTTCATACGAAACAAATTTTTTTTTGTCCACAGGTTTCGGAGATATCGCTAACGCATCTCAAAAAAACCAAGAAAGCAGCAATTTGGAAGCACTAAAAGTACTTTCCCTATAACTACAAACGATGAAATTGATTGTAGTGAAATTCATTTTTTTGTACTTTTTATAGTTATTCCGAAAATATAATACATTTTGCGGACACCAAGCAATTTTAGCAAATTTGGATTTTTTCTTTTTGAAATACGTTTTGAATCGTTTGTAGTTTTTCATACGAAAAAAATTTTTTTTTGGTCCACAGGTTTCGGAGATATCGCTAACGCATCTCAAAAAAACCAAGAACGCAGCAATTTGGAAGCACTAAAAGTACTTTTCCTATAACTACAAACGATAAAATTGATTGTAGTGAAATAAATTTTTTTGTAGTTTTTATAATTACTCCGAAAATATAATACATTGTGCGGAAACCAAGCAATTTAAGCAAATTTGGGTTTTTTCTTTTTGAAATACATTTTAAATCGTTTGTGGTTTTTCATACGAAAAAAATTTTTTTTTGGTCGACATGTTTCGGAGATATCGCTAACGCATCTCAAAAAAACAAGAACGCAGCAATTTGGAAGCACTAAAAGTACTTTTCCTATAACAACAAACGATGAAATTGATTGTAGTGAAATTAATTTTTTTGTAGTTTTTATAGTTACTCCGAAAATATAATACATTGTGCGGAAACCAAGCAATTTAAGCAAATTTGGGTTTTTTCTTTTTGAAATAGGTTTTAAACCGTTTGTAGTTTCTCATACGAAAAAAAATTTTTTTTTGTTCCATAGGTTTCGGAGATATCGCTAACGCATCTCAAAAAAACCAAGATCGCAGCAATTTGGAAGCACTAAAAGTACTTTTCCTATAACTACAAACGATGAAATTGATTGTAGTGAAATTCATTTTTTTGTAGTTTTTATAGTTACTCCGAAAATATAATACTTTGTGCGGAAACCAAGCATTTTAAGCAAATTTGGGTTTTTTTCTTTTTGAAATACGTTTTAAATCGTTTGTAGTTTTTCATACGCAATAATTTTTTTTTGCTCCACAGGTTTCGGAGATATCGCTAACGCATCTCAAAAAAACCAAGAACGCAGCAATTTGGAAGCACTAAAAGTACTTCTTCTATAACTACAAACGATGAAATTGATTGTAATTCATTCTTTTTTTTGTAGTTTTTATAGTTACTCCGAAAATATAATACATTGTGCGGAAACCAAGCAATTTAAGCAAATTTGGGTTTTTTCTTTTTGAAATACGTTTTAAATCTTTTGTAGTTTTTCATACGCAAAAAATTTTTTTTGCTCCACAGGTTTCGGAGATATCGCTAACGCATCTCAAAAAAACCAAGAACGCAGCAATTTGGTGGCACTAAATGTACTTTTCCTATAACTACAAACGATGAAATTGATTGTAGTGAAATTCATTTTTTTCTAGTTTTTGTAATTACTCCGAAAATATAATACATTGTGCGGAAACCAAGCAATTTAAGTAAATTTGGGATTTTTCTTTTTGAAATACGTTTTAAATCGTTTGTAGTTTTTCACGAAAAAAAATTTTTGTTTGGTCCACAGATTTCGGAGATATCGCTAACGCATCTCAAAAAACCAAAAACGCAGCAATTTGGAAGCACTAAAAGTACTTTTCCTATAACTACAAACGATGGAATTGATTGTAGTGAAATTCTTTTTTTTGTAGTTTTTGTAGTTACTCCGAAAATATAATACATTGTGCGAAAACCAAGCAATTTAAGTAAATTTGGGGTTTTTTCTTTTTGAAATATGTTTTCATTCGTTTGTAGTTTTTCATACGCAATAATTTTTTTTTTTTGCTCCACAGGTTTCGGAGATATCGTTAACGCATCTCAAAAAAAACAAGAACGCAGCAATTTGGAAGCACTAAAAGCACTTTCCCTATAACTACAAACGATGAAATTGATTGTAGTGAAATTCATTTTTTTGTAGTTTTTGTAGTTACTCCGAAAATATAATACATTGTGCGGAAACCAAGCAATTTAAGTAAATTTGGGGTTTTTCTTTTTGAAATACGTTTTAAATCGTTTGTAGTTTTTCATAGGAAACAAATTTTTATTTTTTTGGTCCACAGGTTTCGGAGATATCACTAACGCATCTCAAAAAAACCAAGAACGCAGCAATTTGGAAGCACTAAAAGTACTTTTCCTATAACTACAAACGATGAAATTGATTGTAGTGAAATTCATTTTTTTTGTATTTTTTATAGTTACCCCGAAAATATAATACATTGGGCGGAAACCAAGCAATTTAAGCAAATTTGGGTTTTTCCTTTTTGAAATACGTTTTAAATCGTTTGTAGTTTTTCATACGAAAAAAAAATTTTTTTTTGGTCCACAGGTTTCGGAGATATCGCTAACGCATCCCAAAAAAACCAAGAACGCAGCAGTTTGGAAGCACTAAAAGTACTTTTCCTATAACTACAAACGATGAAATTGATTGTAGTGAAATTCATTTTTTGGTAGTTTTTATAGTTACTCCGAAAATATAATACATTGTGCGGAAACCCAGCAATTTAAGTAAATTTGGGGTTTTTCTTTTTGAAATACGTTTTAAATCGTTTGTAGTTTTTCATACGAAAAAAAAATTTTTTTTGGTCCACAGGTTTCGGAGGTATCGCTAACGCATCTCAAAAAAACCAAGAACGCAGCAATTTGGAAGCACTAAAAGTAGTTTTCCTATAACTACAAACGATGAAATTGATTGTAGTGAAATTCATTTTTTTGTAGTTTTTATAGTTACTCCTAAAATATAATACATTGTGCGGAAACCAAGCAATTTAAGCAAATTTGGGCTTTTTGGTTTTGAAATACGTTTTGTAGTTTTTCATACGCAATAAATTTTTTTTGCTCCACAGGTTTCGGAGATATCGCTAACGCATCTCAAAAAAACCAAGAACGCAGCAATTTGGAAGCACCAAAAGTAGTTTTCCTATAACTACAAACGATGAAATTGATTGTAGTGAAATTCATTTTTTTGTAGTTTTTATAGTTACTCCGAAAATATAATACATTGTGCGGAAACCAAGCAATTTAAGCAAATTTGGGCTTTTTCTTTTTGAAATACGTTTTGTAGTTTTTCATACGCAATAAATTTTTTTTGCTCCACAGGTTTCGGAGATATCGCTAACGCATCTCAAAAAAACCAAGAACGCAGCAATTTGGAAGCACTAAATGTACTTTTCCTATAACTACAAACGATGAAATTGATTGTAGTGAAATTCATTTTTTTGTTGTTTTTGTAGTTACTCCGAAAATATAATACATTGTGCGGAAACCAAGCAATTTAAGTAAATTTGGGGGTTTTCTTTTTGAAATGCGTTTTAAATCGTTTGTAGTTTTTCCCGAAAAAAACTTTTTTTTTAGTCCACAGGTTTCGGAGATATCGCTAACGCACATCAAAAAAGCCAAGAACGCAGCAATTTGGAAGCACTAAAAGTATTTTTCCTATAACTACAGACGATGAAATTGATTGTAGTGAAATTAATTTTTTTGTAGTTTTTGTAGTTACTACGAAAATATAATACATTGTGCGAAAACCAAGCAATTTAAGTAAATTTGGGTTTTTTTTTTCTTTTTGAAATACGTTTTAAATCGTTTGTAGTTTTTCATACGCAATAATTTTTTTTTTGCTCCACAGGTTTCGGAGATATCGCTAAGGCATCTCAAAAAAACCAAGAACGCAGCAATTTGGAAGCACTAAAAGCACTTTCCCTATAACTACAAACGATGAAATTGATTGTAGTGAAATTCATTTTTTTGTACTTTTTATAGTTACTCCGAAAAAAAACATTTTGCGGAAACCAAGCAATTTAAGTAAATTTGGGTTTTTTCTTTTTGAAATACGTTTTAAATCTTTTGTAGTTTTTCATAGGAAACAAATTTTTATTTCTTTGGTCCACAGGTTTCGGAGATATCACTAACGCATCTCAAAAAAACCAAGAACGCAGCAATTTGGAAGCACTAAATGTACTTTTCCTATAACTACAAACGATGAAATTGATTGTAGTGAAATTCATTTTTTTTGTAGTTTTTATAGTTACTCCGATAATATAATACATTGTGCGAAAACCAAGCAATTTAAGTAAATTTGGGGTTTTTCTTTTTGAAATAATTATTAAATCGTTTGTAGTTTTCATACGAAAAAAAATTTTTTTTTGGTCCACAGGTTTCGGAGATATCGCTAACCCATCTCAAAAAAAACCAAGAAAGCAGCAATTTGGAAGCACTAAAAGTAATTTTCCTATAACTACAAACGATGAAATTGATTGTAGTGAAATTCATTTTTTTGTAGTTTTTGTAGTTACTCCGAAAATATAATACATTGTGCGGAAACCAAGCAATTTAAGCAAATTTGGGCTTTTTCTTTTTGAAATACGTTTTGTAGTTTTTCATACGCAATAAATTTTTTTTGCTCCACAGGTTTCGGAGATATCGCTAACGCATCTCAAAAAAACCAAGAACGCAGCAATTTGGAAGCACTAAATGTACTTTTCCTATAACTACAAACGTTGAAATTGATTGTAGTGAAATTCATTTTTTTTTGTAGTTTTTATAGTTACTCCGAAAATATAATACATTGTGCGAAAACCAAGCAATTTAAGTAAATTTGGGGTTTTTTTTTTGAAATAATTTTTAAATCGTTTGTAGTTTTTCATACGAAAAAAAATTTTTTTTGGTCCACAGGTTTCGGAGATATCGCTAACCCATCTCAAAAAAAAACCAAGAACGCAGCAATTTGGAAGCACTAAAAGTAATTTTCCTATAACTACAAACGATGAAATTGATTGTAGTGAAATTCATTTTTTTGTAGTTTTTGTAGTTACTCCGAAAATATAATACATTGTGCGGAAACCAAGCACTTTAAGTAAATTTGGGTTTTTTTCTTTTTGAAATACGTTTTAAATCGTTTGTAGTTTTTCACGAAAAAAAAATTTTTTTTTGGTCCACAGGTTTCGGAGATATCGCTAACGCACTCAAAAAAACCAAGAAGGCAGCAATTTGGAAGCACTAAAAGTACTTTTCCTATAACTACAAACGATGAAATTGATTGTAGTGAAATTAATTTTTTGTAGTTTTTATAGTTACTCCGAAAATATAATACATTGTGCGGAAACCAAGCAATTTAAGCAAATTTGGGTTTTTTCTTTTTGAAATACGTTTTAAATCGTTTGTAGTTTTTCATACGAAACAAATTTTTTTTTTGTCCACAGGTTTCGGAGATATCGCTAGCGCATCTCAAAAAAACCAAGAACGCAGCATTTGGAAGCACTAAAAGCACTTTCCCTATAACTACAAACGATGAAATTGATTGTAGTGAAATTCATTTTTTTGTAGTTTTTATAGTTACCCCGAAAATATAATACATAGTGCGGAAACCAAGCAATTTAAATAAATTTGGGTTTTTTCTTTTTGAATTACGTTTTAAATCGTTTGTAGTTTTTCATACGAAACAATTTTTTTTTTTTTTTTTTTGTCCATAGGTTTCGGAGATATCGCGAACGCATCTCAAAAAAACCAAGAACGCAGCATTTGGAAGCACTAAAAGTACTTTCCCTATAACTACAAACGATGAAATTGATTGTAGTGAAATGCATTTTTTTGTACTTTTTATAGTTACTCCGAAAATATAATACATTTTGTGGAAACCAAGCAATTTAAGCAAATTTGGGTTTTTTCTTTTTGAAATACGTTTTGAATCGTTTGTAGTTTTTCATACGAAAAAAATTTTTTTTTGGTCCACAGGTTTCGGAGATATCGCTAACACATCTCAAAAAAACCAAGAACGCAGCAATTTGGAAGCACTAAAAGTACTATTCCTATAACTACAAATGATGAAATTGATTGTAGTGAAATTAATTTTTTTGTAGTTTTTATAGTTACTCCGAAAATATAATACATTTTGCGGAAACCTAGCAATTTAAGCAAATTTGAGTTTTTCTTTTTGAAATACGTTTAAATCGTTTTTAGTTTTTTATACGAAACAAATTTTTTTTTTTGTCCACAGGTTTCGGAGATATCGCTAACGCATCTCAAAAAAACCAAGAACGCAGCAATTTGGAGGCACTAAAAGTACTTTTCCTATAACTAAAAACGATGAAATTGATTGTAATGAAATTCATTTTTTTGTAGTTTTTATAGTTACTCCGAAAATATAATACATTGTGCGGAAACCAAGCAATTTAAGTAAATTTGGGTTTTTCTTTTTGAAATACGTTTTAAATCTTTTGTAGTTTTTCATACAAAAAAAAAATTTTTTTGGTCCACAGGTTTCGGAGATATCGCTAACGCATCTCAAAAAACCAAGAACGCAGCAATTTGGAAGCACTAAAAGTATTTTCCTATAACTACAAACGATGAAATTGATTGTGGTGAAATTCATTTTTTTGTAGTTTTTATAGTTACTCCGAAAATATAATACATTGTGCGGAAACCATGCAATTTAAGCAAATTTGGGTTTTTTCTTTTTGAAATACGTTTTAAGTCGTTTGTAATTTTTCATACGAAAAAAAAATTTTTTGGTCCACAGGTTTCGGAGATATCGCTAACGCATCTCAAAAAAACGCAGCAATTTGGAAGCACTAAAAGTACTTTTCCTATAACTACAAACGATGAAATTGATTGTAGTGAAATTAATTTTTTTGTAGTTTTTATAGTTACTCCGAAAATATAATACATTGTGCGGAAACCAAGCAATTTAAGCAAATTTGGGGTTTTTCTTTTTGAAATACGTTTTAAATCGTTTGTAGTTTTTCATACGAAAAAAAAATTTTTTTTTAGTCCACAGGTTTCGGAGATATCGCTAACGTATCTCAAAAAAACCAAGAACGCAGCAATTTGGAAGCACTAAAAGTACTTTTCCTATAACTACAAGTGATGAAATTGATTGTAGTGAAATAAATTTTTTTGTAGTTTTTATAGTTACTCCGAAAATAAAATACATTGTGCGGAAACCAAGCAATTTAAGCAAATTTGGGTTTTTCTTTTTGAAATAAGTTTTAAATAGTTTGTAGTTTTTCATACGAAAAACAATTTCTTTAGTCCACAGGTTTCGGAGATATCGCTAACGCATATCAAAAAAACCAAGAACGCAGCAATTTGGAAGCACTAAAATTACTTTTCCTATAACTACAAACGATGAAATTGATTGTAGTGAAATTCATTTTTTTGTAGTTTTTATAGTTACTCCGAAAATATAATACATTGTGCGGAAACCAAGCAAATTAAGCAAATTTGGGTTTTTCTTTATGAAATACGTTTTAAATAGTTTGTAGTTTTTCATACGAAAAAAATTTTTTTTTAGTCCAGAGGTTTCGGAGATATCGCAAACGCATCTCAAAAAAACCAAGAACGCAGCAATTTGGAAGCATTAAAAGTACTTTTCCTATAACTACAAACGATGAAATTGATTGTAGTGAAATTCATTTTTTTGTTGTTTTTGTAGTTACTCCGAAAATATAATACATTATGCGGAAACCAAGCAATTTAAGTAAATTTGGGGTTTTTCTTTTTGAAATGCGTTTTAAATCGTTTGTAGTTTTTCCCGAAAAAAACTTATTTTTTAGTCCACAGGTTTCGGAGATATCGCTAACGCATATTAAAAAAACCAAGAACGCAGCTATTTGGAAGCACTAAAAGTACTTTTCCTATAACTACAAACGATGAAATTGATTGTAGTGAAATTCATTTTTTTGTAGTTTTTGTAGTTACTCCGGAAATATAATACATTGTGCGAAAACCAAGCAATTTAAGTAAATTTGGGTTTTTTTTTTCTTTTTGAAATACGTTTTAAATCGTTTGTAGTTTTTCCCGAAAAAAACTTATTTTTTAGTCCACAGGTTTCGGAGATATCGCTAACGCATCTCAAAAAAACCAAGAACGCAGCAATTTGGAAGCACTAAATGTACTTTTCCTATAACTACAAACGATGAAATTGATTGTAGTGAAATTCATTTTTTTGTTGTTTTTGTAGTTACTCCGAAAATATAATACATTGTGCGGAAACCAAGCAATTTAAGTAAATTTGGGGGTTTTCTTTTTGAAATGCGTTTTAAATCGTTTGTAGTTTTTCCCGAAAAAAACTTTTTTTTTAGTCCACAGGTTTCGGAGATATCGCTAACGCATATCAAAAAAGCCAAGAACGCAGCAATTTGGAAGCACTAAAAGTACTTTTCCTATAACTACAGACGATGAAATTGATTGTAGTGAAATTAATTTTTTTGTAGTTTTTGTAGTTACTACGAAAATATAATACATTGTGCGAAAACCAAGCAATTTAAGTAAATTTGGGTTTTTTTTTTCTTTTTGAAATACGTTTTAAATCGTTTGTAGTTTTTCATACGCAATAATTTTTTTTTTGCTCCACAGGTTTCGGAGATATCGCTAAGGCATCTCAAAAAAACCAAGAACGCAGCAATTTGGAAGCACTAAAAGCACTTTCCCTATAACTACAAACGATGAAATTGATTGTAGTGAAATTCATTTTTTTGTTCTTTTTATAGTTACTCCGAAAAAAAACATTTTGCGGAAACCAAGCAATTTAAGTAAATTTGGGTTTTTTCTTTTTGAAATACGTTTTAAATCTTTTGTAGTTTTTCATAGGAAACAAATTTTTATTTCTTTGGTCCACAGGTTTCGGAGATATCACTAATGCATCTCAAAAAAACCAAGAACGCAGCAATTTGGAAGCACTAAATGTACTTTTCCTATAACTACAAACGATGAAATTGATTGTAGTGAAATTCATTTTTTTTGTAGTTTTTATAGTTACTCCGATAATATAATACATTGTGCGAAAACCAAGCAATTTAAGTAAATTTGGGGTTTTTCTTTTTGAAATAATTATTAAATCGTTTGTAGTTTTCATACGAAAAAAATTTTTTTTTGGTCCACAGGTTTCGGAGATATCGCTAACCCATCTCAAAAAAAACCAAGAAAGCAGCAATTTGGAAGCACTAAAAGTAATTTTCCTATAACTACAAACGATGAAATTGATTGTAGTGAAATTCATTTTTTTGTAGTTTTTGTAGTTACTCCGAAAATATAATACATTGTGCGGAAACCAAGCAATTTAAGCAAATTTGGGCTTTTTCTTTTTGAAATACGTTTTGTAGTTTTTCATACGCAATAAATTTTTTTTGCTCCACAGGTTTCGGAGATATCGCTAACGCATCTCAAAAAAACCAAGAACGCAGCAATTTGGAAGCACTAAATGTACTTTTCCTATAACTACAAACGTTAAAATTGATTGTAGTGAAATTCATTTTTTTTTGTAGTTTTTATAGTTACTCCGAAAATATAATACATTGTGCGAAAACCAAGCAATTTAAGTAAATTTGGGGTTTTTTTTTTGAAATAATTTTTAAATCGCGGGTTCGAATCGAGCTCAAGGCCTAACAATAATTTTTTATCATTATTATTGTTATGATAAATTTTTTCTTAATTGAAAACATTTTTTTTAAATTAGAATAGAAGAAAGAAAAAATTTTTTAGACAACTGCCAAAGCTCGTTGTATAGATCCATTTCGGGAACTGCTAAATTCCTTCATCGGCAACGTTTAGGCGCCGCTGCTATAACCATTCAGCTATCACAGCGGTTTTTTGTTTGTCTTCATTAATCCTACTTCTATTCTGTTTCGTGCCAATTGATATTCACAACACTGCGACATCTGTTGCAGAATGGCTGTGAAAATTGGACTTGTTTGTTGGCAATGCCGCCATAGTGTCATAATTTATTGACACTTTTTTTCCCCGTGCTCTGGGATGTATTAACAATTTTTGTTGTTATATCGGCCTACTGATTTTAAGATCGCGGGTTCGAATCGAGCTCAAGGCCTAACAATAATTTTTTATCATTATTATTGTTATGATAAATTTTTTCTTAATTGAAAACATTTTTTTTAAATTAGAATAGAAGAAAGAAAAAATTTTTTTTGAGCTCGATTCGAACCCGCGATCTTAAAATCAGTAGGCCGATATAACAACAAAAATTGTTAATACATCCCAGAGCACGGGGAAAAAAAGTGTCAATAAATTATGACACTATGGCGGCATTGCCAACAAACAAGTCCAATTTTCACAGCCATTCTGCAACAGATGTCGCAGTGTTGTGAATATCAATTGGCACGAAACAGAATAGAAGTAGGATTAATGAAGACAAACAAAAAACCGCTGTGATAGCTGAATGGTTATAGCAGCGGCGCCTAAACGTTGCCGATGAAGGAATTTAGCAGTTCCCGAAATGGATCTATACAACGAGCTTTGGCAGTTGTCTAAAAAATTTTTTCTTTCTTCTATTCTAATTTAAAAAAAATGTTTTCAATTAAGAAAAAATTTATCATAACAATAATAATGATAAAAAATTATTGTTAGGCCTTGAGCTCGATTCGAACCCGCGATCTTAAAATCAGTAGGCCGATATAACAACAAAAATTGTTAATACATCCCAGAGCACGGGGAAAAAAAGTGTCAATAAATTATGACACTATGGCGGCATTGCCAACAAACAAGTCCAATTTTCACAGCCATTCTGCAACAGATGTCGCAGTGTTGTGAATATCAATTGGCACGAAACAGAATAGAAGTAGGATTAATGAAGACAAACAAAAAACCGCTGTGATAGCTGAATGGTTATAGCAGCGGCGCCTAAACGTTGCCGATGAAGGAATTTAGCAGTTCCCGAAATGGATCTATACAACGAGCTTTGGCAGTTGTCTAAAAAATTTTTTCTTTCTTCTATTCTAATTTAAAAAAAATGTTTTCAATTAAGAAAAAATTTATCATAACAATAATAATGATAAAAAATTATTGTTAGGCCTTGAGCTCGATTCGAACCCGCGATCTTAAAATCAGTAGGCCGATATAACAACAAAAATTGTTAATACATCCCAGAGCACGGGGAAAAAAAGTGTCAATAAATTATGACACTATGGCGGCATTGCCAACAAACAAGTCCAATTTTCACAGCCATTCTGCAACAGATGTCGCAGTGTTGTGAATATCAATTGGCACGAAACAGAATAGAAGTAGGATTAATGAAGACAAACAAAAAACCGCTGTGATAGCTGAATGGTTATAGCAGCGGCGCCTAAACGTTGCCGATGAAGGAATTTAGCAGTTCCCGAAATGGATCTATACAACGAGCTTTGGCAGTTGTCTAAAAAATTTTTTCTTTCTTCTATTCTAATTTAAAAAAAATGTTTTCAATTAAGAAAAAATTTATCATAACAATAATAATGATAAAAAATTATTGTTAGGCCTTGAGCTCGATTCGAACCCGCGATCTTAAAATCAGTAGGCCGATATAACAACAAAAATTGTTAATTTTTAAATCGTTTGTAGTTTTTCATACGAAAAAAATTTTTTTTTGGTCCACAGGTTTCGGAGATATCGCTAACCCATCTCAAAAAAAACCAAGAACGCAGCAATTTGGAAGCACTAAAAGTAATTTTCCTATAACTACAAACGATGAAATTGATTGTAGTGAAATTCATTTTTTTGTAGTTTTTGTAGTTACTCCGAAAATATAATACATTGTGCGGAAACCAAGCACTTTAAGTAAATTTGGGTTTTTTTCTTTTTGAAATACGTTTTAAATCGTTTGTAGTTTTTCACGAAAAAAAATTTTTTTTTTGGTCCACAGGTTTCGGAGATATCGCTAACGCACTCAAAAAAACCAAGAAGGCAGCAATTTGGAAGCACTAAAAGTACTTTTCCTATAACTACAAACGATGAAATTGATTGTAGTGAAATTAATTTTTTGTAGTTTTTATAGTTACTCCGAAAATATAATACATAGTGCGGAAACCAAGCAATTTAAATAAATTTGGGTTTTTTCTTTTTGAATTACGTTTTAAATCGTTTGTAGTTTTTCATACGAAACAATTTTTTTTTTTTTTTTGTCCATAGGTTTCGGAGATATCGCGAACGCATCTCAAAAAAACCAAGAACGCAGCATTTGGAAGCACTAAAAGTACTTTCCCTATAACTACAAACGATGAAATTGATTGTAGTGAAATGCATTTTTTTGTAGTTTTTATAGTTACCCCGAAAATATAATACATAGTGCGGAAACCAAGCAATTTAAATAAATTTGGGTTTTTTCTTTTTGAATTACGTTTTAAATCGTTTGTAGTTTTTCATACGAAACAATTTTTTTTTTTTTTTTGTCCATAGGTTTCGGAGATATCGCGAACGCATCTCAAAAAAACCAAGAACGCAGCATTTGGAAGCACTAAAAGTACTTTCCCTATAACTACAAACGATGAAATTGATTGTAGTGAAATGCATTTTTTTGTACTTTTTATAGTTACTCCGAAAATATAATACATTTTGTGGAAACCAAGCAATTTAAGCAAATTTGGGTTTTTTCTTTTTGAAATACGTTTTGAATCGTTTGTAGTTTTTCATACGAAAAAAATTTTTTTTTGGTCCACAGGTTTCGGAGATATCGCTAACACATCTCAAAAAAACCAAGAACGCAGCATTTGGAAGCACTAAAAGCACTTTCCCTATAACTACAAACGATGAAATTGATTGTAGTGAAATGCATTTTTTTGTACTTTTTATAGTTACTCCGAAAATATAATACATTTTGTGGAAACCAAGCAATTTAAGCAAATTTGGGTTTTTTCTTTTTGAAATACGTTTTGAATCGTTTGTAGTTTTTCATACGAAAAAAATTTTTTTTTGGTCCACAGGTTTCGGAGATATCGCTAACACATCTCAAAAAAACCAAGAACGCAGCAATTTGGAAGCACTAAAAGTACTATTCCTATAACTACAAATGATGAAATTGATTGTAGTGAAATTAATTTTTTTGTAGTTTTTATAGTTACTCCGAAAATATAATACATTTTGCGGAAACCTAGCAATTTAAGCAAATTTGAGTTTTTCTTTTTGAAATACGTTTAAATCGTTTTTAGTTTTTTATACGAAACAAATTTTTTTTTTTTGTCCACAGGTTTCGGAGATATCGCTAACGCATCTCAAAAAAACCAAGAACGCAGCAATTTGGAGGCACTAAAAGTACTTTTCCTATAAATAAAAACGATGAAATTGATTGTAATGAAATTCATTTTTTTGTAGTTTTTATAGTTACTCCGAAAATATAATACATTGTGCGGAAACCAAGCAATTTAAGTAAATTTGGGTTTTTCTTTTTGAAATACGTTTTAAATCTTTTGTAGTTTTTCATACAAAAAAAAAAATTTTTTTGGTCCACAGGTTTCGGAGATATCGCTAACGCATCTCAAAAAACCAAGAACGCAGCAATTTGGAAGCACTAAAAGTATTTTCCTATAACTACAAACGATGAAATTGATTGTGGTGAAATTCATTTTTTTGTAGTTTTTATAGTTACTCCGAAAATATAATACATTGTGCGGAAACCATGCAATTTAAGCAAATTTGGGTTTTTTCTTTTTGAAATACGTTTTAAGTCGTTTGTAATTTTTCATACGAAAAAAAAAATTTTTTGGTCCACAGGTTTCGGAGATATCGCTAACGCATCTCAAAAAAACGCAGCAATTTGGAAGCACTAAAAGTACTTTTCCTATAACTACAAACGATGAAATTGATTGTAGTGAAATTAATTTTTTTGTAGTTTTTATAGTTACTCCGAAAATATAATACATTGTGCGGAAACCAAGCAATTTAAGCAAATTCGGGGTTTTTCTTTTTGAAATACGTTTTAAATCGTTTGTAGTTTTTCATACGAAAAAAAAATTTTTTTTTAGTCCACAGGTTTCGGAGATATCGCTAACGTATCTCAAAAAAACCAAGAACGCAGCAATTTGGAAGCACTAAAAGTACTTTTCCTATAACTACAAGTGATGAAATTGATTGTAGTGAAATAAATTTTTTTGTAGTTTTTATAGTTACTCCGAAAATAAAATACATTGTGCGGAAACCAAGCAATTTAAGCAAATTTGGGTTTTTCTTTTTGAAATAAGTTTTAAATAGTTTGTAGTTTTTCATACGAAAAACAATTTTTTTAGTCCACAGGTTTCGGAGATATCGCTAACGCATATCAAAAAAACCAAGAACGCAGCAATTTGGAAGCACTAAAATTACTTTTCCTATAACTACAAACGATGAAATTGATTGTAGTGAAATTCATTTTTTTGTAGTTTTTATAGTTACTCCGAAAATATAATACATTGTGCGGAAACCAAGCAAATTAAGCAAATTTGGGTTTTTCTTTTTGAAATACGTTTTAAATAGTTTGTAGTTTTTCATACGAAAAAAAAAATTTTTTTAGTCCAGAGGTTTCGGAGATATCGCAAACGCATCTCAAAAAAACCAAGAACGCAGCAATTTGGAAGCATTAAAAGTACTTTTCCTATAACTACAAACGATGAAATTGATTGTAGTGAAATTCATTTTTTTGTTGTTTTTGTAGTTACTCCGAAAATATAATACATTATGCGGAAACCAAGCAATTTAAGTAAATTTGGGGTTTTTCTTTTTGAAATGCGTTTTAAATCGTTTGTAGTTTTTCCCGAAAAAAACTTATTTTTTAGTCCACAGGTTTCGGAGATATCGCTAACGCATATTAAAAAAACCAAGAACTCAGCTATTTGGAAGCACTAAAAGTACTTTTCCTATAACTACAAACGATGAAATTGATTGTAGTGAAATTCATTTTTTTGTAGTTTTTGTAGTTACTCCGAAAATATAATACATTGTGCGAAAACCAAGCAATTTAAGTAAATTTCGGTTTTTTTTCTTTTTGAAATACGTTTTAAATCGTTTGTAGTTTTTCATACGCAATAATTTTTTTTTTTGCTCCACAGGTTTCGGAGATATCGCTAAGGAATCTCAAAAAAACCAAGAACGCAGCAATTTGGAAGCACTAAAAGCACTTTCCCTATAACTACGAACGATGAAATTGATTGTAGTGAAATTCATTTTTTTGTACTTTTTATAGTTACTCCGAAAAAAAACATTTTGCGGAAACCAAGCAATTTAAGTAAATTTGGGTTTTTTCTTTTTGAAATACGTTTTAAATCTTTTGTAGTTTTTCATGCGCAATAAATTTTTTTTTGCTCCACAGGTTCCGGAGATATCGCTAACGCATCTCAAAAAAACCAAGAACGCAGCAATTTGGAAGCACTAAATGTACTTTTCCTATAACTACAAACGATGAAATTGATTGTAGTGAAATTCATTTTTTTTTGTAGTTTTTATAGTTACTCCGAAATTATAATACATTGTGCGAAAACCACGCAATTTAAGTAAATTTGGGGTTTGTCTTTTTGAAATAATTTTTAAATCATTTGTAGTTTTTCATACGAAACAAATTTTTTTTTTAGTCCACAGGTTTCGGAGATATCGCTAACGCATCTAAAAAAAAACCAAGAACGCAGCAATTTGGAAGCACTAAAAGTACTTTTCCTATAACTACAAACGATGAAATTGATTGTAGTGAAATTCATTTTTTTGTAGTTTTTGTAGTTACTCCGAAAATATAATACATTGTGCGGAAACCAAGCAATTTAAGTAAATTTGGGTTGTTTCTTTTTGAAATACGTTTTAAATCGTTTGTAGTTTTTCACGAAAAAAAATTTTTTTTTTGGTCCACAGGTTTCGGAGATATCGCTAACGCATCTCAAAAAAACCAAGAACGCAGCAATTTGGAAGCACTAAAAGTACTTTTCCTATAACTACAAACGATGAAATTGATTGTAGTGAAATTAATTTTTTGTATTTTTTATAGTTACTCCGAAAATATAATACATTGTGCGGAAACCAAGCAATTTAAGCAAATTTGGGTTGTTTCTTTTTGAAATACGTTTTAAATCGTTTGTAGTTTTTCATACGAAACAAATTCTTTTTTGTCCACAGGTTTCGGAGATATCGCTAGCGCATCTCAAAAAAACCAAGAACGCAGCATTTGGAAGCACTAAAAGCACTTTCCCTATAACTACAAACGATGAAATTGATTGTAGTGAAATTCATTTTTTTGTAGTTTTTATAGTTACCCCGAAAATATAATACATTGTGCGGAAACCAAGCAATTTAAATAAATTTGGGTTTTTTCTTTTTGAATTACGTTTTAAATCGTTTGTAGTTTTTCATACGAAACAATTTTTTTTTTTTTTTTTGTCTACAGGTTTCGGAGATATCGCTAACGCATCTCAATAAAACCAAGAACGCAGCATTTGGAAGCACTAAAAGTACTTTCCCTATAACTACAAACGATGAAATTGATTGTAGTGAAATGCATTTTTTTGTACTTTTTATAGTTACTCCGAAAATATAATACATTTTGTGGAAACCAAGCAATTTAAGCAAATTTGGGTTTTTTCTTTTTGAAATACGTTTTGAATCGTTTGTAGTTTTTCATACGAAAAAAATTTTTTTTTGGTCCACAGGTTTCGGAGATATCGCTAACACATCTCAAAAAAACCAAGAACGCAACAATTTGGAAGCACTAAAAGTACTTTTCCTATAACTACAAATGATGAAATTGATTGTAGTGAAATTAATTTTTTTGTAGTTTTTATAGTTACTCCGAAAATATAATACATTTTGCGGAAACCAAGCAATTTAAGCAAATTTGGGTTTTTTTCTTTTTGAAATACGTTTAAATCGTTTTTAGTTTTTTATACGAAACAAATTTTTTTTTTTGTCCACAGGTTTCGGAGATATCGCTAACGCATCTCAAAAAAACCAAGAACGCAGCAATTTGGAAGCACTAAAAGTACTTTCCCTATAACTACAAACGATGAAATTGATTGTAGTGAAATTCATTTTTTTGTACTTTTTATAGTTACCCCGAAAATATAATACATTTTGCGGAAACCAAGCAATTTAAGCAAATTTGGGTTTTTTCTTTTTGACATACGTTTTAAATCGTTTATAGTTTTTCATACGAAAAAAAAATTTTTTTGGTCCACAGGTTTCGGAGATATCGCTAACGCATCTCAAAAAAACCAAGAACGCAGCAATTTGGAGGCACTAAAAGTACTTTTCCTATGACTACAAACGATGAAATTGATTGTAATGAAATTCATTTTTTTGTAGTTTTTATAGTTACTCCGAAAATATAATACATTGAGCGGAAACCAAGCAATTTAAGTAAGTTTTTCTTTTTGAAATACGTTTTAAATCTTTTGTAGTTTTTCATACAAAAAAAAATTTTTTATTTGGTCCACAGGTTTCGGAGATATCGCTAACGCATCTCAAAAAACCAAGAACGCAGCAATTTGGAAGCACTAAAAGTACTTTTCCTATAACTACAAACGATGAAATTGATTGTGGTGAAATTCATTTTTTTGTAGTTTTTATAGTTACTCCGAAAATATAATACATTGTGCGGAAACCATGCAATTTAAGCAAATTTGGGTTTTTTCTTTTTGAAATACGTTTTAAGTCGTTTGTAATTTTTCATACGAAAAAAAAAATTTTTTGGTCCACAGGTTTCGGAGATATCGCTAACTCATCTCAAAAAAACGCAGCAATTTGGAAGCACTAAAAGTACTTTTCCTATAACTACAAACGATGAAATTGATTGTAGTGAAATTCATTTTTTTGTAGTTTTTATAGTTACTCCGAAAATAAAATACATTTTGCGGAAACCAAGCAATTAAGCAAATTTGGGTTTTTCTTTTTGAAATACGTTTTAAATAGTTTGTAGTTTTTCATACGAAAAACAATTTTTTTTAGTCCACAGGTTTCGGAGATATCGCTAACGCATATCAAAAAAACCAAGAACGCAGCAATTTGGAAGCACTAAAAGTACTTTTCCTATAACTACAAACGATGAAATTGATTGTAGTGAAATTTTTTTTTCTTTTTATAGTTACTCCGAAAATATAATACATTGTGCGAAAACGAAGCAATTTAAGTAAATTTGGTGTTTTTTCTTTTAAATAAGTTTTAAATCGTTTGTAGTTTTTCATACGAAATTGATTGTAGTGAAATTCATTTTTTTTTACTTTTTATAGTTACTCCGAAAATGTAATACATTGTGCGGAAACCAAGCAATTTAAGCAAATTTGGGTTTTTTCTTTTTGAAATACATTTTAAATCGTTTGTAGTTTTTCATACAAAAAAAAATTTTTTTTTGGTCCACAGGTTTCGGAGATATCGCTAACGCATCTCAAAAAAAAAAACAAGAACGCAGCAATTTGGAAGAACTAAAAGTACTTTTCCTATAACTACAAACGATGAAATTGATTGTAGTGAAATTCATTTTTTTGTAGTTTTTATAGTTACCCCGAAAATATAATACATTGTGCGGAAACCAAGCAATTTAAGCAAATTTGGGTTTTTTCTTTTTGAAATAGGTTTTAAATCGTTTGTAGTTTCTCATACGAAAAAAAATTTGTTCTTGTTCCACAGGTTTCGGAGATATCGCTAACGCATCTCAAAAAAACCAAGATCGCAGCAATTTGGAAGCACTAAAAGTACTTTTCCTATAACTACAAACGATGAAATTGATTGTAGTGAAATTCTTTTTTTGTAGTTTTTATAGTTACTCCGAAAATATAATACATTGTGCAGAAACCAAGCAATTTAAGTAAATTTGGGTTTTTCTTTTTGAAATACGTTTTAAATCTTTTGTAGTTTTTCATACAAAAATAAATTTTTTTTTGGCCTACAGGTTTCGGAGATATCGCTAACGCATCTCAAAAAACCAAGAACGCAGCAATTTGGAAGCACTAAAAGTACTTTTCCTATAACTACAAACGATGAAATTGATTGTAGTGAAATTAATTTTTTTGTAGTTTTTATAGTTACTCCGAAAATATAATACATTATGCGGAAACCAAGAAATTTAAGCAAATTTGGGTTTTTTTTTTTTTGAAATACGTTTTAAGTCGTTTGTAGTTTTTCATACGAAAAAAAAAATTTTTTGTTTAGTAAACAGGTTTCGGAGATATCGCTAACGCATCTCAAAAAACCAAGAACGCAGCAATTTGGAAGCACTAAAAATACTTTTCCTATAACTACAAACGATGAAATTGATTGTAGTGAAATTCATTTTTTTTTTACTTTTTATAGTTACTCCGAAAATGTAATACATTTTGCGGAAACCAAGAAATTTAAGCAAATTTGGGTTTTTTTCTTTTTGAAATACGTTTTAAATCGTTTGTAGTTTTTCATACGAAAAAAAATTTTTTGTTTAGTCCACAGGTTTCGGAGATATCGCTAACGCATCTCAAAAAAACCAAGAACGCAGCAATTTGGAAGCACTAAAAGTACTTTTCCTATAACTACAAGCGATGAAATTGATTGTAGTGAAATAAATTTTTTTGTAGTTTTTATAGTTACTCCGAAAATAAAATACATTGTGCGGAAACCAAGCAATTTAAGCAAATTTGGGTTTTTCTTTTTGAAATACGTTTTAAATAGTTTGTAGTTTTTCATACGAAAAACAATTTTTTTTAGTCCACAGGTTTCGGAGATATCGCTAACGCATATCAAAAAAACCAAGAACGCAGCAATTTGGAAGCACTAAAAGTACTTTTCCTATAACTACAAACGATGAAATTGATTGTAGTGAAATTCATTTTTTTGTAGTTTTTATAGTTACTCCGAAAATATAATACATTGTGCGGAAACCAAGCAAATTTAGCAAATTTGGGTTTTTCTTTATGAAATACGTTTTAAATAGTTTGTAGTTTTTCATATGAAAAAAAAATTTTTTTAGTCCAGAGGTTTCGGAGATATCGCAAACGCATCTCAAAAAAACCAAGACGCAGCAATTTGGAAGCACTAAAAGTACTTTTCCTATAACTACAAACGATGAAATTGATTGTAGTGAAATTAATTTTTTTGTAGTTTTTATAGTTACTCCGAAAATATAATACATTGCGCGGAAACCAAGCAATTTAAGCAAATTTGAGTTTTTTCTTTTTGAAATACGTTTTGAATCGGTTCTAGTTTTTCATACGAAAAAAAAAATTTTTTTTCGTCCACAGTTTTCGGAGATATCGCTAACGCATCTCAAAAAACCAAGAACGCAGCAATTTGGAAGCACTAAAAGTACTTTTCCTATAACTACAAACGATGAAATTGATTGTAGTGAAATTCATTTTTTTTTGTAGTTTTTATAGTTACCCCGAAAATATAATACATTGGGCGGAAACCAAGCAATTTAAGCAAATTTGGGTTTTTCCTTTTTGAAATACGTTTTAAATGGTTTGTAGTTTTTCATAGGAAACAAATTTTTATTTTTTTGGCCCACAGGTTTCGGAGATATCACTAACGCATCTCAAAAAAACCAAGAACGCAGCAATTTGGAAGCACTAAAAGTACTTTTCCTATAATTACTAACGATGAAATTGATTGTAGTGAAATTCATTTTTTTTGTAGTGTTTATAGTTACCCCGAAAATATAATACATTGGGCGGAAACCAAGCAATTTAAGCAAATTTGGGTTTTTCCTTTTTGAAATACGTTTTAAATCGTTTGTAGTCTTTCATACGAAAAAAAAATTTGTTTGGTCCACAGGTTTCGGAGATATCGCTAACGCATCTCAAAAAAACCAAGAACGCAGCAATTTGGAAGCACTTAAAGTAGTTTTCCTATAACTACAAACGATGAAATTGATTGTAGTGAAATTCATTTTTTTGTAGTTTTTATAGTTACTCCGAAATTATAATACATTGTGCGGAAACCAATCAATTTAAGTAAATTTGGGTTTTTTATTTTTGAAATACGTTTTAAATCGTTTGTAGTTTTTCATACGAAATTGATTGTAGTGAAATTCATTTTTTTTTACTTTTTATAGTTACTCCGAAAATGTATTACATTGTGCGGAAACCAAGCAATTTAAGCAAATTTGGGTTTTTCTTTTTGAAATACATTTTAAACCGTTTGTAGTTTTTCATACAAAAAAAAATTTTTTTTTTGGTCCACAGGTTTCGGAGATATCGCTAACGCATCTCAAAAAAAACAAGAACGCAGCAATTTGGAAGCACTAAAAGTACTTTTCCTATAACTACAAACGATGAAATTGATTGTAGTGAAATTCATTTTTTTGTAGTTTTTATAGTTACTCCGAAAATATAATACATTGTGCGGAAACCAAGCAATTTAAGCAAATTTGGGTTTTTTCTTTTTGAAATAGGTTTTAAATCGTTTGTAGTTTCTCATACGAAAAAAAATTTTTTCTTGTTCCACAGGTTTCGGAGATATCGCTAACGCATCTCAAACAAACCAAGATCGCAGCAATTTGGAGGCACTAAAAGTACTTTTCCTATAACTACAAACGATGAAATTGATTGTAGTGAATTTCATTTTTTTGTAGTTTTTATAGTTACTCCTAAAATATAATACATTGTGCGGAAACCAAGCAATTTAAGCAAATTAGGGTTTTATTCTTTTTGAAATACGTTTTAAATCGTTTGTAGTTTTTCATACGCAATAAATTTTTTTTTGCTCCACAGGTTTCGGAGATATCGCTAACGCATCTCAAAAAAACCAAGAACGCAGCAATTTGGAAGCACCAAAAGTACTTTTCCTATAACTACAAACGATGAAATTGTTTTGTAATTCATTCTTTTTTTGTAGTTTTTATAGTTACTCCGAAAATATAATACATTGTGCGGAAACCAAGCAATTTAAGCAAATTTGGGTTTTTTTCTTTTGAAATACGTTTTAAATCTTTTGTAGTTTTTCACAAGCAATAAATTTTTTTTTTTTGCTACACAAGTTTCGGAGATATCGCTAACACATCTCAAAAAAACCAAGAACGCAGCAATTTGGAAGCACTAAAAGTACTTTTCCTATAACTACAAACGAGGAAATTGATTGTAGTGAAATTTATTTTTTTGTAGTTTTTATAGTTACTCCGAAAATATAATACATTGTGCGAAAACCAAGCAATTTAAGTAAATTTGGGGTTTTTCTTTTTGAAATAAGTTTTAAATCGTTTGTAGTTTTTCATACGAAAAAAAATTTTTTTTGGTCCACAGGTTTCGGAGATATCGCTAACGCATCTCAAAAAAAAAAGAACGCAGCAATTTGGAAGCACTAAAAGACTTTTCCTATAACTACAAACGATGAAATTGATTGTAGTGAAATTCATTTTTTTGTAGTTTTTATAGTTACTCCTAAAATATAATACATTGTGCGGAAACCAAGCAATTTAAGGAAATTTGGGGGTTTTCTTTTTGAAATACGTTTTAAATCGTTTGTAGTTTTTCACGAAAAAAAAATTTTTTTTGGTCCACAGGTTTCGGAGATATCGCTAACGCATCTCAAAAAACCAAGAACGCAGCAATTTGGAAGCACCAAAAGTACTTTTCCTATAACTACAAACGATGAAATTGATTGTAGTGAAATTAATTTTTTTGTAGTTTTTATAGTTACTCCGAAAATATAATACATTGTGCGGCAACCAAGCAATTTAAGCAAATTTGAGTTTTTTCTTTTTGAAATACGTTTTGAATCGGTTGTAGTTTTTCATACGAAAAAAAAATTTTTTTTTTCGTCCACAGCTTTCGGAGATATCGCTAACGCATCTCAAAAAACCAAGAACGCAGCAATTTGGAAGCACTAAAAGTACTTTTCCTATAACTACAAACGATGAAATTGATTGTAGTGAAATTCATTTTTTTTGTAGTTTTTATAGTTACCCCGAAAATATAATACATTTGGCGGAAACCATGCAATTTAAGCAAATTTGGGTTTTTCCTTTTTGAAATACGTTTTAAATCGTTTGTAGTTTTTCATAGGAAATAAATTTTTATTTTTTTGGTCCACAGGTTTCGGAGATATCACTAACGCATCTCAAAAAAACCAAGAACGCAGCAATTTGGAAGCACTAAAAGTACTTTTCCTATAACTACAAACGATGAAATTGATTGTAGTGAAATTCATTTTTTTTTGTAGTTTTTATAGTTACCCCGAAAATATAATACATTGGTCGAAAACCAAGCAATTTAAGCAAATTTGGGTTTTTCCTTTTTGAAATACGTTTTAAATCGTTTGTAGTTTTTCATACGAAAAAAAAATTTTTTTTTGGTCCACAGGTTTCGGAGATATCGCTAACGCATCCCAAAAAAACCAAGAACGCAGCAATTTGGAAGCACTAAAAGTACTTCTCCTATAACTACAAACGATGGAATTGATTGTAGTGAAATTCAATTTTTTGTAGTTTTTATAGTTACTCCGAAAATATAATACATTGTGCGGAAACCAAGCAATTTAAGCAAATTAAGGTTTTTTTCTTTTTGAAATACGTTTTAAATCGTTTGTAGTTTTTCATACGCAATAAATTTTTTTTTGCTCCACAGGTTTCGGAGATATCGCTAACGCATCTCAAAAAAACCAAGAACGCAGCAATTTGGAAGCACCAAAAGTACTTTTCCTATAACTACAAACGATGAAATTGATTTGTAATTCATTCTTTTTTTGTAGTTTTTATAGTTACTCCGAAAATATAATACATTGTGCGGAAACCAAGCAATTTAAGCAAATTTGGGTTTTTTTCTTTTTGAAATACGTTTTAAATCTTTTGTAGTTTTTCACAAGCAATAAATTTTTTTTTTTGCTACACAAGTTTCGGAGATATCGCTAAGACATCTCAAAAAAACCAAGAACGCAGCAATTTGGAAGCACTAAAAGTACTTTTCCTATAACTACAAACGATGAAATTGATTGTAGTGAAATTCATTTTTTTTGTAGTTTTTATAGTTACTCCGAAAATATAATACATTGTGCGAAAACCAAGCAATTTAAGTAAATTTGGGGTTTTTCTTTTTGAAATAAGTTTTAAATCGTTTGTAGTTTTTCATACGAAAAAAAAATTTTTTTTGGTCCACAGGTTTCGGAGATATCGCTAACGCATCTCAAAAAAAAAAGAACGCAGCAATTTGGAAGCACTAAAAGACTTTTCCTATAACTACAAACGATGAAATTGATTGTAGTGAAATTCATTTTTTTGTAGTTTTTATAGTTACTCCTAAAATATAATACATTGTGCGGAAACCAAGCAATTTAAGGAAATTTGGGGGTTTTCTTTTTGAAATACGTTTTAAATCGTTTGTAGTTTTTCACGAAAAAAAAATTTTTTTTGGTCCACAGGTTTCGGAGATATCGCTAACGCATCTCAAAAAACCAAGAACGCAGCAATTTGGAAGCACCAAAAGTACTTTTCCTATAACTACAAACGATGAAATTGATTGTAGTGAAATTAATTTTTTTGTAGTTTTTATAGTTACTCCGAAAATATAATACATTGTGCGGCAACCAAGCAATTTAAGCAAATTTGAGTTTTTTCTTTTTGAAATACGTTTTGAATCGGTTGTAGTTTTTCATACGAAAAAAAAATTTTTTTTTCGTCCACAGCTTTCGGAGATATCGCTAACGCATCTCAAAAAACCAAGAACGCAGCAATTTGGAAGCACTAAAAGTACTTTTCCTATAACTACAAACGATGAAATTGATTGTAGTGAAATTCATTTTTTTTGTAGTTTTTATAGTTACCCCGAAAATATAATACATTGGGCGGAAACCATGCAATTTAAGCAAATTTGGGTTTTTCCTTTTTGAAATACGTTTTAAATCGTTTGTAGTTTTTCATAGGAAATAAATTTTTATTTTTTTGGTCCACAGGTTTCGGAGATATCACTAACGCATCTCAAAAAAACCAAGAACGCAGCAATTTGGAAGCACTAAAAGTACTTTTCCTATAACTACAAACGATGAAATTGATTGTAGTGAAATTCATTTTTTTTTGTAGTTTTTATAGTTACCCCGAAAATATAATACATTGGTCGAAAACCAAGCAATTTAAGCAAATTTGGGTTTTTCCTTTTTGAAATACGTTTTAAATCGTTTGTAGTTTTTCATACGAAAAAAAAATTTTTTTTTGGTCCACAGGTTTCGGAGATATCGCTAACGCATCCCAAAAAAAACCAAGAACGCAGCAATTTGGAAGCACTAAAAGTACTTTTCCTATAACTACAAACGATGAAATTGATTGTAGTGAAATTCATTTTTTTTGTAGTTTTTATAGTTACCCCGAAAATATAATACATTGGGCGGAAACCATGCAATTTAAGCAAATTTGGGCTTTTCCTTTTTGAAATACGTTTTAAATCGTTTGTAGTTTTTCATAGGAAATAAATTTTTATTTTTTTGGTCCACAGGTTTCGGAGATATCGCTAACGCATCCCAAAAAAACCAAGAACGCAGCAATTTGGAAGCACTAAAAGTACTTCTCCTATAACTACAAACGATGAAACTGATTGTAGTGAAATTAATTTTTTTGTTGTTTTTATAGTTACTCCGAAAATATAATACATTGTGCGCAAACCAAGCAATTTAAGCAAATTTGGGTTTTTTCTTTTTGAAATACGTTTTAAATAGTTTGTAGTTTTTCAAACGAAAAAAAATTTTTTTTAGTCCACAGGTTTCGGAGATATCGCTAACGCATCTCAAAAAAACCAAGAACGCAGCAATTTGGAAGCACTAAAAGTACTTTTCCTATAACTACAAACGATGAAATTGATTGTAGTGAAATTCATTTTTTTGTAGTTTTTATTGTTACTCCGAAAATGTAATACATTGTGCGGAAACCAAGCAATTTAAGCAAATTTGGGTTTTTTCTTTTTGAAATATGTTTTAAATTGTTTTTAGTTTTTCATACGAAAAAAAAAATTTTTTTAGGCCACAGGTTTCGGGCCACTGGGCCACTGGGCACGGTTCTTGGCGGCGTACCGCCCGAAAACAAATACATTATACTTGGCGAAATACCGCCCAGCAACAACCACCACGCACTGCACTACATTTTTAATTGGTAGCGCATTCCACAACAAAAACCACTACAGCACCTTTTTTTTATTGGCAACATACGGCCGCAACAACCACAACAGGATTTTGCTTTATATTGGTGGCATAACGCTCAACAACAACTACGCCATTTTTGGTATATTGGCGGCGCAACACCAACCACAACCGATATTTATTTTCTATATTGGCGATATTCGGCCGCAACAACCACAACAGCATTTTTTCATATTGGCGGCGTAACGCCCAACAACAACTACATCACATTGGCGACATACCGCTCAACACCAACTATACCATCCCCATTACATTGGCGACGCAACGCCAACAACAACAATATCACACTGGTGACATTCCGGCCAAAAACAATTGCCACACATCCACAAACACTACGTTCTATTTAATTCGTTGCATGCGCACACCACAACAACAACGGCAAAAGCACAATAGAATTGGCAACATCGATAGCACTTTTCACCGGCGGCATTGAGACGCCTCCACAACAACAGCCACGCCAACACCTATAACAAAAATCGCATACAATTTTAACAAAGCGGACAACCCGAGCAACCACAAGTATAAAAACGGTGGCAACAACCACAACCAAATTTACGGCAATACTCATACATTTATTGGGCTGGCTCAGCTGATTCTGATAACGAAAGCAACTATCAAACACCGGCGGAGGGAGGAGCTGTCCCAGAATCACATTTGGCCATAGTATTATGTTTGTATATATTTATATATTATAATATTTTTTTTATATTTTTTTATTTAAATACTATCATAGAGGGCATGATCTTCATGAGGAGGGGCAAAAGGGTCATTTCGTTACCGGGGCAAAGCATTTTGTTGTTGGGAGATATATAGTTTTCCTTTATAATTCAACTCCATATTTTAGGAATTAATGGTGGCACTCCTGCCTCCATCCCTTTTCTTTTTGTTCTACATTATAATTTTTTTGTCATTTCCTCCTCGGTTTGACATTTCATTTTTTTTTATCTTTTGGTATATTTATCTTCTACCATATACACATTTCTTTATTCACACATGTTTTCGGCTACCTATGGTAGCACTGCACCAACAAAAGAAAAAATTTTATTTTTTCTGAATTTTTGATTTTCACTTTTTTTATATGTTTTCTTTAGGAATTATTGAGAAAACCAATTCCAACATACCTTTTCTTTGCCACCCCGAGGTTATACACAATAGTGTGCCCCCCGTACCAAAGAATTTTTTTTGATTACACATTTTTTATTTGTATTATTAATTTTTGCGTTTCACCATCACGTTGGTACAATTAATACTACCAAAGCACTCATTACTAAAGATCACTAGCGAGTGATCTTGGCTGAGTGATTGCGGGTGGCTAACGTGGGCGTGGCCTGTAGAATTGTATGCATGCTAGGAGTATTTCTTTTCAGCGTTTTCAGCAAAGCTAATCAACTGCAGCGGCGCCGTTGGATGAGAAGAGTAACTTGGTGAGTGTTTTGAGTGAAACATTATAATTTATCAAAATACACCTGTTTAGTTGTATGTACATGTGTTAGCACAGAATCCTGCTCTTGCAAAAATAGAACAGGAATTAGCAAATCAGAAAAATAAAAACAGATTGCAACGAACATATGTGCATGCATGAAAAACGTCACAAACGTACATTTGCACTTACATACATACCTTTTGTTTTCATATACACATAAATTCCTTTCCTTTGATGACCTACTTTTGCTGTGTACATAATTGATCTTATGTTTACTTGAGCGGTTGCGGTAGATCAGGGATTAGGGTACTTGAATGTTTTTTTGTTCGCCCTCTTACTTTGTTTCATTTTATTTGAATTTGCAATTTTAGGATTTACAATTAGCACCTAGTAATAATATGGCATTAGGGTGGCCCTAAAAGTTAAAATTTTTTTATTTGAATTCAGACACTTTGTCTATTAGTCATAAGTATTTTGTATTGTATGGAATTTGAAATTTATCGACTTCTTCCTGCCTTCACATGAATTTGTAATGTTAGCTAGTAATAAGGTTCAGTATTATATTTGAGCATTTTTTTTTACTTTGAGTTAATAGAAGTTTTAGAAATTGATTCTAGTTAAGCCTTTTGGAATCCTTGGCAAATTATTTTGTAGTAAACTTTGAGTTCAAAGTTTGTTGAAATTATTGCACTTATTATTAGTTGGTAATTTGGAAACTATATGTATAAGAGAATTTAAAGAACAGTAAGAAATGAAGAAATGCGCACTATGTGCGAGATAGGTAAATAATTTCTATAAAATTAATTCCAACATTTTTGAGATGCGTTAGCGATATCTCCGAAACCTGTGGACTAAAAAAAATTTTTTTTTCAAAAAGAAAAAACCCAAATTTGCTTAAATTGCTTGGTTTACGCACAATGTATTATATTTTCGTAGTAACTATAAAAACTTCAAAAAAATGAATTTCACTACAATCAATTTCATCGTTTGTAGTTATAGAAGTCACAAAAAAAAAATTTGGATTTTTTCAAAGCGGGTTCCAGCGTGATGCAGCTAAATCTACGTCCTTAGCCGTCAGAAATGTCCAATGCAAAGCATGCGAAGTGGAATAATATTTAAGAAAAACGGTTTGAGAATAGCAGCAGCAATATTCCAGCCAAAGGCATCATATATAACGTATGAATTGGTATACAAAAGGAATCACAGCAATGGAAGTTGGTGCTAAACACAAAAGTGGAATAATTGATAGAGGCAGTTTGAAGCAAAAAAAAAAAAGAGGACAACAATACAACGAGCAGCAAATATTTATTATAATAATAATTATTTTTAAGTAGGTAACAACCTAACGGCTGCGTATTGACAAGCAAAAATTCAATTTTTTGCTGTAAAAACTGTTTTACTAATTATTGAGTAATGTTCCCCGAAGAGGACATACAAAGTCAAAGTCAGTTTGACCAAGTTTTTAATAAATTGATTAAATTAAGTTTAGATTTGCAAGAAAGTAAAAACGAAAAACCCGAGAAAGTCAAACAAGGTCCTAAGCCACTGTCAATCGAGGAATACAGGAAGAGAAATAGAGTTCAAAAAATTGAGGAACCTAAAGGCCCAAAGCCAGTCAAACTAAAAAGAAAAAGAGGAGGAAAACAGGCTAACCATAGGAGATCTATAGCAAAACTATACGAAAAACTAAATTTGAGTACAGATAGGGAAGAAAAAATTAAATTACAAAAAGAAGTAAAGGAATTAAGGAATATAAAAAAAAAGAAGTATCAAATAATAGTAAAACAAGACATAAAAACCCAAGACCAGTAATGTAAGCATTAAGGTGTCGAAAAATAATAATATACAATATTGCAAAATCATTGATTTTAAGTAAAATGGAAAGAGTTAGGAAGGTTAAAACTTGCGTAAAAGGCCCACTTGAGGACCTTAAAAATGAAACTGAAATTGAAGATGGGGAAAAAACATTAATATTTTGTTTCTGAAACTCTATTCAACCCATAAAAAAATCCTGAAAAAGCGATATGCCAACCGCGCCGACGGTTTAGATAAAGTTTAGCAACATTTTTTTTTTATCTGCCATCCCCAATGAACAAATGGGAAAAAATTTAGAACGAATTAACAGAAGAAAAAAATCAAGGCAGAAAAATCATTAAAATGTATAAACAAAAATACTTCAATAAAGCCTGAAACAATAGCTAAACACTTAACAATTATTTTAGAATCGCTAAATACTTTGGGAGAATCAATACGTAAATTAAATCCCATACTCACAAAAAACCACCAGACAGAGGCACACCAAATTCTTTCGAGTGTAAGAGACAAATTAGTTTCTTCACTCGCAAGATACAAAATAGAAATAACAATACCAACTACAGTTGAAGAAACCCTTCAAATTGATTTAATACCTTCTTGTCGGAGTCCTGCTCCAATCAGACTCCATTAACTAAAGATACTAAAATAATAGAAGTTCCAAATACGACCACCAAAATAGGCACAAACAGTAGTAGATTTCATCAAAACAGCATCTTCAGTCCTACATGAGTTTGATGGTAGGTCAGAGAATTTAAACAGTTTCCTAGATGCTCTTGATATTCTTGAACAGATAAAAGATAATCATGAAGCTCTGGCTATAACATTGATTAAAACCAAAATAAAAGGCTCGGCACGAAACCTTATTAGCACTGAAAACACAATTCAAGAAATAAAGTCAAAATTGAAATCAGCTATTAAGGGTGAATCAGTAGAAGGGCAATTGCTCTGGGCCCGGAAGCCTTTTGGGGGCCACGCACGACAAAGCAGTATTGACAGTACTCTAACTAGGATTTCATAGATACATACATATTTAGTTGCTATAAAAAATTGTTTTAAAATTGAAAATCACTAAACTAAAATCAAATACTATGGGGCATAGTCATAGTCGAAATAAAATGTGATTTTAAGTTAGATAAACGTTTTTGACACGATTTAATAAGCGCTATCTGTCAAAAATGCTTCAACTAACTCAAAATCACATTTTATTTCGATTATAACTATGCCCCTATCGGTTTGGTCGTATTCCTTTTTCATTTTTGTAAAAGCCAGCGACATCTGTAAATACAGGCTGATAATAATTAATTTGAAAAAATTAGTACACTTGAATTGTTTTGCGAAGCGCAAATGTGTGCACACATTTGAGTATGCCGTGGATAAGCTTACATACGTCAGTTTCGCGTTAATTGTTGCAAGCTTCGCATTTCTTTTGTCAGTGGTGCAATTACTGGTACATTTTTTAATGTGCAGAAATCATCACATTTGTCGATATTATGCAGAAATTGTATAATATCTTTGGCGCAAGCCCTCAGAGATGGGAAATTCTCAAGGAAAAAACTAATTGCTCCTTGCACAGCATGTCACAAACACGATTATCTGCTCGTGTGGATAGTGTGAAACCTTTCGCAACTCACATTCCCCCAATGTTGAAACCTCTTGATGAAATCAAGGTTTTGAATCTGAGTTCAGAAACAGTAACGGATTTTAAAGGTATTGAAGCATATATGGGGAAATTTGAGTGTATCCTCTTAGCCTCCATTTGGCTCAAAGTGTTGACGGTAATCAACCATCGAAATCTGGTAATGCAAGCTATAAATGCCACACTGGACGTGGAAACAGAAAATATACGTAGCCTGATTGATGAGTTGAAGAAGTTCAGAGATCAATGGTCGATCATACTTCAAGAATGTAAGGTTCTGGCAGGGAGTATAGGAGTTGCGAATACCTTCGCAGAGAAAGAAGGAAAATAAGAAAGCGCAAGTTCGATGAATTACTTGGCGAATCACCTGAGTTGGATTCCGAAACTGAATTCAAACAGCAATGTTTTACGTTCTTTTGGACTGCTTGATTGGTAACATGACAAGACGTATCGAAGCCGTAAATGACATTGCGATTAAATTTAGTTTTTTGTGGAAGTATCAGGATCTGACGGAAGAAGAGCTCAGAGAAAAGGCAGCGGCATTCTGCAAGATTTATGGCCTCGATATTTCTACGGATCTAATAGATGAAATGATTCATCTCAAAGCCATCCACTTAGCAAATATGGAATCTGATTCGCTGGCACCATTTCAACTTCTGAACAAGCATTAAGAATATTTTGCACACTTCCAGTCAGTGTGGCTGAAGGGGAGCGTTCTTTTAGTCTATTGTCTCGCGTGAAAAATTTTTGACGTTCTACTATGAGCCAAAATAGCTTGACAAGCCTTGGAACATTGGCGTTGTAGTCCAGCCTTGCTCGCAGCATTAGTTTTGAATCGGTAATTTCCATATTCGCAGATCAAAAAGCACGAAAGGTTTTCCTTGGCTGATTCAAGCTCTTAAAATGTACACACATATTTAGAAAAGTTAATGTAAGCAAATCAAACAATGAAATCTAACATTTCATTTATGTAAGTGCTCCAGTAAATCTTATTTTATATGAAATAAAACTGACAATGTGAATTGAAAAATTTATGTATGTTATGTTATTGTTTTTACTGGATTGAGTTTATTTTTTAGGGGGGCCCGTAAACGCGAACTGTCCCAGGGGCCCGGCTCGGCTATCCGCGGCCCTGCGGGTAGTCCTCAAAACAGAAATAGAAATTTCAACCAAACACGAAATAGTGGTAATGTACGTAATTGCACCCAGCAGGAAACACAGAACTCTCCATCTCAACAGTATATAACAAAAAAGTGCGTATACTTAATCTACACTTAAACAGCTACATATCCTCCAAAACTAGTCTAAATAACTCACTTTCAACTCTCCTAGTAGATACAGGAGCAGACGTATCAATTATAAAAAAGGGTCAAATTGACAATAATGTCACAATAAATAATTTACAAATAACCGATCTAAAGGGCATTGGACAGGGAGTAACAAACACACTAGGTACAGTCAAAGCAGATTTAATAGGAGATGTTCTTTTGATAGCATACAAATTTCACACAGTAGATGATAATTTTCCAATTTCAAGCGATGGAATCCTAGGACTGGACTTTATCAAAAAATATAATTGCATTTTAGAATGAAGAAAGATTAATTCTAAGGCCCCGCGATTATACACAACATATAATAATTCAAATGACAAATATACCCAAAATCAATACAATCTCAATACCCCCAAGATCAGAAGTAATTCAACAAATTAATATAAAATCTAACAACTCTGAACTTTTTATTCCCCATCAACAACTAAAATAAGGAATCTTCATTGCCAATACATTAGCAAACAAATGTCAAACTTTCGCTAGAATCACAAACACTACTGACAGAATCGCACTTATTCAAAGCTGCGATATAAAAACAGAGGATCTTAATGATTACGTACTAATCAAAAGCAGTATAGAAAATAACTCTAATAACAAAGAAAAATTAGAAAGACTTAATAAAAAATTTCCCCAATTTGCTAGTAAACAATTAAATTCACTATGCACGAGCAAAAATTACATATAAAAGATGATAACCCCGTCTACATTAAAAATTACAGATTGCCGCAAGCACACAAAAACGAAATAAACACACAAGTAAACAAGTTACTTAAAGATGACATTATATAGCCTTCAATGTCCGAATACAATAGCCCAATCCTATTAGTACCATAGAAATCGTTACCCGGTAATAAAGACATACGATGGAGACTAGTCATTGACTACAGACAAGTAAATAAAAAACTAACTGCAGATAAATTCCCACTCCCAAGAATTGATGACATTTTGGATCAATTAGGAAGAGCAAAATACTTTTCACGTTTAGATCTTATGTCAGGCTTTCATCAAATAGAACTAGACCCAAATTCATATCTCATATTTCATATTTATTTATTTAAGTCTATGATTACAAATATTTTACAGCCTAGATTCCATATGGATATATGTGTACATATGTATATGGATAGTACTAAACTATTTAGTTTAAAACAGAAAATAACATATTTTTAAAGCAAGTTCGAGATATAGAAAAGTCAATACAATTATTGGAATTAATAGAGTAGATTACAATTAGACCGCGTGTGATTGGAGCATTCATCGCATAATTAGATCTTAAATTTTCAATAGTAAACACATTATGTTGGCGTAAGTTACGTGGTGGCACATGAAAGTTCAATAATACAAGAAGCATTGGACAGTCGATAATGCTATTAACGATATCATAAATGAATATAATAGAAGAAATTACCCTTCTATTCTGTAATGTATGCAGATAAATTAACTTACACCTGGATGTATATGAAGGGATCGGTAGGTCAAAATTTATGTCAGATAAGTAATATTTCATAAATACTTTTTTTACTGAGAACCTCATAATATGGACACTAGATTATAGAACCATATTCCAGCCTTAATCTTACAAACGCATTATACAATAACTTTTTAGTATATGGGTCTCTAAACTCTCAGCCATTTCTTTTTATAAATGCCAATAAAGAATACGCTTTAGGGATTTTAAATTTAAGTGTTCAATGAACATAAATGGTGAATCAAATACGATACCAAAGTCTCGAATTTTATTGACACTTACCAAAGGTATATCAGAAACGTAGTAAGTTCAAATCAAATTCTTATTTAATTTAGAATACATAACTTACTTATTTACTTAATTGGCGCTTAACTGTCTAAACGGTATGGCCGTCCAACAAGGCGCGCCAGTCGCTCCTTCGCTCCGCCAACCGGCGCCAATTGGTCACACCAAGGGAGTTTAAGTCGTTTTCCACCTGGTCCTTCCAACGGAGTGGGGGCCGCCCTCTACCTCTGCTTCCATAGGCGGGTTCCGATAGAAACACTTTCTTGGCCGGAGCATCATCTTTCATTCGCATAACATGGCCTAGCCAGCGCAGCCGCTGCGTTTTAATTCGCTGGACTATGTTGATGTCTGCGTATAGCTCGTACAGCTCATCATTAAATCTTCTTCGGTACTCGCCATCGCCAACGCGTAGAGGTCCATAAATCTTTCGAAGAACTTTTCTCTCGAACACTCCCAAAGCCGCTTCATCTGCTGTTGTCATGGTCCATGCTTCTGCCCCATATAGCAGGACGGGTACGATAAGTGACTTGTAGAGTAGGATTTTCGTTCGCCGAGAGAGGACTTTACTTTTCAATTGCCTACCTAGTCCAAAGTAGCATTAATTGGCAAGATTGATTCTTCGCTTCCTGCTACACCAATCATTAAAAGCAACTAATTCCGTTTGAAGTGCAAGAACATCAGACTCATATTTTATTTTGAAAAAGATTTTCGAATCATCAGCGTAAATAAGATGACCGCACTTTTTAAAGCAAGCACTGACATCATTAAAAAACATTATAAAGAAGAGCGGACCAAGGATGCTTCCTTGAGGCACACCCGAAGTAGCCACATATGGCGCTGACTTTACATTATCGTTAACAACAAAATTTATTCTATCGGATAAATATGAACTTATCCATTGTAAGAAGGTGGAAAAAAATCCCCAATGCTATAGCTTAGCCAATAATACTCGATGAGATACTCTATCAAAAGCTTTGGATAAGTCAGTATATATGCAGTCGACTTGGCAACCATCTGTGAACGCTGAAATGCAGTAATTGGAAAATACGGAGAGATTAGAAATTGTTGAACGTCCTGGAACAAATCCATGCTGATATGGGGAGATATACCGCTGAACTAACGACATTAACTTTCCAATAACTACTTTCTCAAACAGTTTCGAGAGACTTTACTTCATTTACAGCAGATAATGGCACATACCGTTTCAAACGACTTCCCTTTGGATTGAAAGTAGCACCAAACTCATTCCAAAGAATGATGACCTTAGCATTCGCAGGTCTGAAACCCTCACAAGCATTTTTATATATGGATGACCTAGTAGTATTAGGATGCTCCAAAAAGCATATGATGACAAATTTACGGGATGTATTCTCAACCTGCAGAAAATATAATTTAAAATTGCACACTGATAAATGCGTATTCTTTAGTCAAGAGGTTACTTATTTAGGACATCAATGCACTAGCAAAGGAATTCTTCCCGACCCAAATAAATTTGAAATTGTTCAGAACTACCCAACACCCAAACCAACTGATGAGGTCAAACGATTCGTTGCTTTCTGCAACTACTATAGAAGATTTGTACCAAATTTCGCAGAATATACAAGAATATTAACTAGACTCTGTAAAAAGAATGTCTCCTTCGACTGCACAGAAGAATGTCAAAAAGCTTTCGTTCATCTAAAGGAAGCATTAATTAGTCCAAAGATCTTGTAATATGCAGATTTCAACAAAGAATTTTGTATAAAAACAGATGTTAGTGGTTATGCTTGTGGCGCAATCCTGAGTCAAGAATACGAAGGCAAACAATTACCAGTTGCCTATGCTTCAAGATCATTCACAAAAGGTGAAATTAATAAAGCTACAATAGAGAAAGAATTAGCAGCAATTCATTGGGCCATAACCTTCTTCAGACCATACGTATATGGCAAAAAATGTTTAATTAAAACTGAACATCGACCCCTAACATACCTGATTTCAATGAAAACCCCTTCATCAAAATTAACTAGAGTAAGATTGGATTTGGAGGAGTATGACTTTGAGGTGAAGTACATAGCTGGAAAAGAGAATTACGCAACCGACGCATTGTCGAGAATACATATTGAGAATTTAAAAGGTATGTCAGTGGAGGCATGTAAAATACTAAAAGTCACTACAAGATCAGATACTAGAAAACCAACCAGTAATAAGGTAAATGAAGAAAATAAAAGTCACATAGAGAACCTTATAATATATGAAGCGCTAAATAAATTTGAAGTAAAAAGACATGTCGTTTTCGATCCTCCGAAATTATATTTCAAAAAAGGAAATTAAATTTGTAGCACAATAGATATCTACAAGCAACCTAATTGTGGAGGATAAGATTGCCTTAGGACAATTCTTTACCAGGCTTACAAAAGAAGCCGGCAATTTAGGTCTTGTAAATATACAGTGGTCCTTAGGGGACAATTTGTTTAAAGATAATTATACTCGAGTAAGCAAATTTAAGGAGATAGGTACCAAAGTTCTCAAAAATCTAACAATAGCACTAACCCCAGAGGTTATGAACGGAAAAATTAAAGAAACTCTTCATAAATATCATGACGATCCTATCTGGGGAGGCCACCCAGGAATAAATCGCATGACAAATAAAATCAAACAAAAATATGGTTGGAAAAATATGAAAAATGACATAAGAAAATATGTAAAAAATTGCATCCACTGTCAGAAAAACAAAGTTAACAAACATATAAAAGAACCAATGGCTATAACGGAGACACCTCCGAAAGCATTTGACGTAGTACAGTTGGACCACTAACAAAATCAATTCATGGAAATGAATATACGGTTGCTATCATTTGTGATTTAAGTAAATACTTGGTCGCAATTCCAGTCCCAAGCAAACACGCTGTGACGGTTGCTAAAGCTGTATTCGAGCAATTCATTCTGATTTATGGTTGTATGAAAACAATCATGACGGACATGGGAACAGTATACAAAAATAACTTATTTGAGGAATTATGTAAACTTCTAAAGATTGAACACAAAACTTCAACACCTTACCACCATCAAACTTTAGGAACTGTTGAACGCAGTCACAGAACCGGTAATGAATATGCACGTTCTTACATATCTGGTGACAAAGACGATTGGGATGAGTAACTCTGGTATTTCACATATTGTTATAACACAACACCATCTACTGTATATAAATATTTTCCTTTTGAGCTCGTATTCGGAAAAAAACCCCAAACTTACGAATTCCTAAAAGAAAATACAATAAGCCCAATCTAAAATCATGAGGCTTACGACATAGAAATTAAATGCAAACTACAAATAGCACAACAAAGAGCCAGAAAGTTAGTTCAGGAAGCCAAAAGAACACAAAAATTAAATAACGATAGAAGTAGCCATAGTATAAAAATAGATATAGGAAGCTTAGTATTAGTTAAGGACGAATCAAGTCATAAACTTAATGGTACATATAAAGGAAAATATACGGTAGAAAATATAGATAGTAGAAATAATTACACTTTAATTCCCTATAATGTAGAAAATATTGTTATGATTATTAGCAAAACTAAGGTGTGCTGCTATCTCTAAGCAGATGCTAAACAGTGATATCATGCACATCCATAGATCAATCATTATCTATCTACATACACGAAACAAAAATTGCGTCTACACATATGTACCATATACGTATACGAGCAGCGGAGAATCAATGCACAAACACATGCATATATCTGAGATACTCCTGAAAGTATGCAATGAGAGAAGATATAAAATAGTGCAATTGTAGTTACAGCAGGAGAGTTTGAGAGCTGATGGCAATTAGTAGATTCTGGAAATGGAAGCGCCTAGAAGATGCGAACGTTGAAATCAGAGAGTATAAAAGGCAGCTAATGTAGAGGCGCTGGAATTCAGTTTGATTTGAGCTATCAAGCTGTTTTGATTAAGACGCTATCTGGCGAGCAATGGCAGTATTATTTATTGTGAAGTACTTTAATAAAGGCCATTTTTCCATTATTCAATATTGGAGTTATTTATTCAACAGTTTAGTGATTCGAATTTAGCAGAAGGTTGCAAATAAGAGGATTTGCAGTAAATTCGTTACAATTGGTGTCAGAAGAGGAATTGTTGAATAAATTCCAGAGGACAACAAGGACATAGCAAAGTTCAGTGAATTGAAGATCCAGCAACTAAAGAAGGAGTTGGAGAGCCGTGGATTGAATACAAGCGGCGTCAAACTCGAACTTCAGGCACGGCTACGAGAGGCAATGAAAGCAGAAGGAATTGATGTGGATGAGTATGTCTTTTATCCTGATGGTGACGAGACAACAACAAAAATTTAAGAGAAAAATGAAACACCGCAGACAATGGCGAACACATGCCTGAACATGATATTGGCTGCAATATCGGCACAAATGTCCGAAATGTCATCACAAATATTTACCAATATGTCATCACAATTGGAATCGCAGGAGACACGTATAACATCCAAGATGGAAGCATAGGAGACACGTATATCCGAAATGCCGTCGCAAATGTCATCTCAGTTGGAATCGCAGAAGACACATATAACATCCAAGATGGAAGCACAGGAAACACGTATATCCGAAATGTTGTCGCAAATGTCATCTCAGTTGGAATCGCAGGAGAACCGTATAACAGCGAAGATTGAAGCAGAATTGGATGAACAGAAAATATACATGGCGTCACAAATTGCAAATCAATCAAAAGAGCAAGAGGCACGCATAATATTACAACTCGAAGCCCAGGAAGAGCGTATCTCGACGAAGCTGGAGGCACAGGAACAAAAGTCTCATCGCAGCTGGAGGCTTTTAGTGAACGACAAGATAAAATGGAGGCCGAGATGCATGCTTTGAAAGATCGTATACAGGAGTTGCAACTAAATCACCCAGCAGTTTCAGCGAGTAATCCAAAGGTAAAAACACCATCCTTTGACGGTTCTGTTCCTTTCCAGGTCTTCAAGCTACAGTTTGAGAAAACCGCAGCAGTGAACAACTGGCATGCGGAAGTCAAAGTTGCTGCACTATTCGTGGCATTGAAAGGGCCTGCAGAGGAAATCTTACAGACGATTCCAGAGTACGAACGGAAGAGTTATGAAGCATTGATGGCTGCGGTAGAACGACGTTTTGGAAGCGATCATAGAAAACAGATATTCCAAATTGAGTTGCAAAACCGCTACCAAAAAGCAAATGAGACATTGCAGGAGTTTGCGTCGGATATTGAAAGGCTAGCACATTTAGCGAATGTGGACGCACCCGTGGAATACACTGAAAGGGTAAAGATTCAGAGCTTTATAAATGGCATACGGGACGTCGAAACAAAGCGAGCTACATACGCAAACCCAAAGCCAACATTCGCAGAAACGGTGTCACAAGCTCTGATTCAGGAAACAGCGTCGCTTCTGTGTAAGCCAGTTTTCAAAGCACGCCGTGTGGAAGTAGAAAGGCCAGAGTGGGTAGACGCAATATTGGAGGCGCTGAAAGGATCGCAAAAGCGGAGTGAAAAAATTATCAAATGCTTCAAATGCGGGAAGTCCGGTAACATTGCACGTCATTTCGATCTTGGTCCTAATAGTTCCAACAATGTGGGTGGCCATAAACGCAAAGCTGGAGGAGATGAGCAAGAGCGAGTAAGAGGTAGAGATCGAGAGCTAGATCCAGCTATTGAATGCCCTGTGATATCTGTGTTAAAAATTGGTAGAAAATCGAGCAGTCTTACTGTCAGAGGGAATGTGGATGGCAAAGAACGTGTACTGACTGTAGACACGGGCGCATCTCATTCCTTTATCCGATCTGCTGACTTGGTCAACAGGAAAGTAAAACCGTTACCTGGATCGAGGTTGCGTACGGTCACTGGCGAGTATAACCAAGTCCGGGGAGAAGTGATCTGTGAAGTCTTAATTGGGAAGGTCATGGTTTTACACAAATTCGTTGTGGCGGAGATTTTTGATGAAGTTATATTGGGAGTGGATTCCTTGGTTGACCATGACATCAAGATCGATATGCAGAGAAGGGTGATACGTTATGAGAACCAGGATATACCACTTAACTTCAAGTTGGAGAAAGGGTTCAGTAGTAAACGAGTAATGGTGGAGAAGACTCGACAAAGTCCACGAAAGTCAAAAGAAAAGGTTGATGGATCGAATGGCCCAAATAAAGCGAAATTAAAAGTACATGCGAGAAAAAGACCGGCATCGGCTAACCCTAATGGACGCACTAAAACGACTGTAAGAATTTTTCAGAAAGAATGCAAGGGTGGTTTCAAGCCAGCGCGCACTACTGTTGTGAAACGTCCAGACGATGATGATGCAAAGTCAATCTGTCAAGTGCAAGCTCTGCGAAGAAGTACATTGGCCAAACAACAGAGTGCGAGGGAACGATCAAGAATAATGAGTAGTAAGATGAAACGCAGGTACAATGAGAACAAAAATTCGGAAGGTTTCTTGGAGGGAGATTTGGTACTGTTAAACAACCCTCACCGGCGGAAAGGTGTTCCAGCCAAATTTCAGTGCAGTTGGGAAGGCCCGTACAAACTTGTGAAGAAGATCAGTGATACCATCTACCGCATACAACCACTGGGAAACCAAGGATTAGAAGAGTGGAACATTTGGAGATGCTAGCGGAGTTTAGATAAGGAGATTTGTCTAATCGGGACGATCAAACTTAGGTGGAGGGCAGTGTTACGAATATTAGCAAAACTAAGGTGTGCTGCTATCTCTAAGCCGAGTGTAAACAGTGATATCATGCACATCCATAGATCAATCATTATCTATCTACATAAACGAAACAATAATTGCGTCTACAAATATGTACCATCTACGTATACGAGCAAGCGAGAAGCAATGCACAAACACATGCATATATCTGAGATACTCCTGAAAGTATGCAATGAGAGAAGCTATAAAATCGTGCAATTGTAGTTACAGCTGAGAAGTTTGAGAGCTGATGGCAATTAGTAGATTCTGGAAATGGAAGCGCCTAGAAGATGCGAACGTTGAAATCAGAGAGTATAAAGGCCAGCAAATGTAGAGGCGCTGGAATTCAGTTTGATTTGAGCTATCAAGCTGTTTTGATTAAGACGCTATCTGGCGAGCAATGGCAGTATTATTTATTGTGAAGTACTTTAATAAAGGCCATTTTTACATTATTCAATATTGGAGTTATTTATTCAACAGTTTAGTGATTCGAACTTAGCAGAACGTTGCAAATAAGAGGATTTGCAGTAAATTCGTTACAATATAAATGAAAACAAGTAAGGAAGGCTAAGTTCGGGTGTAATCGAACATTACATACTCAGCTGAGAGCTATGGAGACAAAATAAGGGAAAATCAGAATGTAGGAAAATGAACCTAGGGTAACCCTGGAATGTGTTTGTATGACATGTGCATCAAATGGAAGGTATTAAAGATTATTTTAAGAGGGAGTGGGCCATGGTTCTATAGGTGGACGCCATTTAGGGATATCGCCATAAAGGTGGACCAGGGCTGACTCTGGAATTTGTTTGTACGATATGGGTACCACATTAAAGGTGCTAATGAGTATTTTAAAAGGGCGTGGGCTTAGTTCTATAGGTTGACGCCTTTTCGAGATAGCGCCATAAAGGTGTACCGGGGGTGACTCTAGAATTTGTTTATACGATATGGTATCAAATGAAAGGTGTTAATGAGTATTTTAAAAGGGAGTGGGCCTTAGTTCTATAGGTGGACGCCTTTTCGAGACATCGCAATAAAGGTGGACTAGGGGTGACTCTAGAATTTGTTTGTACGATATGGGTATCAAATAAAAGGTGTTAATGAGTGTTTTAAAAGGGAGTGGGCCTTAGTTCTATAGGTGGACGCCTTTTCGAGATATCGCCATAAAGGTGGACCAGGGGTGACTCTAGAATGCGTCTGTACAATATGGGTATCAAACGAAAGGTGTTAATGAGTATTTTAAAAGGGAGTGGGCCTTAGTTCTATGGGTGGACGCCTTTTCGAGATATCGCCATAAAGGTGGACCAGGGGTGACTCTAGAATTAGTTTGTACTATATGGGTATCAAATGAAAGATGTTAATGAGTATTTTAAAAGGGAGTGGACCTTAGTTCTATAGGTACACGCCTTTTCGAGATATCGCCTTGAAGGTGGACTAGGGGTGACTCTAGAATTCGTTTGTACAATATGGGTATCAAACGAAAGGTGATAATGAGTATTTTTAAAGGGAGTGGGCCCTAGTTCAATAGGTGGACGCCTTTTCGAGATATCGCCATAAAGGTGGACCAGGGGTGGCTATAATGTGTTTGTACGGTATGGGTATCAAATTAAAGGTATTAATGAGGGTTTTAAAATGGAGTGGTGGTAGTTGTATATGTGAAGGCGTTTTCGAGATATCGAACAAAATGTGGACCAGGGTGACCAAGAACAGCATCTGTCGGGTACCGCTAATTTATTTATATATGTAGTACCATAAACAGTATTCCTGCAAAACTTTTAAGGGCTTTTGATTTCGCCCTGCAAAACTTTTTCATTTTCTTCTACTTAATATGGTAGGTGTCACACACATTTTACAAAGTTTTTTCTAAAGTTATATTTTGCGTCAATAAACCAATCCAATTACCATGTTTCACCCCTTTTTTCGCATTTGGTATAGAATTATGGCATTTTTTTCATTTTTCGTAATTTTCTATATCGAAAAAGTGGGCGTGGTCATAGTCGGATTTCGGCCATTTTTTACACCAATACAAAGTGAGTTCAGATAAGTGCGTAAACTGAGTTTAGTAAAGATATATCGATTTTTGCTCAAGTTATCGTGTTAACGGCCGAGCGGAAGGACAGACGGTCGACTGTGTATAAAAACTGGGCGTGGCTTCAACCGATTTCGCCCTTTTTCACAGAAAACAGTTATCGTCCTAGAATCTAAGCCCTACCAAATTTCGGAAGATTTGGTAAATTTTTGTGCGACTTATGGCATTAAAAGTATCCTAGACAAATTAAATGGAAAAGGGCGGAGCCACGCCAATTTTGAAGTTTTATTTAATTTTTGTATTTTGTTGCACCATATCATTACTGGAGTTGAATGTTGACATAATTTACATATATACTGTAAAGATATTAAATTGTTTGTAAAAATTTGTCGTAATTTTTTTCTTTAAAGTGGGCGTGGTCGTTCCCCTATTTTGCTAGTTTTTATTAAGCATACATATAGTAATAGGAGTAACGTTCCTGCTAAATTTCATCATGATATCTTCAAAGACTGCCAAATTACAGCTTGCAAAACTTTTAAATTACCTTCTTTTAAAAGAGGGCGTTGCCACGCCCATTGTCCAAAATTTTACTAATTTTATATTCTGCGTCATACGTTCAACTCACCTACCAAGTTTTATCTCTTTGTCCGTGTTTGGTAAAGAGTGTTTGGTGAGCTCTGCTCAACTGAGTATAAAAAGAAAATTATAGTTCATAAAAATAGGCTTAAACCGCTATAATAGAAAAACTAATTACAAAAGCACATTTTGAAGAAATAAAAGCATTCCACTTTACTCATACTCTCCATTAAGTACTCATAACAAAATAAGAAAAAAATTAAGGAAATTGTAAACAAATCAAAATAAAGAAAATAACAAAGTAAGCACAAACGGATTCAAATATTAATTGTACCACTCGAGTAGCCATCCATAATTGGTGCACAAATTATGTAGGACTACTCTTTCAAAGGCGGATGGTGTACCATTCATTCATTCAGTCATGTGAACAAACACATATTTTCATTTTTCTTGAGACACATTTACTGTTACATACATATTCATCCATTTTGTACATACATACAGTCTATTTATACGTGTCGTAACTTACGGCTTCTTCTATTTCAAATTCCTCACACACAATTTATTCCCGCGACTCACCTTACGCTTAAACTGCATTTCTAATACTCTATTTCGATTTTGCTTACTACGCATTTCACACCAAGCCGAATATATGCACTTCATATCTTGTACACTTGGTATGTAAGTATGTAATAATGTAAATATGTATGCAGGTAACTCATAAGAATTAATTAGAATAATTTTGTATAAATACTAAAGTAACTTTCCAAATAAAGACAATAATTGTTTTGACACCAAACCGAAAACAATAGTTTTACTTTTCCATACTATATGGAGATCCTTAACCAAAAATATAAAAAATATGTAAAATCAAATTAAATTGACATAGAATTATGGTGAATTGAAAAATAGCTTTTTCCACACCCTTGGCGCGCTACCGAAGTTAGTTTTGGGTGCTCGGTTCCCCAGTAGGCTTTTATCACCCATATAAACTACATAAACATATATCGCCCATTCATCTCAATAGTATCATAATTCAAAAACACAAACTTTTAGTTAAAAACGAAGAAATGTGCTAAAGGAATCAGAATGTAGGAAAATGAACCTAGGGTAACCCTGGAATGTGTTTGTATGACATGTGCATCAAATGGAAGGTATTAAAGATTATTTTAAGAGGGAGTGGGCCATGGTTCTATAGGTGGACGCCATTTAGGGATATCGCCATAAAGGTGGACCAGGGCTGACTCTGGAATTTGTTTGTACGATATGGGTACCACATTAAAGGTGCTAATGAGTATTTTAAAAGGGCGTGGGCTTAGTTCTATAGGTTGACGCCTTTTCGAGATAGCGCCATAAAGGTGTACCGGGGGTGACTCTAGAATTTGTTTATACGATATGGTATCAAATGAAAGGTGTTAATGAGTATTTTAAAAGGGAGTGGGCCTTAGTTCTATAGGTGGACGCCTTTTCGAGACATCGCAATAAAGGTGGACTAGGGGTGACTCTAGAATTTGTTTGTACGATATGGGTATCAAATAAAAGGTGTTAATGAGTGTTTTAAAAGGGAGTGGGCCTTAGTTCTATAGGTGGACGCCTTTTCGAGATATCGCCATAAAGGTGGACCAGGGGTGACTCTAGAATGCGTCTGTACAATATGGGTATCAAACGAAAGGTGTTAATGAGTATTTTAAAAGGGAGTGGGCCTTAGTTCTATGGGTGGACGCCTTTTCGAGATATCGCCATAAAGGTGGACCAGGGGTGACTCTAGAATTAGTTTGTACTATATGGGTATCAAATGAAAGATGTTAATGAGTATTTTAAAAGGGAGTGGACCTTAGTTCTATAGGTACACGCCTTTTCGAGATATCGCCTTGAAGGTGGACTAGGGGTGACTCTAGAATTCGTTTGTACAATATGGGTATCAAACGAAAGGTGATAATGAGTATTTTTAAAGGGAGTGGGCCCTAGTTCAATAGGTGGACGCCTTTTCGAGATATCGCCATAAAGGTGGACCAGGGGTGGCTATAATGTGTTTGTACGGTATGGGTATCAAATTAAAGGTATTAATGAGGGTTTTAAAATGGAGTGGTGGTAGTTGTATATGTGAAGGCGTTTTCGAGATATCGAACAAAATGTGGACCAGGGTGACCAAGAACAGCATCTGTCGGGTACCGCTAATTTATTTATATATGTAGTACCATAAACAGTATTCCTGCAAAACTTTTAAGGGCTTTTGATTTCGCCCTGCAAAACTTTTTCATTTTCTTCTACTTAACATGGTAGGTGTCACACACATTTTACAAAGTTTTTTCTAAAGTTATATTTTGCGTCAATAAACCAATCCAATTACCATGTTTCACCCCTTTTTTCGCATTTGGTATAGAATTATGGCATTTTTTTCATTTTTCGTAATTTTCTATATCGAAAAAGTGGGCGTGGTCATAGTCGGATTTCGGCCATTTTTTACACCAATACAAAGTGAGTTCAGATAAGTGCGTAAACTGAGTTTAGTAAAGATATATCGATTTTTGCTCAAGTTATCGTGTTAACGGCCGAGCGGAAGGACAGACGGTCGACTGTGTATAAAAACTGGGCGTGGCTTCAACCGATTTCGCCCTTTTTCACAGAAAACAGTTATCGTCCTAGAATCTAAGCCCTACCAAATTTCGGAAGATTTGGTAAATTTTTGTGCGACTTATGGCATTAAAAGTATCCTAGACAAATTAAATGGAAAAGGGCGGAGCCACGCCAATTTTGAAGTTTTATTTAATTTTTGTATTTTGTTGCACCATATCATTACTGGAGTTGAATGTTGACATAATTTACATATATACTGTAAAGATATTAAATTGTTTGTAAAAATTTGTCGTAATTTTTTTCTTTAAAGTGGGCGTGGTCGTTCCCCTATTTTGCTAGTTTTTATTAAGCATACATATAGTAATAGGAGTAACGTTCCTGCTAAATTTCATCATGATATCTTCAAAGACTGCCAAATTACAGCTTGCAAAACTTTTAAATTACCTTCTTTTAAAAGAGGGCGTTGCCACGCCCATTGTCCAAAATTTTACTAATTTTATATTCTGCGTCATACGTTCAACTCACCTACCAAGTTTTATCTCTTTGTCCGTGTTTGGTAAAGAGTGTTTGGTGAGCTCTGCTCAACTGAGTATAAAAAGAAAATTATAGTTCATAAAAATAGGCTTAAACCGCTATAATAGAAAAACTAATTACAAAAGCACATTTTGAAGAAATAAAAGCATTCCACTTTACTCATACTCTCCATTAAGTACTCATAACAAAATAAGAAAAAAATTAAGGAAATTGTAAACAAATCAAAATAAAGAAAATAACAAAGTAAGCACAAACGGATTCAAATATTAATTGTACCACTCGAGTAGCCATCCATAATTGGTGCACAAATTATGTAGGACTACTCTTTCAAAGGCGGATGGTGTACCATTCATTCATTCAGTCATGTGAACAAACACATATTTTCATTTTTCTTGAGACACATTTACTGTTACATACATATTCATCCATTTTGTACATACATACAGTCTATTTATACGTGTCGTAACTTACGGCTTCTTCTATTTCAAATTCCTCACACACAATTTATTCCCGCGACTCACCTTACGCTTAAACTGCATTTCTAATACTCTATTTCGATTTTGCTTACTACGCATTTCACACCAAGCCGAATATATGCACTTCATATCTTGTACACTTGGTATGTAAGTATGTAATAATGTAAATATGTATGCAGGTAACTCATAAGAATTAATTAGAATAATTTTGTATAAATACTAAAGTAACTTTCCAAATAAAGACAATAATTGTTTTGACACCAAACCGAAAACAATAGTTTTACTTTTCCATACTATATGGAGATCCTTAACCAAAAATATAAAAAATATGTAAAATCAAATTAAATTGACATAGAATTATGGTGAATTGAAAAATAGCTTTTTCCACACCCTTGGCGCGCTACCGAAGTTAGTTTTGGGTGCTCGGTTCCCCAGTAGGCTTTTATCACCCATATAAACTACATAAACATATATCGCCCATTCATCTCAATAGTATCATAATTCAAAAACACAAACTTTTAGTTAAAAACGAAGAAATGTGCTAAAGGAATTGAGTCTATTTCACACCACCCGTTAGATATGCAATTGGCGTTTTACCGAGTTTAATTTTGTATAAATACATATGTAATATATAAGTGTGACACAAAACGAAAATTTCGAATATAATAAAGGATGCCTTCATAAAAAAAAATAAAAATTAAAAAAATATGTAATGGAAAGAAGGCAGAGGTTACTAAAAAAATTTAAAATGAAAGTACGAAAGGATTAAGTGAAGTGAATAAACAGTTCCATATAAAAAAGCAATTAGTCCACTTAGAATTTTTTCCGGGTTTTAATGTTATCATTGTGTAAATATGGAGATTCTAGTGTTCGGATATTTAATGTTGGGATTCCCATTGAGATCTATGTACGCAATTAATTTATATTAAATTTGTAAACACTCCATTTCATGAATATATAGATATAACCATATCTACCATAAAATATCGTCTGTGAGTGATATAATACAAAGATATAACAAAGCAGAATAATTTAGAAAGAAAATAAAAATTATAAAAAAACATTGAAATTATTCACGCAAACATATTTACTAAAATAAAATTAATTTCATAACATTAAGCGACATAAACAAATTAGGGTTATGGGATCTAAGCATCCGATTAATGGGCATATAATCTAACCAAGTTAGCCTAATAATAAATATAGTAGGTAATATACGGCCTATGCAGTACGGCCGCTATGATGCCGGTTGCCGTTTTGACCTAAAATCAAAAACGTTTTTGGAACGTTTTTTTTTTTTTTTTAATATACAACGTGAATTTTTCCGATTCAGTCAAGTTGCATTTAAATATTAATAAACTAAGTTCAAATAAACGAATATATAATCAAATAAAGTAAGAAATAAAATAAATTTGCATAAAAGACAATATAAAAAATTTAATGTTATATTTATGTAGCAAATTTATAAATTTTTTTTTTTTTTTTTGTTCAGTATAAGACGTACTTTATCTAAAATGAGGATTAAATCTGCAAATGCAAAATCATTTTCGGGCAAATTTTCCATTAATTGCTATAAATAAATTTAGCTAATTTCAACAAAAGTTAACTCATTATTAGTGATTTCATGTTTTTTTGAAAGCACCTAAAATAAAAAACAAAGAATCTGTGACATAAAGACCTATGTATTTACGTGTAAGTGAAATTTGCCACAAAAAATGGACCGGTCAAAAATTTATTCTATTTAAGATTTTTTTGTACGCTTCAAATTATTTTGGAACAATTTTTTAGGATTTTGGTATTGCCAACATTGGGAAACCATGTTTTATTCCCTACCAACCACCGCCAACCGCTTTTTGTCATTTTCACCTCGAATTCCAACACCATCTCACATTTTTCTAAAAAAATACTAACACATCACATAATCATGGGGTATTTTCCAATTTAATTTAATTAAAAAAAAAATCCTAAAATAATTAGGCAGCTGTTATTAAAAGTTTATATTTTACGCAATTGGCGGCCACCGTGGTGTGATGGTAGCGTGCTCCGCCTACCACACCGTATGCCCTGGGTTCGCACCCCGGGCAAAGCAACATCAAAATTTTAGAAATACGGTTTTTAAATTAGAAGAAAATTTTTCTAAGCGGGGTCGCCCCTCGGCAGTGTTTGGCAAGCGCTCCGGGTGTATTTCTGCCATGAAAAGCTCTCAGTGAAAACTCGCCTGCCTTGCAGATGTCGTTCGGAGTCGGCATAAAACATGTACGTCCCGTCCGGCCAATTTGTAGGGAAAATCAAGAGGAGCACGACGCAAATTGGAAGAGAAGCTCGGCCTTAGATGTCTTCGGAGATTATCGCGCCTTATATTTGTTTTTTATTTTTATTTTACGCAATTACGCAGACTTAGAAATATTTCTGCGTTTTGTTCAAAGAAATAGCGCTTTTTGGTTGTAAATAGAGGTAAATACTTTTGCAACATTTATTTGTTGGTTTTTAGATTATTAACAGCAATTTATTTTCTATTTTAGCAGGTTTTCAGGTGGAGATTGGGCATTTCGCTGTAAGTACATAGTGTGATGAAAATAAAGTACAATTACATATTACCTTACGCAGTGGAGCTGCAATTGTTGATGCCTCCAAATTGTGCGCGATTGCAGTATTGCTAAATTGCACCTCCAAATCATGTCATGTACACAGGTACTTATGTAGTGCATGCCAAAGTGCAGCTATTCTTTTGGATGGATTATTTCTTTGTTGTAGGGTATCGTGCGACCTGAAAGTTTCCGGCAATGAAAATGTGGACCCGGCGATATTCCAGATTAACACCATTTAATTTGTGTATTATATATATATCATATATACATATATTAAAAACTTGAGCAAATTATCTGTTACATACGGGCTGTCGGATAACGCCGGAGTTCTACTGGTGTCTCTTCTCTCTGATCTTCTACTCCTACTGTATCCGCTGGGCATGCTCGAAAAACACTGGGTACGCTTGCGTTAATGCACGAGCTAGCTCGCCGGACTATGGGGTGGTTCTTGTGCCTTCGCTGCATGCCAACCGCACCATACAAAGAAACTCGTACCCTTCCTTAACTAGGAGGCGATACTGTGGTTCCCCCCTCTTTCTTCCTCGCATCCGATGCCGAGGAAAATCGCCACTGATGTTGTGTGGCAGGCATTCATCTTCCCTCCCTACCATGGTCGACATTGGCCGTTGTTGCTGTCGACCCCAACGATTGTCCACTGGGCCTTTTACGAATCTCTCATCCTGCCCCTCCTAAAGTCTGAGTCCGTCCGTCGATGTCGCCCCCGCCCAACACACAAGTCACGCTTTTCTATGATCAACAATTCATAGCATTATATTTACTACCATAACTTACATACTAAGTGTTTAAATTCTTGTTGGAATCAAGCGCTAAACCTGTTCAAACGGCCGCATATGCTAAATAGTAATGTATAATAAATCAATGAAATATCAAATGTATGAAACACTAGCCTATACTAAAAGCTGCTAATGATTATATTGTATAAAATCCTGCGCTATCTCATCCACGCATGCCGAATATTGGCTCTTCAATAAAACGCGGTGAGAACACACCTACGTATGCGAGTCAATCAAAATACCAAACAAATTGTTGGGAGACGCCAGGCTCATCGTGGCCAACCGCTACATACCCCCCGCAAACTCTACAAGACGTCTTGTGCAGGCCCTTGGCTGCACTTTCTAGCGCGCTCGAATCACCCTACCACTCCCTTTGGTTCTGCCAGCGTCTGTGCGCTTCGCTCAACAAAAAAAATTAGTTCAATACTCGTGAGATAACGCCTTCACATGAATTAAATGAAAGCAACAAACCAGGAGAAACTAACGCAAGAACTGTAGCACTATAAGTGTGCAAAAAAAAAAAAAGATTTACATTTAACAAATCATAGAACAAGCATATTTGGTGGTCATTCTCCTCATTGGATCAGTCTTCGATTCATCGCCGAATTCCTGTCACATCACTCTTAGATTATAAAAAAGTCTTCACGTTGCTGTGGAGCGCAGGTTCAGAGCACACCTGACCGCGTTCCTAATTATCAATTTGCTTAACTGCCGAGACGCGTGGCTTAAGCGCCAACGCAACACTTAAAAGTTAAAAAACCTGTTTGACTGCTTCGCCGTTCACTGCTTCAGTTGATGCTTGTTATTTCGTTACGTATTTTCGCTGCTGTTGTACACGTGCACATGGATGCAGTTCAGCGACGGCTCTTTCAACTGGCGCTGACCCCGTGTGCGCGCGCTCAGCAAACCGTCGCCTTCCCCGCCGCGTCCCACTTGCTGGTGATAAAATAATTTGCTCACTACCAGGGCGCGCAATCCAGCCGCCTGCGAGATGTACGCTCTAAATTGGGAGAATAAAATCAGAGTCCCTCTTTCGTTTCTGTTGGCTGCTCACTTACCCTAATTTTTGCGCTTGTATTGGGCGTTGCTCCAATCAATTGGAGGATATTTGTTGCGCGTCAGGCAACGAAGCGAAAAAACTCTCATTCTTACAATATAAGTAAGCTTTTGGATAAAAGCAATTATGGATAAACTGAGATATTAAATTTGAGACGTCAATCCGACCGCGCTGTTCATCCAGAAAGAAAGCGGAAGTTGGCCTTCGCGGCCTATGCATTTTCCCACAGCTGATATGACATACGTCACATGGATGGAAGCGTTTGGAAATGGAATAACAGAGTTACATTATTTTGGTACTTTATGTTATGAAGTTATTAGGGTGACCGCAACAGGGCGAGCGCTGCAGCTGAGCTCACGAGGCAAAGCGCTCGAAAAGCAGGTCCACCAATACATCACGTACGTATGTCCTTCGCATGATAAATCCCAACGGAGCGCCCCGACGAGTCACCTGGCTCATAGAGGGAGTATCCTTTCGCCGCCAGCACAATGGATCTGAGATATTTGGCTGAGAGCTTCGCATTGAACTTTTCGGCCGCGTTGCTTAGTTTGAAATTCTTTCGATACACGATTTGTCCCTCTCGGTACTTTACTGGCCGAGATCTCGTGTTGTAAGTCCGTTGTCCCTTACTGAATGCTTTCTCCAAGTTAAGGATGAGCTGGCTTCGTATCGAATTGAGGCGGTCATTCTTTGATAGGACCTCTAGATTTGGCTCCCTCAGAGCGTCCATGCGCCGTAGTATCTCATACGCGCTGCCGTGCTGCATCATTGTTTGCCCAAATACCGCTTTATATGGTTCCATCCCTATCGCTTCATGTGTTGCGCTTCGCAGCGCGAAAGCTGCGCACGACACGTGCTGATCCCATGCCTCCTGCCCCACTCCCTGCAAATATGTTCGAATCATAGCTAACAACGACCGGTTGACGCGTTCCGACGCATTGGCCTGAGGTGAGTAAGGAGCCGTCTTCACATGACTGACACCGTATCCTTGCAGAAATTTCTGAAACACTTCCGCGATGAACTGACGACCATTGTCCGAATGGACCGACTCTGGAACGCCGAAAACGTGAAACACATCATTTTCCAGATACTTTATCACCTCTTGTGCAGTGGCATGGCGCATTGGCTTGAGGAAGACGAATTTGGATAGATGGTCGAGAACTACAAATACATAAGCATTTCCCGATTTAGAGCGCGGATATGGGCCACAAAAATCTACGTACAGGCGTTGAAATACCCTTTCTGATCGGAAGCGACCTATCATAGGTGGCCTCGAGGTAACGTTCGGAGACTTAGAACACTTGCAGAGCTCGCAATCTCCCAGAAATTTCTTAGTGTCACCGAGCATTCCTGTCCAGAAAAACCAACTCCTCAGCCTGGCGAGCGTTTTCGCCACGCCTCCGTGTCCTGCTGACTCGCTGCAATGCATTTGCCTGAGAAGTCCTTGTCTGAGACCCTCGGGAACCCAAATTCTCCATGTGCTCTCCTCAGACTCGTCCTCGCGCCTAGCATATATCCGTTTAAATACTACACCACCCACTACCCGAAGATCTGGCAATCGTTCTGCGTTCTCAGTTATATTTTGCATCAGTATTTTGTAACTCTGACTGGTGAATTCGGGAGAGGAGAAGTCTAGATAACGCTCCACTTTCTGTTCGTTGACCTCTTCCACGTGCACGCGGCTCAACGCGTCAGGGCCAATATTTTGGGATCCTTTCCGATGCTCTATCTTGAAGTCAAAACCCCGTAGCTTGAGGCTCCATCTGGCCAAGCGCCCGGAAAGATCCTTCTGTCCCATCAACCACTTCAGACTCACATGGTCGGTGATGATGGTGAACGGGAGACCCTCCACATATGCCCGAAACTTTTTCACACTTAATACCGCGGCTAAGCACTCTAACTCCGTTATAGTGTAGTTTCGCTGGGCCGAGTTAAGCTTTTGGGACATATGGTCGCGATGGGTGTCTCACTACCCTCGTCATCTTTCTGGAACAGGACACTCCCAATTCCTTGCGTTGATGCATCGCATTGAATATAGAATGGTTTACTAAAGTCCGGGTTAACCAATACGTCTGCTGACGTTAACGCAACTTTCAAGACATTGAAGGCCTTCACCGCGGACTCGGACATGGCAAACGCTTTTCCTTTCCGCAAGCAGTCTGTCATGGGGGCCGCCATGGTGGCAAAGCTTGGTATAAATCTCCGATACCAACCACACATGCCGAGAAAACGACGCAACTGCTTACTCGTCGACGGGGTGGGAAAATCAAGTACTACCCGTATTTTCGATGGATCTGTCTTTAATTCACCCTGACCGACAATATACCCGAGATACTTTAAGTCCCTCTGGCAAAACCTGGACTTCTCAAGATTTATAGTCAGACCCGCACTGGCGAGGCATTCCGCCACTTCCGAGAGGTGCTCCAAATGCGATTCAAAATCCGGAGAACAAATGAGAAGATCGTCTATATAAATAAAGACATTCTCTCTCAAGCGAGACGGAATGATCTTGTCCATCAGGCGGCAAAGTCTCTGGCTTGCGTTGCACAGTCCAAACGGCATAACCTTGAACTGATACAACGGTCGGCCAGGGACCGTGAACGCCGTCTTTTCTCTCGACGAACTCTCCAAGGGGATCTGCCAGAAGGCGTCTTTAAGGTCTATCCCGGATATAAAGTAGGTTTCCCTAAGACGGGACAGAATGCCCTCGACGTGCTGCGTTGGATACGCGTCCTTTTTGGTAAGCTCATTGAGCTTCCTCATGTCCACACATAGACGCTTCTTCCCTGGCTTCTCGACGAGGACAATAGGGGAACTCCACGAGCTATTACTTTCTTCGATGACATCTAGCCTTAACATCCTATCAATTTCCTCATAAGCAAATTGCTGTTTTACTGGTGACATTGGGTAAAACCGTTGCTTTACAGGGACAGTGTCATCAAAGGTTTCGATTACATGTTCCATAACATGTGTTCGTCCCAAGCCCAGTTCGGTGAAAGACGGGAATAGCCTCTTCACTCGCTCTAGCCTACATTGTTCCTCCTCGGAAAGACTGAGCTGATTCTCGTCCCCGATCTTCAGTTCTGAAACTACTGCGGGAGCAACCCCGAATGTGTCCCAGAAGTCGATTCCGAGATACAGCTCCTGCTGCAGACTCGGGGCAAGATAGAGGGTCATAATCTCCGTTCTCCCTCTCCAAGTCACCTTGACTTCAACTTTACCAGTAATGGGTTGAGATCTCCCGTCTGCCGTTTTCAGTCGCTGGTCTAATCTTTTAACCTTTTCCTTAAACCTCTCGCTCCACATAGTTGCGCCAGACCCAAAGCAACTCATTGACGCACCACTGTCCAGCAGACTATTCACCTGTTTTCCCTCTATTTCCACGTTTACATAAGGCCGTCTGTCCTCTGCATCTTGGATGAAAGTCTCCTCAATGGCCCTCCGCTCCCTTTTACTGCTTTTTGTACTTTTACGAATGCGAAGGATTTTTCGCCAGTTTCTCTTCGGCAATCCTTCCTCCTGTTCCACAAATACGTCTTCGTCTTGTCCAAATATTCTCCGCCTAACAATCTTATACCGCTCCTGTATTTCCTGTAGCGACATGTGGGCCGGCGACCTCCAATCTGTTTGGGATCGGCGGTCACCTGTTCTTGATGCTTCTAGCTTAATTCTTCCGGGGCTAAACTTTACTGGCAAGGCTCCCCGGTTTTCCCGCCAATCTTCCTGTTTTCCTGACAACCCTCGCACAACACGTACTGCACGTTCGGAATGCCGCACTTGTAGCACAACATCCTATGCAGTTTCCCATCGCATGAATTTGCATGCGACCCGTTCGTGTTAAGAGTTGGTGTGACTTTCCCAAGATCTTTCCCAGTAAAGTTCCCCCTACGCTGACCCTGAAAAGCTTCTACGGCTTCTGTCGTTTCCTCACTCGGCTCATCATCCAGTTCCTCGACAGCTCTCCTTCGGAAAAGCTTCGGCTCAAACTCGGTAAGATGTTTCTCTGCTCGGCGGCATTCTTTACGTAAGTCTTCCAGCGACTCGATTCTGCACCCAAAAATTAGATTTTTGATTCTTGGCTTCAAGTTCCTCCTTACGAGGTTGACTAGACTTTGCTCTGGCATCCTTGTCTTCAAGGTCAGCTCCAATCCTCTAATGGCGGCATAGAACTCCTCAAATCTCTCGCTATAATCTTGCTTCCGTTGATCCATCGCCTGCCGAATCTCCTCATCACATTCAGCCTTCCGAAACTGTCCCATCATGGCTGCTTGAAATGAATCAAAATCCACTGTTTTATCCCCGGCATGTTTTTCGGTATATAACCAATACCAGTCCTGTGCCTGTCCGTCCAATAGCAAATGAAAGTTTGCGAAGAGATCTTGGGGAGAGATGTCGTGTTTTCCCCGCAGAGTCTGAACTCTAAAGAGGAACCATTCAATCGGTATAGCTTTGGGCCCCCCATTAAACTTAATATTCCAGTCGCGTATGGCTTTGGTAGTGCCCCTCTCAAAACGTTGACTTCTTCTGCCCTTTTGATCCTCCGATGGCGGTGTCATCCCATGATAAACGTCTGCTCTCCCTCTGCGTTGAGGCGAGCTGTTGTCCTCATCCGTTGCGAAATTGTCACCAGCCTCTGTTTCCCCTTGCCAGCCACCCCGATTCGCTTCGGAGCTACCCTGTATACCCCACTTTTCCAAATTCGACAGCCTATTTGCCAGACCGTTCATGTCCTTCCTCAGAGTCTGGACCACTTCCTTCACCGCGTCTGATGTCGACCGACTGACATCCATCTGGTACTGAAAGAACATGAGCTGAAACTTCTGAAGCAGCTCATCTCCCCCAATCCCCGAAGCCACGTCCCGGGTATTTTGTGGAATGTTAGAATTGTCCACTTCTCGCTCCGAAGAACCTGTTTCCCCGTCGAGCGGTTGAGCTGGCGGAACATGATCTTCAGCATTCCCCTCCTTCTCCGTATTACTGCGGGGGCCTGCTTTCTTTTTGTTTGGATTAGTAATCTTTTGCTTTATGTACACAACATAAATGTACCACGTTATGCAAGAATTTAAGTACGTATTGACGTTTGTATGTGTTAATTTATATATGTGCGTAATTAACGTGACATATAGTGATTAGATGCGACCTCTGTCCTTTTCCGTTCTGCGTCAGTCAAGAGTCATAACGTCCCATGTAATTTAATCCCTAACATACAGCTGCAGACACTTGTGACTAGACTTCTGAATGTCCAATCATGATATCTGTACAGCCCCATTTGCCCACACCTATCGGTACATTTACCGGCACCAATCGTGGCCATGTAAGCTACCAGACAGGCGGGCTTAGGTGGGGACAAGCTATCTGAAGAAAATTTACCTACCTTTCCCTTTTGATCCTGGAATTCGACACAATCTCATGGCCCGCTCTTGTCCATGCGAGATATCAGAATTCCTCAAAAAAAATTATTTAAAAAAAAAAAACCAAACATTCACAGTATCGCTTCCCATACGTCCAGTAATTCAATTCATGTGCAGAGCACCACTGCCTAGTGGGCCCCACGTTGGGCGCCATTTTGTTACGTACGGGCTGTCGGATAACGCCGGAGTTCTACTGGTGTCTCTTCTCTCTGCTCTTCTACTCCTACTGTATCCGCTGGGCATGCTCGAAAAACACTGGGTACGCTTGCGTTAATGCACGAGCTAGCTCGCCGGACTATGGGGTGGTTCTTGTGCCTTCGCTGCATGCCAACCGCACCATACAAAAAAACTCGTACCCTTCCTTAACTAGGAGGCGATACTGTGGTTCCCCCCTCTTTCTTCCTCGCATCCGATGCCGAGGAAAATCGCCACTGATGTTGTGTGGCAGGCATTCATCTTCCCTCCCTACCATGGTCGACATTGGCCGTTGTTGCTGTCGACCCCAACGATTGTCCACTGGGCCTTTTACGAATCTCTCATTCTGCCCCTCCTAAAGTCTGAGTCCGTCCGTCGATGTCGCCCCCGCCTAAGACACAAGTCACGCTTTTCGATGATCAACAATTCATAGCATTATATTTACTACCATAACTTACATACTAAGTGTTTAAATTCTTGTAAGAATCAAGCGCTAAGCCTGTTCAAACGGCCGCATATGCTAAATAGTAATGTATAATAAATCAATGAAATATCAAATGTATGAAACACACTAGCCTATACTAAAAGCTGCTAATGATTATATTGTATAAAATCCTGCGCTATCTCATCCACGCATGCCGAATATTGGCTCTTCAATAAAACGCGGTGAGAACACACCTACGTATGCGAATCAATCAAAATACCAAACAAATTGTTGGGAGACGCCAGGCTCATCGTGGCCAACCGCTACATACACCCCCGCAAACTCTACAAGACGTCTTGTGCAGGCCCTTGGTTGCACTTTCTAGCGCGCTCGAATCACCCTACCACTCCCTTTGGTTCTGCCAGCGTCTGTGCGCTTCGCTCAACAAAAAAAATTAGTTCAATACTCGTGAGATAACGCCTTCACATGAATTAAATGAAAGCAACAAACCAGGAGAAACTAACACAAGAACTGTAGCACTATAAGTGTGCAAAAAAAAAAAGATTTACATTTAACAAATCATAGAACAAGCATATTTGGTGGTCATTTTCCTCATTGGATCACTCTTCGATTCATCGCCGAATTCCTGTCACATCACTCTTAGATTATAAAAATGTCTTCACGTTGCTGTGGAGCGGAGGTTCAGAGCACACCTGACCGCGTTCCTAACTATCAATTTGCTTAACTGCCGAGACGCGTGGCTTAAGCGCCAACGCAACACTTAAAACTTAAAAAACCTGTTTGACTGCTTCGCCGTTCACTGCTTCAGTTGATGCTTGTTATTTCGTTACGTATTTTCGCTGCTGTTGTACACGTGCACATGGATGCAGTTCAGCGACGGCTCTTTCAACTGGCGCTGACCCCGTGTGCGCGCGCTCAGCAAACCGTCGCCTTCCCCGCCGCGTCCCACTTGCTGGTGATAAAATAATTTGCTCACTACCAGGGCGCGCAATCCAGCCGCCTGCGAGATGTACGCTCTAAATTGGGAGAATAAAATCAGAGTCCCTCTTTCGTTTCTGTTGGCTGCTCACTTACCCTAATTTTTGCGCTTGTACTGGGCGTTGCTCCAATCAATTGGCGGATATTTCTGGCGCGTCAGGCAACGAAGCGAAAAAACTCTAACTCTTACAATATAAGTAAGCTTTCGGATAAAAGCAATTATGGATAAACTGAGATATTAAATTTGAGACGTCAATCCGACCGCGCTGTTCATCCAGAAAGAAAGCGGAAGTTGGCCGTCGCGGCCTATGCATTTTCCCACAGCTGATATGACATACGTCACATGGATGGAAGCGTTTGGAAATGGAATAACAGAGTTACATTATTTTGGTACTTTATGTTATGAAGTTATTAGGGTGACCGCAACAGGAAATGTCGGGATAGGTGTCAAACGACGCGTCTTGACATCAACATTAATACTCCGAAGGCGAAAAATAAAATGTCAAGTAGTTTAAAAGATATTAACGAAAACCCCTGAAAAATTACTACGGTTCCCTCTGACCCCGGGGGTGGTATCCATAGTATTTTTCCGCAGAACACCTTTTTGCATTGGCGGCTTTCGGCCACTTTATCAATGGGGTGGGATCAAAATTAAATGCGTGCAAAATCCCTTTGTACACAAAATTGTTTTGAGTGCATAATGACATTACAACAACCACATGAAAATTGCCAACTTCAACTGCAAATATTTCCGAACAGAGAAACAATTTTTATTTTCCGCCTTCGAATATTGTTGTCGAGATTAATACGCGTCTTTTGACTCCCCTCTCGACATTTTTGGACGCGTATTAGCAGTCGAGCCCTGTTCTAGACTTTTACCTCGTTTTATTTCATTCCTTTAGTTGAAATTTATATCAATTAATTTCATTCCATTTCTTTGTTCTCTTTTTTTTCAGTTTATTCCATGTCATTTCCCTTAATATTATTTCGTTCCATTTAGTTGAAATTTATTTCATTTCGTTTCATTCCATTAACTTCTATTTTATTACATTCCATTTTACTTAATTAAATTTTATTTATTTATTTAATTTCACTTAATTTCATTTAATTTCTTTAATTTAACTTAAATTCGTTCTGTTTCATTTCATTTCGTTCCATTCAATTTTAGTTTGTTTCACTTCATTTCATTTTACTTGATTTAATTTCTTGTATTTTCATTTCCATATCATTTAATTTATTGTCAACTTCATTTCATTTCATTCCGTTTCATTTCATTTCGTTTTATGTATTTCTTTTCATTTCCATATGATTTACATTGCTTTCCTTTCATTTTATATCATTCCGTTTCATTTCATATAGTTTCAATTCATTTTATTTTTATTCATTTCTTTGTATTACATATTGTTTCAATGCTTTCCATTCCAAATTTCTTCATTACTTTTTGTTTCATAATATTTCATTCCATTCCATTTTATTTCATTCCATTCCTTTTCATTTCAGTTTATTTCTTTTTCACTTTTTTCATTTCTTTTTGTTTCTTTTCCTTTGATTACTCCTTATATTACTTCATTTAATTTAATATTGTTGCATCTCGCTTCTTTACATTTTTTGTTCATTTATTTTTATTTAATTTATATCCGCTCCATTTTATTCCATTTTGTTTCATTTTGTATCATTTAATTTTATTTCGTTTCATGTCGTTTCCGTTTCGTTTCGCGTTGTTCCATTTCACTTCTTTTTATTTCATTCCTTATAATTTCATTTCATTTACTACATAACATTTTACTTTATTTTGTTCTATAATTTCATTTAATGCCATGTCATTTCATTTTATCTTATTTAATTTCAATTAATTTCAATCATTTCATCTCATTTCACTTCAGACTCTATTTTATTTATTTGCATTTTATATAATTTCATATCATTTTATCACTTTATTTCTTTTCATTTCCATATGATTTATATTTTTTCCATTTCATTTTATACCATTCCATTTCATTTCATATATTTTCATTTTTGTTTCTTTTCCATATCATTCCACTTTATTCTATTTCATTTAATTCCATTTAATTTCAAATAGTTTCAAATTTTTTCGTTTCAGTTAATTTTTTTCTGTTTCATTATACTTCTCTCGGTTTCATTTTATTTTGTCTCATTTCAATTCATTCCATTTCATTTCTTTGAATTTATTTTTCTTTTAATTCGTTCCACTCTATTTTTGTTATGCCAAATAACTTTATTAAATTTTTCTCTATTTCATTTTCTTTAATTTCATTCCAACTTATTTTTTTTTTTTTATTTTATTTATTTATTTATTTTTTTTATTTATTTACTTTAACTTCATTTTACTTTATTTATTTCCTTTTGTTTCATTTTACCTTATTTATTTATTTATTATTTTATTTTATTTTTTATCGTTTTCAATTTTATTTTATTTTATTCTATTGTTATTGTATTTACATTTTTTTTATTAAAGATGTAAATCATATAAAATTTATATAAAATTTGTAAATTAAAAAAATTAATAACAAGTAAGGAAGGTTAAATTCGGGTGTAACCGAATATTACATACTCAGTTGAGAGCTATGGTGACAACATAAGGGAAAATAACCATGTAGGAAAATGAACCGAGGGAAACCCTGGAATGTGTTTGTATGACTTGTGTATCAAATGAAAGGCATTAAAGAGTATTTTATGAGGGAGTGGGCCATAGTTCTATAGGTGGACGCCATTTAGGGATATAGCCATAAAGGTGGATCACGGTTGACTCTAGAATGCGTTTGTACGTTATGGGTATCAAATGAAAGGTGTTAATGAGTATTTTAAAAGGGAGTGGGCCTTAGTTCTATAGGTGGATGCCGTTTCGAAATATCGCCATAAAGGTGGACCAGAGGTGACTCTAGAATGTGTTTGTACGATATGGGTATCAAATTAAAGGTATTAATGCGGGTTTTAAAAGGGAGTGGTGGTTGTTGTATAGGTGGTCGCCTTTTCGAGATATCGCCATAAAGGTGGGCCAGGGGTGACTCTCGAATGCGTTTATACGATATGGGTATCAAATGAAAGGTGTTAATGAATATTTTAAAGGGAGTAATCCTTAGTTCCATAGGTGGATGCCGTTTCGAGATATCGCCATAAAGGTGGACCAGGGGTGACCCTAGAATTTCTTTGTACAATATGGGTATCAAAAGAAAGGTGTTAATGAGTATTTTAAAAGTGAGTAATCCTTAGTTCCATAGGTGGACGCCGTTTCGAGATATCGCCATAAAGGTGGACCAGGGGTGACCCTAGAATTTGTTTGTACAATATGAGTATCAAATTAAAGGTATTAATGAGGGGTTTAAAAGGGAGTGGTGGTTGTTGTATAGGTGGTCGCATTTTCGAGATATCGCCATAAAGGTGGACCAGGGGTGACCCTAGAATTTGTTTGTATAATATGGGTATCAAAAGAAAGGTGTTAATGAGTGTGTTAAAAGGGAGTAATCCTTAGTTCCATAGGTGGACGCCGTTTCGAGATATCGCCATAAAGGTGGAGCAGGGGTGGCCCTAGAATTTGTTTGTACAATATGAGTATCAAAATAAAGGTGTTAATGAGTATTTTAAAAGGGAGTAATCCATAGTTCCATAGGTGGACGCCGTTTCGGGATATCGCCATAAAGGTGGGCCAGGGGTGACTCTAGAATTCGTTTGTGCAATATGGGTATCAAACAAAAGGAGTTAATGAGTATTTTAAAGGGAGTGAGCCTTAGTTCTATAGGTGGACGCCTTTTCGAGGTATCGCAATAAAGGTGGACCAGGGGTGACTCTAGACTTTGTTTGTACGATATGGGTATCAAATGAAAGGTGCTAATGAGTATTTTTAAAAGGGAGTGGGCCCTCGTTCTATAGGTGTTCGCCTTTTCGAGATATCGCCATAAAGGTGGACCAGGGGTGACTTTAGAATATGTTTTTACGATATGGGTATCAAATGAAAGGTGTTAATGAGTATTTTAAAAGGGTGTGGGGCTTAGTTCTATAGGTGGCCGCCTTTTCGAGATATCGCCATAAAGGTGGACCAGGGGTGACTCTAGAATGAGTTTGTACGATATGGGTATCAAATTAAAGGTATTATTGAGAGTTTTAAAAGGGAGTGGTGTGAAGGCGTTTTCCATAAACCGACCAAAATGTGGACCAGGGTGACCCAGAACATCATCTGTTGGATACCGCTAATTTATTTATATATGTAATACCTGCCAAGATTTTAAGGGTTTTTTATTTCGCCCTGCAGAACTTTTTCATTTTCTTCTACTTAATATGGTAGGTGTTACAATCATTTTATAAAGTTTTTTCTAAAGTTATATTTCGCGTCAAAAAAACAATCCAATTACCTTACCATGTTTCATCCCTTTTTTCGTATTTGGTATAGAATTATGGCATTTTTTTCATTTTTCGATATCGAAAAAGTGGGCGTGGTCATAGTCGGATTTCGTTCATTTTTCATACCAAGATAAAGTGAGTTCAAGTAAGCACGTGAACTAAATTCATTAAAGATATGTCGATTTTTGCTCAAGTTATCGTGTTAACGGCCATTCGGAAGGACAAACGGACGACTGTGTATAAAGACTGGGCGTGGCATCAACCGATTTCGCCCATTTTCACAGAAAACAGTTAGCGTCATAAAATCTATGCCCCTACCAAATTTCAAAAGGATTGGTTAATTTTTGTTCGACTTATGGCGTTAAAAGTATCCTAGACAAATTAAATGAAAAAGGGCGGAGCCACGCCCATTTTGAAATTTTCTTTTATTTTTGTATTTTGTTGCACCATATCATTGCTGGAGTTGAATGTTGACATACTTTACTTATATACTGTAAAGATATTAAATTTTTTGTTAAAATTTGACTTTCAAAAAATTTTTTTTTTTAAAGTGGGAGGACCACGCCCGATTGTGCTAATTTTTATTAAGCGTACATATAGTAATAGGTGTAACGTTCCTGCCAAATTTCATCATGATATCTTCAACGACTGCCAAATTACAGCTTGCAGAACTTCTAAATTACCTTCTTTTAAAAGTGGGCGGTGCCACGCCCATTGTCCATAATTTTACTAATTTTCTATTCTGCGTCATAAGTTCAACTCATCTACCAAGTTTCGTCGCTTTAGCTGTCTTTTGTAATGAATTTTCGCACTTTTTCGGTTTTTCGAAATTTTCGATATCGAAAAAGTGGGCGTGGTTACAGTCCGATATCGTTCATTTTAAATAGCGATCTGAGATGAGTGCTCAGGAACCATATACCAAACCAACATACCAAATTTCATCAAGATACCTCAAAATTTACTCAAGTTATCGTGTTAACGGACGGACGGACGGACGGACGGACGGACAAGGCTCAATCAAATTTTTTTTCGATCCTGATTATTTTGATATATGGAAGTCTATATCTATCTCGATTCATTTATATATGTACAACCAACCGTTATCCAATCAAACTTAATATACTCTGTGAGCTCTGCTCAACTGAGTATAAAATGTATGGAACATTTTGTTGGGAATTTTTTGTAGATAAAAAGTGAATGAAAAATTTTGAGAATTTTTGGAATTTTTTGTGGAATTTGCGGGTATTAGGAAAACGGTTTTTGGACGTTATAAAGGACGGTCTTGCAACGCTGCACATTGACATTCAAAGCTGTCATTTGCACCTAAAAGTATGCAATAGTTGCAGACTGACAAAACAACAAAATTATCTAACTTATTATCCAATTTTTTGGGCAGCGTCAGTATATGATTATCCAAATTTTTATCCACCCATGGTTGGTAGGGTTCTTTCACCGTGTGGCGCGTACGCATATGTATGTAGTTGAAACATTTGAGCAACACGATTACGCAGCTTTTTGAATTTCGAATTCAGCGGGGTTAAATAATATATAGACTTGTGTCTTAGAGCATTTACATAATTGGTCCTACAGATGGTGCTCTTTTGTGCACGAAAGTAAATTTCGATATTTGGAGAGATTGTTAAAATTTACAAAAAACTTTTTCTATTAATTATAAAAAAAAAAGTATAGTATATTTGTTAACAAAAATAGGCCTATGCACTGCGGCTGACCCATACGATACGTGTGGAATTACTTTTTTCCTAAGACATCGACCGGATCATGTCAAGCTTATAAAAGAATTGCCACACAACATGTGCTTATGCTCATACCATGCTAATTTCATAGATGTCGTCTCTTACTTACTTAATTAATTGGCGCTTAACCGTCTAAACGGTTATGGCCGTCCAACAAGGCGCGCCAGTCGCTCCTTCGCTCAGCCAACCGGCGCCAATTGGTCACACCAAGGGAGTTTAAATCATTTTCCACCTGGTCCTTCCAACCGAGTGGTGGCCGCCCTCTACCTCTGCTTCCATAGGCGGGTTCCGATAGAAACACTTTCTTGGCCGGAGCATCATCTTCCATTTGCATAACATGGCATAGCCAGCGCAGCCGCTGCGTTTTAATTCGATGGACTATGTTGCTGTCTGCATATAGCTCGTACAGCTCATCATTAACTCTTCTTCGGTACTCGGCATCACCAGCGCGTATAGGTCCATAAATCTTTTAAAGAACTTTTCTCTCGAACACTCCTAAAGCCGCTTCATCTGCTGCTGTCATGGTCCATGCTTCTGCCCCATATAACAGGATGTGTACGATAAGTGACTTGTAGAGTATGATTTTCGTTCGCCGGAATTCAGTGCTGATGTTGTTGCTAGTGATGACGCTGGTTCCCAAATAAACGAAGTCGTTTACTATTTCGAAATTATGGCTGCCAACAGTAGCGTGATTGCCAAGGCGCGTATGAGCTGACTCTTTGCTCGATGACAGCAGGTACTTCCTTTTGTCCTCATTCACCATCAAACCCATCTTTACCGCTTCTTTTTCCAGTTTGGAGTAAGCAGAACTCACAGCGCGGGTGTTTAGGCCGATGATATCAATGTCATCAGCGTATGCCAGTTGTTGTTGTTGTTGTAGCAGTGCTTCGCCCCACCTAACAGACGCGACCGATCACAAACTGTCATCAATATCCAATAACGGGAGTCCAAGGAAACTTGCTGTTTCAACAGGGGTGGACCATAGGGAAAGGGGTGTTAGAGGCGTTGGTTCCACATTGCAATTAAAGAGATCGTTGGTGTCATGTGGGGACACATTGCAAGCGGGGCATACATTTTGTATGTCGGGGTTGAATCTGGATAGGTAAGAGTCCAACCTGTTACAGTATCCAGAACGAAGTTGAGCCAGAGTGACACGCGTTTCCCTAGGGAGTATGCGTTCCTCTTCCGCAAGTCTTGGATACTTTACTTTGAGTACTGGGTTCACCGGGCAATTCCCGGCATAAAGGTCCGACGCCTGTTTGTGGAGTTCACCAAGGATCTGCTTGTGTTTTTTCGCTTCATACGGCTGTGTTCTCAGATGCCGTATTTCCTCAAAATACTTACGGAGATGACTCCTTAAGCCCCTAGGCGGTGCTGGCTCGTCAATCAGATGTCTGTTGGGATGCCCAGGTTTCTGGGTATTCAACAGGAACTGTTTGGTCAGCATCTCGTTTCTTTCCCTGATGGGGAGTATTCTCGCCTCATTATGTAGATGGTGTTCTGGGGACATAAGAAGACAGCCCGTCGCAATTCTGAGAGCAGTATTTTGGCAGGCCTGTAGCTTCTTCCAGTGGGTAATTTTTAGGCTTGGCGACCATATGGGTGACGCGTAGCACGTAATCGGCTGGCTAATTGCTTTGTATGTAGTCATGAGCGTTTCTTTATCTTTTCCCCAGGTACTGCCAGCAAGGGATTTGAGGATTTTGTTACGGCTCTGAATTCTCGGAACAATTGCGGCTGCGTGCTCACCAAAATGTAGATCCTGATCAAACGTCACACCCAAGATTTTGGCGTGTAGGACAGTCGGTAGCGTAGAGCCATCGACGTGGATGTTCAAAATGGTCGACATTTGGGACGTCCATGTTGTAAATAAGGTCGCGGAAGATTTAGTCGGTGATAATGCCAGGTTTCGCGAGGCGAAAAAACTGGAGAGTTCAGGGAGGTAGCCGTTTATTTTATTGCATAGCTCATCAATCTGTGGGCCTGGGCCTGTGGCCATTACTGTGCAGTCATCGGCGTAGGAAACGATTGTGACTCCTTCCGGTGGTGAAGGTAGCTTAGCTATGTAGAAATTAAACAAAAGTGGGGATAGGACACCACCCTGTGGCACCCCTTGTTTAATTCTCCTTGGCTTTGATGTTTCGTTTCTAAATAGCACCGATGCCTGCCGACCACCCAGATAATTTGCGGTCCACCTTTTAAGACATGGGGGAAGGGTAGACCCTTCCAGGTCTTGCAGTAACGAGCCATGGTTGACCGTATCAAAAGCTTTTGATAGGTCTAGCGCTACGAGTACTGTTCTATGGTGGGGGTTTTGATTTAAACCGCAATTTATCTGGGTGCCAATGGCATTTAGCGCGGAGGTAGTGCTATGGAGTTTTCTGAAGCCATGCTGATGGTAGGCTAGTTGCAAATTTGCTTGGAAATAAGGGAGCAAAATGGCTTCGAGCGTCTTTGCTACTGGCGATAGGAGAGATATCGGACGATACGACTCTCCTATGTTAGCTGGTTTACCAGGCTTTAGTAGCGGGACCACCTTGGCCATTTTCCATTTCTCGGGTATGACAAAGGTGGAAAGAGACAGGTTGAAGACCTGCGCTAAATATTTGAAACCCTCTTTCCCTAGGCTTTTAAGCATCGGCATGGCTATGCCGTCTGGGCCCACTGCTTTGGATGGTTTAGCGCGACCAATGGCGTCCTCAAACTCTTTAGCGGTGATGGTGATTGGTGACGCGCTGAATTTGTGTTATGTGCGTGTCTGTTGGCCCTCCGTCTATCTTTGTCGACCGTAGAATGCATTATATATTGTCGGCAGAAAGCGCCCGCGCATTTTTTCGCAACCGACAGCACTTTGTCGCCAAAGGCGATGGAAACTTTGTCTTTGTGCTTAGTCGGATTCGATAGGGACTTTACGGTGGACCAAAGTTTACCCACACCGGTAGAGAGGTTACAACCTCTTAGGTGCTCCTCCCATTTCGCCCGCTTGTGTTCATCCACAAGCAATCTGATGCGTTGGTTTATATCCCTTATTTGGGGGTCGCCTGGATCAAGCTGCCTTATAAGGTCACGTTCTCTCGCTAAGTTTGCGGCCTCCGCCGGGAAGTGGGGCCGAATTTCGGGAATTCTCCCGGCGGGAATGAAACGTGCCGAGGCGGATTCAATGACCTTGCGGAAGGCACGCTCCCCTTGGCGGGCATCAGTCGGGATAGGGAGGGCAGCAAAGAGGTTGTCTGTAAAGGATTTATATTCTTCCCACTTTCCTTTTTTAAAGTTTATTAAAGTGCGTTTTTCGGTGACGATGAAGTCGGCGGTACGCTCGAGCGAAACAAGTATAGGCAGGTGGTCGGTTGCCAATGATACCATCGGCTGCCAGTTGACGCAGTTTACGAGTTCTGCGCTCACGATTGAGATATCTGGCGAACTGTGACAGCTTCCTACCATACGTGTGGGGGCGTCTCCATTTATTGTGCAGAACGTCGTTTCTTCTATTTGCTCCGCCAACATCTCGCCCCTACTGTCCGCCCGCAAATTTGAATGCCATAGATCATGATGGGCATTGAAGTCGCCTAAAATAATGCGATTGTTTCCAGTGAGTAAGGCTCTGATATTAGGGCGGTATCCACTGGGGCAACAGGTGGCAGGGGGGATGTAGATGTTGATGATTTCTAGGTTTGCATCGCCTGACCGGACAGATAGGCCTTGACGTTCTAAGACGTTGTCCCTGCGGTCGATGCCAGGATCAAATATGTGATATTGCACAGAGTGGTGTATTATAAACGCGAGGCCGCCTCCGTTTCCGCTCTCGCGATCTTTTCTGTGGACATTATACCCAGAGCAGGTCTGCAATGCAGATCGTGCTGTGAGTTTAGTCTCTTGAATCGCAGCAATGCGGATGTTGTGCCGCTTCATGAAATTGACTATCTCCGTAATCTTCCCAGTTAGTCCATTACAGTTTAACTGCAGAATTCTGAAGTGCATGAGGGGAGACGTCGCCACTCTGGGGGTAAGTGACGGGTGACTACGCCTGGGTTGAGGAAGGCCTGGACGCAATTGCTGTTGTGGCCCTGGGACTGGGCGTCCTTGGGCAAGCATTGGGGTACCCGGATGATTTGGGTTTGCGACCAGGCAACATGGCGCGATGAAACCCGTCGAGGGGTTGCCGTCGCGGAGACCAGAACATCTAGGAAAGTGGCACCACCCAAGGCAGGAACTGCATTGGGCGGATGTCGCAAACATATATATTCTGTGCTGGCAAACGGTGCAAACGAAGGTAGGGACTAAGAGTCTGTTTCCCTGACCTACACGATTGCTGCCGGAAAAGAGGGGGGAGAAGACGGGGGCAGGGGCTGTTGCTCAGCATTGCTTCCGACTCTACTACGAAGATTGTAGTTATGAGTGGTAGCAGCTGTTTGAGTTGTTGGCGCCGTGGGGCGTGAGCAGCAGCGGGTACTTGTTGTGGCTTGCTGAGCAGCGGGGCTGCTGGAAGGTAATAGGGGGGCGCTTAGACGTAGACTACGGGGCGCCCTTGGGCGTGAACAGCAAGGAGCCACAAAAGATTTATAAAAGTTACGTGGACGTCGGGTTTTGGGATCAAGCCCAAAACAACCTGTCCGATGCAACCATCCCTTACACGAGACACACTGAACAGAGTATGACCGTCCTAAAAAGATTCTTTTCCGGCAGATGCAGCAAAACCATTTCTCAGGACCGGGGTCAGGAGACGGACCCGGATTGGATTCGATACCTTCCCGGAGCAAGAGAATATGGAGCAGTCCTGCTGCCAGGAGCTGCTGGGAGGATGACAATTTGTGGGAGGGACGAAACAAATTAAATGGGGTTACACTGAAATGACAGTCCTTGGTCGGGAAAAATCCCGAGTCGCTCCGGTACATAGAACAGACTGCCTTGGGAAGCGCGTAATTGCACGCTTTTATAGAATATTGTTCCAGTGCGGTTAAGATGCCGTCTCTGCTTTACATAAATTTGTTGCCCACGTATCAGATTATGAAAATGGTTTTGTATTGCAGTTCTTGTGTGATATACCTTCAACGGACTGCTGGTATGGAGAGTGCGTTAAATGTACTGGTATAACAGTACCGAAATTGACTGCCCTGGTGGGTGAAGCTGATCTCGTATCATGGATGAAGTGGAGGAAAAACGATAGCGTAAATCTTACTGAAAGACGACAGAATATATATATCTGGCTTGTCGGCGCAATTTTTAGTACATAGTTTTAACAAATGCGAGCAGTCCGAAATATTTAATGTTCACGATCGCCCAAGAGCTCTTAGTGTGGATTACGCCATAGAATGTCTGTTGCAAGTGGATTTTGCGGAGAATTTCGTTTGCGAAAATCAAGATGAAGGCCAAAGTGCACACTGGAATCAGCGGCAGCTTTCAATTTTTACCAGTGGCTTATATTATAACGAAACCTTCACTGCCAAGGTGCTGGTATCAAACAATTTGTCACATACAAAAGACACTATTCTTCCATACTTGTATATATTATTTAAAAATTTGCCAAGTACAGTTAGAATTTTAAAAATTTGGAGTGACGGACCATCCTCACAATTCAAAAACAAATATATTGCAGCTTTAATTCCTCACTTTGAAGAAATATTTGGAATAAAAATTGTTTGGAATTACTTTGCAACATTACATGGCAATGGTTGTGTAGACGGGATTGGTGCAACCATTAGAACAATCGTTCGAAATATAGTCGTTGAAATGCATCTGACTTTGTACAGGTAGTCCAAATGACTCCATCATAAATTACGATTGAAGAAGTAAAAAGCAATCAAATTGAAATGATTAACGCTGAATTTCAAGTTGTATAGCTGTTTTCAAGAGCAAAGCCCATACAAAATATTTCCAGCTCCCATCAAATACAAGTTCACGATAATAAAATAGCTACTTTTAATACAACCAGACAAGGATATAACTAATATACCTGTATAAATGTTTCTGTAAAATAAGATTTTTTGTCTATAGGTACTTAGAATAGCTAACCTATACATTCACAATAGTTTGAAAATTTTAAAAATAAATTATATAAAAAAGCCGTTATTGTTTCACCTTTATTAGACCCTCCCATGAGCAAGTCCTATATATTCTAAAAGAGGAGCTAAAAACAGAGTCTCATCCTGTCTTCGTTTGTCAACTAAATCAAGTCGTTTACTCCTATAAAAAAGCAAATGGAAATACATAGAATCAATGTTACTAATACGCCCAGTGCTTATAAATTTCTTAGTTATATTTTTGGAACTTTTTGTGTATGCAGCTTCATAGCCCAATATATTTTAGCATAATTAAGTGCAAGTCGTTAGAAGTTATATATATTTTTGCGTATCTATTCACTTTCCGCAATAGCGTTTTCTCAAAAAATCGTAAGTGTAACGTTGCAGTGATATGTTGTAACGTGGCAGTGCTCAAAAATATACTTATAACGTATGCTGTAATGAGCTTTTACGCAAACAGAAGGTGTCTATCTATGATTTCCTCTTTTTCCAATGACACATAAAACAGGCAATATAATCAGATTCGTAGATTCGCAGATTTTTCAGAAAACTTCCAATAACATCCAAAACTACTTCCGAAATTAAGTGCATGAGGGGAGACGTCGCCACTCTGGGGGTAAGTGACGGGTGACTACGCCTGGGTTGAGGAAGGCCTGGACGCAATTGCTGTTGTGGCCCTGGGACTGGGCGTCCTTGGGCAAGCATTGGGGTACCCGGATGATTTGGGTTTGCGACCAGGCAACATGGCGCGATGAAACCCGTCGAGGGGTTGCCGTCGCGGAGACCAGAACATCTAGGAAAGTGGCACCACCCAAGGCAGGAACTGCATTGGGCGGATGTCGCAAACATATATATTCTGTGCTGGCAAACGGTGCAAACGAAGGTAGGGACTAAGAGTCTGTTTCCCTGACCTACACGATTACTGCCGGAAAAGAGGGGGGAGAAGACGGGGGCAGGGGCTGTTGCTCAGCATTGCTTCCGACTCTACTACGAAGATTGTAGTTATGAGTGGTAGCAGCTGTTTGAGTTGTTGGCGCCGTGGGGCGTGAGGAGCAGCGGGTACTTGTTGTGGCTTGCTGAGCAGCGGGGCTGCTGGAAGGTAATAGGGGGGCGCTTAGACGTAGACTACGGGGCGCCCTTGGGCGTGAACAGCAAGGAGCCACAAAAGATTTATAAAAGTTACGTGGACGTCGGGTTTTGGGATCAAGCCCAAAACAACCTGTCCGATGCAACCATCCCTTACACGAGACACACTGAACAGAGTATGACCGTCCTAAAAAGATTCTTTTCCGGCAGATGCAGCAAAACCATTTCTCAGGACCGGGGTCAGGAGACGGACCCGGATTGGATTCGATACCTTCCCGGAGCAAGAGAATATGGAGCAGTCCTGCTGCCAGGAGCTGCTGGGAGGATGACAATTTGTGGGAGGGACGAAACAAATTAAATGGGGTTACACTGAAATGACAGTCCTTGGTCGGGAAAAATCCCGAGTCGCTCCGGTACATAGAACAGACTGCCTTGGGAAGCGCGTAATTGCACGCTTTTATAGAATATTGTTCCAGTGCGGTTAAGATGCCGTCTCTGCTTTACATAAATTTGTTGCCCACGTATCAGATTATGAAAATGGTTTTGTATTGCAGTTCTTGTGTGATATACCTTCAACGGACTGCTGGTATGGAGAGTGCGTTAAATGTACTGGTATAACAGTACCGAAATTGACTGCCCTGGTGGGTGAAGCTGATCTCGTATCATGGATGAAGTGGAGGAAAAACGATAGCGTAAATCTTACTGAAAGACGACAGAATATATATATCTGGCTTGTCGGCGCAATTTTTAGTACATAGTTTTAACAAATGCGAGCAGTCCGAAATATTTAATGTTCACGATCGCCCAAGAGCTCTTAGTGTGGATTACGCCATAGAATGTCTGTTGCAAGTGGATTTTGCGGAGAATTTCGTTTGCGAAAATCAAGATGAAGGCCAAAGTGCACACTGGAATCAGCGGCAGCTTTCAATTTTTACCAGTGGCTTATATTATAACGAAACCTTCACTGCCAAGGTGCTGGTATCAAACAATTTGTCACATACAAAAGACACTATTCTTCCATACTTGTATATATTATTTAAAAATTTGCCAAGTACAGTTAGAATTTTAAAATTTTGGAGTGACGGACCATCCTCACAATTCAAAAACAAATATATTGCAGCTTTAATTCCTCACTTTGAAGAAATATTTGGAATAAAAATTGTTTGGAATTACTTTGCAACATTACATGGCAATGGTTGTGTAGACGGGATTGGTGCAACCATTAGAACAATCGTTCGAAATATAGTCGTTGAAATGCATCTGACTTTGTACAGGTAGTCCAAATGACTCCATCATAAATTACGATTGAAGAAGTAAAAAGCAATCAAATTGAAATGATTAACGCTGAATTTCAAGTTGTATAGCTGTTTTCAAGAGCAAAGCCCATACAAAATATTTCCAGCTCCCATCAAATACAAGTTCACGATAATAAAATAGCTACTTTTAATACAACCAGACAAGGATATAACTAATATACCTGTATAAATGTTTCTGTAAAATAAGATTTTTTGTCTATAGGTACTTAGAATAGCTAACCTATACATTCACAATAGTTTGAAAATTTTAAAAATAAATTATATAAAAAAGCCGTTATTGTTTCACCTTTATTAAACCCTCCCATGAGCAAGTCCTATATATTCTAAAAGAGGAGCTAAAAACAGAGTCTCATCCTGTCTTCGTTTGTCAACTAAATCAAGTCGTTTACTCCTATAAAAAAGCAAATGGAAATACATAGAATCAATGTTACTAATACGCCCAGTGCTTATAAATTTCTTAGTTATATTTTTGGAACTTTTTGTGTATGCAGCTTCATAGCCCAATATATTTTAGCATAATTAAGTGCAAGTCGTTAGAAGTTATATATATTTTTGCGTATCTATTCACTTTCCGCAATAGCGTTTTCTCAAAAAATCGTAAGTGTAACGTTGCAGTGATATGTTGTAACGTGGCAGTGCTCAAAAATATACTTATAACGTATGCTGTAATGAGCTTTTACGCAAACAGAAGGTGTCTATCTATGATTTCCTCTTTTTCCAATGACACATAAAACAGGCAATATAATCAGATTCGTAGATTCGCAGATTTTTCAGAAAACTTCCAATAACATCCAAAACTACTTCCGAAATTACGTAACGTGGCAGTGCAACTAAAACCGGCTTAACTTTAAATTTATAAAAGATATAAAGAAATGTCAATATAAATATAATGCTATCCATCGGTCTCTTTATACATGCCTAGAAGATTATTCATTTAATATATACTTTGATAGTTATAAGCTTAAACACAGTACGACTGTAACGTGGCAGTGGGAAATTTTGACCATATGTATGTAGGTTGAACATTTACCTAAGCAACACGACTACGCAGCTTTTTGAATTTCGAATTCAGCGGGGTTACATAATATGTAGGTTTGTGTCTTAGAGTACTTACATAATTGGTCCTACAGATGGTGCCCTTTTGTGCACGAAAGTAAATTTCGATATTTGGAGGGATTGTTCGAATTTACAAAAAAATTTTCTATTAATTATAAACAAATGGAGTAATATTTGTTAACAAAAACAGGCCTATGCACTGCGGTGACCTAGAATCAAAAACATTTTTGGGACGTTTGTTTTTTTTTTTTTTGTTTAATATACAACGTGAAATTTTCCGATTCAATCCAGTTGCATGTAAATAATAATAAACTAAGTTGAAATAAAAGAATATATAATAAAATAAAGTTAGAAATAAAATAAATTAGCGTAAAAGACAATATAAAAAATGTTATGTTATATTTTTTTAGCTAATTTATTATTATTTTTTTTTTGTTCAGTATAAGACGTACTTTATCTAAAATGAGGATTAAATCTGCAAATGCAAAATAATTTTCGGACAAATTTCCTATTAATTGTTATAAATAAATTTAGTTAGTTTCAACAAAAGTTAACTCCTTATTTGTGATTTCCTGTTTTTTTGAAAGCAACTAAAATAAAAAGCAAAGAATCTGTTAAATAAATACCTATGTATTTACGCATAAGTGAAATTTGCCACAAAAAATGGGCCTGTCAAAAATTAATTCTATTTAAGATTTTTTTGGAAAAATTTTTTACGATTTTGGTAACCATTTGGGAAACCATGTTTTATTATTTCACCTTCTGGCACGTACGTATATATATTTAGGTTAAACATTTGAGCAATACGACTACGCAGCTTTTCGAATCTCGAATTCAGCGGGTTAAATAATATGTAGGTTTGTGTCTTAGAGCACTTACATAATTGGTCCTAGAGATGGTGCCCTTTTGTGCACGAAAGTAAATTTTGATATTTGGAGAGATTGCTCAAATTTACAAAAAACTTTTTCTATTAATTATAAACAATTAATTGTAAACAAATAGAGTAATATTTGTTTACAAAAATATGCCTATGCACTGCGGCTTATCCATACGAATCGATTCATATAACTTTTATATGATTTTACGTGTGCTAAGTATGCGAAACAGCCTGTCAATTGATTGTGTGGAAATATTGTTAGCGTCTTAATATATAGATAGTAGCTAATATGCTGCGTATTAATATATAGATAGTAGCTAATATACGACCTATGCAATACGGCCGCTATTATGCCGGTTGCGGTTTTGAACTGAAATCAAAAATATTCTTGGGAGGTTTTTTTTTTTGTTGTTTAATATACAACGTGAAATTCGCCGATTCAGTCCAGTTGCATTTAAACAATAATAAACTAAGTTGAAATAAAAGAATATATAATAAAATAAAATAAATTAGCATAAAAGACAGTATACAAAATTTTATGTTATATTTTTGTAGCAAATTTATTATAATTTTTTTTTTTTTTCAGTATAAGACGTACTTTATCTAAAATGAGGATTAAATCTGCAAATGCAAAATCATTTTCGGGCAAATTTGCTATTAATTGTTATAAATAAATTTAGTTAGTTTCATCAAAAGTTAACCCATTATTTGTGATTTCATGTTTCTTGAAAGCAACTAAAATAAAAAGCAAAGAATCTGTTAAATAAAGACCTATGTATTTACGCATAAGTGAAATTTGCCACAAAACATGGGCCGGTCAAAAATTAATTCTATTTAAGATTTTTTTGGAAAATTTTTTTACGATTTTGGTAGAGGCCACAATAGGTAAGTGGCAACAATGGGAAACCATTGTAAGGATAAACTAACCCTCACATCCGTAATAAAGGCTAAGCTATGTGCGTGTAGCTTTAGTTGCATTTGACAAGCGCGGGCAGTTGGCAACGCGCATGTCAAATGTAACCGCGGCCCACGTCACTGACAGAAAAAGATCATACATAATAAATTTGCTACCTAAGTGGACGGACGTGTACTTTTAAGAAAAAAGTGTTTTCGTTCTTTATATTGCGGTTAAGAAGAATTTAAAGCGTGGCGGAGACTACCGCCACGGTAGCGCAGTCTTTATTTAATTAAAACATATTGGCGACGATGTGGAGGCGGCGCCCTTCATGACGCCAACAAAAAGAGTTGGAGGTAAATTAGTTATCTGGCGGCTGGTAACACATGACGTTCCTCTAGATAACCTAGCAATTGTGGCTAAAATATTAAGCAGGTAACGTCGATGCAATATGACGACCATGACGGTCTTTGGTGGTGGTACGGGTAAGTCGAGTGCGTGCGGTGTGAAGGTGATTTGTTAGAGACAATTTTCAAAAATAGAATGATACAGCAATTTTCTAATAGCTAAGAGCTACGGAGATGATAAAAGTAACAATTCTACTTTCTAAACAATTTTCGATTAATATATACGGTAATAATAAAAATAAGAGGGTGGGGCCGTGTGTAAAAGTCCACGAAAGTGCGATTCTTTTGCATGCGGTTCAAGCAGTTCACTACTGCCGGTCACTTGCGGCCAAGTATCCTCTGCCTCGTGCCAAGTAATATTTTCACCCCCGCTGAGCGGGTTGTGCGCAGGGCTTGCGACCCGCCACGTAAAACCATACTCCAATGAAATATAACAACAAGCCTCGGATAAATACACTCTCTATTGATGAAGACCATAGCAAACGTTTGAAGGACAATGAATTGAGGGCATGCACCTGGAACGTCCGCTCCCTGAATGGGATTGGTGCAGATGCCCGGCTGGTTGATGTCCTCGTCAAAGCAAAATCTGACATCACCGCCATCCAAGAAATGCGTTGGACGAAGCAAGGAAGAAAGAAGATCAAAAATTGTGACATATATTGGAGTGGCCATACGAATAAGCGCAGTTTCGGCGTCGGATTCGTGGTGGGAGAGAGACCTTGTCGCCAAGTTCTGGCGTTCACACCTGTGGACGAACGTCTCGCCGCTATTCGAATAAAAGCAAAATTTTTTAATATATCATTCATCTGCGCCCATGCGCCGACAGAGGAGAAAGACGATGAGGTGAAAGACACTTTTTATGAACAATTAGAACGCACATACGAGCGCTGCCCCCGTCACGATATAAAAGTCGTGCTTGGTGACTTTAACGCCAGGGTGGGCAAAGAAGGTGTTTTTGGCCCTACAGTCGGAAAGTTCAGCCTACACAATGAAACTTCTCCTAACGGACTGAGGCTGATGGACTTTGCCGGTGCTCGAAACATGGTCATATCCAGCACGAGGTTCATGCATAAAAAGATACATCAAGCTACATGGCTGTCTCCTGATCGAAATACTCGCAATCAAATCGATCACGTTGTGATAGATGGATGGCATGCCTCCAGTGTTTTATATGTGCGCACGATCCGAGGACCTAATATCGACTCGGACCATTATCTCGTTGCAGCCAAAATACGCACCCGCCTCAACGTGGCTAAAACCAAAGAACGAAAAACACAAGGGAAGCTAGACCTCGAAAAGCTTCAATCACAACAGACTGCCAATGATTTCGCAACTCGACTCTCACACCTGCTCTCTGAGAGCACAACTCATCCTTAAGGAATACAGGAGCAGTGGGAGCATATTTCCAAAGCACTTCGTACTGCCGCCGAGGAAATAATTGGTTACCGGCGACCACGAAAGAACAACTAGTACGATGAGGAATGCCGCGTTGCAACTGAAAGAAAAGACGCTGCCTACATGGCTACGTTAAAAGCGAGCGCGACAAGAGGAATGTGTGAACGCTATCGTGAGTTGAAAACGGAAGCGAGACGCCTTTTCAGGAAGGCGTGAGTGCGAGGAGCTTGAGCTGCTAGCCACCAGGAATAACGCCCGAAAATTTTACCACAAAATACGGCGACAGACGGAAGGTTTTAAGATCGGGGCAAACTCCTGTAGGAACGAAAACGGCGACCTTGTAACTGATGTCCAGAGAGTGCTTAGATTATGGAGGGAACACTTCTCTGTTCTCCTAAATAGAGGCAGCAATTCAGCGCCCAGAGATGAAGAACCCGATCCCGTAATCGATGATGATGGAATATATGTCCCCCCGCCCGATTATGATGAAGTTAGAATAGCAGTAACCAGATTGAAAAACAACAAGGCCGTGGGCGCTGATGGATTGCCTGCGGAGCTATTCAAGTACGACGGCGAGGAGTTGGTAAGATGCATGCAGCAGCTTCTTAGCAAAATATGGCGGAAGAGTGCATGCCCGACGGTTGGAATCTAAGTGTTCTTTGCCCAGTCCACAAAAAAGCGGGATACTGCAAAATGCACCAACTATCGTGGAATCAGCCTTCTCAATATCGCATGTAAGGTCCTTTCAAGTGTATTGTGCGAAAGATTGAAGCCCACCGTGAACCGGCTGATTGGACCTTAACAGTGCGGCTTCAGACCTGGTAAATCTACCATCGACCAGATTTTCACAATGCGCCAAATCTTGGAAAAAAACCCGTGAAAAAAGAATCGACACACATCACCTCTTCGTCGATTTTAAACCCGCCTTCGACAGCACGAAAAGGAGCTGCCTATATGCCGCTATGTCTGAATTTGGTTTCCCCGCAAAACTTATACGGCTGTGCAAAATGACGTTGAGCAACACCATCAGCTCAGTGAGAATTGGGAAGGACTTGTCCGAGCCGTTCGAAACTAAACGAGGTTTCAGACAGGGTGACCCCCTATCGTGCGATTTCTTTAATTTGATGCTGGAGAAAATTATACTAGCTGCAGAACTTAACCGCACTGGAACAATATACTATAAAAGCGTGCAATTACTGGCATATGCTGATGACATTGATATCATCGGCCTAAACACCCGCGCTGTTAGCTCTGCTTACTCCAAACTGGAAAAAGAAGCGGTAAAGATGGGTTTGATGGTGAATGAGGACAAAACGAAGTACCTGCTGTCATCGAGCAAAGACTCAGCGCATATGCGCCTTGGCAACCACGCTACAGTTGGCAGCCATAATTTAGAAATAGTAAAAGACTTCGTTTATTTGGGAACCAGCATCAACACTAGCAACAACATCAGCACTGAAATCCAGCGAAGAATCAATCTTGCCAATAAATGTCATTTTGGACTAGGCAGGCAATTGAAAAGTAAAGTCCTCCCTCGGCGAACGAAAATCATACTCTACAAGTGACTTATCGTACCCATCCTGCTATATGGGGCAGAAGCATGGACCATGACATCAGCAGATGAAGCGGCTTTGGGAGTGTTCGAGAGAAAATTTCTTCGAAAGATTTATGGACCTCTACGCGTTGGCGATGGCGAGTACCGAAGAAGATTTAATGATGAACTGTACGAGCTATACGTAGACATCAACATAGTCCAGCGAATTAAAACGCAGCGGCTGCGCTGGCTAGGCCATGTTATGCGAATGAAAGATGATGCTCCGGCCAAGAAAGTGTTTCTATCGGAACCCGCCTATGGAAGCAGAGGTAGAGGGCTGCCCCCACTCCGTTGGAAGGACCAGGTGGAAAACGATTTAAACTCCCTTAGTGTGACCAGTTGGCGCCGGTTGGCGGAGCGAAGGAGGGACTGGCGCGCCTTGTTGGACGGCCATAACCGTTTAGACGGTTAAGCGCCAATTAAGTAAGTAAGTAAGTAATAATAAAAATTATCGAACTAATATACATAATATCGGCATATAAAAATTTACGCCACTCAAATAGCGGCATGCAAAAACCCACGCCACTCCGATAACAGGATCGTAAACTGTACCACCACCAGCGGCAGCGAACACCAGCAGCTGCGAACACCATCAACAGCAAAGCCCAGCAGCAGCAACCACCGTCTGCAGCGAAGGCCAGCAGCAGCATTAACATCAGCAGCCATCATCATAGTAGCAGTGAAGCAGAAAAATAAGTATATGATATATGTATTTATGTATTAATAAAATTTTTCTTACGGGTTTTTACATATATGTATACAAAAAAAATTACAATTTTTATTAAGTGCGGTGCGTCCACATTAAATAGTATACATTTTTTTTTTTTTTTTTTGATTTTTGATTACAACGGTGCGTCCGTTCGTATAAAATATTTTGGATTTTTTGATAACAACGGTGCGTCCGTTTACATAAAACACTTGGATTTTTTACTAAAACGGTGCGTGCGTCTAAATTCTAAACTTAACCACTAATACTTCCTCGATTTTCAACAATTTTTAAAAGTTTCAAACCGTTTTATAAATATCAACGTTTTCAAGTCTGCAATTTTTATTTTTTCTCAAATTTTTCAACCCATTTTTACAAATTTACAATTTCTTCAAATTTTTCATATTTTCAAATTTCTAATTTAAAAACTTCTCAACTCATTTTACAAATTCTCATACTTTCAAGCTTCCATTTTTCAAATTTTCAAATCATTTCACAAATCTTCCATTTAAAGTTTCACATGCCAGAATTTCCATTTTTCAAATTTTCATTATACTTCAGTTTTTTAATACGTACATTTTCCAACAAAATATCACCATATAAGACTGAGTGAACTAGATAAGCAGTCTGCAGGTACCATATAAATTTGATATTTTTTGATATAAAGCGGTGGTTCCGTGAAAAACCAAACGTTTTTTTTTTTGATATATGCGGTGGTTCCGTGAAAAACCAATTAAGATGTTTTTGATATAAAACGGTGGTTCCGTGAAAAGCCAATTAAGGTTTTGATTACCACATTTTGAGATTCTTACAAATTCATACTTACATACTTTTGAGCCATTTTCAATTCAATTACTTTTTACAGATTTTTCATACAAGTATACTGCAGTGGCCACCGTGGTGTGATGGTAGCGTGCTCCGCCTACCACACCGGATGCCCTGGGTTCAAACCCCGGGCAAAGCAACATCAAAATTTTTAGAAATAAGGTTTTTCAATTAGAAGACAATTTTTCTAAGCGGGGTCGCCCCTCGGCAGTGTTTGGCAAGCGCTCCGGGTATATTTCTAGCTCTCAGTGAAAACTCATCTGCCTTGCAGATGCCGTTCGGAGTCGGCATAAAATCATGTAGGTCCCATCCGGCCAAGTTGTAGGGAAAATCAAGAGGAGCACGACGCAAATTGGAAGAGAAGCTAGGCCTTAGATCTCTTCCGATGTTATCGCGCCTTACATTTATTTATTTATACTGTAGTTTCAATTAATTTTTCCAATAAACTGTTAAATATTTCTTTAGCGACTACTCACCTGTAAATCAGTTCCCTTTTACAAATTTTTTTTCCCTTTCTCCTCAACAACTCAGCTTCAAATATAAATTCAGACATTCAAACAAGTGCTTCATTAATTTCATAGTTTGAACTGAATTCTTTTTGCTATTCTGATAACGACATATGTACAACCTTAGAAGTGGAAAACCAGTGCAAAAAGCTTCAGATTCAGAATCTAATTCCGATAAATCAGCTTCAAGGTACGAAAGTTTAACTTAATCTTCGACAGAAACAGTCACAACCCAGAAAAATAAATTATCCTTGTCGACAGATTTCCCAGGCTTCGAAGATTCTTCTAGTAAAAATTTAACTTCTAATTTATATTCAAATCCTAACGATTCAAATAGTGCAAAATTAACTTCAACTTCTTCTACCTTAAAATCAGATCTTAACGGCTCAAATTGTGCAAACTTAGTTACCCCTTCTTCTTACGTAAAATCAGATCTTAACGATCTACTTAGTACAAACGTTGCCTCACCTTCTTCTAATTCAGCTTCAGATCTTAACGATCAAATCATGGCAACACTTGAGGAAAAGAAAACACATGTGCTAATTCTGTTAGAGAAAACTACAGCTGTGAACCTCTAGCACTTGAGACGTTTATAGACAAAATTGAATTACTGGAAGAATTCGCTACTGAAGATTTAACTAATACCTTTATAGCATTTTTTAAACTCAGAACTAGAGGGTAAAGCCCGTGAAGCAATACCAAGACAAGTAACTTCAGTCAATGAAATCAAAGTAGCTCTACGTAGTAGGATCAAACCAGACAACTCGAAAGTTTTAGCAGGGAAAATTGCGGCGTTGCACGTTAACAATAACAATTATACAGATTTTGCCAAAAAAGTTGAACACTTAGCTGACTCACTTGAGCGGTCTCTTATTATTGAAGCGATCACTCAAGCGAAAGCTCAAGAAATGGCAGTCGAACAAACGGTTAACGTGTGTCGTTTAAACGCAAAATCAAATTTAGTCAAAACTATTTTAGCCTCAACGGCATTTACAGATCCGAAAGACGGGGTAGCAAAACTAATTGTAGAGCAAAATAACGAACTAACAGAGCGTCAGGTTTTAGCTTTTCGATCACGTGGTAACAATACATTCAGAAATTCACGTGGTAGTTATCGAGGTTTTTACCCAAATCGCAGCTATACTGGTTATAGAAATAATAGTTCATTTTCATACAATAGCAACCGTAACGGTAACAATAGTCAGCGATATCGATATGATAACAGAAGTAGATACCAAAATAATAACAATAGTAATACACGTGCAAATACAAATTCAATTAATAGCAACAATAGAGGTAACAATTCAAGATTGTCAAACGGTAGAGGTAGAAATTCAAACGTCCGCGCTTTAAACGCGAGTGCCCCTCAGGAGCGAACACCGAGGGAGGACGAACTAAGCGAGTAAGCGAACTTTCCTCACCAATATGCATCTATTGTTTAAATTTAAATTACTCAGATTTCATATAATTACAACTTAACGAGTCACAAAAATTTTGTTCTTTCTTAGTGGACACTCAAGCAGACATTTCTTTAATAAAAATATCATGTCTAGACAGTAATTTTTCCTTAAATACAAACGACATTATTAACATTACCGGTGTCACTTCCAATTCAGTTTCTACTTTAGGTAAAATTACCGTAAATCAAAATTTTTCAAACTTTTCTATTAAACATACTTTACATGTAATAGATGAAGACTTCAGTATTCCATCCGATGGCATATTGGGTAAAGATTTTCTGAAAATTAACAAATGCATTATTAATTATGAAAGAAACAGAATTTCCTTTTGGGTAGGTAATGAAAGAGTCACGATACCAATCCTGCACGGAACAGAAAGCGACAGTTGTATCATTCCTCCCAGATGTGAAATCTTCAGGCTTTTTGATTTAGGAGATTCACCCGAGCCACTTTTCGTGGACTCGCAGGAAATCGAAAAAGGCGTTTTCACAGCGAGGTGCATTGTTAATTCCAGTAACCCAATAATTAAAGTCATAAACACCACGGATGATGTCAAGTATGTGAAAAGAAACAGTATTCGGACAGAAAAACTTTCAAATTATAATGTCTATACAATTAACAAAACAGAAACAGAAGACAAACGTACGAAAAAACTGATTTCAATTTTAAAAAATCAAATACCTCAACATGCTCAAAGTATATTGATTGAGCTTTGCATAGATTATGCCGACATTTTCGCTCTTGACACGGACAAAATGACTTTAAACAACTTCTACGAGCTAAAATTAAAATTGACAGACAACGAGCCGGTATATGTTAAACAATTTCGATTGCCATACTCTCAACGCGAAGAAATAAATCGCCAAGTAAATTAACTGTTAGACAACGATTTGATTGAACCTAGTTCCTCCAACTAGAATAGTCCTTTGATTTTAGTCCCAAAGAAAGATACCAATGGTCAAAAAGCTTATCGTATGTGCGTAGATTTTCGCGCTTTTTTGAGTCAAGAACAGCAAGGCAGTGATTTACCAATTTGTTTCGCTTGTAAAGCATTTAATATAGCCGAACAGAAAAAACCCATTATAGAATTAGAACTTTTAGCTATTTACTTTGCAATCAAGCAATTTCGACCATACGTTTATGGCACCAATTTTATTGTAAAGTCAAATCATAGACCTCTAGTATACCTATTCAAAATGAAAGACCCATCTTCAAAACTTTCAAGAATAAGGCTGGAACTAGCTGAATATAATTTCACTATTGTATATATTAAGGGTAAATCAAACGTTGGTGCTTATGCACTATAGCGCATTACAATCGATGAGATTAAGGAATGGAACAAACAAATTTTAGCAGTATAGACAAGATCAATGACAAAACGGCAAAACGATGAAAACCTTCCTAGGGAAACAGACAAAAACGACGAAAAACAACTTACTTTACATGTCTACGACACATTTTCATTTAATTTTTCAAAACAAATACCACGGATAAGATCTGAAATTACTTACGATAAAAATAATAAAACAACAAATTTAAAAATTTTTGGGCATATTAAACATAAAAAGCTCGAGTTACTTAGTTTTGAGTTTGTTAACGAAATAATGACTTTAGAGAAATTACTTTCGCGGCTTGAATTAGAAGCCAGCAAATTAAACCAATTGAACGGCCTAAAAACGATACTTTAATCAAACATTATACTATTACAAATTTCAAAGATATAGGAAATAACATTTTCAAATCATTAGAAATTATTCTAACAGATCCAGTGGAGACAGTAACAGACGAGGATACAAAACTAAAACTAATGAAAATTTACCATAACGATCCAATTTCAGGTGGACATTGCGGAATGAAAACACTTTACGCAAAACTTCGAACAAAATTTTATTGGAAGAATATGACTCGTGATATTGCGAAATATATCAAAAGTTGTAATGATTGTCTTTTCAATAAGGTTAAACCAAAAACACGACCAAATATCTGGTAACAGTTGCTATACCAGACAAATCAGCAAAAACAATTGCTTCAGCCATTTTCGAAACATTTATTTTAACCTACGCCGTAATGAACGCCATAAAATCAGATTTAGGTACAGAATTTAAAAATGGATTATTTGAAGAACTAACTAAACTTTTAAATATTAAACATAATTTTTCAACTGCATACCATCACGAAACTGTTGGTACAATTGAACGTAATCATAGAATTTTTAATGAATACTTACGTGCATATTTAAACAATACTTTTTATGATTGGGATATTTACTTAAAATACTTTACTTTCCTACACAATACAACAACTAGTACAGTTTTCGACAATAAATTTTCTCCCTATTTGGTAAAAAGGCAACTTTGCGTCATGAATTGCGAAAGGAAAAAATTGACCCGCTTTATAATGCCGAAAACTATGCTAAGGAGATTAAATTTAGAATGCAAAAAACACATGAAATGGAGAAAAATTTAATAATTAAAAATAAAATACAAAGCGAAACTTTTTATGATAAAACGGCTCGTCCGTTAGCTATTAAAATAGGCGACAAAGTTCTTTTGCAAAAAAAACCACGCCACAAACATGAACATATATACCAGGGTCCTTTTGCTGTTACTAAAATTAACGACCCTAATGTTACAATCTTTGATGAGGTAACAAGAAAAGAAAAAGAAGTACACAATAATCGACTTATAAAAGTAGAGTAACATTTTATATTAACGTAGAAAAATCCAAAATTTACTAATAATTTTATTGCTAACATAACCACCTTGTTAAATAGCCAAGAAGTCACAAAAACTATTAAAACAAAAAAAAAAAACAACAAACACTAATGTAATGTTAACGACATTAAATGTATAGAATAATGTTTATGCATTCCATTAAATTCATTTATGTACAAAAGAAAAAACAGAAACATGCATACAGCCAATGAGGCAGAACAAAATTCTATATACCATTTCTAACATGTACTTATATTTTTCCAACATAAATTTAAGAAAATGAAAATTCATAAACAAACAGTATTATATATAAAGAAAACAAACATAAAACAATAAAAAAACAAACACCAATGTAATGTTAGATTCTAAAAGAAAGTTTACTTAGCCATAAAAATGTAAAATTGGTCCGAACGAACGTATTACAAAAAAGGAAGGGGCTCCCTAATATTCGTTCGTTCGAAACAATTGATAAAGTGAAAAAAAGAATGTGACAAAAGAAATGTGATCGATCAATATGCCAAATTCTTCTTTTTAAAGGAAGGATGATGTAAGGATAAACTAGCCCTCACATCCGTAATATAAGATAAGCTATGTGCGTAGAGCTTTAGTTGCATTTGACAGGCGCGGGCAGTTGGCAACGCGCATGTCAAATGCAACCGCGGCCCACGTAACTGACAGAAAAATATCATACATAATAAATTTGATACCTAAGTGGACGGACGTGTCCTTTTAAGAAAAAAGTGTTTTCGTTCTTTATATTGCGGTTAAGAACAATTTAAAGCGTGGCGGAGACTACCGCCACGGTAGCGCAGTCTTTATTTAATTAAAACATATTGGCGTCGGTGTGGAGACGGCGCCCTCCAAGACGCCAACAAAAAGAGTTGGAGGTAAATTAGATATCTGGCGGCTGGTAACACATGGCGTTCCTCTAGATAACCTAACAATTGCGGCTAAAACATTAAGCAGGTAACGTCGATGCAATACCATGTTTTACTCTTTCGCCGTCTGGCGTGTACGCATATGTATTGGGAGGACTAAATAAAAAAAATAAAAATGTAAGGCGCGATAACCTCCGGAGAGATCTAAGGCCGAGCTTCTCTTCCAATTTGCGTCGTGCTCCTATTTTTTTCCTACAAATTGCGGGATGGGACCCACTTATTTAATGCCGACTCCGAACGGCATCTGCAAGGCAGATGAGTTTTCACTGAGAGCTTTTCATGGCAGAAATACACCCGTAGTGCTTGCCAAATACCGCCAAGGGGCGACACAGCTTAGAAAAATTGTCTTCTAATTGAACAGACTTGTTTCTAAAGTTTTTGGTTCTGCTTTTTCCAGGATCTTCGGTGTGGTAGGCAGAGCACGCTATAATCTCACCACGGCGGCCGCCAGACCAAATATAAACCATTAATTTGGCTCACACAAAACCACCGGCCCACAACACAGGATCAGTAAACACAGACACGGCAACACAAATAAAATACTACGTAAGCACACGATCAGCAATATAGCCAACTCAACACGAAACACAAACAAATATCTGAAATATCACTAGCGCAACAGGTTGCCGCAACACTCCACAGCAACTCCGTAACCATGGCAACGCAATGAACCAAGCTAGCAACATCAAAAGCACTGGCTATGAAAAGGGCAACACAACAAGACAGCGGTCAGTCAGCACGCGGTTGTGGTTGCGACCAGAGATACTACTGAAGCGTATTGGAAGGCATATCGGTTTTGACCATTCCAAGCCAGTGCGTTTCATAGGAGAAATTCGTGGGCTGAGAATTGTGGGTAAGCTGGTTTTGACCGATCTGCAACGCTTTAGACCACGCTCACTTCCTCGTAAGCAAACGTCCTCCACCGCACCGTGATCCCACACTCAGCCAAATGCCAACCGCGGCAGAAGTACGTACGACACGAAGTGCGGTCGTCACCTGAGCAGCAATTGAAGGACATCTGAAAGCCGAATCAGTTTTAACCATCGGCAGACGGTGCGTTTCATAGGAGAAAGCCGTGGGCGGAGGATTGTGGGTAAGCTGGTATTGACGGCTCTACAAGGCTTTAGACCACGCTCGCTCCCTGCTAAGCGAAGGCCCACAACATCACGAGTCCGCGCGCCACCGCCGTAGGCCTCGGCAGAAATAGCCTACGCCGCTACCATTGGCCGCAGCAGAGTTACGCAAACATATGACGTTGGCCAAAGCAGAATTACGCAAACATACGACGTTGGCCGCAGTAGGGTCATGCATGCATACCACGTTGCCGCAGCAAAGTCAGTGCTGTCGCCAGCCACACCAAAGTTACACTTACCAGACGCACCGACATAAGCCCCAGCAGAGACAGCGCAGTCGCTGACCGTAGTAGAAACACGCCGACGCAAGGATACATTCACGCATACCAAGGCAGGTGCCAGCAAGGTGTCTTAACGGAACGCTCCTAGCGGGACACGAGGGACCGTTAGCCCACCACTAATCATATAGCAAGCATTCAAATTAAGTGAAGAATACGTACACATTTGTTTTACATTTTATGTTATAGTTTAAGGAGTTAAACAATAAAGTGAATTATTACATGAAAGCGATTTGCAAGGTGCCCCGAAATACAAATTTATTGTAAACGAACCTTGGACACGGCGGGTATACCCCAGCAGTTATTGAAGAAGCACGGGGAAAGGAAAAGCTTCGTTACAATTGGCGCCCGAGCAGGGACCCTGCAAATCGTACAACGTCAGAAGGAACATTCCTGACTAGAAACCTAACCGTAAAATGGCCGACCAGGTTAACACCACGTGGTTAGACAACATTTCAAAGGGGCAGATGATATCCATCACACAGGAATTGGGCATTGAGCAGACAGGCACCACCCGAGAAATCCGAAAGCGCATAGCAGCATTGGCTTCGAAAGCAAATATTGACTCGCAAATACATGCAAAAATTTTATCCCTAGAAGGCGCTTATAAGGAAACTACAGATGCGAGTGAGGTGTTAAATGAGGTTAAGACACCGATTCCGTCGAACGGAGGCGGACCCATGAACTTCCCCGATAGACTATCAGAGCAAAACCAGTTCGCGTTTCCTCCAAACAGCACAGCACCCCTACAACAGTGCCCATCATCAGGAGTAGCGGTACCGTCCAACGGTACATCTCAAGCACCGTGGTCAGTGAAATATGAAGGTGGACGGGACCCTTTAGCTTTCATAGAACGTCCCAAAAACGATTACCCAATTGTTGGGTGGCACCGCCCTTCAGTGGTATCGCAATAACAACGTACACTGGGGCCGCTGGATGACCTTCAAGCGCGACTTTTTAAACTTCTTTCAACCAGCCAAGCACTTCGAGCTTCTCGAGGACGAAAGACGGCAACGAAGGCAGCATGCCCACGAAAGATATAGAGACTATGTACTAGCGATACAGAGCTTGATGAGATATGCCGGATACATCAACGAGCAGCGCCTGGAAAGAATGTTCCGCAATATTCACCCCGATTTTTTACTCTATATTCGCCAAAGGAGAACTCCTATCCCTCGACGAGGAATACGTGGGTATCCACGAATGTTAAAGACGGACTTCAGACGGATCACGTCGCGAAGTAGCGAGGCGCGTCGTTGGTGACAAAACTACAGTTTCATCTCCTCGGTCGGAACGATCATCTCACCAGCAGCCACCGAGCGTACAGCGCACCTCACCACCAGAAACTCGGGTTTTCGATCCGAACAGCGTATGTAGAAGTTGAGGCCAAGAAGGTGTGTGTGCGAGGAGATGTCGTAACCCCCGGAACTTTTTGTTGGGAGAGCGGTCGGAACGATATACCCACAATTTAATGCTGCCGTCGACATCAGGGAAACGACGGAGGGCTTCACCAAGGACAAGGCGCGGTGAGCCCACTGAACCCAGAGCCGAATCAGCAGTAGTCATGTACCAGGAACATGCCTAAACGATTTCTAAGATAAATATAAAATAAAAAATATGTAGGTACTTTGTGTGAGGATGCAAAGTTTCAGGTTTTTTGTGGTCTGCGTGTAAAAACTATAACTACGAATCACGTATTTCAACAATATGTGACGTAAACGTAACTATTTGATGAAATTTTATGAATTTTGAAGCTTCTAGCCGTGAAAAAGGGGCAAAAAAATACAGTTTATATGGGGTATATAATATATATACCACCGATCTCTATGATTTTTTCAGACAACAATATATGCTATATACGTAAGCATTTGGTGAAATTTGAAGCTTCTAGCTGTTAAAATGGGGCAGAAATTTCGCAAAGTTTCTTATCTGAACGATCGGTTGTATGAGATATATACTATATATACCACCGATCTCAATGATTTCTTCAGACAACAATATATACTATACGCGTAAGCATTTGGTGAACTTTGAACCTTCTAGCTGTTAAAATGGGGAAGAAATTGCGCAAAGTTTCTTATTTGCACAATCGGTTGTATGAGATTATATATACCACCGGGCCCTATGATTTTTTCAGACAACAATATATGCTATACACGTAAACATTTGGTGAAATTTGAACATATCTAAACGATTTTTAAGATAAATATAAAATAAAAAAGAAAGGACGGGACTGTCTTCGGCTGTGCCGAAGGCTTCATACCTTTCATGAATGGGGCTGAACAATAATCTTATCCCATTCGTACTCTCCGAATAATCGGATGTTTAAGATAAGAAATATATAGTGAACAGATCTACATACCTAAACGATTTCTAAGATAAATATAAAATAAAAAATAGGTAGGTACTTTGTGTGAGGATGCAAAGTTTCAGGTTTTTTGTGGTCTGCGTGTAAAAACTATGACTACGAATCACGTACTTCAAAAATATATGACGTAAACGTAACTATTTGATGAAATTTGATGAATTTTGAAGCTTCTATCTTTAAAAACGGGCAAACATGACAGTTTATATGAAGTATATAATATATATACCACCGATCTCTATGATTTTTCAGACTAAAATATATGCTATATACGTAAGCATTTGGTGAAATTTGAAGCTTCTAGCTGTTAAAATGGGACAGAAATTGCGCAAAGTTTCTTATCTGAACAATCGGTTGTATGAGATATATACTATATATACCACCGATTTCAATGATTTTTTCAGACAACAATATATACTATACACGTAAGCATTTGGTGAAATTTGAAGCTTCTAGCTGTTAAAATGGCGAAGAAATTATGCAACGTTTCTTATCTGAACAATCGGTTGTATGAGATATATACTATGTATACCACCGATCTCAATGATTTTTTCAGACAACAATATATACTATACACGTAAGCATTTGGTGAAATTTGAAGCTTCTAGCTGTTAAAATGGGGAAGAAATTATGCAACGTTTCTTATCTGAACAATCGGTTGTATGAGATATATACTATGTATACCACCGATCTCAATGATTTTTTCAGACAACAATATATACTATACACGTAAGCACTTGGTGAAAATGAAGCTTCTAGCTGTTAAAATGGGGCCGAAATCGCAAAAAAAAACAAGTAAGGACGGGACTGTCTTCGGGTGTGCCGAAGACTTCATACCTTTCATGAATGGGGCTGAACAATAATCTTATCCCATTCGTACTCTCCGAATAATCGGATGTATAAGATAAGAAATATATAGTGAACAGATCTACATACCTAAACGATTTCTAAGATAAATATAAAATAAAAAATAGGTAGGTACTTTGTATGAGGATGCAAAGTTTCAGGTTTTTTGTGGTCTGCGTGTAAAAACTATGACTACGAATCACGTATTTCAACAATATGTGACGTAAACGTAACTAATTGATGAAATTTTATGAATTTTGAAGCTTCTAGCCGTAAAAAAGGGGCAACAAAATACAGTTTATATTGGGTATATAATATATGTTCCACCGATCTCTATGATTTTTTCAGACAACAATATATGCTATATACGTAAGCATTTTGTGAAATTTGAAGCTTCTAGCTGTTCAAAAGGGGCAGAAATTTCGCAAAGTTTCTTATCTGAACAATCGGTTGTGTGAGATATATACTATGTATACCAAAGATATCAATGATTTTTTCAGACATTAATATATGCTATACACGCAAGCATTTGGTGAAAATGAAGCTTTTAGCTGTTAAAATGGGGCCGAAATCGCAAAAAAAAATATATATATACTATATATATATACTATATATACCATCATATATATATTATATATAGCACCGATCTCTGTGATTTTTTGACAAAACAATATATACTATACACGTAAGCAATGGGTGAAATTTGAAGCTTATAGCTGTTAAAATGGGGTAGAAATTGCGAAAAGTTTCTTATCTGAACAATCGGTTGTATGAGATATATACTATATATACAACCGATCTCTATGATTTTTTCAGACAACAATATATGATATATGCGTAAGCATTTGGTAAAATTTGAAGCTTCTAGCTGTTAAAATGGGGCTAAAATTGCGAATATATATATATGCATACTATATATATATACTATATATACCACCATATATATACTATATATACCACCGATCTGTATGATTTTTTCAGACAACAATATATGCTATATACGTAAACATTCGTTGAAACTTGAAGCCTCTAGCTCTTAAAATATGGCAGCAGTTACGAAAAGTTTCTTATCTGAACAATCGGTTGTGGGGGATATATACTATATATACGACCTATCTCATCAATTTTTTCAGGCAACAATATGTGCAACATACGAAATTATATGGTGAAGTTTGAAGCTTCAGTCTGTTAAATTGAGTAATATATTACAAATATCCTCTTTTTCTGAAAAATCGGTTGTATGGAGGATATATGCTATAGTGGTCCGATTCAGCCGGTCCGACAAATGTCTAATCGAAAACCCAAATACACCCGCTCACCAAATTTTATCAAGATATCTCAAAAATTGAGGGACTAGTTTGCTACAAGCAGACAGACGGACAGATGTACATGGCTAAATCAACTCAGCTCTTCAACCTGATTATTTCGGTATACTTAATGATGGGTCTATCTATTTTCCTTTAAGGACTTACAATTTTCGGTTTCGTGACGAAATTAATATACCATTTCATTTTCATGAAAGGTATAAAAATAGGTAGGTACTTTGTGTGAGGATGCAAAGTTTCAGGTTTTTTGTGGTCTGCGTGTAAAAAATATGACAACGAATTACGTATTTCAACAATATATGACGTAAACGTAACTATTTGATGAAATTTTATGAATTTTGAAGCTTCTAGCCGCAAAAAAATACAGTTTATATGGGGTATATAATATATGTACCACCGATCTCTATGATTTTTTCAGACAACAATATATGCTATATACGTAAGCATTTGGTGAAATTTGAAGCTTCTAGCTGTTAAAATGGGGCAGATATTGCGCAAAGTTTCTTATCTGAACAATCGGTTGTATGAGATTATATATACCACCGGGCCCTATGATTTTTTCAGACAACAGTATATGCTATACACGTAAACATTTGGTGAAATCTGAACATATCTAAACTACTTTTAAGATATATATAAAATAAAAAATACGTAGGTACTTTGTGTGAGGATGCAAAGTTTCAGGTTTTTTCTGTTCTGCGTGTAAAAACTATGACTACGAATCACGTACTTCAAAAATATATGACGTAAACGTAACTATTTGATGAAATTTGATGAATTTTGAAGCTTCTATCCGTAAAAAAGGGACAAAAATAACAGTTTATATGAAGTATATAATATATATACCACCGATCTCTATGATTTTTTCAGACAAAAAAATATGCTATATACGTAAGCATTTGGAGAAATTTGAAGCTTCTAGCTATTAAAATGGGACAGATATTGCGCAAAGTTTCTTGTCTGAACAATCGGTTGTATGAGATTATATATACCACCGGGCCCTATGATTTTTTCAGACAACAGTATATGCTATACACGTAAACATTTGGTGAAATTTGAACATATCTAAACTATTTTTAAGATATATATAAAATAAAAAATAGGTAGGTACTTTGTGTGAGGATGCAAAGTTTCAGGTTTTTTGTGTTCTGCGTGTAAAAACTATGACTACGAATCACGTACTTCAAAAATATATGACGTAAACGTAACTATTTGATGAAATTTGATGAATTTTGAAGCTTCTATCCGTAAAAAAGGGGCAAAAATGAAAGTTTATATGAAGTATATAATATATATACCACCGATCTCTATGATTTTTTCAGACAAAAATATATGCTATATACGTAAGCATTTGGTGAAATTTGAAGCTTCTAGCTGTTAAAATGGGACAGATATTGCGCAAAGTTTCTTATCTGAACAATCGGTTGTATGAGATATATACTATATATACCACCGATCTCAATGATTTTTTCAGACAACAATATATACTATACACGTAATCATTTGGTGAAATTTGATGCTTCTAGCTGTTAAAATGGGGAAGAAATTGCGCAAAGTTTCTTATCTGAACAATCGGTTCTATGAGATATATACTATGTATACAACCGATCTCAATGATTTTTTCAGACATCAATATATGCTATACACGTAAGCATTTGGTGAAAAAGAAGCTTCTAGCTGTTAAAATGGGGCCGAAATCGCAAAAAAAAAATATATATATACTATATATATATACTATATATACCATCATATATATATTATATATATCACCGATCTCTATGATTTTTTGACACAACAATATATACTATATACGTAAGCAATCGGTGAAATTTGAAGCTTTTAGCTGGTTAAATGGGGTAGAAATTGCGAAAAGTTTCTTATCTGAACAATCGGTTGTATGAGATATATACTATATATACAACCGATCTCTATGATTTATTCAGACAACAATATATGCCATATACGAAAGCATTCGGTGAAATTTGAAGCTTCTAGCTGTTAAAATGGGGCTAAAATTGCGAATATATATATATATACTATATATATATACTATATATACCGCCATATATATACTATATATACCACCGATCTGTATGCTTTTTTTAGACAACAATATATGCTATATACGTAAGCATTTGTTGAAATTTGAAGCCTCTAGCTCTTAAAATAGGGCAGCAATTAAGAAAAGATTCTTATCTGAACAATCGGTTGTGGGGTATATATAGTATATATACGACCGATCTCATCAATTTTTTCAGGCAACAATATGTGCAATATACGAAATTATATGGTGAAGTTTGAAGCTTCAGTCTGTTAAATTGAGTAAGATATTACAAAAATCCTCTTTTTCTGAAAAATCGGTTGTATGGAGGTTATATGCTATAGTGGTCCAATCCGGCCGGTTCCGACAAATGTCTAATCGGACACCCAAATACACCCGCTCACCAAATTTTATCAAGATATCTCAAAAATTGAGGGACTGGTTTGCATACAAACAGACAGACGGACAGACGGACATGGCTAAATCAACTCAGCTCTTCAACCTGATTATTTCGGTATACTTAATATTGGGTCTATCTATTTTCCTTTAAGGACTTACATATTTCGGTTTCGTGACGAAATTAATATACCATTTCATTTTCATGAAAGGTATAAAAATAGGTAGGTACTTTGTGTGAGGATGCAAAGTTTCAGGTTTTTTGGTGTCTGCGTGTAAAAACTATGACTACGAATCACGTATTTCAAAAATATATGACGTAAACGTAACTATTTGATGAAATTTGATGAATTTTGAAGCTTCTATCCGTAAAAAAGGGGCAAAAATGACAGTTTATATGAAGTATATAATATATATACCACCGATCTCTATGATTTTTTCAGACAAAAATATATGCTATATACGTGAGCATTTGGTGAAATTTGAAGCTTCTAGCTGTTAAAATGGGACAGAAATTGCGCAAAGTTTCTTATCTGAACAATCGGTTGTATGAGATATATACTATATATACCACCGATCTCAATGATTTTTTCAGACAACAATATATACTATAAACGTAAGCATTTGGTGAAATTTGAAGCTTCTAGCAGTTAAAATGGGGGAGAAATTGCGCAAGGTTTCTTATCTGAACAATCGGTTGTATGAGATATATACTATGTATACCACCGATCTCAATGATTTTTTCAGACATCAATATATGCTATACACATAAGCATTTGGTGAAAATGGAGCTTCTAGCTGTTAAAATAGGGCCGAAATCGCAAAAAAAAATATATATATTTTATATATATACTATATATTCCATCATATATATATTATATATATCACCGATCTCTATGATTTTATGACACAACAATATATATTATATACGTAAGCAATCGGTGAAATTTGAAGCTTATAGCTTTTAAAATGTGGTAGAAATTGCGAAAAGTTTCTTATCTGAACAATCGGTTGTATGAGATATATACTATATATACAACCGATCTCTATGATTTTTTCAGATAACAATATATGCCATATACGTAAGCATTCGGTGAAATTTGAAGCTTCTAGCTGTTAAAATGGGGCTAAAATTGCGAATATATATATATATACTATATATACCACCATATATATACTATATATACCACCGATCTGTATGATATTTTCAGACAACAATATATGCTATATACGTAAGCATTCGTTGAAATTTGAAGCCTCTAGCTCTTAAAATAGGGCAGCAATTACGAAAAGTTTCTTATATGAACAATCGGTTGTGGGGGATATATACTATATAAACGACCGATCTCATCAATTTTTTCAGGCAACAATATGTGCAATATACGAAATTATATGGTGAAGTTTGAAGCTTCAGTCTGTTAAATTGAGTAAGATATTACAAAAATCCTCTTTTTTTGAAAAATCGGTTGTGTGGAGGATATATGCTATAGTGGTCCGATCCGGCCGGTTCCGACAAATGTCTCATCGGACACCCAAATACACCCGCTCACCAAATTTTATCAAGATATCTCAAAAATTGAGGGACTAGTTTGCATACAAACAGACAGACGGACAGACGGACATGGCTAAATCAACTCAGCTCTTCAACCTCATTATTTCGGTATACTTAATGGTGGGTCTATCTATTTTCATTTAAGGACTTACAATTTTCGGTTTCGTGACGAAATTAATATACCATTTTATTTTCATGAAAGGTATGAAAATAGGTAGGTACTTTGTGTGAGGATGCAAAGTTTCAGGTTTTTTGTGGTCTGCGTGTAAAAATTATGACTACGAATCACGTATTTCAAAAATATATAACGTAAACGTAACTATTTGATGAAATTTGATGAATTTTGAAGCTTCTATCCGTAAAAAGGGACAAAAATGACAGTTTGTATGAAGTATATAATATATATACCACCGATCTCTATGATTTTTTCAGACAAAAATATATGCTATATACGTAAGCATTTGGTGAAATTTGAAGCTTCTAGCTGTTAAAATGGGATAGAAATTGCGCAAAGTTTCTTATCTGAACAATCGGTTGTATGAGATATATACTATATATACCACCGATCTCAATGATTTTTTCAGACAACAATATATACTATACACGTAAGGATTTGGTGAAATTTGAAGCTTCTAGCTGTTAAAATGGGGAAGAAATTGCGCAAAGTTTCTTATCTGAACAATCGGTTGTATGAGATATATACTATGTATACCACCGATCTCAATGATTTTTTCAGACATCAATATATGCTATACACGTAAGCATTTGGTGAAAATGAAGCTTCTAGCTGTTAAAATGGGGCCGAAATCGAAAAAAAAATATATATATACTATATATACCATCATATATATATTATATATATCACCGATCTCTATGATTTTTTAACACAACAATATCTACTATAAACGTAAGAAATCGGTGAAATTTGAAGCTTCTAGCTGTTAAAATGTGGCTAAAATTGCGAATATATATATATACTATATATACCACCATATATATAACACCATATATATACTATATATACCACCGATCTGTATGATTTTTTCAGAAAACAATATATGCTATATACGTAAGCATTCGTTGAAATTTAAAGCCTCTAGCTCTTAAAATAGGGCAGAAATTACTAAAAGTTTCTTATCTGAACAATCGGTTGTGGGGGATATATACTATATATACGACCGATATCAATGATTTTTTCAGACAACAATATATACTATACACGTAAGCATTTGGTGAAATTTTAAGCTTCTAGCTGTTAAAATGGGACAGAAATTGCGCAAAGTTTCTTATCTAAACCATCGGTTGTATGAGATATATACTATATATACCACCGATTTCACTGATTTTTTCAGACATCAATATATGCTATACACGTAAGGATTTGGTGAAAATGAAGCTTCTAGCTGTTAAAATGGGGCCGAAATCGCTAAAAAAAAAATATATATACTATATATATATACTATATATGTGGCGACAGCCACAAATAGATTATTAGTTATCAAACACAATCGAGTGCTATCGAAAAACGCACTTTCATAAACTTCAAAAAAGGAAAGTGGGAAGAATATAAATCTGCAACAGACAGCAGCTTTGCTGCCCTCCCTATCCCGACCGATGCCCGCCAAGGGGAGCGTGCTTTCCGTAAGGTCATTGAATCCGCCTCGGCGCATTTCATTCCCGCCGGGAGAATTCCCGAAATCCGGCCCCACTTCCCGGCGGAGGCCGCGAGCTTAGCGAGGGAACGCGACCTTATAAGACAGCTTGATCCAGGCGACCCCCAAATAAGGGATATAAACCAACGCATCAGATCGCTTGTGGACGAACACAAGCGGGCGAAATGGGAAGAGCACCTAAGAGGTTGTAACCTCTCTACCGGTGTAGGTAAACTTTCTCCCTTTGGCGATAAGGTGCTGTCGGATGCGAAAAAATGCGCGAGCGCTTTCTGCCGACAATATATAATGCATCCTACGGTCGACAAAGATAGACGGAGAGCCAATAGACGTGCACATAAACACAAACTCAGCGCGTCACCAATTACCATCACCGCTAGAGAGGTTGAGGACGCCATTGGTCGCGCTAAACCATCCAAAGCAGTATGCCCAGACGGCATAGCCATGCCGATGCTTAAAAACCTAGGGAAAGAGGGTTTCAAATATTTAGCGCATGTCTTCAACCTGTCTCTTTCCACCTTTGTCATACCCGAGGATATATGCTATAGTGGTCCGATCCGGCCGGTTCCGACAAATGTCTAATGGGACACCCAAATACACCCGCTCCCCAATATTTAGCAAGATATCTCAAAAATTGAGGGACTAGTTTGCATACAAACAGACAGACGGGCAGACGGACATGGCTAAATCAACTCAGCTCTTCAACCTGATTATTTCGGTATACTTAATGGTGGGTCTATCTATTTTCCTATAAGGACTTACAATTTTCGGTTTGGTGACGAAATTAATATACCATTTCATTTTCATGAAAGGTATAAAAATAGGTAGGTACTTTGTGTGAGGATGCAAAGTTTCAGGTTTTTTGTGGTCTGCGTGTAAAAACTATGACTACGAATTACAATTCAACAATATATGACGTAAACGTAACTATTTGATGAAATTTTATGAATTTTGAAGCTTCTAGCCGTAAAAAAGGGGCAAAAAAATACAGTTTATATGGGGTATATAATATATGTACCACAGATCTCTATGATTTTTTCAGACAACAATATATGCTATATACGTAAGCATTCGTTGAAATTTGAAGCCTCTAGCTCTTAAAATAGCGCAGCAATTACGAAAAGTTTCTTATCTGAACAATCCGTTGTGGGGGATATATACTATATATTTATTTATTTATTTCTTTATTTATTTATTTATTTAAGCCAATTAAAAAAGAATCTTATAGGCTAATTATAAAAGTGTAAAGTAGTTAACAATGTATAATAATATAAATTACCTTACTTATAAGAAGTATTTAAAATACTCAGAAAGCCATCTTTCGAACAAGAAAAATCTATCTCACAAAATTTAGAAATTCTATTGAACTCAATTAAGGCTCTAGTAATTGGAGCATTCCGCGCATAAAGAGCCCTGAGAACACCAATATGAAAAAACTCAGAAGCACGAAGAGCTCTAGCCGGTATATTAATGAAAATCCTCTCCAAAAGCACAGGGCAATCAACAACCCCACCTAACAAATCGAAAACGAACGACAGCGATAAAATTGTCCTCCTGTCCTGCAATGATTTTAAGTTAATCAATAAGCAACGAGCTTTATAAGTCGGGATAGGATCCAAGAAGCGCAGACTGTGTAATGCAAAGCGTTCGAATACTTTTTGGATTCGTTCAATTCTTGCAACATGGCAGGAATAATACGGAGACCAGATGAAACAAGCGTACTCAAGTTTGGATCGCACAAACGCAGAACATAAAAGCTTTAGCGTATACGGGTCACTGAAATCCAAGCTATGACGCCTAACAAAAGCTAGCATGGCATACGACTTAGCAATGCACACATTAATATGACTTGAAAACGAAAACTTCGAGTCAAATATTACTCCCAAGTCCTTAATTTCACTAACCCGCAACAGGGGCGAGTTTGATATTTGATACACGGTATCAATCAAGTCGACACGCTTCGAAAAAGTTATTTGAAAGCACTTTTTTAGGTTAAGCGATAACCGATTATTATTACACCAGTTACTAAGTTTATCCAAAGCTTCTTGCAACAATGCCGCATCATGAAGGCTATAAATAGGCAAGTATATCTTAAGGTCATCTGCATAGAGCAAGAATCTTACTTTAGAGAAGCAAGAGCGAATATCATTAATAAACATGACAAAAAACAGTGGACCCAGGATACTAACTTGTGGAACACCGGAGGAAGCAACGAATGGACGAGACCTAACGCCATCAACTACAACCATGCAATGACGTTTAAATAAGTAGGATTCAATCCAACTCAAAAATACTGAGTGAAAGCCCAAACAGGCTAACTTTTTTATCAAAATAACATGGGAGACCCGATCGAATGCCTTGGAAAAGTCAGTATACACAACGTCAACCTGATATCCTGCCTGAAAGTCTGCGAGGCAGTCATCCGAGAAAATAGTCAGATTAGACACAGTTGAACGTCCTGGAAAAAATCCATGCTGCTCTGGACACACAAATTTCTTTACACAGAAACGTAATTTATCTTGGATGATACATTCAAAGAGCTTAGCAATGGTGGAAAGTTTTGAAATAGGTCTATAATTAGTAATATCATTTTTATTGCCGCTCTTGAAAATAGGTGTAATGAGCGCTACTTTCCACGCATCAATAAAAGTACCTGTAGATAACGAATTATTAAAAATTAACAACAGTGAATAGACTAGGGAATCACATTGTTTAAACAAAATTGCAGAGAACCCATCGATATCGGTACTCGTCGACGTCTTAAACGATCCCATAAATTTTTTCAGGCAACAATATGTGCAATATGCGAAATTATATGGTGAAGTTTGAAGCTTCAGTCTGTTAAATTGAGTAAGATATTACAAAAATCTTCTTTTTCTGAAAAATCGGTTGTATGGAGGATATATGCTATAGTGGTCCGATCCGGCCGGTTCCGACAAATGTCTAATCGGATACCCAAATACACCCGCTCACCAAATTTTATCAAGATATCTCAAAAATTGAGGGACTAGTTTGCATACAAACAGACAGACGGACAGACGGACATGGCTAAATCAACTCAGCTCTTCAACCTGATTATTTCGGTATACTTAATGGTGGGTCTATCTATTTTCCTTTAAGGACTTACAATTTTCGGTTTCGTGACGAAATTAATATACCATTTCATTTTCATGAAAGGTATAAAAATAGGTAGGTACTTTGTGTGAGGATGCAAAGTTTCAGGTTTTTTGTGGTCTGCGTGTAAAAACTATGACTACGAATTACGTATTTCAACAATATATGACGTAAACGTAACTATTTGATGAAATTTTATGAATTTTGAAGCTTCAAGCCGTAAAAAAGGGGCAAAAAAATACACTTTATATGGGGTATATAATATATGTACCGCCGATCTCTATGATTTTTTCAGACAACAATATATACTATACACGTAAGCATTTGGTGAAATTTGAAGCTTCTAGCTGTTAAAATGGGGAAGAAATTTCGCAAAGTTTCTTATCTGAATGAGATTATCTGTATGAGATTATATATACCACCGGGCCCTATGATTTTTTCAGACAACAATATATGCTATACACGTAAACATTTGGTGAAATTTGAACATATCTAAACGATTTTTAAGATATATATAAAATAAAAAATAGGTAGGTACTTTGTGTGAGGATGCAAAATTTCAGGTTTTTTGTGGTCTGCGTGTAAAAACTATGACTACGAATCACGTATTTCAAAAATATATGACGTAAACGTAACTATTTGATGAAATTTGGTGAATTTTGAAGCTTCTATCCGTAAAAAAGGGGCAAAAATGACAGTTTATATGAAGTATATAATATATATACCACCGATCTCTATGATTTTTTCAGACAAAAATATATGCTATATATGTAAGCATTTGGTGAAATTTGAAGCTTCAAGCTGTTAAAATGGGACAGAAATTGCGCAAAGTTTCTTATATGAACAATCGGTTGTATGAGATATACACTATATATACCACCGATCTCAATGATTTTTTCAGACAACAATATATACTATACACGTAAGCATTTGGTGAAATTTGAAGCTTCTAGCTGTTAAAATGGGGAAGAAATTGCGCAAAGTTTCTTATCTGAACAATCGGTTGTATGAGATATATACTATGTATACCACCGACCTCAATGATTTTTTCAGACATCAATATATGCTATACACGTAAGCATTTGGTGAAAATGAAGCTTCTAGCTGTTAAAATGGGGCCGAAATCGCAAAAAAAAAATATATATATACTATAAATATATACTATATATACCATCATATATATATTATATATATCACTGATCTCTATAATTTTTTGACACAACAATATATACTACATACGTAAGCAATCGGTGAAATTTGAAGCTTTTAGCTGTTAAAATGGGGTAGAAATTGCGAAAAGTTTCTTATCTGAACAATCGGTTGTATGAGATATATAATATATATACAACCGATCTCTATGATTTTTTTAGACAACAATATATGCCATATACGTAAGCATTCGGTGAAATTTGAAGCTTCTAGCTGTTAAAATGGGGCTAAAATTGCGAATATATATATATATATACTATATATATATACTATATATACCACCATATATATACTATATATACCACCGATCTGTATGATATTTTCAGACAACAATATATGCTATATACGTAAGCATTCGTTGAAATGTGAAGCCTCTAGCTCTTAAAATAGGGCAGCAATTACGAAAAGTTTCTTATATCAACAATCGGTTGTGGGGGATATATACTATATATACGACCGATCTCATCAATTTTTTCAGGCAACAATATGTGCAATATACGAAATTATATGGCGAAGTTTGAAGCTTCAGTCTGTTATATTGAGTAAGATATTACAAAAATCCTCTTTTTCTGAAAAATCGGTTGTGTGGAGGATATATGATATAGTGGTCCGATCCGGCCGGTTCCGACAAATGTCTAATCGGACACCCAAATACACCCGCTCACCAAATTTTATCAAGATATCTCAAAAATTGAGGGACTAGTTTGCATACAAACAGACAGACGGACAGACGGACAGACGGACATGGCTAAATCAACTCAGCTCTTCAACCTGATTATTTCGGTATACTTAATGGTGGGTCTATCTATTTTCCTTTAAGGACTTACAATTTTCGGTTTCGGGACGAAATTAATATACCATTTCATTTTCATGAAAGGTATAAAAATAGGTAGGTACTTTGTGTGATGATGCAAAGTTTCAGGTTTTTTGTGGTCTGCGTGTAAAACCTATGACTACGAATCACGTATTTCAAAAATATATGACGTAAACGTAACTATTTGATAAAATTTGATGAATTTTGAAGCTTCTATCCGTAAAAACGGGGCAAAAATGACAGTTTATATGAAGTATATACTATATATACCACCGATCTCAATGATTTTTTCAGACAAGAATATATACTATACACGTAAGCATTTGGTGAAATTTGAAGCTTCTAGCTGTTAAAATGGGGAAGAAATTGCGCAAAGTTTCTTATCTGAACAATCGGTTGTATGAGATATATACTATGTATACCACCGATCTCAATGATTTTTTCAGACATCAATATATGCTATACACGTAAGCATTTGGTGAAATTTGAAGCTTCTAGCTGTTAAAATTGGGAAGAAATTGCGCAAAGTTTCTTATATGAACAATCGGTTGTATGAGATTATATATACCACCGGGCCCTATGATTTTTTCAGACAACAATATATGCTATACACGTAAGCATTTGGTGAAAATGAAGCTTCTAGCTGTTAAAATGGGGCCGAAATCGCAAAAAAAAAAATATATATATACTATATATACCATTATATATATATTATATATATCACCGATCTCTATGATTTTTTGACACAACAATATATACTATATACGTAAGCAATCGGTGAAATTTGAAGCTTATAGCTGTTAAAATGGGGTAGAAATTGCGAAAAGTTTCTTATCTGAACAATCGGTTGTATGAGATATATACTATATATACAACCGATCTCTGTGATTTTTTCAGACAACAATATATGCCATATACGTAAGCATTCGGTGAAATTTGAAGCTTCTAGCTGTTAAAATGGGGCTAAAATTGCGAATATATATATATACTATATATACCACCATATATATACTATATATACCACCGATCTGTATGATTTTTTCAGAAAACAATATATGCTATATACGTAAGCATTCGTTGAAATTTAAAGCCTCTAGCTCTTAAAATAGGGCAGCAATTACGAAAAGTTTCTTATCTGAACAATCGGTTGTGGGGGATATATACTATATATATGACCGGTATCAATGATTTTTTCAGACAACAATATATACTATACACGTAAGCATTTGGTGAAATTTGAAGCTTCTAGCTGTTAAAATTGGGAAGAAATTGCGCAAAGTTTCTTATATGAACAATCGGTTGTATGAGATTATATATACCACCGGGCCCTATGATTTTTTCAGACAACAATATATGCTATACACGTAAACATTTGGTGAAATTTGAACATATCTAAACGATTTTTAAGATATATATAAAATAAAAATAGGTAGGTACTTTGTGTGAGGATGCAAAGTTTCAGGTTTTTTGTAGTCTGCGTGTAAAAACTATGACTACGAATCACGTATTTCAAAAATATATGACGTAAACGTAACTATTTGATGAAATTTTATGAATTTTGAAGCTTCTAGCCGTAAAAAAGGGGCAAAAAAATACAGTTTATATGGGGTATATAATATATGTACCACCGATCTCTATGATTTTTTCAGACAACAATAAATGCTATATACGTAAGCATTTGGTGAAAATTGAAGCTTCTAGCTGTTAAAATGGGGCAGAAATTTCGCAAAGTTTTTTATCTGAACAATTGGTTGTATGAGATATATACTATATATACCACCGATCTCAATGATTTTTTCAGACAACAATATATACTATACACGTAAACATTTGGTGAAATTTGAAGCTTCTAGCTGTTAAAATGGGGAAGAAATTGCGCAAAGTTTCTTATATGAACAATCGGTTGTATGAGATATATACTATGTATACCACCGATCTCAATGATTTTTTCAGACATCAATATATGCTATACACGTAAGCATTTGGTGAAAATGAAGCTTCTAGCTGTTAAAATGGGGCCGAAATCGCAAAAAAAAAATATATATATACTATATATACCATTATATATATATTATATATATCACCGATCTCTATGATTTTTTGACACAACAATATATACTATATACGTAAGCAATCGGTGAAATTTGAAGCTTATAGCTGTTAAAATGGGGTAGAAATTGCGAAAAGTTTCTTATCTGAACAATCGGTTGTATAAGATATATACTATATACACAACCGATCTCTGTGTTTTTTTCAGACAACAATATATGCCATATACGTAAGCATTCGGTGAAATTTGAAGCTTCTAGCTGTTAAAACGGGGCTAAAATTGCGAATATATATATATACTATATATACCACCATATATATAACACCATATATATACTATATATACCACCGATCTGTATGATTTTTTCAGAAAACAATATATGCTATATACGTAAGCATTCGTTGAAATTTAAAGCCTCTAGCTCTTAAAATAGGGCAGCAATTACGAAAAGTTTCTTATCTGAACAATCGGTTGTGGGGGATATATACTATATATATGACCGGTATCAATGATTTTTTCAGACAACAATATATACTATACACGTAAGCATTTGGTGAAATTTGAAGCTTCTAGCTGTTAAAATTGGGAAGAAATTGCGCAAAGTTTCTTATATGAACAATCGGTTGTATGAGATTATATATACCACCGGGCCCTATGATTTTTTCAGACAACAATATATGCTATACACGTAAACATTTGGTGAAATTTGAACATATCTAAACGATTCTTAAGATATATATAAAATAAAAATAGGTAGGTACTTTGTGTGAGGATGCAAAGTTTCAGGTTTTTTGTAGTCTGCGTGTAAAAACTATGACTACGAATCACGTATTTCAAAAATATATGACGTAAACGTAACTATTTGATGAAATTTTATGAATTTTGAAGCTTCTAGCCGTAAAAAAGGGGCAAAAAAATACAGTTTATATGGGGTATATAATATATGTACCACCGATCTCTATGATTTTTTCAGACAACAATATATGCTATATACGTAAGCATTTGGTGAAATTTGAAGCTTCTAGCTGTTAAAATGGGGCAGAAATTTCGCAAAGTTTTTTATCTGAACAATTGGTTGTATGAGATATATACTATATATACCACCGATCTCAATGATTTTTTCAGACAACAATATATACTATACACGTAAACATTTGGTGAAATTTGAAGCTTCTAGCTGTTAAAATGGGGAAGAAATTTCGCAAAGTTTCTTATATGAACAATCGGTTGTATGAGATTATATATACCACCGGGCCCTATGATTTTTTCAGACAACAATATATGCTATACACGTAAACATTTGGTGAAATTTTAACATATCTAAACGATTTTTAAGATATATATAAAATAAAAATAGGTAGGTACTTTGTGTGAGGATGCAAAGTTTCAGGTTTTTTGTAGTCTGCGTGTAAAAACTATGACTACGAATCCGTATTTCAAAAGTATATGACGTAAACGTAACTATTTCATGAAATTTGATGAATTTTGAAGCTTCTATCCGTAAAAAAGGGGCAAAAATGACAGTTTATATGAAGTACATAATATATATATCACCGATCTCTATGATTTTTTCAGACAACAATATATGCTATATACGTAAGCATTTGGTGAAAATTGAAGCTTCTAGCTGTTAAAATGGGGCAGAAATTTCGCAAAGTTTTTTATGTGAACAATTGGTTGTATGAGATATATACTATATATACCACCGATCTCAATGATTTTTTCAGACAACAATATATACTATACACGTAAACATTTGGTGAAATTTGAAGCTTCTAGCTGTTAAAATGGGGAAGAAATTGCGCAAAGTTTCTTATATGAACAATCGGTTGTATGAGATGTATACTATGTATACCACCGATCTCAATGATTTTTTCAGATATCAATATATGCTATACACGTAAGCATTTGGTGAAAATGAAGCTTCTAGCTGTTAAAATGGGGCCGAAATCGCAAAAAAAAATATATATATACTATATATACCATTATATATATATTATATATATCACCGATCTCTATGATTTTTTGACACAACAATATATACTATATACGTAAGCAATCGGTGAAATTTGAAGCTTATAGCTGTTAAAATGGGGTAGAAATTGCGAAAAGTTTCTTATCTGAACAATCGGTTGTATGAGATATATACTATATATACAACCGATCTCTGTGATTTTTTCAGACAACAATATATGCCATATACGTAAGCATTCGGTGAAATTTGAAGCTTCTAGCTGTTAAAATGGGGCTAAAATTGCGAATATATATATATACTATATATACCACCATATATATAACACCATATATATACTATATATACCACCGATCTGTATGATTTTTTCAGAAAACAATATATGCTATATACGTAAGCATTCGTTGAAATTTAAAGCCTCTAGCTCTTAAAATAGGGCAGCAATTACGAAAAGTTTCTTATCTGAACAATCGGTTGTGGGGGATATATACTATATATATGACCGGTATCAATGATTTTTTCAGACAACAATATATACTATACACGTAAGCATTTGGTGAAATTTGAAGCTTCTAGCTGTTAAAATTGGGAAGAAATTGCGCAAAGTTTCTTATATGAACAATCGGTTGTATGAGATTATATACACCACCGGGCCCTATGATTTTTTCAGACAACAATATATGCTATACACGTAAACATTTGGTGAAATTTGAACATATCTAAACGATTTTTAAGATATATATAAAATAAAAATAGGTAGGTACTTTGTGTGAGGATGCAAAGTTTCAGGTTTTTTGTAGTCTGCGTGTAAAAACTATGACTACGAATCACGTATTTCAAAAATATATGACGTAAACGTAACTATTTGATGAAATTTTATGAATTTTGAAGCTTCTAGCCGTAAAAAAGGGGCAAAAAAATACAGTTTATATGGGGTATATAATATATGTACCACCGATCTCTATGATTTTTTCAGACAACAATAAATGCTATATACGTAAGCATTTGGTGAAAATTGAAGCTTCTAGCTGTTAAAATGGGGCAGAAATTTCGCAAAGTTTTTTATCTGAACAATTGGTTGTATGAGATATATACTATATATACCACCGATCTCAATGATTTTTTCAGACAACAATATATACTATACACGTAAACATTTGGTGAAATTTGAAGCTTCTAGCTGTTAAAATGGGGAAGAAATTGCGCAAAGTTTCTTATATGAACAATCGGTTGTATGAGATATATACTATGTATACCACCGATCTCAATGATTTTTTCAGACATCAATATATGCTATACACGTAAGCATTTGGTGAAAATGAAGCTTCTAGCTGTTAAAATGGGGCCGAAATCGCAAAAAAAAAAAATATATATATACTATATATACCATTATATATATATTATATATATCACCGATCTCTATGATTTTTTGACACAAAAATATATACTATATACGTAAGCAATCGGTGAAATTTGAAGCTTATAGCTGTTAAAATGGGGTAGAAATTGCGAAAAGTTTCTTATCTGAACAATCGGTTGTATGAGATATATACTATATATACAACCGATCTCTGTGATTTTTTCAGACAACAATATATGCCATATACGTAAGCATTCGGTGAAATTTGAAGCTTCTAGCTGTTAAAATGGGGCTAAAATTGCGAATATATATATATACTATATATACCACCATATATATAACACCATATATATACTATATATACCACCGATCTGTATGATTTTTTCAGAAAACAATATATGCTATATACGTAAGCATTCGTTGAAATTTAAAGCCTCTAGCTCTTAAAATAGGGCAGCAATTACGAAAAGTTTCTTATCTGAACAATCGGTTGTGGGGGATATATACTATATATATGACCGGTATCAATGATTTTTTCAGACAACAATATATACTATACACGTAAGCATTTGGTGAAATTTGAAGCTTCTAGCTGTTAAAATTGGGAAGAAATTGCGCAAAGTTTCTTATATGAACAATCGGTTGTATGAGATTATATATACCACCGGGCCCTATGATTTTTTCAGACAACAATATATGCTATACACGTAAACATTTGGTGAAATTTGAACATATCTAAACGATTCTTAAGATATATATAAAATAAAAATAGGTAGGTACTTTGTGTGAGGATGCAAAGTTTCAGGTTTTTTGTAGTCTGCGTGTAAAAACTATGACTACGAATCACGTATTTCAAAAATATATGACGTAAACGTAACTATTTGATGAAATTTTATGAATTTTGAAGCTTCTAGCCGTAAAAAAGGGGCAAAAAAATACAGTTTATATGGGGTATATAATATATGTACCACCGATCTCTATGATTTTTTCAGACAACAATATATGCTATATACGTAAGCATTTGGTGAAATTTGAAGCTTCTAGCTGTTAAAATGGGGCAGAAATTTCGCAAAGTTTTTTATCTGAACAATTGGTTGTATGAGATATATACTATATATACCACCGATCTCAATGATTTTTTCAGACAACAATATATACTATACACGTAAACATTTGGTGAAATTTGAAGCTTCTAGCTGTTAAAATGGGGAAGAAATTGCGCAAAGTTTCTTATATGAACAATCGGTTGTATGAGATTATATATACCACCGGGCCCTATGATTTTTTCAGACAACAATATATGCTATACACGTAAACATTTGGTGAAATTTTAACATATCTAAACGATTTTTAAGATATATATAAAATAAAAATAGGTAGGTACTTTGTGTGAGGATGCAAAGTTTCAGGTTTTTTGTAGTCTGCGTGTAAAAACTATGACTACGAATCCGTATTTCAAAAGTATATGACGTAAACGTAACTATTTCATGAAATTTGATGAATTTTGAAGCTTCTATCCGTAAAAAAGGGGCAAAAATGACAGTTTATATGAAGTACATAATATATATATCACCGATCTCTATGATTTTTTCAGACAAAAATATATGCTATATACGTAGGCATTTGGTGAAATTTGAAGCATCTAGCTGTTAAAATGGGACAGAAATTGCGCAAAGTTTCTTATCTGAACAATCGGTTGTATGAGATATATACTATATATACCACCGATCTCAGTGATTTTTTCAGACAACAATATATACTATACACGTAAGCATTTGGTGAAATTTGAAGCTTCTAGCTGTTAAAATGGGGTAGAAATTGCGAAAAGTTTCTTATCTGAACAATCGGTTGTATGAGATATATACTATATATACAACCGATCTCTGTGATTTTTTCAGACAACAATATATGCCATATACGTAAGCATTCGGTGAAATTTGAAGCTTCTAGCTGTTAAAATGGGGCTAAAATTGCGAATATATATATATACTATATATACCACCATATATATAACACCATATATATACTATATATACCACCGATCTGTATGATTTTTTCAGAAAACAATATATGCTATATACGTAAGCATTCGTTGAAATTTAAAGCATCTAGCTCTTAAAATAGGGCAGCAATTACGAAAAGTTTCTTATCTGAACAATCGGTTGTGGGGGATATATACTATATATATGACCGGTATCAATGATTTTTTCAGACAACAATATATACTATACACGTAAGCATTTGGTGAAATTTGAAGCTTCTAGCTGTTAAAATTGGGAAGAAATTGCGCAAAGTTTCTTATATGAACAATCGGTTGTATGAGATTATATATACCACCGGGCCCTATGATTTTTTCAGACAACAATATATGCTATACACGTAAACATTTGGTGAAATTTGAACATATCTAAACGATTCTTAAGATATATATAAAATAAAAATAGGTAGGTACTTTGTGTGAGGATGCAAAGTTTCAGGTTTTTTGTAGTCTGCGTGTAAAAACTATGACTACGAATCACGTATTTCAAAAATATATGACGTAAACGTAACTATTTGATGAAATTTTATGAATTTTGAAGCTTCTAGCCGTAAAAAAGGGGCAAAAAAATACAGTTTATATGGGGTATATAATATATGTACCACCGATCTCTATGATTTTTTCAGACAACAATATATGCTATATACGTAAGCATTTGGTGAAATTTGAAGCTTCTAGCTGTTAAAATGGGGCAGAAATTTCGCAAAGTTTTTTATCTGAACAATTGGTTGTATGAGATATATACTATATATACCACCGATCTCATTGATTTTTTCAGACAACAATATATACTATACACGTAAACATTTGGTGAAATTTGAAGCTTCTAGCTGTTAAAATGGGGAAGAAATTGCGCAAAGTTTCTTATATGAACAATCGGTTGTATGAGATTATATATACCACCGGGCCCTATGATTTTTTCAGACAACAATATATGCTATACACGTAAACATTTGGTGAAATTTTAACATATCTAAACGATTTTTAAGATATATATAAAATAAAAATAGGTAGGTACTTTGTGTGAGGATGCAAAGTTTCAGGTTTTTTGTAGTCTGCGTGTAAAAACTATGACTACGAATCCGTATTTCAAAAGTATATGACGTAAACGTAACTATTTCATGAAATTTGATGAATTTTGAAGCTTCTATCCGTAAAAAAGGGGCAAAAATGACAGTTTATATGAAGTACATAATATATATATCACCGATCTCTATGATTTTTTCAGACAAAAATATATGCTATATACGTAGGCATTTGGTGAAATTTGAAGCATCTAGCTGTTAAAATGGGACAGAAATTGCGCAAAGTTTCTTATCTGAACAATCGGTTGTATGAGATATATACTATATATACCACCGATCTCAGTGATTTTTTCAGACAACAATATATACTATACACGTAAGCATTTGGTGAAATTGGAAGCTTCTAGCTGTTAAAATGGGGTAGAAATTGCGAAAAGTTTCTTATTTGAACAATCGGTTGTATGAGATATATACTATATATACAACCGATCTCTATGATTTTTTTAGACAACAATATATGCCATATACGTAAGCATTCGGTGAAATTTGAATAATATATATACTATATATATATACTATATATACCACCATATATATACTATATATACCACCGATCTGTATGATATTTTCAGACAACAATATATGCTATATACGTAAGCATTCGTTGAAATGTGAAGCCTCTAGCTCTTAAAATAGGGCAGCAATTACGAAAAGTTTCTTATATGAACAATCGGTTGTGGGGGATATATACTATATATACGACCGATCTCATCAATTTTTTCAGGCAACAATATGTGCAATATACGAAATTATATGGTGAAGTTTGAAGCTTCAGTCTGTTAAATTGAGTAAGATATTACAAAAATCCTCTTTTTCTGAAAAATCGGTTGTGTGGAGGATATATGCTATAGTGGTCCGATCCGGCCGGTTCCGACAAATGTCTAATCGGACACCCAAATACACCCGCTCACCAAATTTTATCAAGATATCTCAAAAATTGAGGGACTAGTTTGCATACAAACAGACAGACGGACAGACGGACATGGCTAAATCAACTCAGCTCTTCAACCTGATTATTTCGGTATACTTAATGGTGGGTCTATCTATTTTCCTTTAAGGACTTACAATTTTCGGTTTCGTGACGAAATTAATATACCATTTCATTTTCATGAAAGATATAAAAATAGGTAGGTACTTTGTGTGAGGATGCAAAGTTTCAGGTTTTTTGTGGTCTGCGTGTAAGAACTGTGACTACGAATCACGTATTTCAAAAATATATGACGTAAACGTAACTATTTGATAAAATTTGATGAATTTTGAAGCTTCTATCCGTAAAAAAGGGGCAAAAATGACAGTTTATATGAAGTATATAATATATATACCACCGATCTCTATGATTTTTTCAGACAAAAATATATGCTATATACGTAAGCATTTGGTGAAATTTGAAGCTTCTAGCTGTTAAAATGGGACAGAAATTGCGCAAAGTTTCTTATCTGAACAATCGGTTGTATGAGATATATACTATATATGCCACCGATCTCAATGATTTTTTCAGACAACAATATATACTATACACGTAAGCATTTGGTGAAATTTGAAGCTTCTAGCTGTTAAAATGGGGAAGAAATTGCGCAAAGTTTCTTATCTGAACAATCGGTTGTATGAGATATATACTATGTATACCACCGACCTCAATGATTTTTTCAGACATCAATATATGCTATACACGTAAGCATTTGGTGAAAATGAAGCTTCTAGCTGTTAAAATGGGGCCGAAATCGCAAAAAAAAAATATATATATACTATATATATATACTATATATACCATCATATATATATTATATATATCACCGATCTCTATAATTTTTTGACACAACAATATATACTATATACGTAAGCAATCGGTGAAATTTGAAGCTTTTAGCTGTTAAAATGGGGTAGAAATTGCGAAAAGTTTCTTATCTGAACAATCGGTTGTATGAGATATATACTATATATACAACCGATCTCTATGATTTTTTTAGACAACAATATATGCCATATACGTAAGCATTCTGCGAAATTTGAAGCTTCTAGCTGTTAAAATGGGGCTGAAATTGCGAATATATATATATATATACTATATATATATACTATATATACCACCATATATATACTATATATACCACGGATCTGTATGATTTTTTCAGACAACAATATATGCTGTATACGTAAGCATTCGTTGAAATTTGAAGCCTCTAGCTCTTAAAATAGGGCAGTAATTACGAAAAGTTCCTTATCTAAACAATCGGTTGTGGGGGATATATACTATATATACGACCGATCTCATCAATTTTTTCAGGCAACAATATGTGCAACATACGAAATTATATGGTGAAGTTTGAAGCTTCAGTCTGTTAAATTGAGTAAGATATTACAAAAATCCTCTTTTTCTGAAAAATCGGTTGTATGGAGGATATATGCTATAGTGGTCCGATCCGGCCGGTTCCGACAAACGTTTAATCGGACACCAAAATACACCCGCTCACCAAATTTTATCAAGATATCTCAAAAATTGAGGGACTAGTTTGCATACAAACAGACAAACGGACAGACGGACATTGCTAAATCAACTCAGCTCTTCAACCTGATTATTTCGGTATACTTAATGGTGGGTCTACCTATTTTCCTTTAAGGACTTACAATTTTCGGTTTCGTGACGAAATTAATATACCATTTCATTTTCATGAAAGGTTTAAAAATAGGTAGGTACTTTGTGTGAGGATGCACAGTTTCAGGTTTTATGTGGTCTGCGTGTAAAAACTATGACTACGAATCACGTATTTCAAAAATATATGACGTAAACGTAACTATTTGATGAAATTTGATGAATTTTGAAGCTTCTATCCGTAAAAAAGGGGCAAAAATGACAGTTTATATGAAGTATATACTATATATACCACCGATCTCAATGATTTTTTCAGACAACAATATATACTATACACGTAAGCATTTGGCGAAATTTGAAGCTTCTAGCTGTTAAAATGGGGAAGAAATGGCGCAAAATTTCTTATCTGAACAATCGGTTGTATGAGATATATACTATGTATACCACCGATCTCAATGATTTTTTTGGACATCAATATATGCTATACACGTAAGCATTTGGTGAAAATGAAGCTTCTAGCTGTTAAAATGGGGCCGAAATCGCAAAAAAAATATATATATACTATATATACCATCATATATATATTATATATATCACCGATCTCTATGATTTTTTGCCACAACAATATATACTATATACGTAAGCAATCGGTGAAATTTGAAGCTTATAGCTGTTAAAATGGGTAGAAATTGCGAAAAGTTTCTTATCTGAACAATCGGTTGTATGAGATATATACTATATATACAACCGATCTCTATGATTTTTTCAGACAACAATATATGCCATATACGTAAGCATTCGGTGAAATTTGAAGCTTCTAACTGTTAAAATGGGGCTAAAATTGCGAAAATATATATATATACTATATATATATACTATATATATCACCATATATATACTATATATACCACCGATCTGTATGATTTTTTCAGACAACAATATATGCTATATACGTAAGCATTCGTTGAAATTTGAAGCCTCTAGCTCTTAAAATAGGGCAGCAATTACGAAAAGTTTCTTATCTGAACAATCGGTTGTGAGGATATATACTATATATACGACCGATCTCATCGATTTTTTCAGGTAACAATATGTGCAATATACGAAATTATATGATTAAGTGTGAAGCTTCAGTCTGTTAAATTGAGTAAGATATTACAAAAATCCTCTTTTTCTGAAAAATCGGTTGTATGGAGGATATATGCTATAGTGGTCCGATCCGGCCGTTTCCGACAGATGTCTAATCGGACATCCAAATACACCCGGTCACCAAATTTTATCAAGATATCTCAAAAATTGAGGGACTAGTTTGCATACAAACAGACAGACGGACAGACGGACAGACGGACATGGCTAAATCAACTCAGCTCTTCAACCTGATTATTTCGGTATACTTAATGTTGGGTCTATCTATTTTCCTTTAAGGTCTTACAATTTTCGGTTTCGTGACGAAATTAATATACCATTTCATTTTCATGAAAGGTATAATAACTATAAAAATATTAGGGCAACCTAACGGCTGCCTATTGACGATCAAAAATTATATTTTTGCTGTAAAATTTTTTTTCTAATTTTTGAATTATTCTCCCAGAAGAGGACATACAAAATCAAAGCCAGTTTGACCAAGTATTTAATAAAATAATTAGATTAAGTTTAGATTTGCAAAGAAGTGAAAAAGAAACACCCGAACAAGTCAAGCAAGGCCCTAAGCCACTGACAATCGAGGAATATATATATTAGTATCCTCACTAGCAAGATATAATATAGAGGCAACCTTCCCAATCACATTTAAAAACCTAATAGAAATAGACTTTAGTACCCTCTTGGAATCTCGATCCAATTTAGAAGACACTCCGAAAATTAAAATCCAACACAAAAATTCCCAAACAGAAGGTTTGCTAACTAAGATGGCGCAAACACCAGTAGAATTTTAAAAAACGGCTTCGTCAATTCTGCCTGCGTTTGATGGTAAGCCTGAAAACTTACATGGTTCCTTAGACGCACTAGATATCTTAAAACAAATGAAAGATATTCATGAGACCATAGCAGTCTCCATGATAAAAACAAAGCTGAAGGGAACGGCCTTTTGAGCACTGAAGATTGAATACTAGCAATAAAACAAAAATTGAGCTCAGCAAATAAAAGTGAATCGGTAGAGGTTTTGATGGCAAAACTCTTAAACGTCCAACAGTGCAGTAAAACAGCTACTCAGTTCACTGCAGAAATCGAAAAATTAACAAAATCGTTGGAGGGTGCTTACATATCTGATGGTCTTACACCTGATGTGGCAACCAAATATGCCACAGAATCATCTGAAAAGGCTATGTGTAAGAACTCGGCTAACGAAAGAGTTAAACTGATAATGCAAGCAGGAACGTTCACTTCTATGAACGAGGCTATTTCAAAATTTACGAATAGCTGTACTGAAGACACGGGTAACTCAAATACAGTGTTACGCCTGACGCGCTCTCAAGATAATTACCGGGGTAACTTCCGAAGAATCTACCAAAATAATAATTATCGAGGTAATCAAAACCGAAGATATTATAGTAACTCTAACCGGTATAATAATAATAATAATAATAATAGACAAAATCTATATATTTTTCTGTTTGTGAGCTCTAGGCCTCTTTTAAATAAAACAACTCGGTTTGTTGCTAGTATGTATTTAATTTTCGATATTTCGATCTCAATCTGAGATCATCATCAGGACTGTAATAAAAAACAATAAAAACACATATTAAATTACACACAAAAACATATCCATCTCTTAAACATATTATATTTCACATAAAAACATATCAATCTACTTAAACATATTGCATAAGCGTGACTTACATCTTCCGCTGTGATGCAAAGACTAAAAATTGTGAAGAAAAGTGATTATCGGAAGCAACGAAAAAACTAGACAAAAATAGAGAAACATTTACAACAATAATATGGCAAGCGGCGAAAATAATAATAATAATAATAATGTAGGTATGCATACAAGTAATCAGGTGCATAGTTATTGTACCAAGGCACAGAAACTGCATGAGTGTGCATGTGCAGAGAATGGAGCAAATTGTTACTATTTTTGTTTTATCTTATCACGAGTATTGGTTGTTCTTTAAAATCAGGTTGCGGTAGGCGTAGGCACAATGATCCGTGTCAGCCTTAAAATCCATCCTTTTATCATTAGGGGTGTTCACTATGTGAAGCATTTCTAAAGTAAAACGCTTATGATAATTTTTCTCCTCTTCCAAAATTTTGATATTTTCGAAATCCGGGTAATGTCCGGTATCCTTACAATGAGATGATAGAGCCGTTTTGTTGTCAGAAAAATTGTTCCTTAATTTTATATTGGATTTATTAGCGGATATCCTTGTCTTCAGTTTTGATTTTGTAGTACCCACATATACTTTCTCGCATACGTGGGACCCGTCGCCGTTGCAAGGAATCCTATAAACAACATCCGATTTTTCCTGTATTGGTATTGGGTCTTTTAATCTGCTGAAAACCTATTTTAAAGAATTGCTGTAGGTAAATGCTAGCTGAACATTATCCATATCATACATTTTTGAATGTTCGATCCTTCCTGAGAGCCCAGGGATATATGTGACGGATTTATAGATTTTGGCATTTTGATTTTTCTCCTTATTATCTTTACCTAGACGCGAGTAATAATTATATATAAGTTTGTTCACTAATTTAATTGGAAAATCGTTCTTTTCGAGGGTATCCTTTATAAGTTTAATATTTTTGGTATGGTAAATTCTATCACTAATGGAAAGAACTCGTCTCACGAAATTATTGGCCGTGTTCACTATTACTCCTCTATCATGCTGTGAGTTGAAGTTAATCAGTCTGCCGGATTCAGTAGGTTTTTTGTACCAGTCTAATGCTAATAGGTTGTTCCAGCGGGGTATTCAGCTGTAGAAGAAATTTTTGCTGATGTTGTTCTTGCACAGTGGTTTGAGTAGGCAAGTGAACTGTAATTTTTGGTGGTTAAATACAACTTGAAATTTGTACATATATGTACATATATAATTGCTGGATTTTGCCTATTGGTATAGCGGAATGTTTTCTACCAATTTTTGGTTGCGAAAAAGTTGCAGTAAAACCAACGGTAAGAAAATTTCCGCACTATTCATATATATATGTTTTGCAGTTTACAAAAATAATATAACTGCCTACTCACCGATTCCTGTATGTACTGCTTTTTTTGTTTTGCCCGGTCTTCTTGTTGTTGCTCGCTTGGCGATGATGCTGCATAGCTGATTGTTGGGTAAAGATGATTTTTTCCTGTTTTTATGATTTACCCAAAACGGGCACTTAAATAGGGGCTCCCCAAAATTAAAAAAAAAAATTTTTACTCTTTTTTAAATAAAAGTGTGCACCAAAAAACGATTTTTTCGAGAATATACGTGCATATTTGTGTTTAAGCACTTTGGAATTGTTTAAATATTGTTATATTTCTCATATAATTTTAGGTATTTTTGCTTTTGCAATATATTTTTCGCAATTTTTTTGAATTTGTATTTTTTTATCACTTTTTTTTCAATTTTTTTTTTTCTTTTAACTCAATTTACTAAATTTTTGTTTGTCAATATATATGTAGCTATGTATGTGCATATTTTGAAAACACACTGTCACTTTTATTTTATATATTTCTTTTTTTGTAAGCTTTCTGTGTTTTTTTTTTTTTTTTTTTTTTTACGAGGAGGAAGCATCGAAAGCCTCATAGTCAGTGTGGGACTTTAACCGCACTAAACCTCCTACCGTCTGAGTACCATTTACCCCCCGGTCAAGTATTCCGTCGGGAGGTAGGTTGAGCACTAAGCTCTACGTCTGTCGGGGTCACGTTGCTGTACTTAGATAGTGCCGCGGTATGGTTAACGCTGGGACTGACACGCCCTGCTTACTACCTGAATGTGCTTGACGCATACCACTTCTACGAATATTTGCAAGCGTACCTTAAACACTGTGCATATAGTGCTTGTGGCATGCTTGTGCGTTCGACTACTTGTATTGTAGGGTTTTGTTTTTTATATATGTATATATGTGTAAATAAATTATATATGTATAAATAGAAAAATTTTTTTTTAAATTTTTTTTTTTTTTGTATATATGTATATTTATTTACGAACGCAGATTCGGTATAAATTTAATCAAATTTTGTTTTTTTTTAATTTTTTAGGGGTTGGGCCAAAGATGGCTGCGAAGGACCATGAATAAAAAGGTTTATATTGTTTTGTTCTTTTCAAAAAGAAAAGTATAAATGTTTCACCTTTTATTTAATAATTAATAATTGTAAATTAATTTCAAATCTTCACAAACTTCAACTTCCATAGGTCGCTGGTTCATGTCCGGCTCGAAGGACCATAAATAAAAACTTGGTATCTCTTCGCTACACTCACACTCGAAAATAAAAAGGTTTAGGTTTTCTTTTTCAAACGTTATAAATGTTTCACTTTAATTACAACTTTATATTACGAAATTTATGTTTCGATTTAACTTGACAGTATAACT